>NC_133299.1:4829161-5465733 GCF_005239225.2 Populus alba
CAAGATATGAGGGCCTCAGTTATCGGTGATAATTGGGAACAAACATGTACTTGTCTAATGTTTTTATTCTCATGTTTTTTTAAATAATTTTGATATGAGAATCTTAAAATGATTTAAAAAATAATAATTTAATATTAAAAAGATATTTTTAATCATGTTACCAAACATATCTTTTTTATTTTTTATTTTTAATATCAATATATTAAAATAATTTAAAAATATTAATTTTATATTTTCTTTAAAAAAAAAATAGTAACTATTGCATCATCAAATACACACTAATTAATGTTTAACATGGTAAATTATCTAAGTAGAATTGTGTTGTGTGATATTTGAAAGTGTTGCATTTTTTGTTTGAAAATATATAAAAATAATATATTTTTTATTTTTTAAAAATTATTTTTAATATTATCATATTAAAACAATTGAAAAATATAAAAAAAAAATAAGGAAAAATGGTTTAACCACGAAAACGGCTACCTGAAGATGAGATGTTTCTATCGTCTCGTCTCTGTCACTTTCAATGATTTATCAAATACAAGGACAGTAAAATTAGCTGCAGCTTTTTATCATGAAATTACCTTCTGTTTCACTTGGACAGTTGGGCTGAGGTGATCACATGAATAAACTCACCCTTTCCACGTGAAGGGGACTGATCTTGAACCTTAGTAGCTAACAATTCCAACCAAAAAAAACAAAAGTATATAGAATTATTATTATTCAATTCGGCTCAATCTAATAAAATAATCTAAAAACATATTTAATAAAAATAATTATGATTATTTTTTAAAGTATTTTTTATACTGAAATATTTTAAAATAATATTTTTTATTTTTTAAAAATTATTTTTAAAATCAGCGCATCAAAACGATTTAAAATATATATAAAAATATTTTAAAAAAAAACATGATATGCATAAGTTTTATAAATATAAAAGAGAATTGATCTTACCAGACACAATAATAAATTTTAAAAAGAAAACTTAAATTAACATGTTTGAATTTAAACCCTGTTTGAAAATATAATAGATATTTTTTTTATTTTAAAATATATTAAAATAAAAAAATTTATTTTTAATATTAAAATAAATTAAAAATATAAAACAAATTAATAGTCAGTGACATTTATGGCAGTGTGGAGAGTGGAGAGCATAGTTATTAAACCCGGCCCGGCCCGGCGGGTCAACCCGGGACCCGGTCGACCTGGTGGCTGGACCGGTTCGGGTTTAATAAAAGATCGGCTGTGGCAACAGCCCGGCCAAACCCGGGCAAACCCGGACGAGACCCGGGTTTTTTTTAAAAAAAAAAATATGGGATAAAAAAAATTGATTTAAATATTTCAACTTAAAATGATAACATAGTATCTTTTCAAAGTGGGGTTTAAAGTCCTTTCATATATATACTCTATGTTTACATGAAAAAATCATGTTTTTCAATGTGGGATTTGAAACCCATTAGTATATATACTCTATGTTCCCAAGAAAAAAATCATGTTTTTTCAATGTGGGATAAAAACCCTTTTGGTTTAAATACTTCAACCTAAAGGGATAACATAGTATCTTTTCAATGTGGGATTTGAAGCCCTTTCATATATATACTCTATGTTCTCATGAAAAAATCATGTTTTTTCAATGCGGGATTTGAAACCCATTAGTATATATACTCTATGTTCCCAAGGAAAAAATCATGTTTTTTCAATGTGGGATAAAAAACCTTTTGGTTTAAATACTTCAACTTAAATGGATAACATAGTATCTTTTCAATGTGGGATTTGAAGCCCTTTCATATATATACTCTATGTTTTTTATCCCACATTGAAAAAACATAACTTTTTCCTTTGGGAACATAAAGTATATATACTAATGAGTTTGAAATCCCACATTGAAAAAACATAAATTTTTTCATGGAAACATAGAGTATATATACGAAGTGGCTTTAAATCCCACATTGAAAAGATATTATGTTATCCTTTCAAGTTGAAGTATTTAAACCAAAAGGTTTTTTTATCCCACATTGAAAAAACATGATTTTTTCCTTGGGAACATAGAGTATATATACTAATGGGTTTCAAATCCCACATTGAAAAAACATAACTTTTTTCATGGGAACATAAAGTATATATATGAAAGGGCTTCAAATCTCACATTGAAAAGATACTATGTTATCCCTTTAAGTTGAAGTATTTAAAATATTATTTTAAATTTTATTATTTATAATATGTATAATCTATATTTACATGGATTTTTTCATATAAAATATTAATTTTTTTTAATCAACCCGGATAATCTGGGTTGACCCGGGTTAACCCGGGCTGACCTATGAAACTTGAGACCCGGTCCCTTGGCCGGGTCAACCCCGAGCCGGGTTTAATAACTATGGTGGAGAGCATGGATCTGTGGACTTGTCAGGAGTAATTAATGCTCGGGAAGCAATCATAGAATTGGATTAAAGTTTTTTAACATGGAAAATTAAATGCAGGGCCCTAGATTATCTTGAATGGGAAAAAAAGATATCTTCCAAGAGATTTGCTGTTTGACCTGGGAGGCAATGAAAGTAATGGCGGTCTAAAGTCATGAACATTTAAATACCCGAAACACCCTCCTCCTCCCAAACTATTTGCTTTCTACCATCATGGCCTTGTTATGTCCACGATCCCTTCATTTTCTTTTGATTTTTCTCAGACAATTTCTCAAAAGTATTTAAATCGCAGTTAATTTTTTAACTTATCTACTCAAAAAAATTAATTATGTAAAATTGCTTACAAAATACAGTCCATCAATTATGTAAAATTTGGTATACATGAACTATTTTGATCCATGAATCCACAGCTACGCGCATGTTAGACCTCACTATATTGAAAATATATACTACAAATTCAAGAGTATGTTTGGCCGAGAGATTGAATCATTGTTTTATTATTTTTTAAAATATATATATTTTAAATTAATTTTTTTATATTTTTAGATTATTTTAATAAATTAATATCAAAAATATTTTTTTAAAAAAATATTAATATATTTTTAAATAAAATAAATATTTTAAAAAATAAAATTTATCAAACACTATCTAATTGTAAAAACAATAAGAGATGCCACATTACAAGTGTGTTTAAGAGTAGTGTTATAATTGTTTTTTTAAAGTGTTTTTTTATTTAAAAATATATTAAAAAAATTTATATATTTTTAAAAATTATTTTTGATATCAGTGCATTAAAATTATTTAAAAATATATTAATTTAAACAAAAAATTAAATTATTTTTAAAACATTTTTAAAACATAAAAATAAATAAAAATAGAAATTCAACATCACATCCAAATCACAGAGCACTAATCTCTCCCCGCTCCAGACGGTTTCGCGGACAAAGACAGACCCAGTTGGGTAATTCTAGAAAAACATGATGGCAGTTTAGGTATACCGAAAAAGTCTTCCACGTAACGCGTCAAGCCCCAAACTGGTTATCCCCAGTCACCTCCCTCCCACCGACAGCCTCTTCCCGGTCATAAACATGTCCGTGCAAAAATGATGCCCTCACCTTTTTAAATGCCAGCCAGCTTCCCGCACTCACTTACTGCTAGAGCTCCCTCTCTCTCTGCCAGTCGCAGTATAAACTATAAAGCTTCCCAGTTCACATGCCGTTTTAACCACACAGAGAGAGAAAGTGAAAGGTACTGTTTGTAGTTCACTAATTTATTTATAGACAAGTGATAATCCCGAAGAGAGGAAGATCATTTTTGCCTCTCTTTATCTTTCTCTGCAAGCATGTTTTGGAAGCTGAGCAAACAAGACGATACGGTAACTTCTTCTTTCATTACTTTTGTTTTTAACGGCGAAAACAGCTGCTTAGCTTTCCCCAGTCGTTTCGTACAGTCCTTTGCTGTCGTTTTTGGAGCCATTAATTAGAGAAGACGAAGTGCATTGTGTTTTCTCGATTTGTTGAAGGTTACAGTTACAGATTATTTATTGTTTGTTTGAGAAGTGATGATGTAGTAGATCTGGTTTTCTGAAGGTGATTGATTATAGTGAATGCTTGAAATTGGATTGGATTAGATGCTCTTTTTACCTGTATTTTATTTTTATTTTCAATGGAGAACAACTGGTTTTTGTATGTGATGCAGGATCTATGTTAAAATAAAATAAAAACGGTGTCGTTCTTCTTCAGAAATATCTATTCTCACTTTATCTTATTTTGAGCCAGCTAGTTTTATTCCTTTTTTCTTGGTTGGGAGTGGTCGGTCTACTGAGACTAAGTTTTATTTATATTAGCTTCTAAAACTATGGAAACTTGCTTTCTTATTGCAGGCTTTGCTCTGCAGAAACTAGAACGAGTTTCCTTTGCTTGTTACAAGTTGAGGGAGTCAGCTTATGATTGATAGGTGGTTGTGATTATGAATCTGGATGATAGATAGCATTAACCATCTGAACTTTAATTAATATTTTTTATTTATTTTCTGGTTGGTTAATGATATTTTCTCTTGTTGACCGCAGCTTACTAGCTCGCTCGCTCATTTATGTGGAAGGGAGGAGGTGAGACAAGTTAAGAATGAAAGAGAGTGACAAGAGAAGAACTCCCGGTAATAATCAGTCGAAGCGCTCGGGAAAAACTGAAAGGAGAGACCGTAAACCGAATCAAACGACGAAGGGGATTGAATCTAAATCCTTGCATGCTATACCAGACTCCTACAGTGCTATTTTAGTAAGTGATTCGAACACGGGCTCAGAGCCCTCTGAAGTTTGTGATAGCTTTGTTATACATTATGTGGATAATGTCAACAGGTCTGAGGAGGCTCCTCAAGATTCAAAAGCCGATTCCATGATTGCCAAAGTGAACAAGGATGAGGCTTCAGATGACCATTCTGGTGACTTAGATAGAGAAGCTAAGGAGGGGAAGGAAGATGAGTCGGATTCTGAGACAACACAAGATTCTGTATCATCTCAAGGGGATTCGGTGACAGCTGAGGGTGAGAAAGTAGAAAACGTTTCGATAGTCCCAAAAACAGTTTCCAATAAGAATTTATCAGAAAGCGGTCCCCCGCGTGGATCAAGGGTGAAATCTGATCGCAAGACTAGTATATCTAGGTCTAAAGCAGTAAATAACACTCCTAAAAAACCTGCAAAAACAAATAAAGGGCCTTTGAAAGTTACTTCGAAAAGTTCTTTTGATAAGAATTCTAAAGACATGAGAGTTCCTCCTAAACCTTCATTAGAATCTTCTGAAGGAGTTGATGATAAGCCTGCAGAAGATGTCAAAGAAATAGATTTTTTAGATGAGGCCTCAAATGGTACTCAGAGTGTTGCAATTGACAACGTAACAGATGGTGCAGAAGAAAATGGTGAGCATGAGGATGAAGCAGAATTAAATCAAAGGATTGAAGACATGGAAATGAGAATCGGGAAACTTGAAGCAGAGCTCAGAGAAGTTGCTGCTCTCGAAATTTCACTTTATTCTGTAGTCCCAGAACATGGGAGCTCAGCACATAAGGTGCACACACCTGCAAGACGCCTTTCCAGACTCTACATTCATGCTTGCAAGCATTGGACTCTAGTTAAGCGAGCTACGGTTGCCAGAAACACTGTTTCAGGACTTGTATTGATTTCCAAGTCCTGCGGTAATGATGTTTCAAGGCAAGTAAATATCACGTTTTATATTAAAATTTGTTTCCAAGTGTAGCTATTTTTTCATAGTGGACCAATAAGATTTTCGTTCTGTTTTTGAAGGTTAACATTTTGGTTGTCCAACACAATTGTGCTGAGAGAGATCATTTGTCAGGCATTTGGAAGTTCACGGCACTCAAGTCCCCTTGCAAGGCTTGCTGAGTCCAATGGGGGTAGCAAGAAAAGTGAAGGGAAGCCTACAGCACTGAAATGGAAGGGTGGTTCTGGTAGCAAACAAGTTAACGGTTTTATGCAGTTTGCTGATGATTGGCAGGAGACAGGAACCTTTACTGCTGCATTAGAAAGAGTTGAATCGTGGATATTTTCCCGTGTGGTTGAATCCGTATGGTGGCAGGTAAGAAAGAGTGGGGATCGGTAATGTTATAATTTTATTGTTGATGCTTGTACGTAAACCATAATTATTTTAAACCCTTTTTCTCTCTCTCTATTTTTTTTAGCAAATAAATTCCTGGCCTTAACTTCATTTAGTAAATTATCATATTTTCATTAACAATATGCCATTCATTGTTAGAAAAACTGTTCTGGTAATGGAAACAAATAAAGAGTTGGCTTAATCTATTATGGCTTTCATTTAATTTACTGCATAATTAAAACTCATACCTATACACACCTAGGAGGAGTATTTCTTTCCAATATGGGATAGAAATCTTTTTCTTCTTTATTCACTTACAAACTACACCAACATTCATGTTACGGCCTTTACATTTTAAATTCATTTATCTTTCTAAACTTTATTCTATGCTCTGATGTTTTCAGGCTCTGACTCCACATATGCAATCTCCTACTGGGGATTTGTCCTCCAATAAAACCACTGGAAGGTTGCTTGGACCAGCCTTGGGTGACCAGCAGCAAGGCAGCTTTTCTATCAACTTATGGAAGAACGCTTTCCAGGATGCTCTCCAACGACTGTGTCCTGTTAGAGCAGGAGGTCATGAGTGTGGTTGCTTGCCCATCATTGCAAGAATGGTATTTAGTACTTCTAGTTGTGTTCCCTTCCTTTTCACCTGCAGTTTCTATATTTCAGTCTTACACGCATGACATTATAAGTTCAAGTCCGAGAAATATCCCATCTTTCATAAATTTTTAGCTGACTGTAGTCTGGTTTTGGCCTTGTTTTCAATTCTTGGCGTGGGTGGGTTACTTGGAATTTAATTTGTTTCACAGGTTATGGAGCAGTGTGTTGCCAGGCTAGATGTGGCAATGTTCAATGCTATTCTGCGCGAGTCTGCCCATGAGATTCCAACTGACCCTGTTTCGGATCCTATCTTAGATTCCAAGGTTCTGCCAATTCCTGCTGGAGACTTGAGCTTTGGTTCTGGGGCACAACTCAAAAATTCTGTACGTATTAGTACAGCCTTAAAATGATTTTACTGCCTCGTCCATTTTACAATTGCTTGAAATAGCAAGTACTATTCTGATGACTATAATTCTCTTCACTCTGGCCGAACAGCTTATTAAACTTGTCACTTTGCACTGCTCTGCTAGATAAGCGTACTGTACCATTGGAAACTCTTTAGTCTTAAACATATTCAGTGAAGCTTTGCTAGCTCATTGTGGTTCTCATCAATCTGGCCAGACAGTTTATTAAACATGCCACTTTGCACAGCTCTGCTAGATAAGCATCCTGTACCAATGGAAACTCTTTAGGCTTAAACATACTCAGTGAAGCTTAGCTAGCTCGATGTGGTTCTCATCACTCTGGTCAAACAGTTTATTAAACATGTCACTTTGCACAGCTCCACTAGAGAAGCGTACTGTACCAATGGAAAATCTTTAGGCTTAAACATACACGGTGGAGCCTTGCTAGCTTGGTGCAGTTTGTTTCTGCGTCGCATATTCCTCTGTGAAATCAAGTTGAAAGTTTACTTTCTACAAGTGCTAAAACATGAGTGGCTTACTCTCCATGCAGGTTGGTAATTGGTCTAGGTGGCTTACTGATATGTTTGGGATCGATGCTGATGATTGCTTGAAAGAAGATCAGCATGGCAGCGAGGATGATGACAAGCAAGATGGTGAAGCTAAACCCTTCCTTCTTCTTAATGACTTGAGCGATCTTCTGATGCTTCCAAAAGACATGCTAATGGACCGATCAATCAGGAAGGAGGTTGATTTTATAGTCTTATTGCTTTTGCATGGAAACATATGTTATTTGCACAGCCTTTGAGTTAATTAATTTCACAACTGATTTATTTTCTGCCTTTATGTTTCAAAGGTGTGCCCATCAATTGGTCTTCCATTAATTAAGCGGATACTCTGCAATTTTACACCTGATGAGTTCTGCCCAGATCCTGTCCCTGGAGCTGTATTAGAGGCATTGAACTCCGAGGTAAATCTTTATTTCCTGTCATTCAATTTCATTTTGATGTTTAAAGCCGGATAGTTTTGGAAGAGTTGTCCTCTTTAGAGATAATACTCACAAATATAGAAACTGATGCAATAACCATCGGGTGCATGTTTTTTACATTTGTCAGAGTACCGTGGAGTGGAGATTGTCAGGAGATGCTGCCAGAAACTTCCCTTATACGGCTGCCCCAGCTGTGTACACACCGCCTTCCTCCGATGATGTGGCAGAAAAGGTTGCAGAGGCAGGGACCAAGTCTCAGTTGTCAAGGAATGTATCTGCTGTGCAGAGGAAAGGATACACCAGTGATGAGGAACTGGAGGAATTAGATTCACCTCTCACGTCCATAATTGAAAAATTGCCATCATCCCCAGCTATCATCATGGCCAATGGAAGTGGAAAACACAAGGAATATGCAGGGAATTCGATAGCAAATGCAAGGTATGAACTTCTTCGTGAGGTCTGGTCTGCATGAGGATTGGGAGTGAATCTTGCTGTATATCTTTTCTTTTCTCATAATTCCCTTCTTATCAATGTAAATATGAAGAAAAAAAATCACTCTTGAAAAATAAGCAGTGAAAGATGATTCAAGGTTTCAGGTTTTTTGTTCAAATGCAGCAGAAGCCATGCCATTTGCTTTCTTGTAAACTACAGTTTTTTAGTTGATATGATATGAATTGTTTGGATGAGAATATTAATTTAATTCAATAAAAATACATTATCACCATTTACGTGCCTGGGAGTGTTGTTTAGTTTAAAGAAAACAGTTGTCAGATTTCAAGGTGTCAGAGATGTACAGTTCGCAAGCGTTGGCAGGACATGGAACTAGCTGCTAGTCAGAGGGTCAAGACTGGGCATGAGATGGGGGGAGTCCGTAGGCGCCGCTCGTAACTTCGAGTTTGTAAGCTTTTGGTTCTCGTGGACCGCGTGGGGTTTGTGAGCTTGTTTAATAGGATGGATATGGTTGTATTTTAAATAATTTTTTATGTTAAAGTATATTAATAAATTTTTATTTTTTAAAAATTATTTTTAATATTAATATATTAAAATAATTTGAAAATACTAAAAATATATTAATTTAAAATTAATAAAAAAATAAAAAATATTTAAATTTTTTTTAAAATCACTTTTAAAATATAAAAATAAACAATTACTTAAATAAAATTAGAAACCCCATCTGGATATTTACCCTGGCATAGGATGGCTTGGTGGCCCAGAGTGTAGTTTAGGTTGTGTTCTTTTAACCATTTTGGATATTTAAACATGTGTGAGTCGGTGAATTAATCTGTTACTTGGTTTAACTCGTGAGACTTGATAGAGTCAGCTTAAATTTAAAAAAATTAATGAACTTTTTAAAATTATTTTGTTTTAGTTTCTCTTTTTAGTTTGTGTAAGAGAAAATAACTTTATTCTCTTTAAAGAAAGTCACTATAACATTGTTTTGAGGTTGGGTTGATGCATGTATGGATGAAATTTGACAATTATAGTAAGTGATTATTTTATATTTTTAAATTATTTTGATATGATTATATTAAAAATAAGTTTTTAAAAAATAAAATATAATTATTAAATATATATTTTTTAAAAAATTATTTTAGAAAGTAATTATTTCAACAATACCAAAAAAGATTTACACCATCAGCATCTAGCAAACGTGAAAACCACCAGTCTAGTGTAAGAAGTTGAATACTTCTTGAAAATAATAATGTCTCTATTTTTTTATATATATAATAAGGGTATTTTATTGCAAATTAATTGCAAATGTACTTCTCACAAGATCTTACTTAGTAGCGCGCACCCTCCATCTATCTAGCGCGTTCAAAAAAGTTTCAACGAAGTTTTTTAAATATTTATCTTGGAGATCAAATTAGAAATCCATGTATTAATAAGATAGATGCTCTGATGTGGAACATGGTTTGATTTCCCCGGATTACTAACTCGAAAGATCATCAGCCCAATATAAAGCAGGCAAGCTACGATTGCAAACTTTGAGCATGGCGGGTCAATTTGAGAGCGTGGTAAAGATTAATAGTCTTAAACTCGAACATAAAGAAATGGGATGGGCTTGAGCAAAGAAGAAAGAGGATCCCCACTGTGTAAACCTAGTTCTTCCGGGCTTTCCAAACCGAAGAACAGGGTGTTGTAAATGACATGAGCATAATCATGCTTGGGCAAATTCCTCAAGTTTCCACTCCTGATTCTGCTGTGAACTTGTAAATATTTTCAGAACAACTAATATCATGTCTCGTCATGGAACAGGTTGAGAATTTTACCATTAGAATTGAGCAAGCTAGCAATTAGTTCTTTTAAAATAATTGCCTAAGCATTTTGATGTTTTAACTTGTTCGATCAATGTCCTTGCCGAAAGGTCCAAAACCCCAAACCCAAAGTCTGGTGGAGCAGAGAATATCATACAAACTGACACATTTTTCTTTATGTTTTCTTTTTAAGAGAAAAGTCAAAACGAGATATATGAAATCAAGTTTCATTTACATGCAAAGACCAGAAGCAAAGAAAAACAAAGAGGGCTAATCTTCTGTCTCGAATATTTATACTGGAACTGAGTTCTCCTCGGGAGTGGACAAGTATGAGTCTGAAACGTGAGTTTTTGAGCCTAGAGACTGAAGTGCTCTGGTGACTTCAAGCACTGATGGTCGTTTCTCTGGCAGCACTGAAGTGCAACGAATGGCAATGTCTAGAGCCGCTAGCATCTCTTGTTGGGAAGAGTTTGATATCTTAGAGTCAAGAACTTGGACTGCTCCATTTGTGATGTTGATTTTCCTCCGAACCCATTTCACGATATCAACAGAGTCTGCTGGTTCTGCTCGGTCAGCTTGTCGGCCTGCTATCAGCTCTAGAAGCACCACACCGAAGCTGTAAACATCCATTTGCTCGGTTGCTTTCTTTGTGTATCCACATTCTGCAATGAGCAGCTAATGAGAGAACAATTCAAAGAACACGCACAATATGGATCTGTGAAGCTAATTTTAAACACGTGACAGAACAATCTGATCGTTGTAAATACAAAATACTAACTAGGGGTGAAAGAAGTGTACCAGGAGCATTGTAGCAAGAGCATGCAGATTCTGAAGCAACAGTTGTTTGAAATGAGGCTTCTCCCACGATTCGGTCGAGAGCAAAATCTGTGAGCTTTGGTTCAAAGTCCGCATCCAGGAGGATATTAGTCGACTTAATGTTTCTGTGAAGTAAATGCTGGACATAATGCTTGTGAAGGTATGCCAATCCTTGAGCAACCCCAATGGCAATCTTCAACCTATCACTCCATTGCAACTGAAAGTCCGGTCTGCTAATTAAATCCCCTAAGCTCCCCTTTTGCAAGTATTCGTAAATTAGAAAGATTGATTCCTCTGAATGGCAAAATCCAAGAACTTTAGTGATGTTCTTATGTCTGATCTTGGCTAATGTCTTGACCTCAGCCTTCAATGCTTTTGGAGATTGGTTCCCGATATTGACTAGCTTCTTCACGGCAACCAGTTCACCACTTGGTAAACATATAATGTACACTCTACCAAAAGCTCCACCATTTCCAACAGAACTTTTCTCATCCATTCCCATGACTAAATCATGCTCTGTGACTCTGAGAGGATAGAAAAACACCGAATGCCAACTACCCATTTCAGATTTCCATTTAGTGGATCGGTGGAACACGAAAAACCCAGCAGCAACAAGCAAGACTCCCAGACCAAACGCTATAGATATAAGGGCACATGCCAATGAACTAAGACCCGCAGAATTGCGATGTCTTGGCAGATCATCAAAACAAGAATTGGGCAATCCTGGGCCACAAAGGTGAGGATTTCCTTCCAGGAATGAAGCAGGGAGTCCAGAGACTAGAGCTGGGGGGACTTCTCCAGATAGAAGGTTAAAGGATACATTGAAGAGAGCAAGCTTCAGATTTTGAAGCCCTTCTGGGATTGAACCAGTGAGGTTGTTATCGGAAAGATCAAGGTAAGTCAGCACAGGCAAATCGGCAAGGGATGGAGGGATTTCCCCAGTAAGACTGTTGTCTGCCAAAGACAAGGAGACCAGTTTCCTGCACTTTTTCATCTCAGGAATTTGACCAGAAAGAGAATTGTGGGATAAGTTTATGATACTCATAACAGGAGAATCACAAAAATTCGGAGGTAATTCACCATAGAGACCATTAAGAGATGCAGAGAATCTATACAAGCTCTTAACCAGACCAAGACCATGGGGAATTTTTCCAGTGAAGCTGTTGTTATCTATCTGAACTTGCTCCAATTGAGCTGCCATTGACATTGAATCTGGTATTGCACCAGAAAATCTGTTGTTCTCAGCTCTAATTAGCTTTATTTTGCTTAGTGACCATAACCCACCTGGGAAATCACCAGAAAACTCATTGTTTTGAACTTGAAACCTCTCAAGATTAGAGCATTCACTAATGGAGTTTGGTATCGAACCATTGAAGAAATTAGTGTGGAGACCGAGGTTTTTAAGGCCTGGTGCGCTGCATATATCATTTGGAAATGACCCTAAAAGCTTGTTTTGAGAAACATCAAAAGACACTAAGTTCTTAGAAGAAGACCCTAGTGTTTGAGGAATCATACCACTCAGATTGTTCTGTGAGAGGTCCAAAATGGTTAACCTTTGCAAAGCCACAAAAGAATCAGGAATTTGACCATAAAAACCAGAACTTTGCAACAATAGCTGCTCAAGCTTCCCCAGTTTCCCAATCTCACTAGGAACACCACTCATCAAGTACAAATTTTGAGACAAATCAAGAACAACAAGCTCAGTGAAATTCACAAATACAGAAGGAACACTACCTGAAAGCAAGTTGCTTCCCAAGTTGAGTACTTGCAACTTCACCAATGAGCCAATGCTTTCTGGAATCCTTCCCTCAATATGGTTCTTGCTAAAATCAAGAACTCTCAGAGACTGAAACTGAGAAATCTGATCTGGGATAGGACCCCAGATGAGGTTGTTACTGACATTCAAACTCTCCAAAGAACTACATTGAGAGAGGTGTAAAGGTATAGGCTGGTTAAAAAAATTGTCAGCAAGATTGAGAAGAGTCAAATTGGTTAAATCACAGATTGAAGAAGAGATTTCACCAGAAAGATTCAAATTTTGAAGGTTGAGAGAAGTTACAGTGAGTGAAGGTGAAGTAGAGCAGGTGATTCCAGTCCAGTTACAGGGATGGACATTTGAGCTGTTAGACCAGCTTGTAAGAGAGTTCTTGGGGTCTTGAATGGAGTCTTTGAAAGAAAGGAGGATATCAGCTTCCGTTGAAGAAGCTGCTGAGCTAAACATGAAGAATGCGAGGCTAAGACAGAGAGCAAAAGTGTATGTGCAGGTGGTAGCCATTGGAGGAGAAAGTGAGAGAGAGCCTGGTTGTGTTTTTTCAATGTTTTTCTATTTATCAGTGAAACGAGGACTGTGAGTGAGCTTGACTTAAAGAAATGGTTTGCCAGATGTCGATGGGTTAAGAAGAGTGTTCATGTATAAAAAAGGCCATTAGAAATCTTTTGGGTGAAAGCGATAATAAAAGGTGATTCAGATTTTATTATGAATTCGATACAGTGGATGAATGATGCTGATTTTTAAAAATATTTTTTTATTTAAAAGTATATTAAAATATTTTTTATTTTTAATATCAATATATTAAAATCATTAAAAATTATCAATTTAAAAAATAACTACTATGATACTGTCAAATACTCTAAATTATCATAATTTTGTTAGTAATAATAATAAATAAATTATCTAATATGAAATGAAACAAGGTTAACACTCTATTGATTACTAAGAGAAGGAGGGATTAAATTTATTTCACCGATAGTTTTTCTTGTGGATCATCTTATGACCGATTAAAAAATAAAATGATTGTATTTAATAATTTAAGCTGTTAGATAAAATTTTAATATATAATCTATGTTATTTTCTAACATTACTATTCAAGTGAAAGCTCTAGTATAAGGTAATAATACCCCGTGTTTAGTTTTTATTAAATAAATAAATATAATGAGATTTAAGTTTATAATCACTTAATTATTAAGATTTTGATATCATATCAAAGAATTATTTTAATTTAATAATTTAAATAGTTAAATAAATTTTTTAAATATAATTTATATTATTTTTTAAATAATGGAGGGACATAAACCATCAAATATGAAATAACTCTAGGGTGATTAGATTAAATTAAAATAACTAGGGCAAGTCTGCAACTGCTGGTGTGTGTGTGGAAATAAAGAATATTATGAAACGTACATTATGAAGTTTGTCATATATGGACCTGTAATTGATGTGGGCGCCATCATCCTCGAGGCTAAGAGTGCGGAACAAACAAAGATAGGTTAAATTTAAAAACAGGCGACGGTCCACTTGATTTACAGTTACACCCACAGCTATAAAATAAAATATAACGTGTTTTTACTGTATACAGTACTGTACCCACCTTCGTAAATTATTGACAACACTGTTGACTTTTTTCTCTTTTCTCTTTTGTTTTTTAATCGGGATGGTTGTGTTAATTTATGTATATTTTAATTAATTTTTAGATTTATTTAACACTTTATAAATCTAATAAACAAATAAAACACCGTGTAAATAACCAGCATGCATAAAAAAAAACAAACACGGATGCAGAAAAAAGAAATAAGTCCATTTCCTTGCTAGACCTGCTTTTCTTTATATCTTGATCGTTGAGCTTTATCTGCTTGCTATTTCATCCTCGTGATTTATATTGTCATCGTTTTATCTTAAGATTTACTTCACTTTGCATGCTATTATTGCATATACGAAGTGTGAAAATATTCTGATATCACATTAAATATTAATATTATAAAATAAAACTTTGATTTATAATTTAAAAAATAAAAGAACAAGGACTAGAATTAACACATCAAACAAACAACATAGCTCTTTTCGTTTTCACTGTTTGAGGCATGGAGAAGTTTAGTTTAGTCACTGAAGTTTCAATTTATGCATTTTTTGATCCCTAGTATTCTAGAATTTACATTTCGCTTCTCAACTTTATTTTTTCACGTTTCATTCTCTAGACATTAAGATAAAGGAAAGGTTCGGCTAACTATATTACAGCTAAAAAAAATTAATATCGGAGTCAATATGTTTATTTTAGAGAAGAGAATTTAATAAAAATAGTTTTTAAAAAAAAAAAAAATAGATTAGGACCGTAAAGTTTTTTTCAGTCCAGCTTGTATTTTTTTTTAAGTGATTAGATAGTGTTTTATGTTTAAAATGGGTTTATTGATTTTTTAGGGTGTTCTTGAGATATTTTAGAAGAAAATATAGTTAAATTTTGATTTATAAATAAAAAAACTCAAACTCTAATTTCTTGATAACATAAAAACAATTTAGTAGAGGATATATTGTATATCCTATTTAAAAAAAAAAAAGAGAGAGAAAAAGGTCCTAGGACCAGTAGCTCATCACCTTCTATTTTCTCCTTTTAATTATTATTTTATTTATTCAAATTAAATTATAGAGAATATGTACAAAATTACAGGGTTATGTTATGAATTTAAAATAAAATTATAGTTTTTTATAGTAATACTAGCGAATTTTTTATGAACATTTATATATGAATTTAATATGTGATTTAAAAAAAAATCTCCCACGAATATTTAGTTAGAATAGAATATTTATTTTGTTATCTTTATATTGTCAATGTTTTATATGATTTTTCCAAAGTAATTATTTTTTCGTGTAAGCAAGGCATGACTTTTTTGTTTTTTTTTTATATGAAAATTATGGTAATTTTTTATTTTAAAAACCTTACCTATGACAAGATATGTTTTTGTTTCTTTTTCAAAAAGAAAAAGGAAAAGAAAACACGAATAAAAATATATTTCTACCGTGGTTCCCCGACATCATGCACTGGAAAAAACTCTCATAGCTTAGAGACAGTCTTTTTACTATTGTGGTGAAAATATGCAGATGACAGTGTCTGCCCCCCGCGACCAAACAGTGCCCTTATTTGTAGGGAAGCGACTACATTTGGACCACTAGATCGAATACTATCGTAGGGTATATAATTGGCCGTGTGTTGAGCACATATGCAATGCTTCTATCCCTTTCATTTTAATCCAAGAATTCTCGACTGTATAATTAATTAGCAAATGTTACCCTTCTAATTTTCTTTCTTGTATATCTAACATGAATTATTGTGTATTTTATATTTACGTACCTGCCGAGGGATTCTATCGTGTGTATGCGTGTATAAAGATCAAAACTTATATTCCCTTCACAATGGGACTGGACAACATATAAATGTATTAAAACCGAATGTCTAGTCAGATCAGTAACAGGGTGTTTAGAAGTGTTATGGATGTTTTTTAAAAATATTTTTTATTTAAAAATGTGTTAGAATAATATATTTTTTAAAATTTTTTAAATATTATTTTTGATATCAGCACATCAAAATAATATAAAAAAATTAAACAAAAAATTAATTTTTTTAAAAAAATAAGGTTTTAACTCTGTTTTGAAACACAATCTATGTCAGTGTTTTGAAAATAAGGTTTTTTAAAATAACTATTTTTCTTAAAATTTAAAAGTTATTTTTGTGTAAAATTAAATTTTTTATGTTTTTAGATTATTTTTTATTGTACCAATGTTAAAAATAACTTTTTTAAAAATAAAAATATATATATTTTAAACTGTATCAAATACCCCCACTCTAAACAACCCTAAAGGTTGAGTTCACGGTCTTGGTTGATAATAGCCTGATGCAGGTGGTAATGGGGCATCACAAAATAATAATTGCAATTGGTGTTGACAATTTGTTTTACAATTTTGACAAAAATGCATCAATTTTCAAAGATTCTTATCCAATCCATCATCAATGTAACACGATGAACAGTCACAGATAGAAAAGGAATTGCACAGGAAAATGGTCCATAAACTTAATCAAATCGTCAAAGTGATGAAGTATTATTATCTGATCAAAGCCGTCGTTGAAAGAAATAAAAAAAAGGTAGAAACCAGAGGCCATTTTGGCTCTCTGAGTCAACTTCATGAGCCATGTAGCGTTGTCCTCGAGTGAACACGGTGAAAAATGTGTATGTTTTGGGGCATGAATTATCGGACCAAAGACAGTGACTCCAACGAAAGTCAGAACAGACGGGAAAAAACAAGAGAAAAAGGGAACAGAAAAAATAGAAAAAGGAACCAACCACTATAAAAGAACCCAGAAAGTCTTCTCTTCTCGTGAGTGAAAGAGAGTGGTCCCTGAAGATTCTGCGAAGAAGAGACAAGAGTCTACCTCGCACGTACCAATGTGCCTCCTCTTTTCAGTGACCCCACAGACATCATCTTCCATGGGTTATGTCATCGCTATCCTACACTGTTGTCTGTCGAGGTACAAAAATACCCTAAAACTACTGCATTAATGTTAATTTTACTCACGCTATATAAATTTTAAAATTATTAGAGATTAATATGATTATTAATTTTAAAATTTATAAAATTAGTTGAGATATACAAAAATTAATTCAAACATCCATGTTAATAAAAAAATTAATTTTACTTTTTAATGATTTTAATTTCTCAATCAATGTTTTCTATTAAAGGAGAAATAATAAAGTTTGTTATAATTGGCATTATCTCTTGAAATTTGAAGGATGAACTTGGTATACAATCTTATTATCAAAGAATCATTTCAATCCAATAATTTAAGTTATTTGGTGAGGTTCTAGGATATGATTTTTATTATTCTCTAACACATCCCCTCAAACAAAAACTCTTTGCGCTTGAAGCCTGCATATGCTTATATTATCTTGTACTTTATTTTTATTAAATAAATAGTGATGGTAAAATTCAAACTCGTAATTTTTATCACATAAATAGAGATAATAAGATTCGAACTCATGACCACTTGATCATAACAAAACTCTGATATCATATTAAATAATCATTTTAATTTAATAATTTAAATTATTAAATAAAATTTTAAAATATAATTTATATTATTCTGTAATATATTTTGATGGAGTGATATGAAAAATGATTGCAGAGTGAGGATTTGTTTTACAGGCAAAATATTCCATTGTTATCGCTAACGAAGACATGAAAAAAAAGCAGCATGAAAAAACAAAAAGAGAAGAAATGAGGATGAGAGTGAGAAAGAGAAAAATGGTGTATGGTCACTGTCTGGTTACAGTTTTGCATCGATTTTGATGGGTTATCTCTGGTACAGCAGGAAGATCACCCGCTTTCACCGCTGAGTTCATGAGGTCATGTCCTACAGCAATTTGTTTTTCTTTCTCACTGCTCAGATTAATGGTGAGGATCTGCTAGGATTCTTAGGACAAATTCTTTTATTACAATTATAAAATATCAATCAGAACCATCTTTGACTGGCAGTGAATCCAATCAAAGATCGGTCCCAACGTGGTCGCCTACATGACGGTTGATGCGGGTTGGATGGTTTTAAAATTTCCTTCGTTTTGTTACCTATTGTAATTATGTTAGCTGTTATTTTTTTAAAGTGACTTGTTTTTCAATATATATATTAAAATAATATTTTTTATTTTTTAAAATTTATTTTTAATAGCATGTCAAAATAATTTAAAAAATTATTTTGAAATAAAAAAAATAATTTTTTAAAAAATATAACCACACATCTTAAATAAACACAATCATATCTTCAATTAGAGTTGATTCAATCTAAGACCCAGCTATGAATTAGACAAGTTAATCTAAGATCTATGAATTAGACAAGTTAATCTAAGATTGTTTGATGAATTAAAGTTTAATTTTTTTAAAAAAATATATATTAAATTAACATTGTTTTTTATAGTTTTTTTAAACTAAAATAATATCATTTAAATACTAAAAAATAACTTATTTAATAGTCTAATACGAGTGAATACTTGGATCCATCCAGTTTTATAACTAAATCAATTGTTTATGAGTATAGTGGAATTATATTTTTTTTTAAAAATTGTTTTCTTAAAAAAAAATTAAGTTAATATTTTTTAATTGTTTCTATATAATTATATCAAAAAAAAAAACTTTAAGAATCACAAACATGCTCTCCAATTGTTGTGAGTAAACAATTTATGAAGTTTTCGAAACCATTCACCTCCCCAAGCATCTTCCAATACATGAACAGTACAATTTTTGGATGTTTTGGTACATACAAATTATTTATTTTTAATTTCTTCTCAGTAACTGCAGAGCCGGGGAAGGAGACAAGCTCTTAAATTCGAGCCCCTGTCCTTGTCGTTTAACCAGTAACGAATATGATGAGATGTGAGATGGGATTGATAATGGAGCCCTTTTTAATATTATTTCTTGGAGGGTCAATGGAATCTTGGGTTAGCTAAGAAAATATTGGGATTTTAGGCCTTATAAATATTTATTTTCTTTCTCAATTCCATTTATTTGTGACGTAAATGGGATTTCTTTCCACCGATAAAATAAGTGACTGTCACTATAAATGAACTTGTTCTCCATGTTTTCATCTCTGATATAAAATAGAAATTCCATGTAAATATATTAGTAGATTTTGAATGGCTTCATAGTATTATGCAAAAACTATCCATGAGATATTTTGAACGTTCAAAATCACTGGATATTTTGATAACAAAATAAATTATTTCTGGACCAATATCATATACAAAATACGAGTCATAAAAAAATATTTATGATAGCTGATTCCCATATAAGTTGAGCGTGTTTGGTAATATAGTATTGATTGTTTTTCAAATAACTTTTCGTGTCGAAATGCATGTTAATGATATTTTTTTATTTTTAAAAAATTATTTCTGACATCAACACGTCAAAATGATTCAGAAAATACAAATCACACTTAATTTTAACAGAAAAAAATTTAAATTTTTTGAAAACACAGGTTAAACCACATTTCTAAACACTATATGCAACTCGCGTTTTGGCTCTCTCAACTCTAGCGTACCCCTAATTATTTTTTCCTTAACTTCACAAATTAATTATTTTAGATGTGATAACTTACCAAAACACCAACGGAAAACAGCTTCCTCCTTTATTTCCTGTTGACTTTTTTCACCCAAATCTTGACTTTAAACTGTAAAAGTGCAAGGCTGGAAGAAGAACACCATTATTGCATCCTGTGGCGAAAGATCTACTAAAAATTTTCACTGTCAGGCCTGCTTTAAAAGCATCCCAAGAAAATTCGATTTTTTATAAAGTATAAACGGTTAGCACAGTTCCGGGGGGCGCAAATTAGCATGGTAAAAAAAAAAAATTTTAAAAATAGCATAGAAAAACTGCAGTTCCCTTGCGAATTAAAAAAAAACACAGGTAAGAATTCCGGTTATAAACAAATTAGGGAAATTTAATTGATTATTTTCAGGATCCGCATCAATTATAATGCTTTTTATTTTTTAAAAAATTATAATTGATTTTCTTTATTGTCTTTTTTTTAAATGGATAAATTATGTAATTTATATCTCATATCTTATTTATTTTTACATTTTAAAAATGTTTAAAAAAATTAAAAATTTTAATTTTAATTTACTTCAAATTAATTGTTTTTACATTTTTATATTGTTTTGATGTGTTAATGTCAAAAATAAAATTTTAAAAAAATATAATTTCAATATATTTTAAAATAAAAAA
The DNA here is from genome assembly GCF_005239225.2 of Populus alba. NCBI lineage: Eukaryota > Viridiplantae > Streptophyta > Magnoliopsida > Malpighiales > Salicaceae > Populus > Populus alba. The sequence continues at coordinate 4,849,785 of NC_133299.1, forward strand.
CATTTAAAAAAACAACCGTTATCATAATAACAAACTTGCTCTAAGTATTATGTAATTTATGATTAAGTATCATATGGCAATGGCAGTTTCTGTTTAATTTTATATTTTTTTTTAAGCAATGTGACAATGGTAGCTGAGAGATTAGAAATTATCATTCAGAAAGATAAAAGTAATTAGTCAATGTGGTTATAATATATAGCACAAAAAAACACTACTATAGTAAACATTCAAGGGGTGATTTTTCTTTTTCTTTTTCTTTTTTTTCAATGAAGAACATGATTGCCATTTGGGATTTGTATTGTTGCCTTTCCAACTATAGTGCAATATTATTACTTCGACAGGAAAAAGAAACTACGGCGCATTATTAATTCAATGCGATTGCTAAAAGGAGGCCATGTTAGCTCATAATTTCTATTCACTATTTACCCAAAAGAGGTCCAAGAAAAATTAAAGGCAAACCCCAAATACTTTGTATCAAGCAACCATCATTAGCAAGAGTCATTGTTATGTAATCAAGAGTGTTCGAAGAAATGATTGAATATATAGATATAACCATCTATTATGTAGCTTGGTGATAAGAGTTTAGAATAAAAATGTTTATTTTTTTTATGGTTTCAAATTTGGGTCTTATGGTTAACTTCAAGACCCGTAAAATTAGTTAAAGTATATACAAACTAATTCAAATACTCATATTTTTTTAAAAAAATTATTAAATATTTTCGTAAGCAGGGTTGCTTCGATAATTTTTGCTGGCGAGTCAAACACATATCACCATAAATTAATTTTATTTTTCCCACAAATATTTATATTGGCAATTTCATTGTTTGGCGTAGGGCTGGTAGATTAGAATGTCAACCAATTACACGTTGTTCAACAACTAAAAGTTATGCTCTAAACTATGTAGTATAATAATAATAATAATTATTATTTAACCTGGAGTGACCTCAAAGGTTTACTTGTAAGTATAATTAAACAACTAAAATCTCCTATTTCAAAAAGCCTTGCATGCATATTCTCTAGTATAGTAATCAATAGTCAACTTTAAAATGATAGAAAGACAGTCGTCTGAAGCATCCAAGGCCATAAAGATACAAACTCCTGTTGGCTCGAGAGAGAGAGAGAGAGAGAGAGAGAGAGACTAGGGAGGTTTATGGGTGTTTGAGCTACTGTGATATTCCCTAGAGAGAGAGAGAGAGAGAGAGAGGAGGGAGGTTTATGGGTTTTTGAGCTACTGTGATATTCCCTAGAGAGAGAGAGCGAGAGAGAGAGAGGAGGGAGGTTTATGGGTGTTTGAGCTAGTATTTTGGCTGTAATATTCCATAGAGAGAAGCACCTCCTCCCTCAAGTCCCAACAAAGGATCTGAGGGTGCCCTCTTTGTCATTTGATGAAAAAACCAGGCATGATGTGGTGGGCTGTTGAAAGTTTGCTATCATCAAATTTCACTTATTGCATCGAAGAAAGCTATAAGAACAATACTCAATACCCAGCATTGCTTTCAACAGACGGTGGCGGTAGGGACACCGCTCCTTTGTTTTGCTTGCCATGTTCCTCTGTGTCCTCCTTGTCCGATTAATTATTAATAATTATCATTATTTGGTTACATGATTTAACCCCTACACATTAGAGTATAAATCTTTGACATACTTCACCCCGCAAAAGAAAAACATAACAGGTGAATTTGATTTCCCCTGTAGATTCATCGATATTGCACTTTTTTCTTTTGAGTGTTTAAAAAACCATACTTATCATTATTTAACTCGAGTCAAATATTATAAACAATAATGAGTATAAAAAGATATCATGGATGGAGTGTGAAACAAGATTTTTAAAACTCGTTTAATCTGATTTAACTTCTATAATCCAGTGCAAGTAACATAATCCTTAATATAAATAATAATTTTCTTTTTCTTCTTCATTTTTTCCTTTATAGCCTTCACACTCACAACCACAACCACAACACTCTCATTCATTGAATCTCTTTCCCTACAATTTTCTTCTTCAAACTTCACATACTTAATTACTTATCAATTTTTTATCTCTTCCTCGTATAATTGATGCTCTTGACAAGCAATTAATGAACTTGAAGTTTCTTTTGAAGTTTAATATGATGGAATGATAATGCATTTTACAATTCTAATAATTTTTGCTTGATAAACAAGAGACCATAAGAAAACAAATGAAAATTTCAATAATCTATGTTGAACTTTTATTTTTGTACTCAAATCACAAACTTAAAAGCACTTTATAGTCTCTTCTTACTGTCTATTTTTATATCATATTGTACCCTAACTATTTGATAAAATACTTGACTATAATTTTTCTTTTATTTTTAAGTGAAAATTGTGAGTTTTTATGTCACCCTAATATATGCATTTTAGAGGTCTTATATAGTTCCAACAATTGCAACCCAACATTTTTTTTAGGATAGTCAAAGAATAAAGGAATCAACATGATCAACTTGTAAATGCTTGTAATATCTATAAAATTTTATCCCAACCCATTTCGACTCAATATCCACGAGCACCCTACTTTTTTTATCCACATGGTTCTAAATTTTTTGTGTTTTTTTTCTATTTCAATCCTGTAATTTCATTAAAGATTCGATATTACCCTTGATTGTAAAATAGCTTACGACGTCTAGTGGAAAGCAGTGTCATTTCTCCTTTTTATTTCAATGTTGCGCTCACGGTTGACTCTCATGAGCTATTAGCAAAATATGGGTACCAGAAAAAATCCCCAGAAATCCCCAGCAGGGAGAGGGCCTAAAGAGAACTGCGGCTGGGCTATTGGACTTGAACTTCAAAGCAAAAATCCCCAGAAAGTAAAAATGCCCAGTGTTTATTTATTCTTCCTCTGCCTGTCTAACATCTTCTCTCTTCAAATGGGATGTTATTAATTGCTCTAAATGCAGGCAAATGGGATTTCATCAAGTGCTTTATCGTATGCTCACATTTTCACAGGCATAAAAAATCAATTGACAACTAATGCATTTCCATGCGAATTTCCTCCATCGGAGTTTGGAAGGACAACAGAAGTTTGTCTAATCACACTTTTTTTTCAGGAGACGAAAAAATGTCACATTTCGAGAACCCAATTACCCTGGATCCATCCCTTCTCAACTCAGAAATCCAGGAGGTCGATTGGCAGTAAGTTTTAGCGAATGAGGGGCACATCAAGCTCGCAACCGCTGAGCAGAGCCACCTCCGAGAAAAAACAGATTGACGTAAAGAAAAAGGCAAAGAAACCAAATACTCAACAACCATTCTAACCACATTACAGGCTTCAAGAACTTCATTCGCAGTGAGGTTCACTTTAAACATTGACACCAATGTCAATTATTACGTGCTGCTGAAAGTTAATGAGTCCGCAGGGGGGGGGGGGGTGAGCCTCGGAGGGGATGCTGTTCAAGTCTTTGCCGATAGGCATGTTCAGGCCAACAGGAGTTTTGATAGGAAACTGAAGATTGAATTCCAATCCGATCTTGAACACAGATTAAGTTTCATAGATCTTTTGGGTTACAATAAAACACAACCAAAAAAAAGTGATAGGAGAATATAATAAATATATTCAACATCGAGGGCAAGAGGGAAATGAGGCTAATATAATCTGAGCTTTGCCGATATAAATGCACAACAAAAACTAGGAAGGAAAAACCACCTAATCCCATCAAAGGAAGCCTAAAGAAACGTTCTCCCAGAAGCCTGTCCCAACTCGAGAAAAAAATGGATGGATAGTTTATAGCTGTAGGAAAATAAATTCTACCTTTACCTTTAGCAATAAGAAGAACAAAAACCATGTCATCATCTATAGCAGTCACGCAACAAATTACATTGAGAAAAGGAGATGCCACAATTTTTATCCTGGGACAGTGTATCCAACAGTTTAGCACAAAATGCAGCAATGCATAGGAACTCAGTTCTAATTGACTATCTTAGGAGGAAAGCATTTCAACAGAGAATAACACCAAAAGACCACATATGAAAAGTTTCTAGAATGAAACACCCTTGAGCCTTTTGATGGTAGACATCTACAGCTCAAGGAACCCTTTATCCAAATATAAAGCAAACAATCGTGCAGAAAGTGAAAACAGGCTGCCAGTAAATGATTTTACACAACATTGCTTCAGACCATTGAAGAGCAGATAGCTAGAGTAAAAGCATTGAACTGCTAAAAGATTTATGAACAACTGAAAAATGTACACATATATGCATTGGGGCAGATCAATTTTCCATGCAATACCAGAAAGAAACGCGTACCAACCAGCAAATAACATGACAAAGTAACCCATAACGATGTCCACAAACCAACACAAATAAAGACTTGCACACTGGAGCTAACAATGGAATCCTCGCCAATCAACTAGAAATATAAAGTTCCTTGGACTGTGACAATGTCCTATCATGCCCTGAACCATTTTTATCAATGAAGGACACTAGACAGGACAAAGCTGCCACACTTAAACCAGGACGCATGGACAGAAGGAGAAGAATCATACTTGATTACATAAACAATCACTTCAGTCCATGGCACTTAGATCTTATCAAGCTTCTCTGCCTTGACAACTGGGTTGGCTTTAGCAATAGCATCACGAGCAGCAGTCCGATAATCAAAGGGGCAGTCATGCTTGTCAGAGTAACGATGAATTGCACAGAACAGGTCTCCACATCTACAACCGAACCCTGTTAAACCAACACGCTTTCGGCAAGCGGTACACCTACTGGGTCCCTCATTTGCCTTCATCTCAGAAGGCTTGCTTGAAGCAGTGGATGGTTCTGTGGAGATGATTTTCACCTCTACAGGTGCAGCTTGTACATCAACGGCACCAGCAACCACAGGTTCTTTTCCATTCCCGCTAGAGTTTCCATTCACAATGCTTTCAATGGATGATGCTGCCAGTTGGGCTTGTTGCTGGTTCAGGATGATGTCCTTGTGGCACTTGGAACACATGTTCATTGTAGCAGCACTTCCAAAGAAGCCACAGTTGTTAATGCAGAGGATGGGGCCCTCTGGAGCTTGGCATCCAGTCTCATCATGAGACTCCATCTTCTCAAAAGTCCTGCAAGGAAATCACCACATGATATACAACCAGAGCACACGAGCAAACACCACAACCCTTTCGCTGCCAGACAGATGCTAATTTTCATAAGATATAAGCACAATCCTTTACATACACACCGAGCGCATGCATCCTTTGGTTCAAGCATACAAATAGGATGTTCAACTACCTAATAGCAAATAGGAAAAAGAAAAGGCGAAACAAGGTTATGCAAAACGAGCAACTAATTTTTACCTACAACGTCAAGGGCACCCCAGTTCACAAGTAACTGAAGTTTCCACACAAACAGGACATAGGCTCTCTCTTCCTTCCATAAAGGGGAAAGCAAAGGAGACAGAAGACAGCGCCAAATGAGAAGAGATTCATATGCATGAGCAGAGAGAGTTTAAACAGCTAGAAAGTCATGCCTTCCTATGCAAGAACAATAAATGAGGGACCTTCTCATGCAACACACATCCTCCCCGTCCTGAAGTTCCCAGTCAAGAGCCACACTATCTGCTGCTTTTTTTACTCAAACCAAGCACCTTCCTCTTCGGAGAGAGAGACAGAGAGAATCATTACCAAAACAAACATCCATAGGTAAAATAAAACCTTCCCAGCTTCAGCGTAACTCCTAATTACCTAAAATGTCATCTATCTATCACTTTGAGGAATTGTTACTCGTCAAAATTGAAACAAAAACAATCGTTTTCACCTTATAAAATGACACCCCAGATGCCCAAAACAGCATCTAAACCGATCAATATCTGTGAAAACAGACATAAACACATAATTGACAATTAAAGCATAAATGTTTACCATCAATTTTACTCCAAAACGCTAAAAAGTCAATAAATCATTGAGAAATTCACTTCGAACATGCATGGTAAACATAAAACACTCAGTTTCTCCATTAATACACGGAATTCAGCATCCAGAAGCCATGATATGCAAAGTTTTCATTTAAATTAATTAATCAGGATTCCATTTCATTTACTTTCTCATCGGTTTCAATTAAAACACAAATAATAATACCAAAAAAATGTTTAAAAAAAATAAACCCACTAACCTCTTTAATAATTCTGGCCGATCTTGACTAACAAAATCGAACCAGGTAGTTTCTATCAAGCTAGAAGCAAGAAAAAATAATCAAAATTCAATTAGAAAAAAATATCAATTAAATTAATAAATCTAGAAGAAGACCAAAAAAAATCAGAGACAACCATACCTTAATCAAAGAGATAGAATCAATCGTGGGTTATATCGAAGAAATCGAGACCAGAGAAAGAGGAAGGGAGACGGAGAGAGATTGGGTTATTTTCGGTGGTGTTTGTTTTTTATATTTTTGGTATTTTTAATTTTCTAATACTAGTTTTTCTGTATATATACATATATCTATTTAGGGCTGATGGTGTTTATTTGGTCCTTTTACTCTCTATCTTATCTTATTTGGATCCTTTTATTATTATTTTTTCAAATGTCATCTTTATAACTCTTTATTTATGGATTCATGAGCTCGGTATAATATTAATATCCGTCAATATATGGCACCTAGCTATTGAAACTAACCACCCTGTGCTCAAAGCTATGTTTAAAAGCTGGTTTTCTCGCATTGTTACTTGAAAAATAAATCATATAATCACCTAGAACTTATAGTAAATAGATCTTAACTTTGAGAAAGGTAATTATAATCCACACCAATCACACACTCTCTCTTTCCAGGTCACTTGTATCGAACTTGTGCGTTGGAGTTTCTTGTAGTTTATTCCTTGAAGTCTCTGATTATTTTTTATTTTATTGTTTTACAATTTAATTAAAAAACTCTGTCATCAATCTCTTTAGTTATATATTCAATGTCATTCTTATTATCCACATGTATCTTTTAAGGTACACGATTATAAAGGTATTTGAGACAAAGTTTTAATTGAAGTTTTAAAAAAAATTGATTTTTTTTTGTTTAAAATTATTTTTTATTTTATTATTTTAGATTGTTTTGATACATCGGTATCAAAATTATTTTTTTAAAATATTATTTGAATATATTTCTAATAAAACATACTTTAAAAAAACAATCGTTATTGCTGATTATAATACCTTCTATTTTTTCAAATAACCATAAGTTAATTTTCTTTTCAAAACATAATAGAATCTAAAGTTGGTGTTTCATGAAATATGATAAAAGGGGGCAAAAGGAACTCTTTTAAATTGATTTTTAGTGATTATAATTTTATATTTTTATTGCCAATTTGCTAGTAGGTTTATGATGTAAGCGAACTGTACATCTAAATTGAAAAGGCATAGGAAATAGTAACATAAGATGACATGTTGAACATCATTTATTATGATTTAACAACTTTTAAAACAAGGATCACGTTAATAGAAAAATATTATTAAACATAGGGATAATATTGAAACATAACATAGTAGAGGGACTAAGCTGGGGAAACTTGTATAGTTGAAGGCTCAAACACAATCATTTATCTTGTAACGTACTTATATCTCATTATTATTTTTTATATTACTTTTTTGTCTCTGCCAACAAACTCCTTCCATGGAGTCTGTCATGTTCTGACAATTTACCCTCCGAATTTATTTCTTTTACTTTTCTAACCATCATTTTGATTTTTTTTTTCACTTTAAAAGTGTTTTTCTTTAAATAAAATTTTTTAATATTTTTTTATTTTAAATTAATATTTATTTTTATATTATTTTGATGTAGTGATATCAAAAATAGTTTTTTAAAAAATAAAAAATATATTATTTTAATATATTTTTAAGTGAAAAGTATTTTAAAATGCAATCACAATCATATTATTAAAAATATGTATTTTGTTTTTATTTTATGGATTTTTTTTTCATTTAAATCTACCGGGCAATTATCAATAATGATGATTTTAAAATTCAAATGACGAGCTTGACACTTTAATCATGTTTGTCTGTTTATTGTTGTGGGATTAATGAATATCTTGATTTCTGGTTGGTATATATCATCATGGTTCTTTGTAATAATTCTTATTTTTTTATAATAATTATTAATGTGTGTTATTGTTATGCTGTGTTTTTTAAAATAAAAACATATTAAAATATTTTAAAATATATATATTTTATTTTTATACCAACATATTAAAATTATATAAAAATATTTAAGAAAATATTTTAAAAAATAAATTATAATAAAAATAAATACTCAATATAATAAAATTCCAACTCCAAAATTAATTATCAAAAACAAAAGTTCAACCACGTATTAGTTTCTTTTCTTTGCTTGTTTTAGGATTTAAACTACAGCTATGTTTTTCATTCGGTGTGATCTCAAAAGGTTTTCAATTCAATTATCTTTCATTTGGAATGGTAAGTATATATTGTAATAGTTTAAAAAATAAAATAAACCATAATAAATTTAATATTGTTTAGAATTTTGGTTTGTTCCAGTTTAAAAAACATAACAAATCAGAATAAATTGTCAATTCCGACTGGAACATTTCAGTTCCATTCCAGCCATATATATATATATATCAAGAAATATTGTATAGTTTTAATGTATTAAATATATTTTTTAATTTGACCATTTGATTAAGCTATATTTTACATTGAATCTCATTACATGTTTTTATATCCCAAGTTAAAATTGTAGGGTAATCGAAGTTTATAAAGGTTTTATGAGATTGTCGATGATATTTTTATAATTTTATTTAAATTCATAATTTTTTTTTTGGAATGTTATTTTCCTGTGTCATTTCTTTTTATATTAGATCCTTTTCATTGTCATCATTCAACAATAAATTTATTGAAAATTAAATTTTATAATTTGTTTTTATTTCTTTATTTGAAGTTATTATGATATCATGATACAAGTTATGAATTTAAAAAATTAACTCAGACCGACCTAAATAGATTAAATATATTAACATTTTAGTATGTTTTTTTTAGATATCTTATCTTAATTTTTTTAGACAAGCTATATTTTTACAAGTTATTTATATTATCATTGGACTCATCAAGTCGATCAGATCATATCAATTTAACTTCCACTTTTTTTATGTGTGTAACGCCAGCCGGAATGGTATAGATAATCTTGGTAAAATCATGAATTACATATCAAGATATTAGATTTGATTCAAAATTTTCTAAGTTTTATTAACCAATACATGTTTTAAAATAATTTAATTGGTAATTATTAAATATATTGGTTTACCTTAATAAATCTCCACACACCAAAATTAAAGAGACTTAATTTTGAATCAAAATTTTCTAATGTTTGGGAGTGCTTTTGAAAAGCACTCCTAAAAAAATTTAAAATTTTTTTTACTTTAAATTAATATGTTTTTGATGTGGTGATCTCAAAAATATTTTTTTAAAAATAAAAAAACATTATTGGCATGCTTTTTCAAGTGAAAAAGCACTTTGAAAAACAACAACAACCACACTCCCAAACACAGATTTTATCTGAACAAAAAGCTCTTTCAAACAAAAGCAATTCACAAAAATTATAATTAATAATAATTATTACAACAATAATTATAATAAAAGTAAATCACAAACACTTATTCACAAATTAATAAACCATCACTGATTTATGGTTTTTTAAATTATACCGTGTTCTAATTGGGTCAATTTTAGATTTTACAGGTTTATATTATTTGTTTATAAAAAATGCTTCGAATTCATATCCCAGTGGATCGCAGGCAACGAAAATAGTTATATATTATTTTTCAATTTGACTTCTAATATACTCTTTCATCACACTTAATTCCTGCGAACCAATCAGATATTTTTTTAAAACTTTTATATTCCAACTATTTTCTGACATTACCAACATTTAAACAGTAACCAAACACAGCCTCGCCTTGAAATGATCGCACACGCAAGGTCCACTCAAGCGAAACTCATCAAAACCGTTTAAATAATGGGTCCCACATAAATTTCGCGGTTGAGATGTACCTTTACATTACACTCGAACCCATCACAGAGGAGAGGAGCCAAGTCGCCAACAGATCAGAACATTCCGGCGGGAAATCGAGCGGGAATATAAAAAGAAACAAAACCTCTCACTTCCCCTCGTTTTCACTCTCTCTCAACCCACTCTGCACACGAAATTGAAAGCTAAAAATGGGAAGGAAGGGAAAGAAACCTAGGGTTTCTCGTGAAGAAGAAGAAGAAATTGAATCCGAAGTAGAAGGGGAACATCAAGAGAATATGAACCAATCCTCTGCAAATGAGAAGAGTCTCTATGAGGTATTTGAACATTTATATTTTGTTTCATTGTCTTATTTAGTTAGTTTGTTTGTTTTACATGCTTTTAATGATGTTTCGGGCTTAAATTTGAAATGAGATTAATGGGTTTTTGTTATTTGTTTAAATTGTTTTCTTTTTGAGCTTTGATTGCAGTTTAGCTCAGATTCTATTGAATGTTTTTATACCTGTAAATGGGAAATTAGGGTTTCTTGTTTTTTCTGCAACTTTGTTCATTGAATAACTTGCAAAGGGCATGATGACAAATGCTGAATCTGTGAAATTGTGGTATATAAATCTAATTGGGGAATAGGTTCAAGAACATGAGAAAGCATTGTTAATCTTACTGAATTGTTCCATTAATATGATTTCTCTATGGTCTTTTAGGAAATTAAGTGAGGGTTTGCAATCAGCATACAAAATAGCGAAAGAGATTTCGCTTTCGATGTTGGTATACTTGTATAGATATTGTTTATTTATTTGAAGTTTATATGTTTTGAGTAGAATAATCGATTGTGCTAAGAATATATTCGAGTACTTTAAGTAGGTTGCAGTGAGTATTTTTTTGTCGGGCATGGTGCAGATGGTAGATTGAACCTGTCCCTCTAGTTCTAGCATGTGGTAAGCAGGTGACTCCATGGAAAAATTATGCATTCTTGGTACTTCTGTTTGCTTTCACCTTTTGGCTCTATGTCTGCCTTTGGTGCATTGTTCATGAGTTAAGCGCTCTCTGTACTTCTGTTTCTTATCTTGTCCGAGTTCTGACCCCTTCTTGTCTTGCTTTGCTTTGTGATGCGATTTACTTTGCAATTTGTAATGAAGTGAGCTAACAAAATGGCAACCCACTTGCTGTAGGTTCTCGGTGTTGCGAAGACAGCATCTCAACAGGAAATAAAGAAAGCATACTATAAGTTGGCGTTGCGACTCCATCCTGATAAAAATCCGGGTGATGAGGTAATTTGTTTGGATTCCTATTTTTCTTATTGGCGTCTTTGTTTTAGTGCTAATTGTTTATGACGTGTGATTTTGTCTTATAATAGGAAGCTAAGGAGAAATTTCAGCAATTGCAAAAGGTGATATCGATTCTTGGTGATGAGGAAAAAAAGGCGGTCTATGATCAAACTGGCTGTGTTGATGATACAGTAAGTGCTTCTGTTTTAGCTATTTTTATCTGGATTAACGAGTCCAGGATTACTGGATGTTCTCAGGCTACTAAAATTTGCTGTATATGCCTTCTAGTATCTGACTTGGAAGGCAAAGACAGTTTGCCATCCATTGCTAAAAACTTGCAGTCGCAGAGAGCAATGATGTGCCGGTTTTAATTTTCTTCTTATTATTGTGAAAAGGAACAAAAATTAATTCATTCCATTACTATGAAAAGAAAAATGAATGATTTGGGTTCTTGGGGAATTGAAATGTTCTCTTTTCATCCGGCATTGTGAACCTCATTGCTGCTTTTCTTGTTGGTCAGGATCTTGCAGGGGACGTTGTTCAGAATTTGAAGGATTTTTTCAGAACTTTTTACAAAAAGGTCATAATATCTGGTCCTGCATGTTTCCTGTTTTCATGTACTATTATTTTGGCTTTCCATTAGCTTGAGTTGACACTGGACTTCAAAGTCAGGTCACTGAAGCTGATATTGAAGAGTTTGAAGCAAACTACAGGGGTTCTGATTCTGAGAAAAAGGATTTGATTGAACTCTACAAGGAGTGCAAGGGTAACATGAGCAGGTAATTAGTTCCAGGCTTTTCTCCCAGGTTTCCTAGTTTGAATTGAACTTCCTTTTTCCAGACTTTATAGTTTGACACGGAACATTTTCAGGCTCTTCTGTTCAATGCTTTGCTCTGATCCTAAGCTTGATTCACACCGATTCATGGACATTCTGGATGAGGCAATAGCTGCAGGTAAAAGTGGCTCTAAACTCTCTAAGATATGTTGTCAGCAAATGTTCCATCTGTACATTTCAACAGGTTAAAACTTTTTGAACTCTTTACCATACCTTTTCATGAAATATGAGAAGCTGAGAGCCTGAGACAACATGGCTGGTTAGCTTTTGTGACACCGTTTTCTTTTTATTTGCTTTCTTTTATAGGAGAAGTGAAGAGAACCAAAGCTTACCAGAAATGGGCAAAACGAGTGTCTGAAACAAAACCGCCTACCAACCCTTTAAAAAGGAGGGTGAAGTGAGTATTCTAGGATAGGGTTTTTTCTTCATATTTTAGCAAGTTCTTATTTATGACGCTATTATGTTTTTATCTTTTGCAGGTCCAAAAAGGAGCCAGAAGCAGACCTATTTGCAATCATATCTGAGCGCCAAAGCAAGAGGAAGAACCAGGTGAATTCCTTTCTCTCGTCTCTGGAGTCCAAATATGGTGGGAGCAATTCAACTTCAGAACCTACTGAAGAAGAATTTGAAGCAATACAGGAGAAAATAGAAAGCCGCCGTAAGGGCTCCAAGAGGTCGAAGCAAAAGTAACTTAATTGGAATAATGTTCAAATCTAGAACTTGTTTTTGTACAAATTCTGCATAATGTGAGCCCCAGGTTCAAATGTCTTGTTTCTAGTTATTTCACTGAAAGGGATAGCTAGGCGTGTGCATCTGAGGTCTCCTCCTTAAACCATTCCGGACGCACTGTTCCTTCAGGTTTTAACTGCAGAATCTAGATCCAGTCCAATGCCTTTTAACCCTTCAGGTTCCTCGGCCTCGGCCTCGCCCCTGTCTCCAGTGTTTTTGAAGAAATCCAAAGTCACCTCCGGTCTCGGTCCCTGAGCGATGGCTCTTAGAGCCCTTAAGATGTGCTTCCGCCCCCTTGGGATTTTTGAACGGCGCTGAAGATGGCCCTAAAAAGAATAGTGGTTGCAGCTTTCAAGGCAATATTGTATGCGAAGCAATTGATCTGGATTTCATACTACACAGTCAACGAGTATTCGGCAATAGCTTCTTTTCCTGCTACGGTCAGGTTATTGTAAACCGTCGATGCATAATGAGACAAACTTGAACCTTGCGTGGGGCTTCTGCTAGGAAAATTGTCAAGCTTGAAAAAGAAAAAGAAAAAGAAAAAGAAAAAGAAAGGCTTTATTTAACTAGACTTTTATGCCCTCTCCTAGAATTTGACTTGATTTGTGCAAACCTTTGAGAAAATCGGTGATTTAAAGCCTATCTCATCAAATTTTAGGTTGAATTGAAAATGTTTTAGGTTAAATTAAAAAAAACATTGATTCTATACAATTTAGTTGACATTGATCCATAGCTAAACTAACTCATTACTTAGTTTATCTGGTTAATCTCAGATTAACTTTAATAATTTCTTAAAAAAAATAAAATACTATTATTTTAATAAGAATAATTGACCTCGTGACCTATTGACTTAATTTTTTATCTAAATCAATCTTGAACCAGCCCAATCCCGACCCGGTCTAACAACTTTGAATTGTGAGGTGGGTATGTGCTCGGGGGATAACTAGCAAGCAAAGCAAACATTTGGTACCCTTTGCCGCTGCTCAAGATGAAGGGTCCAATTTAATCATGCCCATATGCTGATTTAGATCTCGTTTGTTGCAGAAGGAAGCCATATCTTAGCTGATTCTTCGCACGAGGAACAAATTGAAAGTTTTTTCTCTTCCCTTTTCATATTTAGCAAGAAGATCACCATTCACGCTATATAGACATCATAACCTCATTGTTCGACACACAAGCTCATGTCATTTTCCTATCGGACATCAAGTTTTGGGGCCATTATTTTCCTAAATTAAAAGCAACTTCACACGCATTGCATCCTCTGGTCCACCGACCCGGCTACTCGCTCACTCAATCACGGAAGACCAAGCCACAAACTTGGCCTCCATTAAATATATTTGAGCCTACTCGCTTATTGGTTCTCACTTAGGGCCCAGCAAAAGCATTTCCAAACCCCATGATTATACCCGAAGGTGCATATGATAGATTATTTTATTGGTTTCAAAAAACAAAATTTTAAGACATTCATCATGTACCCTTAAAGACAAAAACCTACATCAATAACAGCGCAAATATCATGTAACTTTCTGGTTGGTGATTGGACATTTTTTCTTTTTAAAAGGGTTTTTTTGAAGGAATTTGATTTTTTAATTTTTAATTATTTTTTATGTGTTTTTAAATTATTTTGATATATGATGTTAAAAATAAATTTAAAAAATAAAAAAATTATTTCAATATATTTTTAAATAAAAAACACATTGAAAAACCAACCATATTATCAAGCTTCATCTCCAAAAACAAAACCAGCTTCATACTATAAAATAAAAAGAAGATATCTTTTGTTCTAAAATCAAGCTGTAAGGATGGTGACTTCACAACTGAATGCCAGGAAATATTCCGCTGCGGCATAAGTGATCTTCCATGAACCTGTAAATGAAAGCAAAGCCCTTTCCTTTTTCTTTGATCTACCATACCTGTCATTGATGATGCCCTTGTTATTATTCTATTTCTCTCTTCCATTTTTCTATTTGGTAGATAGATAAACAACTACCATATAAGTACAACTATATATATATATATATATATATATATATATATATCTATTACATAAATGTGCTCCACATTACTTGAGTGTGCCTGTGACTCTGTGTCCCTTCACCCCCACCTCTCCAACCCCTTCTTCCTCTGCTTTTGGTAAGTCATCAAGTCTTTAATTTAATTGACTTGTCCTTCTTTCTTTCCACTCTTTATTTCAATCATAATTGTGGAATGTAGCTTTACTCAACTCTATTGTCTCTTTTACCTATAAGGCCCATGAAACTCACTGGCCATGGTTGCTTCAATAGTGTCTCTATTCCCATCTTTTTAGCATCGATTTCACTCATCTAGAGACCAATTAATACTGTCTGTACTACCACTAGCTGCTAGTATTGGCCTTTTTTTCTTCGAAGCTTGCATCGTTTTTCTTCTCCTGCGAGGTAAAAGTCTTATCATAGAACTTAGCCAGAAGACCCCAAGATTTCTTTCTGTGTTAGAATTTGTAAAATTTGCTTCCAATTCAGCCACGACTCATTTATGCTGTGTGGCTTTTTGTTGCAGGTTCTCATGGAGGCAGATACCGGTGAAGTGAAGTCAAAGATGGAAGATTATGAAGTTATAGAGCAGATTGGAAGGGGAGCTTTTGGTTCTGCTTTCCTTGTTCTTCATAAAACCGAGAAAAAAAAGTTAGAAGTTTATTTTGCTTGTAAATTTTGTTTCTTTTCTTTATTTCTATGGATCTTTTGCATATAACTAGGCAACCCACTTGATTAATTCAATCGAATTTTCACTGGTGTACTAGTATCCAAAAGATTGGTTCCCGGTATTGAATGATCGAAGGATATGAACTGTTTTTGTTTTGTTTTGTTTTGTTTTTTTATTTTTTTATTATTGATTATGTTAATTTGATTTCAATTATAAACACAAATTTTTTGATCGAAATTGTGAGTTTGGCTTCACAGGGGTAGGTAATGGTTGTGCCGGCACGATCCTTTGTCTTCAAAAAGTCATTGTCTTTGGTCTAAATAGCTGATTTTTGAGGTTCTTTTTTTGCTTTTTGGTAGGTATGTGTTGAAGAAGATTCGGTTGGCCAAGCAGACGGAGAAGTTTAAGCGCACAGCTCATCAGGAGGTGACCTTCACTCTTTTATAATAATCTTTTTTTTTTTTTTCATATGGGAAATTGAAACTTTTTTTTATAAAAATGTTAATAAGGAATGGACTTTTTAGATATTTTCATGTTATTGCTTAAGAAATTTGTTGCAATTAGTCATTTGATTCATTTTACTCATCAGGAGCCTAGAAAACTAACCAGGATATTTATATTGTTCTGATCTCATTTGTCATCATATCTACTTTAATCAACTTAATCATGACAGGTTGTTAGAAGTACATGTATTTTTTGTATAACCTTGTGAACAATTTTTTAATGTTGCCCCCTTTCCTTTGCACTAGTTGCTGTTTTGGAAATACTAATCAAATTGTAAAATACTTTTTCACCTAGGAATTTTTCAATAGTTCAATGATGATGATGATTATTATATAATCACAGCTCTTCATATTTTAATCAATGCATAAAAGACCAAAATCTTGGTTCATATGTTCTGCAGATGAATTTGATTGCGAAACTAAACAACCCTTACATTGTGGAGTACAAGGATTCTTGGGTCGACAAGGTAACCACATCATTTCTTAACGTTCTTCTGTACAATTTAATGGAAATTATTACCTTTGAGATTAACATCAACTCTGAAATGGTTTTCCATCTACATAAAAATGTTTATGTTTCTCTATGGTATGCAGGGAAACTGTGTATGCATAGTAACAGGCTACTGTGAAGGAGGAGACATGTAAGTTTATGTGAAAGCATGTATCACTATTGTAGATAGGATAAGAGATGTGTAATGTAAATATATTTCGGACCAGACACTTCTAAGATATGAGATCTTGATCTAGAAAGTTGATCAGTTAAACATTCACATCAGAAGATAATATATGAGTAAGGCTAAAAATTAAATACGTTGTCAGAATACTTCATGAGTGGCTAAATGAAAAGCTCTTTCCTTTTCTTTTCCTCCAACCAGGGCTGGGATTATAAAGAAAGCGAGAGGAATATTTTTTCCAGAGGAGGTAATCATTTAGGTTTTCATATGCTTCAAGTTTATCAATTATCACCTACACCTTATGAACATCATTCTCCTGTTTTGTTTCCCAGAAACTTTGCAAATGGCTGGCTCAGTTGTTGCTAGCTGTGGACTACTTGCATTCTAACCGTGTCCTTCACAGAGATCTAAAGGTATGCTTAACCTCACTCAAGAGATGAAGGAAAGCTTACAAATAGTTCTGTTGCTGACATAAACTCACTGATGACTTCATTCCAGTGTTCCAATGTTTTCCTTACAAAGGATAATGATATTCGCCTAGGTATGTGAGCCAAAAGAAATACTAGCCTGAAGGATTTTCTTTTTCATTGGGTTTGGATTTTATATCTTGGTTTCTTAGTGTATTTTGTGTGGCCTGAACAGGTGACTTTGGACTTGCAAAGCTGCTCAACACAGAGGACCTTGCTTCTTCGGTATGGACTTGAATGCATTCCAGTATATTACTGGTTTACTTTTTTTAACGTGTCAATTGAAATTATGCCCCTGATTTTGAACTGTTACAACTTTTCCTCTCAAAATCTTAATGTATTTAACGCCGGCAGTTCAGAAGTTTGTGGTACCATTTAGTGTCTCAGTATGTTCAGATTCAAAATCCTAAGAGCTGATGTTTGAACTGCTTATCTTAAAAGGTTCTTTTAATCTTTCTGTTTCTATGCCTTCACATGTCGCATAGGTAGTTGGCACTCCTAATTACATGTGTCCTGAGCTCCTAGCAGATATACCTTATGGCTACAAATCTGACATATGGTCCCTTGGTAAGAAATCTGACAGCATGGTTTTGAATTCATCAAATTTACTGCTTCACTGGCAATAACATCTTTCTGCTGTTCCAGGATGCTGTATGTTTGAAATTGCAGCACATCAACCAGCATTTAGAGCTTCTGTAAGTACAAGCCTGAGCTAATGTATGTATGTGCATATGTGTGAGAATGCAGTATCACTATAATTTGGTTACCAGTAAAGCTCCTACAGTTTATTTCTTATGAACTTCAAAGTAAGATAAATCAATATTTACTTGAACAGGATATGGCTGGACTCATCAACAAAATAAACAGATCCACCATCTCTCCTCTTCCAATTGTGTATTCGTCCTCTCTGTAAGGGCCGTTCCCAAATTTATCACGATTCCATTTATCTACTATTAACACTGATAACAATAGGCATGCAATATTTTTTTTTCCTCGTGTAAATCCATGAGTTTAGTGGTCTGAATGTATGAGATGAGTTCCCTTGGTCCAAATATATGATATGAGTTCCATGCTGCAGGAAACAAATTATTAAGAGCATGCTGAGGAAGAACCCAGAACACAGACCAACAGTGAGTTTGATCTAAGTTTGTATTCTATTATTTTTACCACCACCATCCATTCTTATCCCTGTACCTTTAACATAACAGGCAGCAGAATTATTGAGGCATCCACATTTGCAACCACAACTCCTTCGGTGTCGCAATGCATCGTCAGTTTTCCTTCCATTACATTCCATAAACAACTCAAAGGAGAAAACAAGAAGAAAATCATTGCCTGCTAAACTTAGTGCTGGAAAAGACAGCAGTGACAAGGAAGTTGGTGCGTCAAAGAGGAAAGAAAATGAACATCCATTTGAGATAAACATGGAAGCACATCGAAGCAATTCACATCAGATTGACAAGCCAAGATCAATGTCTAGCACAGACGATAGCCTTGGAAATAAGACAGTTGATCCTACTAGCTGTTCAGTGGAAGTATCTGATGGTCCAAAAGACAGCTCCACTGATTCTGAAACAAGTGTTTGCAATGGAGAGAAGCAAGCAGATTGTAGCAGTCCACCCCAAAAGGATGGCACTGAAATCGAGTCTACCTCTGAGAGCATTCCAAATTCTCAGCATAAAGAAGAACCCAGTGCTGTGCATTTTCAAAATTTGCAAGAGGTTGATGCCAAAATAGTGGCCACAAAGGATCAAGCAGCATTTTGCGGTGGACAAATTCCTGAAGAAGTTCAAACAGAGGGGCAGGGTGATACAATAGATGAAACTGGGAAACCGGAAATTCCTAGCCTAAGTTGTGCTAATCATGATGCTTCCTCTGATGATAAAAGCCTCCCATCAGCTGTAAACGAACCTTCTGCAGAGGCACAATGTTGTTCACAGAAACCAGAAAGACCCGATGTATACACAGAAAGTGCTCATACAGACTACTTGTCATCTGAAAGTAATGATGTGCTTCCATGTAAAAATAAAATACGAGCAAAACCAGAAAACGACAATTGCTCCACGGAGACGGAGAAAGATGATATTCATGCGATGAGTAATGCACAATTGCTGAGGACACTTGCTGCACTAACTGGAGAGGAAACCAAGAGAGAGTGGGAGAATCCAAGTCAACAAAGAGCTGATGCTTTAGAGTCTTTGCTAGAGCTATGTGCACGGCTACTTAAACAAGAAAAAATTGACGAGCTTGCTGGTGTGCTAAAGCCATTCGGAGAAGAAATGGTCTCATCCAGAGAAACAGCAATCTGGTTGACAAAAAGCCTAATGTCTAAAAAAAAAATTAATGGAGGGACCTGATACATGAGGTGATTCCAACTAATTTATTCATTGCTGGGAGAAAAGGTATCGACTTAATTGTGCTTGACGTATAATGTGTTTTTCCAGAGTGGTATTGAAGAGCATAATTGCTGATTGTTCATAATTGCTGGCTTTAATGGAAATAAACTCCTCTTACGAGGGGAAAAAAACATATTTTACAATTTTGTAGAACCATGTTGTGAAGTGGGTCGGAAGGCATCAAAAGGCTAATCCTAAATTTATGCAGATGCTCAAACGCAAGTTGCCTTTGTGTCTAGTATTTGCTGAAGAACACATCGTCTTTTAAGCAGTCAAATGGATGAGTGATCTGCACGCCCATGTATGTTGACGGACCTTTGAATTTTGATATGAAAGATAATTCAACGAGCCTTTGAACAAAACGTTTTCCTCTAAAATGAATACTTTATTGCCACCCAAATGGAGCAGGGCTGTTGTTTTGTTCCTTTTGCCAATAAATGAATGGATTATTCTTTCTGCAAATTGAAAGAAAATCCTTTATTGCAACGCATCAATCACAACTAGCATACAGAAATGGAACCAAAAAAAGAAAATAAAGAAAAGATCTGTAAAGAATCGATCAAATTATACAAACAAACAGAATAATCTTTAACCACCCTTGTTACATAAATCAATCATTTTTCCCATCCTCTCCTTTAAAGACACCCTTGTTTGTTCACATTCTTTCCTTGATGTATATCCATTTTTCTCCAGCTTGAATGAGCTCACTGGAAATAATAGGCAAAGAATGACACAAGGGAAGCCCCAATCAAGGATCCAACAACAGGCAAGGTTGCGGATGCCCCGCTGGTAGGGGAGGGAGCCGGTGCTGAGACTTCATCAGCTGCCAAGGCTGCACTCATGGAGGCAGCAACGACGAGGACAGCACAGGAGATCTTCTTCAATCCCATGACGCAAAAGAGTGATATTAGCTGCCTCGACCTGCCTTGGTGATGAAGAAAGGGTTCTGATTCTTTATTGCTTGATGTTTTTTCTTAAAAAGCTTTATGCACCACTGAATGGTATCAAATGGTGGCGAATGAGTATTTATAAGGAGCATTGAGGTTATTTTAAGGAAGAAATCGGTTAATGTTAGTTTTGCAAGGACTGGTTTCGCATGTTGTAAGGATTGACAAGGTAGCTGGCAGGCTCAGTGTGATGTCTCCTTGTAATACATTTGCGGCAAAGAAAATTTTGGCTATAAATTGGCCGGTCTTTAAGCACAAATTATCGAGAATTCATAGACTTGTTTTTCCTGGGAAACATGCCATGAGTCGTTCGCAGAAAACCAAGACGCCTTAACTATTTTTTTATTAGAGATTTTAATTAGGAACGCAAATGAGCGTAGTCGTTCTTCTAAAAAATAAATAATACGATAATTTTAAATTATACTATCATTAGATTGGAGCTCTGCTTACTAAGGGCTTGGTTTAAATTCGTTGGTTGAGATTAATAAATGAATTTGAATACATTTTCAAAGCTTACTCTATAAAGAATCGAGTTTGAGTACAATTAAGCTTGGCTCGTTAAATCTGCTAAGACAACTTTGTTAGGCTCATAAGCATATTCGTTTGTTCATTACTCAATAAAACATTATTTATTCACTCTAACAAGTAACACCACCATTTACAAATATCCTTAAATAAATAAAATACTAACAAATAACATTAACACATTAAAGTCAAGTATGAGATCCAAAATAAAAAAAAACTACCAGCTTTAAACAGACTATATATTCATGTAAAAAATTGATTTTTTAAACTTAATTTAGAATTGGTATTTGGTTTTGGATTTCTTGAATCAAATCCTTAATTATTCATCAAATTTTAATATTTATGTAATTAAACTCCTGATTTAACCAAATTAACTCTTAAAAATTACAATTCGACTCCAAAATTTATTTTTTTCCAATTAAAATTTAAATTGAATTTAAAAATTATTTTTTTTTGCAATTAAATCCTCAGTAAATTCAATAAAACCTTAAGCAATTCTAATTAAATCCTTAAACATCTAGTTTTGAATTTCCCTCCTCAAATTGAATTTTCTTTCCCAATAAAGTCTTCATCAATTGAAAATATACTATCAAATTTCCCAATTTAGAATGTTTTGATCTTCCTCAACCATATTTTAATAATGTCTTTGGCGTTCTAAGATATTCTTCTTACTGATATGATTTCTTTGATTTTCTTTCAATATATTTTTTAATTTTTTGTATTTTCTCTTTTCTTTCTTTTTTTTTGGTTTATGCGAGGTTCTAAAAATAAGTAACAACATCTGGTATGATATCGTCAACCTTTTATTTTCTTTCCTTATTTTTTTTATTCATCTCGGTTTTCATGTTTGACCTTCTAATATTTCATAAAAGCCTTTCAATTTATTTTTTCTGTAGATTTGGTCATTTCTCTTTTGATTACTATTTGCTTTATTTAAAGATATTTATAAAATTTGAATTTTTCTTCAATTTATTCCCTTTTAATTTTTTATCTGTCAGATTTGATCCTAATTCTTTTGATTGTTATTTTTTTGCTTGCAAACATTAGAAATTGATAAAAAAAAAAAATTCTAATTTCATCTTTCAACATTAAATTGATTGAGAATTGAGCTTATTAATTGAGTTTGAGTCTATAATTTCATGAATTGCGAGTTTAGGAGATTAACCTTGGTTTTGAAAATTTGCCCAAGTTTACTTGGTTGTTTCTCCTCTTTTTAAACTCATGCTTTTTCAGTTTTATCATTCAATATTTTTTTAATTAGAGATTGGGCCCTGATATTTTTTTATTTGCTTCCTACAAGATTTTTCATTAATTTTGAAAATAATTGTTGTTATCTCATATCTTTTTAATTATTGTTCTTTGTTAAGTTTAACTTTGTTTAAGGAATTTTTGTTTTTGAATTAAATTAATTAATTAAATATAAGCAAGAGATGCTAACTTCATAATATTTTGCTTAGTTTGCTTTCCAGGTTGTTGCTCTAATGGCATGTACAATCTCTTTCAATGTCGTTGTGTAACCTTTTATAGTGGCGCTAGAACTGTCTCGGTGAGTTTTTTCTAGTTGTGGAGTGATGTTTATAGCATAGCAATGATGAGTCTCCAATTGATTTTTCTTTTTTTTTTCTTCAAAGTATGATATATTATCAACTTATTTTTTATAGTTAATTATTGATAATTCTCCCTATATTTCCTATTGATTTTTTTAAAATATATTATTAAATCAACTAAGCGTATTGAACCCAATCAAATGAATAATCTATATCTAAGATCTATTTTGCCATTTCAACCTAGCTCGGAATGTAGCTTGACCACCAATCTAGTTATATCTAAAATTCTTCATACTATATGTCCCCTAAATAATGCGTTAGCATGAAAATCCAGTGAATTGAGACTTGGTTGGCTAAGGTTTTTAATTAGACCACTCAAGTCATTTATTTAGTCAAACATAATAAAAATTGAAGTTGATTAAGGTCTTTTGTAATGGATGAACTCGAATCATAATTTGTATAAAATGTAAAAAAAAATAACATATATATTTTTTTACTTTTTAACTAATTAAAAAGGGAAAAAAATCTTAATCTGCGCGTCCACCAAGTGACCCACAAGGCAATCTATTAATCCAGGTTTCGGATTAGATTTGATAACGAGGGATCTGAGCTAGAATGTCAAGGGGAAGCCGCTATTTTAGTTAGGCTTAGTTTGTACCATTTGAGGCGATTTCAACTTGCACCATTTTTTTATATATATCTTTGCTCTTCTACAATGATAGTTTACCTGTTTCTTTTCCATGATTAACGCTATCAAAGCCGACATGCCACCTTCCTTTTCTTGACATATCAACTCACTCACCTAGATTTTATAAACCCAACTCAATCACTGGTAACATAGACACCATAAATTCCCCCAAAAAAAAGCCTTAAAAGAAAATGGAGAAATATTGATCTTTATTCGAGTGATTTTCTTTAGGAGTCGAAAGGGGTCCATTAAACTCAATCACACAACCTCAAATTCCATCAAAGGAATTTATTTACATTTGCCTCTGATAAATTCAGACACGAGATAACTACGGCTTAATTACTGGCTATGCCAACACATGAATTTCTTGTAAAACTCGATTAGAAGACAGAATTATTTCCCGTCTGTCTATGTCTCCATATGAAACTTGCCTGAGAGATGCTTGTTGATTGACCCGCTCTCCAAATGCAACGCCCACGCCACGGCTATTTAGCTGGCGATAGGGAGTTCCCACCCTGTCCAGACTCAAGAGAAGCAAGAAAAGAAAGAAGTGAAAAGGGATAGAGTCAAGAGAAAAAAATATATATTTTGCAGGGCCCAAATGACTACCCTGCACCTTAATGGTTCCCACAAGCCGTAACTAAAAAGGGATAATTAATTGGATCACAACATTTCACATAATATATGCATAAAAATTGTAAGAACATGTGACATGAACTATATAAGGACCCTCGTAAACTCCATAGTTTCATCATTCTTGTCCTTTGCCTCATCACACACATTAACCCCAACAATTACTTAATCCATTAACCCCCTTCTTAGTTCTCTTGTCTCTAAATTCTTGTGATCAAAGATAATGGCACGGTTTGGTGGTTCATTTACTCACGTTGTGATGGCCATGGTGGTCGTGGCATTGTTACGTGTTTGTGGAGTGATGGCACAGGACATTGCTCCAACACCAGCAATGGACACCGGAGCTGGGCTTGAGTTACCGCTTTCGATGGCTGTGATCTCTTCTTCTATGATATTCTCTCTTCTTGCTCTTATGTTGCATTAGTTTTGCCAGTCTTGGACTCTTGGGGATTCAGAGAGGAGATGCTTGGAGTGATATTTGTGGTTGTTGGGTTTGATTTTATTTTTGCATTCATCTGACATGGTTCTTGTTTATTTTCGAAATGTGATTGTAGCAATGTGATTGTTGTGGTTGAACATCATAAATAAAGCAATACGCTATCTGCTATTTTTAGAAACTAGATGCACTATTTGTTGTTAAGATTAATTTGGAGATGGAAAATCTGTGCTCACATGTAACCGGATTGATATGATCCTTCAAATGGAAGATGGCTTTGAAATAAAAATTCACAGCACATTTCTTTTAATTAATAGTTGTACAAATAAATCAATGAGAAATAAATTTTCATCACTCTCTTTCAGTTTTATTGTATTACACAACTCTATTTCATAAAAACAAATCAAATTTATAATTCTTAAGGGGTATTTAGAATTGAGGTGTATGATGTCCTTCTCACTTAAAAATACATTAAAAATATATTTTTTCAGATTGTTTATTTTATTTTTTATATTAGTATATTAAAACCATCAGAAAATATTAAAACAATGTTATTTTAATACTTTTTCAAATCAAAATCACTCTTAAAAAGAATTTAAAAATAGAAACAGAAGTTGTATTTGATAATTATACAATAATAATTTAAAAGATTGGAGGTGAAATCCATTTTGAAAGGCAAGTTTCGTACATAAGTCAAGCATACAATTCCATTGATAACCAAAGAATCAATTCAGACCTCAACTATATTAATTTGATATTTTTGGTAGGTATGTCTTCATCGCTGAATTTCATGGTGTGTGGTACCGTACTTTACACATTCGAGAAGCCTTAAGAAAAAAACAAGCTGAGAAATGTCAAATTTCAGACCTCGTGAGTTGGAAGATCTCAAATCTCTCCACTGGGCCACCTCTCAATGATCGAGAATCTTCAAATCTCCATGCACGAGTTTTCTTTTCTCTGTGAAATAGTGGGAAGACGATGGATTGTTTTGAATGGAACGTTTATGATTTTGAACAAGTATTTTCTTGAATATTTTATGATAAGATGTATGGCCAATTATGAAGAACAATGATATTGAATAAGCTGGGATAACTTTTTTTTATTATTATTAATATAATCCTTGGAGAATGTTTTTGATTGTGAAATCAATAAAAATAATCTAATCAAATTCA
The DNA here is from genome assembly GCF_005239225.2 of Populus alba. Classification (NCBI taxonomy): domain Eukaryota; kingdom Viridiplantae; phylum Streptophyta; class Magnoliopsida; order Malpighiales; family Salicaceae; genus Populus; species Populus alba. The sequence continues at coordinate 4,875,241 of NC_133299.1, forward strand.
CCAGTGATAAAAAGCACACAAAAGCTAAGCCCGCGCGTCTTACTTGAGAAAATAGAATTAAAACCCATCTTTCCTTTTTTTAAAAAAAAAAAAAAATCACTTTCAACGTAAAATGCTAAGAATTATGAATTATCACACAATCAAATATCCAACTAATTAATACCGTACAATGCGGTGTGATCTACATGCTATTCTAATCATAAATTTAAAAGTTTTTGGTTATTTAAGATATATTATAATTTTCCATATATAGATCATACTGAAAATTATTTTTAAAAATTTTAGTTAAAAAAATAAAATTTATAATTTTTTTAAAATCTATTTTTTCAAACCACGTCAATAAAAATAATCACAATAAAAATCAAAAGAAATTAGGGATTTTGTTTTAAAACAACTATCCAATATATTATAAACGCCACTCGATTTTCGACCATAATAATTTGCCTCGCAGCCAGCCCCCGATTAATGGATGTGCCGACATGCATGTTCTCTCAGACCACCCATAAAGCTGCAACGTGTGAAACAACAATCCGGCCCACCCCACCGGCCGCAACTTTAGACCACAAACAACAGCTGTGATTACTTATCAGGTGAACGTTGCCAACCAAGATTCTATAAATTGAGAGTAGAAGACACCTCTTTTAGACCCCACGCGCCGCACAACACTTGCTATAAATTGAGCATCAACAACCCCAAAGACACAATCAACACACTCTTGCTTGCTCTTTTGTCTAAAACCAAGCCAAAGTTGCTAAGACGCATATAAAATTATGGCCCAGTTTAGCATCCCCAAGGCATTGGTGCTCATGCTCGTGATCGCTACATTTGCCGCCGCCGTTTCTGGCCAGGATAGCGAAACGGCACCTGCACCAGCACCGGGAATGGATGCTGGAACTGGGTTCTCTTTGCCTGTTTCTGGTGCCATTGTTGGGTTCTCCCTTGTTGTTTCTCTTCTTGGCTTCTTGAAACATTGATGAATTTAGTTGTTTCTTCGAGTGTTGAGGGTTATTTAATTATATATGTGTGTGTTTCGAGAATGATGGGTGATGGATCATTTTTATTTTCGATTCATTCTTTGTTTACGTTTGTTTATTAGATTAATGAATGAATTATTACTTTGATTTCTTGTAATTCTTTTCCTACTCTATTTCTTGAGCTGTTACAAATTTTTTTCTAGTCCTAACGAAAATATTTAAATGCACACCTTTTTTTTTCCTTTTCCTCTTATTTATATATATATATATATATATATATATATATCAACATAATTAACATTAATGCATACTCTGTTTCATATGAGTTGAGGGATATGTATGGTGACTGATATGGCCAATTTAGGCTTGAATGGTACTAAATCAAACTTATGGGATTGGTTTTAAGCTCATGACGAAGCAAGGAAAATAAAAACTTATTTATTTTATATCTTTCTCTTTTATCTTTCTAATAAAACATGTTTCTAACACTCAGATCCACAATGAGAGACCTGACAAAAGTTTTATTAATATTACAAATAGCACATTAACATATTATTTGCCATGTCCATAGAAACATCGACATGCTATGTTTGCCATGGTTCGTCGATTTATCACCGTAAATATATATATATCGACATACAGAGTCCCATCAGTACAGCAATTTTAAATACCATAAACCTCCCCTTGATCCCTCACAGATTTAAGATCTGGATATAACTCAAGTTGAACCAAAATGACTCCTATACTGATTTTAATTTTTTTTTTATTGACTTTTAATAGGGTTGTGGGTTGATACTAATAATAAAAATATCCATATTAAAACTAAAATAAAAAAATATATTTATTTGTTAAAGAATTTTAAAATAATGAAATCTTTATAGTTATTAATGATGAGTCATTTGTCATCAAGGATTTACTCACTTAAACAATTATAATTTCCTATATGTTTTTCAAGATTCAAACAACACCTTCATTTTAGTTTAGATGTACTTTTAAACAATATTTTCTTGCAAAAATAAAAAAAAACTCAATTATATCTTTAACAAAGTCAATTAAGCATTCGATTTTGGAGAACACACAGCATAAAAAATAAAGGAAAACACTAAAATCAAGGTGATGAACGGCGTTTAAAATTTTTAAATAACATTTTCCCTTTTTTTATAATGAATTTTAAAAGCTAAAATGTTAAAAAAATAATTCTAGTAATAATCATAATTAATTATTACTATTTTCAAGATTTAATCAGCCATCATAAATCAAAAATTAAATATGAACATAATAATCATAAATCTGACTTTTCTGAGCTAACTATTCATATTTATAGAAAATGCTTTTGAAATAGATTATTATTATTTATGGCATGAACAAGAAAGAATAATCGGCTGGAATAAATAATTTTTCATGAACCATACCTAAGTTCAAAATTTGATTGGAAAAAAATAATATTTTATGGTACAAAACATTATTTAAACCCAAAACCAAGCTGTGAATGTAGATTTAAATCCAAAATATATTTTGCTTATGATCTCTTCCTTTAAAAATTTGGATGTTGTTTAAGTCTAATTTTAGCTTTTCAACTTTATATTTATAAACAAAAAGAAAGTTTTTCTTTTTATATGTGATAAAAAAAATTTTAAGTGTTTAAATTTTCATCTAAACAAGTTTGTCGAAGATTAATCAATTTTTTATATTAAAAGTTTTATATTGAATATTAAATTTTAACAAACTTTTAACTCAAAAAATAAATAAACTTCTTTTTTAATTTGATTTTAAACACACTCGTTAATCATATTTTAACAAATTTTACAAGAAAACGCAAATTCCTTAGAGATTGTTAAAATATATTTTCCTATAAAATTTCTGGACCAACACAAAATATAGAAAGACAACCCCCACATGACCTGAAAAGTGCACTGTGCTTTTGGATCCTTAACAAAAAAGAAGACGTTCCATCTACGACAACCCCCACAAAATATAGAAAGACCTCAAGACATGGGTCGGAACTTTGAACTTTGAAGGCACCCATGCCATCGATGCTGAGGCTACCGACGTGGTTCTAGCAAAGAAAGACGTTCCATCTGCGACAACGTGTAAGACAACAAGGCGGCGCCCCCACCGCCCGGAACTTGTCAGACCACTTATCAAATCACACACGTAAAGGCAGATATTTTAGAACAGTTTGGATGGGTTGAATTATTCTTTAATCCTGAGATTTTGAGCCTGATTATAACTTAGTCCTTCGTATATTTCAAACCCAATAACTTAGTCTTTTCAATCTTCTTGAAATGTGACATATTAAATTTCTTGAAAAATCATGTCTTTCAAACCTATCTCGTTTGCATAGACATATTTTAGTTATGAGCTTTTATTAACATGGTTTTTTCATTTCTAGATTTTACAAGTTATTATTATTGTTTTTTAGGTTTTCAATTTCTCAATTTATTTTTATTTTTGAAGTTATATATATATTTTTTATTTTTTTAGAAATTTCAAAATTAATTTCCCTCACAATATATAGCTGTAGGTTATTTGAGTCTAAAAAGTGACGAAAGAGCATATGAGAGAAAATATTTATTTATACGAGTGAACGGTTCTTAAAAGAGCATGTGAAAGAATATACCGAATATATAATATATAAGGATAGGTGGTTCAATTATTCCTGAAAAATATACCAAGGATTTTAAATAAAATAGTCGAGAAATGTCAAAAGACAGAGTATGGACTTGCAAACAAAAATACCTAAATTATAATTAGTTTCAAAACTAGGGACTGAATAATAATTTAATCATAAATTTAATTAGGCGAACGTTGCCAGCCCATGTTCTAAAATTTTATAGCCGTTGTAAAATCACAAATAGAAGAAGACACCCCTCTATAAGATCACCCTCTTCTTACAACCCTCAGACACAGCTTTTGTCTAAAACCAGAACCAAGGTTGCACAGAAAAATAGGAAGGCAACTAATCTCTCTTGTTTCTCTGATTTATTTATTACTTTTATTATCAATGGCTGCTCAGGTTATTGTCTCCAAGACATTCTTGCTTGTCCTTGTGATTGCTGCCTTCGCTGTTGCTTCTGCCCAAGATAGTGAATCAATGGCTCCTGCACCTGCACCAGGAATGGATGCTGGAGCTGGGTTCTCTTCACCAGTTTCTGGAGCCATTGTTGGGTTCTCTCTTGTTGTTTCTCTTTTTGGTTTCTTGAAACATTGATTAATCTGTTGTTTCACTTGATTTTTCTAGCTGGGAGGAGTTTTGGTTGATTAAATTAATATTTGTCGTGAGAGAGAGAGAGGGAGAGAGAGAGAGGTGATGGAAAATTGTTGTATATTGGATTCATTCTTTGCTATTATTTGTTTACTACATACAAAATTAATGAACTAATTACTCTGATTTTTTATCCTTTTTTTTATAATAACTTTATTTACTACATCCAAAATTAATGAAATAAATAAATTATCCACCTTTAAATTAAAATTTTTACTTGGCTACAGATAATTTGCTGAATCAAGCATCTAAAATTTGCAATTGTTTTTTATCATGATTTAAACTAATGTTAATAGTTGTAATAAATTAATTTGACTCATAAAACGTTGTATATTAATTAAATATTTGTCTCATATTTATTATTTCAGTATCATTGAAAAAAATTGTAAATCCTCCATAGGTCTGAATAAAAATTCTAGTCACCAAACATAAAAAGTGCTGGTTGATGTGTTCTGAGTTTTAAAATCCCTAAAAGACCTAAGTGTACTAGCCTTCTTTTTTTTTTTGGACAAGCACGCGAGACTTGTCTCTTTGCTTTTAGGCATTTACCCCTTTCTATGGTGTTTCTTTTGATTTTTTTTTTTATTGAAATGCATTATAAAAAAATGATTTGTAAGACATTTAAATTATTATTTAATTTTATTATGCTTTTTAGATTATAATATATATTTTTACAGGAATGTGATTTTTTAATTATTATGTACCCATTATAAAGATTAAGAAATAAAAAATTCAATGAAAATATACCTTTTATTTTAATTTTAATGGATTTTTAACATGATTTTATCATATTTATTATTTTCTTCCCTTCAATTACATACAAAATATTAATATATCATTTTAATATTTTGAAAAAAACTTGCTTTAAGATCAGGACAAGTTTTTATTTAAAAAACAATCCTTATAATAAAAAAAAATATTTATGTTAAAAAAATAAAAGAAATTCATTAATAAAAAAATGGATTTTAGATTAAAGAGAATGCAACTCAATAATTTTATGCATTCTATTTTATAAATATTTAATTAAATAAAAAGTGAATTCTAAAAATCAAGATTATTCTCTAACGAACTAAATCAGAAGTTGGGTAGGGTAGTTTAATTTGACATAGTTTTATCTAAAATATTATTATTATTATTTTAATAAAAAAAAATTAAATCGATATTAGTTTTATTTTTTTAATTCAAATCAACTTTTAAATAAATCTATCAAGTCAAGTGTATTTATTAAATTGACTGGATCATACTAGATCATCTTCCAACCAACAAATTTATTAATTTTGAAATCCCACCTGATTCAGAGATCACCATATAACTTATTAAACTTTAATAACATTGTCGGGGAGTTCTTCATTGTAACACTCTAGAAACTGCCGTAGTTACTGCTAGAAACATGATCATTACTTCTTGCATACGAGATAATTTTGTTTTAATTCTACAAAATACTGGTAAAAAATTATTTATTTATTTATTTATTTTATTTCTCTAGAATGTTGACGACAATTTTCACGTTTGTATATCTAAAATAGTAACATAAGACGACTCACATAACATCGAAATCAACATAAAGGGCGTTTGCTCACGAAGACAAAAAATTCATCGCTTTAGCAAAATACTGATAATTATTGAAACGCTCTAAATTTTTTTTCAGAATAAGCTTAAAAAAACATTAAGGGATTTAAAAAAAATTAAACCCACCAACATAAAAATCGAACCACAATTATCTGAAAAATTATTTTTAATATTAACAAATCAAAATGATTTAAAAACATTAAAAATATATTAATTTAAAATTAATAAAAAAATTAAAATATTTTTAAAATACAAAAATAAAAAGACTCTAGATCACAATTATCTGTTCATTGCATCTTACCTGACCTTGAACCACGGGCTCGAAGTCACCCGCGAACTTACCGACACACATTTTCTCACAGACCGCCCATCTGCGGCAACGTGCTGGGCAACAGTACCGTGTCCCCATCTCCCCCAAAAGCTTATAGACCACTTATCAAACCCCCATGCCAGTACTCCACAGTCTGTATAACTTTTTAGGCACAGCCTGTGTAGCTTTCGCACACAAAAGGCATAGCTGTTCTTAGTGCTGTGGGTGAACGTTGCCAGCCAATTATTATTCTAGAAATTAGAGTTTCTAGTCGTTGTTGAAGGACCCAAAACACCAGCCTTGCAAACGCCCTATAAATTCTGAAATTAACGAAGGCTCAAAACACCAAAAAAAGAAAAAAACTGCTGTCTAAAACCAAACCAAAGTTACTAAGAACCGTATCAATCTATCCGTCCATTTCTTTTCATCTATAACCTCTTTTATAATTAGGAATGGCTGCTCAGGTTACTATCTCCAAGGCATTCTTTCTCCTTCTAGCGATTGCTGCGTTTGCAGTTGTTTCTGCTCAAGAAAGTGAGATGGCTCCTGCACCAGCACCTGGAATGGACGCTGGAGCTGGGTTTTCTTTGCCGGTTTCTGGTGCTGTTCTTGGATTCTCACTTGCTCTCTCTCTTCTTGGTTTCTTGAAACGATAATTATTTTGCTGTTTCTTTTCCTGGTGATGAGGGGATTCGGTTGGCGTATTAATTTGCTGTGAGAGAGTGATGAGATGGTGAATGATACTTTGTATCATCTGGTTAATTCTTTGTTATTTAATTTAATACGTACAGTAATGAAATGATTGTTTTGGTTTATTTATCCAATTTCTACTCTTGTAATACTGTGCTATACTTGATTTTGAAATATGTTTTAGGAATCCTTTGTTATTGTTGTTACAACCCTTTTTTTCTAAAAGAATTATTAATATTAAAAATTAAAAATAAACTCTCAACGTTAACTTTTAAAATATTTGACGTGAGTTTTTTTTTTTTTTAATTAGAGTTCAATGAATTTATGAAATGTTTGGGAACGCGGTGTAAATTACTACATTCTTAAAATTTATTTATTTTTTATATGTTTGGATAGTTTTAATGTTTTAATTTTAAAAATTATTTTTTAAAAAATAAAAAATATTATTTTAATACATTTAAAACTAAAAAGATTTTTATTCTTTATTTCTAGAGAGCGACTAAAATAAATTTGAAAACTTGGATGATTTTATTATAACTACCATATCTGATTTGAAGACTAGCTTAGAAAAATCACAAGGTTAACTCAATGGTCAGAGTCACTTGATCAATCCAGTTTCATCATGTTAACACAATAAATTTTATTAAAATTAATAAAATAAAATAAAATATCCAAAGAAAATAATTTAAAAAATCTTACCTAAGCTTTTCTTTAATAATTAGCAAGGACCTTTTCTGTTCACCACTCTTTGCTTCAGGCACGGTTTCGAGATGTTTAATAACGTGCCTGTAGAATTTTTTCTTCTATAATAATAAACATAAACTCATATCATACCATTTCATTTCTTAATCTAGATCTGATTAAAAAATATATTATAAAATGATGAAGTCTAAACTTCCTTGGCGTTGTTAATAGTGTTATTAAACCCAACCTAACAAGGTCAATTTTAAAAGTTTTAAATCTAATTTTTTATCTAATTTAAATTTTAAATTAAATCATATAAAAATTTCTAACACATAGCTTAATGATTTTTTGATAGGTAGAAATAACCTTAACAACCAATAATATTTTGAAGAGAAAAATATTTTTCTAATAAATAAGTTATTTTTTTATTACTTGAACATATTAGGGAAAATATTTTTTTTCTATAAAATAAATGTTTTTTTCATTAATGGTTGTAAAATAAAAAATTATAATATTTACGATAGAAATGTTAATAATTATAGTGCTAGTTATAATATTAGTATAATAATAATAATATTCATAATAATTATGGTTGTGCAGTAGTTAGTATTATAATAGTGGTAATATTGGTTATGATTATTATGGCAATGACTATATTGATAAGAAGATCATGATTATAGTGATATAGTTGATTATGATTTATCAATCAATTAATTTGGTAGAAGTTTAGTAATATTATTAAACTCAGCCTAACATTAATTTTAAAGACTTTCAATTTGATTTTTTGTTATTATGGTTGCACTGGCGCTAAAAATAATAGTTGGAATAGTAATTAATAGCACAAAGAAAAATATTTTCCTTCTTTTAGCAATATTAAAAAGTTGACTAGAAAATATTTTTATCATTGATTGACTTTTTATAATAATTTTTTTAAATTGAATGGAAAATAATTTTATAAAATAATTTTTTACAAAAAAAATATCCCCTTGAAATGTTTTTATAATAAAAAATAAAATAAAACAACTTAAATTAAAAAGACAACTAGACAAGTCATCATGAAATATACGCAGAGATAAACCCATTCAAAATTGGGCTCATAGATGCAATCTATTTCTTCGCATAACAACACCCGTCAAATCCATTAACCAAGCCCAAATTGAAGCCCCATGTTTTACTCAAAACTGAAAATTTCAGTTATCATATTAGTTTACCTTTCCAATTTTTTTTTTTTTTTTTGAGAATTAGTTTTACATTATTATTTCAAAGAATTTCAGAAATAATGCCTGATATTATAACGTTTATTATAACTGAATGTTTTTTTTTTTTTTGAGTTCTTATACATTTTGATGAGATGCATGTCCACGCGCTGTCGTAGACTTATAAAACAAATATATTTGATAGTATTATAATTATTAATTAGTGCTAGATAAGTAATATAAACTAAAAGGTATTATGGAGCCAATATTTCATGACGGAAAAAAAAATTTGTGTTGTTGATAAAAAACTTAGAGACTAAACAAAATGATTTGTAGTAATCCACAATGTTTTGGGAGGAAAGATATAATGTTTTCATCACATGATTTAGCTTTTCTGTTAATAAAAAAAAATTACAAAGCTAAATTCTCTACCAACTTAATATTAAAAAAAAACTAACAAAGATAATCTTGGAAGGAAAAAAACCCATGAGAAAAAATATTGCAGCAATTGACAATGTTTTGTGAGAAAAACTACAGTGTTGTGTGAGAAAAACTACAACGCTTTTCCCATATGATTTAAGTTTATTGTAATTATAATTTTCAACCAACTTAATATAAAAAAAAATCAACAAAGATAATTTTAAAAAAATCATATGGGAAAACACTGCAACAATTCATAGTGTTTTAAAGAAAAAAAATACAAAACTAAATTCTTAATCAACTCAATATTAAAAAAAAAAAAATCAAATTGACAAAGACAATTTAAAAAAAATAACACAAAAAAGGAAAAAAAAATCATGTTAGAAACACTGTAGCAATTCATGGTGTTTTATGATGAAAGCTACAGTGCTTCCCCACATAATTTAGCTTTATTTGTAATGACTTGTAATTGTAATTCTCAATAATATTTTGTGAGGAAAACTACAGTGATTTTTCCACATGATTAAGCTTTATTACAAATTTAAATTCTAAACAACTTTATTAAAAAAACAATCGACGAAGATAATTTTAGAAAAAAATATTATAAAAAAAACATAAAACAAACTGGAAAAAAACCATGTGAGGAAAAACTTGTATTCACTTGTAATTGCAATTCTTAACCAACTTAATATTTAAAAAATAAAATTGACAAAGATAATTTTATAGAAAAACATAACAAAACAGGAAAAAAAAAACCATGTAGGAAAAAATACTATAGCAAGCCACAATAATTTGCAACGAAAGTTATAATGCTTTGATCACATATTGTAACTGTAATTTTTAACTAGTTTAATATTAAAAAATATAATCAAAAAATATAATTTCAAAGAAAATCATAAAAAAAAAAAAAAAAAACCATATGGAGAAACACTGTTGTGATCAACAATGTTTTTTTTTTTAAAAAAAAAATACAAAACTAAATTCTCAATCAACTCAATATAAAAAATAAATAAAATCGACAAATATAATTTTAAAAAATAAAAATAAATAAAATAGAAAAACATCATAGCAATCCACAATATTTTAAATGGAAAAAATTATAAAGAAAATTTTTTAACTAGCTCAATATTTAAAAAGTAAAATCAACAAAGATAATTTTTGAAAAAATAAAATAAAAAAAATAAAAAAAGAGGAAAGTTGGAAAAAAAAAAAAACAAAGGAAAGTAATTTTGAAAAAAAAGAGGAAAAAAAAGGAAAAGTTGGAAAAAAAATTAAAAAGTACAAAAAAAAAAAGAGAGAGGAATGCATTGTGGATTATTGTTGTAATCCACAATGCATTTGGGAAACAATGATTTTAAAAAATAAAATCAACAAGTATAATTTTAAAACATAAAAAAAATAAAATAGAAAAAGTATATGGAAAAACACCATAGCAATTCATAATATTTTAAAGGAAAAAAAATTATAAATCAAAATTTTTAATCAGCTCAATATTTAAAAAGTAAAATTAACAAAGATAGTTTTGGAAAAAAAATAAAAGAAAAAGAAAAAGAAAAAGAGGAAAGTTGAAAAAAAAAGAAAGTAATTTTGGAAAAAAAAGAAGAGAAAGTTGGGAAAAAAATAGAAAAGTGCAAAACAAAAAAAGAAATACACTGTGGATTGATTTAGGTTTGGGGGAACAATGATTCCCCACATCATTTAGATATTGTTATAAGCATTTGGGTGTGGGAAAACAGTGATTTTAAAAAATAAAATCGACAAGTATAATTTTAAAACATAAAAAAATAAAATAGAAAAACTATATGGAAAAACATTGTAGCAATCCATAATATTTTTTTTTTAAAAAAATATAAATAAAAAATTTTAATCAGCTCAATATTTAAAAAGTAAAATTAACAAAGATAGTTTTGGAACAAAAAGAAAAAGAAAAAGAAAAAGAGGAAAGTTGGCTAAAAAAAAAGAAAGTAATTTTGGAAAAAAAGAAGAAGAGAAAGTTGTAAAAAAAGACAGAAAAGTGCAAAAACAAAAAAAGAAAAAAAAAGAAAGAAATGCACTGTTGTCACACCTTGAGTTTGAGAAGGGACTTGATGCATGACTAAACAGACTCTAAGCTTACAAGTGGAATAATATCACTTATTATACATCAATTCATAAAATACTCCTTATATTTTATTCAAATTACTCTTGGTTCACTAACATAGAATATAGAATACCCATAATGTGAACTCTTCTCATCAAGTGGAACAATTTGATACCAACAAGATGCCAATAAGAAATTTCTCTCTCTAACTTTGGATTTCAATAACTTTTTTTCACCTTTCTCAAACCAGGACCCAAAAAATTAGAGAAATGAAATTTGAGATCAAAATTAATTTTGCCTTTAAATTTTAAAAATTGAAGGGACTTAATAATTATAATTTGAAAAATATGAGAATTACAAATTGTTTCTATCTTTCAATCTCATCATCTCTCAAGAAATTGGCCTATAATATAGTCCAATAAATGATAAATGAAAAAAGAGGGAAAAAAACATTGTGAATATCCATGGTGCCTTGTGACGGGATTCACAGTACATTTTACAAAGTGGATTCCTCACTCATGTTAGATCAACATCCCCTTTTATACATCAATTTATAAAATATTCTTCATATTTTATTCAAATTACTCTGAGACCATTAACATAGAACATAGAATATGTAACATCACAAACATAGAATATGTAACATCACAATCTTTCTCATTAAGTGTATGTTTAACATTGTTGTATTTTTTATAATTACAATTACTATAAAAAAATACATTTTAGAAAATTATTTTTAATTAAGATTAAATAAAAGGTTTACAAAAAAACCATGATTGATTTAAACTATTGTGAGGTGAATTCTTACATATAAAATAAATGAAAAGCCCGTATTTATGAATGGAAAACATATTATTTTAACTTTTACAAAATTAAAATTTAGAACACAATTATATATGGGATCTTAAACAAAAAAAAAGAATTATCTAACTAACTAAACAATTTCTTCTCTATAATTAGATAAAAAACAGATGGCCATAATACCAAGCATGTTATGCAAGTAGTGTTTATCCTTATATCATCAGTTACTTTTTAAATATTTTTTATTTAAAAATATATTAAACTAATATTTTTTTAAAAATTAATTTTAATAATAATTTATTAAAATATTTTTAAAATATATTTTTTTATAACTTTATACCGGACAGCGTTCCCAAACGCTATCCGAATATGAATGCTTGACGCCTCCGTTACTTTAGAATAGAACCCCTAGTAGCGTGGGTTCTCAGTTCTCACTTTAAAATAGATCTGATAACATGATGTCACACTCCACGCTTGTACATTAGTTGTATTTAGTTGGACCATTTTATCCTCTGTACTCCAAGGAAATTCCTTATTGCACACAAGTTCATAAATTACGTTTTATATTTTATTCAAATTTATCATAACCTGTTATGGGTATCACAAATGTACAAGTAATTAAAAAAAAAAAAATCTTAATCCCTCGTCATATCTGTTTTCATATGGATGTTTTTAATGTCCATACAACTAATTTTAAATGGACGTTGCATGAGGTGGTGAATACTTATAAATTACAGGAGTTTTTCCCATAAGTTAATTATGACCAACATTATTTATAAAAAAATATTAATAATAAAATATAAGTTAGGTAGCACTAAAATAAATGTTTTCTATATGGTATCTAGTTTGATACCCTTTACTTGTTGATATTGATAATAAAAGACTATAATATGTAACTTTTGATATTAAAGAGAAAATATAAAAAGCTTTTAAACAAATATATCTTTTAATTTTAGCTAATTAATACAACTGATGTTATTAATTAACTAAAAAATAATTGATTCTTGTTTTTTTAAATTTAAAAAAAGAGTGAGGCACAATACAAGATTTTTTTTTTAAAAAAACAAGTTTCTTTCCTTACTTTTAAAGAAAAAAAAATTGTTGACCAACGGCTATTTTTATAGCCGTTGGTAACATTAACTTAATTTTAGCTATTTCTATAGAAACATGTAGAAATAACTTTTCATAAATTGAATAGCCATTTTGGCTCTTCTTTTTCCTGTTGCGTTGGAGTTGTAAAATAAAAAAACAAAAGTTAAAAAGATACATTTTTAAATTTGACTCTTTATTTGCCTCTCTGGTTGGAGATGCTCTCACAAATTAAATAGCCATTTTATTTTTCTTTTTTTCTTGTTGCGTTGGAGTTGTAAAATAAAAAAAACAAAGGTTAAAAGGACATGTTTTTAAATTTGACTATTCATTTGCCTTTCCAATTAAAATGCTCTCATAACCTATTATGGATATCACAAATGTACAAGTAAAAAAAAATAAAAAAATTCTTAACCCCTCGATCATATCTGTTTTTTATATGGATGTTTTTAATGTCCATACAACTAATTTTAAATGGACATTGCATGAGGTGGTGATCAATACTTATAAATTACAGGAGTTTTTCCAATAAGTTAATTATGAAGAACATTATATATAAAAAATTAATAATAATAAAAATATAAGTTAGGTAGCACTAAAATAAATGTTTTCTATATGGTATCTAGTTAGATTCCCTTTACTTGTTGATATTAATAATCAGAGACATATGTAAGTTCTGTTTTACAAGTTTTATTCGGGTTGAATATAGATACACACTTACTTCCAAAAAAACAACTAATAAATTACATGAATTATAAATGGTAAGTTATTTTCTGTAAGCAGCCAATCTTGCAAAAAAATGTGTAGATAATTAATTATAAATTATATATGCTAAGCTGGGCTCTCATTTTTAAATTTGTAATTTATGCAAGTAAACGATTTAACGGGCACGAAGATTGAGTTGTCGATTTTGGACTTTTACAAGGAACGTCTCGCTGACGTATCAATTATAACGTCGGCAGCAATCGTCAGCTAATCTTTCCATTTAAGGCCATGTTTGTTTTCTAGAAATTACTTTTCGGGAAATCATTTTCCAAACTTTCCTGTGTTTGTTTGTTATTAGAAAAGTTGGTCAACGGAAAACACTTTGCGGTCAATTTCAGTCAAAAAAAAATTTGACTTGGTTTTCAAGAAAGTGGTTTCCAGGAAATCACTTTCCAAACTTTCTTGTGTTTGTTTGCCAGTAGGAAAGTTGGTCAATGGAAAACACTTTCCAGTAAAAGAAAAATTTGGCTTGGTTTTCAGGAAAGTGTTTTCCTGAAAAATTTGGGGGGAAAACACTTTCCGGAAGTTGTGAAAAAATTAGAAATGTCATTATTTGCTGATTATATTAAATTTAATCCTCAAACTTTTGATTGGTATATATATTTTGTTTTGAATATTTATTTTTCAATTTCATCTCTTAAAATTTTATTTTTATATTAACTTTGGTCCTTATTTTTATAATTGCTATTTGTTTTTTCCTTATTATATTTTTATTAAAAAATTTATCTATCAAATTTGATCCTTATTCTTTTGATTGTTACTTATTTTATTTGAAATAATTTATGAAATATTGATTATTATTATTTTAATTTCTTCATCTTTCATTTTTTAAAACAAATTTTAGATTTGATCTCTATTATTTTGATTATTATATATTTTATTTGAGATAATTTATGAAATTATATTTTTTTTTTTCAATTTCATTCTCATTCAACTTTTTAATTTGTAAGATTTGTTTCTCATTATTTTAATAAGCTATGTATGAATATAGGATATAATAAAAAAAATTCATCATTATAAATATTTTTTAGATTTTATTTTTTTTTATTGTAAGTGATTAAATATTTTATATATATTAGATAAACTTGAAAAAAAAAGTAATTTATTAATAAATTATTTTCCAGTTCATTTTTTCATAACACAACCAAACACTGGAAAGTGTTTTTCAGTTCATTTTCCATAACACTGCCAAATATAGAAAAATACTTTCCCGGAATTCACTTTTCAGGAATTCACTTTCCCCAAAATTTATTTTTCAAAAAAAAATCACTTTCCTATAAACAAACGGAGCATAAATCATCACAGAACCGGAGTAGGAAACTCGTGACCCCATACGTCAAGATTTCTGCACCAATTATATAAATGCCACTAGAAGAACACGGTTTTTATGGTGCTTCAAGTTTCCGGTCACATTTTTTTTTTTTTTTTTAACGTTCAAGAAAATATCCTGACCCACGTCGTCAGGAGGCCATTCATCTGGCTGTGGTGTATAAAGCTACCCATCTGCTCAACTGCAACAACAAAAATCAATCTGACTGACACACTTCTCTTTTCCTTGAACAAAAAAAACACTTCTCTTTCCATACAATTCCAGCTAAGACCATGAGAGTCATGGGAGTGCAGCCTCACATCCTTCTTGTAACATTCCCTGCTCAAGGTCACATAAATCCAGCCCTTCAATTCGCCAAACGCCTAGTAGCCATGGGTGCGCATGTCACCTTTGCTACAAGCATGGGCGCCAAACGCCGGATGTCTAAATCCGGAACTTATCCTAAGGGCTTGTATTTTGCTGCCTTTGATGATGGTTCCGAACATGGGTTTAGACCCGGTGATGATATCGAACACTACTTCTCCGAGCTCAGGCTTGTTGGCTCGAAATCTATTGCTGACCTTATATGTCAAGTTCCGAAGAATGGCGGACCATTTACTTGTGTGGTATACTCCAATCTCATACCTTGGGTGGCAAAGGTGGCCCGACAACATAACCTCCCTTCAACACTCCTTTGGAACCAATCTCCTGCCCTTCTAGACATCTTTTACCACTACTTCAATGGCTATGGTGACACTATTAAGAAGAATATCAGTGATCCAAGCTTTTCGCTGAAGTTACCAGGATTGCCTCCTCTTGGAAGACGTGACTTACCCTCATTTCTCGATCCTAGAAACACACACTCTTTTGCACTTTCAGTGAATAAAGAGCATATTGAGGTTCTTGATGAAGAAACCAACCCAAAAGTTCTTGTCAACACCTTCGATGCATTAGAGTGCGAGGCTCTGAATTCAATAGGTAAGTTTAAGTTGGTTGGGGTTGGGCCTCTGATTCCATCAGCCTATTTAGATGGAAAAGATCCAACCGATACTTCCTTTGGTGGTGATCTTTTTCAAGACTCAAAGGACTACATAGAATGGCTTGATTCAAAGCCAGAATCCTCTGTGATTTATATATCATTTGGAAGCATATCTATTGTTTCAAAGCCACAGAAAGAGGAAATGGCTCGTGCTTTGCTAGATACTGGCCGTCCATTTTTGTGGGTCATAAGAACAGATGGAGGAGAAGAGAAAGAAGAAGATAAGCTGAGTTGCACAGAAGAGCTTGAAAAGCAAGGGAAGATAGTGCCATGGTGCTCTCAAGTGGTGGTTTTGTCACATCCATCAATAGGTTGTTTCGTGACACATTGTGGCTGGAACTCAACTTTTGAGAGCTTGGCTTCCGGGGTGCCGGTGGTGGCTTTTCCACAATGGACTGATCAGCTGACGAATGCTAAGATGGTTGAAGCTGTATGGGAGACAGGGGTGAGAGTCGGTGCTAATAAAGACGGGATAGTTGAAGGCGAGGAGATAGAGAAATGCTTGGAGTTGGTCATGGGAGGTGGAGAGAGAGGAAAAGAGATGAGAAAGAACGCTAAGAAATGGAAGGAATTGGCAAGAGAAAGTTCCAGAGAAGGTGGCTCTTCTTACCGGAATCTGCAGGATTTTTCTAATGAGATAGGAGGAGGGGCCATGTCGTTAGACATATAAAAAATTCAGTTTTTAGAATTGTATCAATCAGAACCCTTTCAATTTCTTTCACAAATCATGTCAGCAAAATCTTAACCTTGAAATTCTTGAATGGATGGTTGAGATTTTTTCTTCATCTGAAATAATTTTGTTAGTGTTTAATTAATTTAATCTTTCTTTCTCTATCCAAATGATAAAATTAGAATTCCCAAATATATCATTCGGCTATAACTGTTTCCATAAATCTTGAAAATAGTTTCCATATTTAAATAAATGGTTAGAATTTAACAGATGATTCATATTACCCCCTTAATTTTAACTTTATGTTTTAGATGATGGTTATGATTTACGGAATTATATAAAAAAAATGTGCATGTACATTAATTTAGAATGGATCATTTTCAATTCAGTTCGGTTTTTATTAAAAAAAAATAATCAAACCAATTTTTATTTTTAAAAAATTAAAACCCAACCAAAAACAGGTTCAAACTGACCAGTTCGGTTTGGTTTTTTAGGATAAAATCGGTTCAAATCAGTTTGGCTTGGTTTTTCTGGTTTGACTCGGTTTTTTTCAGGTTCAGACTTATAAAACCGAAACTAAACCGGTCGATTTTTTCAAAATTTTAATTAGTTTTTTTTCACAGTTTGATTTTTTTGGTTATTTTTTTTATTTTCTCAGTTTAATTAGTTTTTTTATTTTTTTTTCAAATAAAAAAATTTAAAAAATATTTTAAAAAATAAAAATTATCATAAACATGCATTTAATCTGATTGGATTGAGTGGAGGATTTTCTCCCCTGTAATCCACCTCAAATTTTCATTTTCATCTTATGATTTATTAATGATTTTTATGGTTTTATGTATTGATTTGAAGTTTAAATTCCATTTACAATTTTATAATGTGGGAATGTTTTTTTAGTTTCAGGTTTATAAAACTAAAACTAAACTGGTTGATTTTTTTAAAATTTTAATTAGTTTTTTTTTCATGGTTTGATTTTTTTGATTATTTATTTTTTGATTTTCTCAGTTTAATTAGTTTTTTTCAAATAAAAAAATAAAAAAATTATTTTTAAAATTATTTTACCGTGAACATGCATTTAATTTGGATTGAGTGGAGGATTTTCTTCCCCCACCTCAAATTTCTCATTTTTAAAATTAAATAATTTTAGTTTTTGAAGTTTAAAAAACAAATTGCATTTTCATTCATACATTATAAAATCATAAATGGAGTTTAAACTTCAAATCAATTCATAAAACCATAAAAATCATTAATAAATCATTAGATGAAAATATATGCATTATATTCAAAAATAAAATTACACTATATATATATATAAATGAACTTGTTCGACCACCGTAACTTGCTGTAACCCTACGATTTGTCAAGAGCTGCATGATAGGAGGAGGGACGATGTAGACTAATAATTGCATAATAAAAAAAGAGAACACGCGGTACTCTGCCAGCAAAACTTGTTCTATTATAACTAACGTTTAAAAACGCGGTTGTTGAAATTATTTTTTAAAAATTTTATTTATTTTATTTTATTAAATTTTTTTTTATATATTTTAAATTGTTTTGATAAGCTATTTTTAAAAATTAAAAAATATATTTTAATATATTTCAGCACGAAAAATAATTTAAAAAACAATTACAATCGTATTTCCAAATAAATTTTAAATTGATAAGGGATATAGAGTAGAATGCGATTATTTTTTAAAATATTTTTTATTTATAAATATATTAAAATAATATTTTTTATTTTTTAAAAATTATTTTTTATATTATTATATTAAAATAATTAAAATGATATGAAATTATTAAAAATAATATATTTTTTCAATTAAAACTTTTATAAAACACGCATTCCACATGGCGCCAAAACAGAAGGTTTGAACGACGAAAAAGAAACAACAGCAGCGTAGCATAACTGAGTATCTGACACCATCAATCCTCCTGGCTTGGTGGGTTGGTGATGTGATTTCCCAGCACTCACAACCAAAGGTTCATCTAATATGTACGGAAACAACCTCCAACTCTTATTCCGACTGGAAATAAACTAATATCGGAAACAGGGGCAGGGTGGAGCCACATCATAATAAAACACTACTGATTATATATATAAAAAAATACTATCATCTTTTAAATATTCTATCTGAAATATATTATATTGCTAGTTTTGTCTAAAATTATTAAGCGTTTTTTTATTTTTTTTATCATATTCCTGACTCTAGCATTAGTAAAAAATACAATGAATATTTTCAGCTTTGGCATTGATAAATATTATACAAACCTAAATAAATAAGATATTCTTGATTCTGACGCTAGTAAATAAGTTTGTAAAATTTTGAATTTTTAATGAAGAAGAAATAAATTTTCTATGCATTTTTTTTTACCCTATTTATATTTTAATCTTTTTAGAAAAGAATAAAAAAAATATTACACAACTAATTTGTATTTAATACTAATGGTCCATGGATTGAGCATAAAGCAGAAAAAAAAAAAAACATAAAGAGCCCACAAATAAATCCGTGAAGATTCTTAAATATTTAGAGATTTTTTTGATATCAAAAAAAGATTTAATTGACCAAATATCAAAATAAAATGAGGATAAAACACATGGATCATAAGAGTATGCTTTGAGAAACACATCCTTAATTAACACGATTAGGGTCGACTGTCAGAGGACTAGACTTAGCCCACTCTTCCCTTTTTTTTTTAAAAAAAGCACTGAACTGGATCTAGCCCAGCTATATGATCTAAGCTAGACCTACCAACCCAGCTCAGTTATTGGTCCAATCCAATGACCCGGCTGGGCAAGGCAGCACGCCTGATGCGTGCGGTTACCTGTTAATTATAGTTCACACTTAACAGCACAGTGTGTGTGTATATGTGTGTGTGTGTGTGTATGTTCACGTGTACTTATAGCAGTCCTGAAGCAATATTTAACATAAGCAAAAAGGGCCAAATCATGACCACAGTTGATGGCCTGCTGCTATTCTGCTTCTTTTTCTCGTTTTGGTACTTCTACACTTAACTGATGATCAATCTCCTAAAGCGGTATACGAACTCTGGAAATTACAAAGTTCGACACCAACTATGCCCACCTTCTCTTCCTATCATCGGCCGGTTAAAATTTAACCAAGTTTTTCAATGTACTTGCTAATAAATATTAAAAAATAATATAAATTATATTTTAAAATTCCAATTAATAATTTAAGTTATTGAATTTAAATGCTTAGTACTTTACACGGTACACTGCTGCAGCTCCATTTTGGTGCATCAAAATGCTATATTGCTTCTGATGCCGCATTTGCCAAAGAAATCTTCACGCCCGGAACTTGCTGCTGCGGATTACATTTAGAAGGGGTCTAGTTTTATAACTGCGATGTACGATAATTATTGGTGGTTCATGAGGAAATTATGCATGACTAGCCCTCGCTCTACTTCACAGCTTAATCAAGTGATCCATGTTAGAGAGCAAGAGGTGATGAAACTAGTGGAATCATGAACTTTTCTGATTGCAAGGGACAGGATTTTGTTTATCTCCCATATCGGAGTGGACCTCAAGGATTTCCTGGTTCGACACTTGCTTTCTGGTTAACCAAGACACCGTTGGAGCTTTGGTCCAACGTCTTGATTGAAAGTGAATGGTGAAGAGAAGGTTGAAGTGCAGGATTCTTTCCGGTGATGGCATACTCATTTGTCTGCTATCCCATCACTAGCTTAAATCTATTCGCTCTGGATCTCCAGTGAAGATATGCCATAAGATGATGTCTGAACTTGAGATCCTTGCTACCGGTGTCTTTGATGAAGGAGATTTTGGAGGAGATGAGCTGTCACATATATAGTTGATGGCTCTCAATAAGTCCCTTGATAGGGCAGACCAGAGCAAGGATGGCAGAAAACACTTGTCCGGGTTTGGTTTGGCGATGTTTTTGTGCACCCTCCAGTATTTTGGCCGTAACTTTTGATCCGAGTGTCAACACGATGCAAATCACCTCAATTTGAAAAGCTCGTTTCGGTGCCAACGAGTTTTTACTTGTTTTAGACAATATTTTAATTTACTGAATAATCATAATATACTTTTTTTTTATAAAACCATCAATCCTAGCTATTTAAGCCCGGTTTGTGGACTATCAGAATTTTATATCCTTTTGTGAGACTTACATCAGTGTTTAAGGTTCTCTCAGACTTGCATAGTTAAGGCTGCGTCACTCTTCTTGACTAATTTTTTCCCATCTGCTGTATACATGTCTGTTGTTCTCCTCTGCTATTCTGTCTTGCGATCCTGGTTTTTTTTCTGCAACATCATGGTCATCTCTGTCAGACCAAACCATGATCATTGATGTTCCTCGATCTTTGGTTATGGCATCCAGTCATCTCTACATCTTTGGTTATGGCATCCAGTCATCTCTACAAATGCATTTTTGCTGAGTCTCTCTAGGGCTCTGGTCCTCATTTCTGTAGTTTTATTGGATAGGCTCCTTAAAATTCTGCTGAGCCTCAGCATCCCCATTTTGAAGGGAAATTTGCCTTGTTAAGGCTCTGTACAATAGTTTGTTTTATTATGTAATCCTTAATTACATGAACTTAGGATGATCCAGCGTAATAAACATCGACGAATTCACACATAAAACAATAAAAAGTTGAACAACCAGCCAAAAAAGGAGTAAATAACTGACTAATCAGGTTTTATCTGTTGATGCTTTTGTTTGTCAACCGGTTTGGTTGACAAGAACAAGGATTAAGCCGGCTTGGTCACTCTCATGTTCAAATTTAACACCAAAAAGGGGCTCGATATGTTTGAATCACCATGTATATCCAACTTGATATCATATATAAATCCCTAAGTTTCAGATGCACCTAAGGATTGAATATGGATCAATCATTGCTTATAAGCGAAGTGACCGAATTCTGAAAACAGCACAGTGTAAATCGAATAAGAAGAGATTGAATCTGCAAAGTTATATTTTATTGAACCTTTGGAGAGAAATATATACAGATGATTACATGAGTAACTGTTAAAAATAATAAAGCTATTCAATGCTACAATAATGCAGAATTCTAAGAGATTTGATTTACATTTAATGAATCATAAAAGGAAATAAATACATGAACAATAACTGTTAAACATATTGCAGCAGATTAACCTTCCAACACTCCCCCTCAAGTTGGAGAGTGGATGTCTTGCAATCCCAACTTGCGGACCATAGGAATGAAGAATTCCTTTCCCAATGGCTTAGTCAAAATGTCGGCTAGCTGATTTTCAGAACTCACAAATCTTGTTTCTACAGAACCATCTTGAATCTTATCCCTTATAAAATGACAGTCCATTTCTATATGTCTCGTCCGTTCATGAAAAATAGGATTCGCTGCAATGTGTATCGCGGCCTTATTATCACAATACAATAATGCTGATTGTTGATGCAACACACCCAAATCTTTAAGTAAGCAACGAAGCCACGTTAATTCGCAACAAGCTCCTGTCATAGCACGATATTCTGCTTCAGCCGAAGATAGAGACACTGTCTTTTGTCGTTTTGATCGCCATGAAATCAGTGAGGGACCTAGGAATACGCAGTATCCTGTGGTCGATCTTCTCGTAAGTGGGCATCCTGCCCAATCAGAATCAGAGTAAGCTCGCAGTCTGAGATCACTGGTTGCGGAGAAGAAGAGGCCTTGACCAGGAGCAGATTTCAGATATCTCACCACCCGTAAAGCTGATTCCCAATGATCCTTTCGGGGTTGGTGCATGAACCTGCTTAATATGTGAACAGAATATGTAATATCTGGCCTTGAAACCGTGAGGTATATCAACCTCCCAACCAATCGCCTATATCGCTCTGGATTTTTGAGTAACTCACTTTTATCAGACAATTTTAGGTTGCGTTCCATAGGAGTATTGATGGGAGCTGCTCCCAGCAAACCTGCATCCTTAATAATTTCCAATGCGTATTTTCGTTGAGAGATAAAAGTACCAGCTTTGGATGTGGAAATCTCAATACCAAGGAAATATCTCAGTTTACCAAGATCTTTAAGATGAAATTTTCTATGCAGGAATTTCTTGATATCAGCTATGCTCACGGGATCATTACCAGTAATTAAGATATCGTCTACATATATCAAAAGAACAGTAAATGACTTGCCTTGCTTTCTGATGAAGAGAGAATAATCGGCTTTTGACTGTTCATAACCAGCTGATTGTATGGCCTCGGAGAATTTGGCAAACCATTGCCGTGATGCCTGCTTCAACCCATACAATGATTTGTGTAGACGGCAGAATAAGTGTTCCTCCCCCTGTCTTCGAAGCCCAGGCGGTGGAGACATGTAAATTTCTTCGTGAAGATCACCGTGGAGAAATGCATTATTGACGTCAAGTTGATGAAGATTCCATCCACGGGCAGCAGCCAGAGCTAATAGACACCGAACTGAGATGATCTTGGCCGTTGGGGAGAAAGTATCCTGATAATCAATGCCAGCTAATTGTGTGAAACCCTTCGCCACAAGCCGTGCCTTGAACCGTTCAATTGACCCGTCTGAGTTATGCTTGACCTTGAAAACCCAACGACAACCAATCGGGGTCTTACCAACTGGGAGAGGGGTGAGTGACCAAGTGCCATTGGCTTGGAGGGCTTGTAGTTCGGTTTGCATGGCTTGTTGCCATTCGGGATGAACAGCGGCCTCAGAGTATGATTTTGGTTCCGTGACAGTTTCAATTTTAGCCACAAAAGAGTGATAAGCAGGATTATATCTGTGGTATGAAACGAAATTGGACAGTGGGTATCGTGTACCTTTGATCGGAGCTGGAACGTGGGAGGTCGATTGATCGGAGTAAGCAGCGGAGCAGAAGTAATCGGCGAGTTTAATTGGAGGAACAATTTGGCGGCTGGAGCGACGTGGGGCTGCTGGAGGTGAAGTTGTAGGTACTGGAGAGGTGTGGGTTGGGTCAGGTTCAGGCGAGATGAGGGATCGGAGGGGTATTGGTTCAAGCGGTGGAGACGAAGATTGTGGAATTGGATTTGGGGAAGTTTGTGTGGATGACAGGTCGTTGGCTGGAGAGGGCGTGGACTCGGTTTGGATAAGTGGAGAGGGGCTGGGCTGAAGGTGATGATGTAATGGATCGGGAGTTTGAGCTGAGGTGAGGGTTTCTGGGCTGGGCCGAAATTGAGGCTCAAAGGGATCATGGGGCGGGGCTGGAAGCGGGAGGGGTCCAGATTTGTGGGTTGATGAGTTTTGGGCAGAATAATGGGGCACATGGGAAGGGTTGACCGTGGCATATGGAAAAATATTTTCATGAAATTTTACATCCCGGCTAGTAAAGACCTTTTTTGTTGATAAATCAAATAACTTGTATGCCTTTTGACCGATTGGATATCCAATGAAAATAGAAGGAATGGCGCGTTGGTCAAATTTATGAGAAGTGTGAACATTAGTGGCATAAGTGAGACAACCAAAAACGCGAAGATGAGAGTATGAGGGTGGTTTGGAATAGAGAAGTTCAAAAGGTGTTTTGAAAGAGATAACCGGTGAAGGTAGCCGATTAATTATATGGACAGCCGTGAGGGCACATTCTCCCCAAAATTGTGAAGGGAGTTGAGCATGGAATTTTAAAGCACGGGCAACTTGTAAGATGTGTCGGTGTTTGCGTTCCACTACCCCATTTTGTTGAGGAGTGTAAACACAAGAAGTTTGAAAAAATGACACCTTTATCTTGAAAAAAAGATCGAAGTGAGATAAATTCTCCACCATTGTCACTTCGAAAAATTTTAATGCGAGATTCAAATTGAGTGAAAATATAACTGAAGAAATGTTGTAAAATTGATTGTGCTTCAGTTTTGTGACGCATTAAAAATATCCACGTAAAACGTGTATAATCATCAACAATGGTGAGAAAATAATTAGCGCCAGAAATAGATGAATGTCGATAACGACCCCAAATGTCACAATGTATAATATCAAAAGGCTTGGTAGATGAAATAGTACTAGTACCAAAAGATAGACGACTTTGCTTAGCCAAAGGACATATGTGGCAAGCATTTTTTGACTCAACGGAAAAATTCAAAAAAAAATTTAGCGAGAAAACTTAAACGGGAAGGTGAGACATGTCCTAGACGATTATGCCACAGGTCGGTAGAGGAGAGGGTAAGGTAGCATGCAGGATGATTTGTGGTTGAGGAAGGTTTGGTAAGGTTCTTTTTTGTCGCTAGTGCCACCAAATAGTATAGGCCGTTTCGCTGTTTACCCAAACCAATCGTCCTCCTCGTAGCCAGATCCTGCAAAATACACCAATAAGGGAGAAAAGTCACTGAACAGTTCAAACTCCTTGTCAAACGACTTACTGACATCAAGTCGACTTTGAATGTAGGCACAGATAAAACATCATGCAGATAATAGACTGAATTTAAGGGTAAAGACCCTTTTGCAATAATATCTGCTTTGTCTCCACTAGGTAACAGTACAGGTGGTAGTGAGCAGTCCTTATTTTCATTCAATAATTCAGATGAAGATGTGATATGGTCGGTAGCCCCACTATCAATAATCCAGTTATGGTTATCAAGTTCAGACAAACCTGGCTTTGTTACTGCATTGGCTTTTGAGCTAGAACTGTCCTCATGATTATTTAGGAGTGACAAAAGTTGCTTGAGTTGAGTTTCTGACAACGAAACCGTGGGCCTTACCTCATCTTTGTGGGACATTTCAGATACCTGGTTAGCTAAGGGAAAACCATTGTGTTGATTTCCAATTGAGTGCTGATTTCCAATCGTGCTTTGATTTCCAATCGGGTACCCATTCATCCTCGCTTTAGGGTGTCTCGGTGGATACCCATTTAACTGGAAACACTTTTGCACCCAATGCCCCATTTCTCCACAATGGGTGCACTGGGGTCGTCCCCTTCCTGACCCAAAACGGCGCCGATCCTGGTCAAAACGGCGTTCTCCTTGTGGTCGAGTATCACGAGGCTGAGAGAGGCGATTCACGGAGTGTTGTGGGCGATCTGTTTCTGAGATAAAATTTCTTTTTCCTTGATTATTATAACGTACTGCCATGGCAGTACTCCCACCCATCTCCGTTTGTGCAACGCTGAGAAATCGTTGCTTTTCTTCTTGACATACCGAAGAATAAGCTTGGCGAATGGATGGCAGAGGATTCATCAGCAAGATTTGGCCTCGAATTGCAGAGTAAGTGTCATTTAAACCCATTAAGAACTGCATTAATCTTTGTTGGTCTGCCTGCGTTCCATGTGTTGTGTCTGTGTATGAAGCCAATTCATCCCACAAACCTTTTAATTTCGTGTAATATGAGGAGATGGAGAGCTGCTCCTGTCGAAGATATGCAATGTCCCTCTGAATTTCAAATATGCGAGGCGCATTGCTCTGTGAAAAACGTTCCTGTAAATCTTCCCAGACTTCATGTGCGGTGGGATAATAGATTACACTATCTGCAATTTCCGGGTTCAATGTATTGATGATCCAGGAATGGACCATATCATTACATCGTGACCAGGTAGCATAGCCTTCAGGATCAGTCTGTTCTGAAGGAATTTCAATTGAGCGATTGATAAAACCGAGTTTGTTCTTGGAGTTTAGGGCGAGAGTCATAGCCCTTTTCCACCCAGAATAATTATCTCCATTCAGTGATTTGGAGACAAGGATGAGGCCTGGATGATCCGAGTGATGGGTGAAATATGGGTTTGAGATGTCAGATTTGCAGAAGTTTGATGCAAGGTCTGATTTGGACGAATCAGATGGAGCAGCGATGGTGCTGGGACTTGATAGATTGATTTCTTGATTGGCCATGACAGTGAAGGCAAAATTTCGTGAGAATGTTTATGAAGGATTTTGAATGCAGAATTTTGATTTTAGAATTTCAATTTACGTGGGCTCTGATACCATGTAAATCGAATAAGAAGAGATTGAATCTGCAAAGTTATATTTTATTGAACCTTTGGAGAGAAATATATACAGATGATTACATGAGTAACTGTTAAAAATAATAAAGCTATTCAATGCTACAATAATGCAGAATTCTAAGAGATTTGATTTACATTTAATGAATCATAAAAGGAAATAAATACATGAACAATAACTGTTAAACATATTGCAGCAGATTAACCTTCCAACAGCACAGATATTATGCTACCAGCCGAAAGCTGAGCAAATGATCCTGTCTAAAAATGGTGCTTAAGGGGTCATTTGGGTCAGAAGTTTGAATATGGATGGATTTGAGCTTTTGTTTGATCATGATGAGAAAAATAATACGGCATTTTCCCAGCTGCCAAAAAACTGGTAAATGATCCTGTCCAAACGAGGCAATGACTTTCTATTGCTTCAAACTTCCATTTCTTGTCCACATGTCAGTTGCGTCAAACTAAGGATCGATTATATACCTATGGATGGCACCATTTGCATAAGCTACAAATTTAAATACTCAGAAGTTCCTGCCAGATCTCATCACCAAAGCCTTGAACAGAACAAGAGCAAACAGAACTAGAACTTGTCTACCTAGCAACTTATCTACCATTCTGCTTGCGAAAGAAAGCCAAAACGTGGCCATTATTGATGGTTTTCTGTCTTGTTCCTTCATGGTTTCCATTTGGTTCTTTTGCACTTTCATTCTCAAATCCCTGAAGAATCACACGAGTTCTGGAACCAAAATTCGACACCCACCAAGTCCTCCAGCTTTACCTATCATCGGCCACCTCCATTTACTAGGCTCAGTTTTGGGGACTTCCTTGCATAGTCTAGCTCAACGCTATGGTCCATTTGTTCAGCTTCGTATGGGTGTATCAACATGCTATGTTGTTTCTGATGCTGAAATTGCCAGAGAGGTCTTGAAAACTAATGAGATGAATTTTGTTTCCCGCCTGCAATTCGACACCACAGATTGCAACATATATGAGGGATCTGGTTTTATCACTGCACCCTACAACGCATATTGGCGGCTCATGAAGAAGTTGTGCATGACCAGACTTCTCAGATTAATCAGCTTGTGCATCTCAGGGAGGATGAGATGAAGAAACTTGTCGAGTCTATGATTAGTATTTCGAAACAAGGAGAGTCTTGTGATTTAAGGCAAGCAATAATGACCATGACAAATAATGTGATTTGCAGAATGTCTATGAGCACAAGACGCTTGGGTGACGGTGCTAATAATGAAGCCAGGGAGATTAAGGATTTGGTTCTTCAAGTTTCATTGCTCGGAGGCAAGTTAAGTGCAGGTAATGTCTTGGGTCCGTTGGCAAAACTTGACTTATTTGGACATGGAAGGAAGCTACGAATTGCACTCGATAAGTTTGATCGGTTGGTAGAAAGGATCATCAAGGAGCATGAAGAGAAGGAGATGAAAGGCACTGTAAGATCAGAAGGAATGGATATTCTGTTAGAAATTTCTAGAGATCCAAATGCAGAAATGAAGTTAACTAAAAAGGAAATAAAGGCTTTCTTCCTAGTAAGTTACTTTCAACTTCTATTATGATTTCGTACTCGTGAAGTTCTTACTTCTTTTTGCTCAAACAAAATCTCTCAGAAAGAACTAAAACTAGAATAATGTTCTTGCTAACCAAATCCCAGATCACATTTGTCATTCCTTTTAGTTAGTTTGGCATCAAAAGCCACAAGTGATCTTGTTTATACCGATGAGCTATTGATTTGATGATGTCGACGGTGAACATGAACCACAAGGGCCTGTGCATGGGTCATTGCAGAGCTCATCAACCATCCAAAAGTTTTCAAAAAACTGAGGGATGAAATTAATTCAGTTGTGGGGCCAAACAGGCTAGTCAGAGAATCAGACATTCCTAATCTGCCATACTTGCATACAGCTGTGGAAGAAACTCTAAGACTACACCCTCCATCACCTGTAGTTCTTAGAGCAAGCATCGAAGATTGCGAGATCAATGGCTTTGATGTAAAAGCTAATACCAGGATGCTAGTTAATGTCTACACCATCCAGCGAGACCCAAATCTATGGAAAGACATGTTCCTTTCCTTCGCATGAATAAATCTCTCATAAAATTCCTTGTTTTCTTTTGATCAAATAATATTTTCTTTTTCCTTGAAAAATCTCAATGAGTTTATGTATCGTTAAAAACAAGTCTCTTCACCAGTTTTAATATACTTCGACGCCATACATCTACATCTAGTTGGCTATTTTATCATGATGTAAAATAGTTTTATTTTTTTTAGACTTAAATAAATATTTTTATAAAAAAAAATACAATAATATTTTAAAGATATAAAATTTGAAAATATATATACTAAAAAAATATTAAGAATGAAAATACTATGAACTCTGATAATATAATATCTTGTGTATAAAAAAATAGAAAATAGGAAAATAAAATTTTAAATGCTATAATTTTATAAACTACTGAGATTTTTTTTTAAAAAAAGTGCAGGAGTTCAATCAAATATGTTTCCTTTTTTGTTTTAATGGAAAGCAGAATACTGCAATGATATCAAATGAGACCTTAATTATAAAAAATAAATTTAATCAATGGGCCTCCCTTTCTCCACACATGGAAGATGTTTTGTTTTGGGCCACAAATTCGTGAATCTTGACTCATCATATGAAACATTTGGATGTGTCGGATCCTTGCAGAAAGTACCTAATCCTTTTCGCCCAGGCCTTGATGTAGGCCCAATATCATGCAAGAAAAGGTCCTGGCCCTTGGCAGCGACTACTGAGAAACCAGAATGCTGCGTAAAGCGCCCACGTTAGTAAGGTTCGAATTGCTTCGAGGCCTACAAATGGGCTGTTCAAATGCATTAAAAACGGGGCCATACAAAGTCCATGGCCCGAACCTAAGGCCCGCTTCTTTGGGCTTGCTTCTTTCTTCAATCAATTTCCTGATCATAGGTTTTCTTTCCCAGGTGTAGTTCAGCAACCAGCAATGCCATGGAGAAAATGGGTTTTTTTTTTTTTACTATTTGGGGGTGGGAATTTCGAACCTCGTACTATAATTTTAATCAGGGCATCAATCCAAATATCCTCTCACTTGTCGTTGCAGCCTCTCACCATTTACTCCTTCCCAAATTCATCTCAGTTTCCACTCCATATATATATATATTGAGGATTGAGGATGATTTAAAGTTTTAATTTTGAGTCATAATATATCTGTTAACTTCAAGTTATTGCTTGCTTTACTTTTCTTTGCTACAAAAAAAAGTAAGTGAAACGTTTGTGCTCACCATATATATATTTCCTGTTTTTTGTTATTAATTATTGTTTATAGTTTTTTTAATAAATATATTTGAAGGAAAAGATTTTATGCATATTTTATTTGATTTAAGATTTTAAACACACTTATTAGTTAAAATATAAAACTTAAAACACTATATATTTAATTAAGTTAGTGAGATGGTGGGATTATTGATAATTGTGGTGATATGATAATAATAATAATAATGATAATTGTTATATTAATATAAAATTAACAATGATTATTATTTTATTAGTAACTAGCTAAAATTATAGCAAGTGAAGTTAATACAATAGAAGCAACCACAAAAAATGTTGGTGATAGAGGAGTTAACGAGAATTATGGTGATATTAAAATAAAGATACCGGTTAAAAAATAATGATAAAAATAATTTTTGTGATAATTATATAGTGATGATAATATAATAATAATAATAATAATAATAATAGTGGATATGATTATGATATTAGAATGATATTAATTATTAGGTGGTGATTATTGTGACGATGATAATGGTAATATAACATTTTGAGTGTAAAATATAAAAAAATAATTTTTTAATGTTGTTTTAAAAATATTTTTATTTTTTAAACTGTTTAATTATATTTTTTTAAAAAAAAATGCAATAGCTCAATCAAATGTATTTTTGTATTTTTTTTTAATAAAAAGTAGAAAACTGCAATGGTATCAAACTACACCTTAATTAGTTATCCGAAATAAATTAAATTCATTCAAAGCCCGTCCTTGCCTTTCTCCACTCATGGAAGCATGTGTGTACATGTCCAATAATGCTATACCATCCCACATTTCATATGCTTGGATGTCAAGATCTTGCTCTAGGAATCAATGATTTTGATCCCCAGAGAGCAAGTAAAACACGTACACCCCCATTTGTCGAGCTGACTCCCGGAATAAGGCAAGAGAGACTCAAATTCCAGTACCTGGCATTTATGAGTTTTAAAGACAACACTCAAGAGTCCAGTGATGTTTGATTGCGATTGAGAGAGAGGTCGCCTTCTACGCCATTACTACCACATGGTTGCCATGGAGAATGTCATTCTGATGGCCTTGCATTATTGTACACAACTCCATACACAGCATGTAAGGAGCTAGCGGAGCATCCATTTATGAGACGTTGGGACTAAAACTGTCTGTTTCAGGGCATGTTTCTTACACTCACATAAAGTTGGGATTTTGATTGGATTTGCCAAAGTTAGATGAGAGAGAGAGAGAGAAAAGGACACATTTACTTAAAAGTAAAAGAGAGTTCAAGTGGATGCCCTTTGGTTTTGGCAGCTGGCTGTGAAAGACAGCGCATGGCGACCTTCTTATTATTTAGTTGCAGAGTGATCAAAGCTCATAAAACATCAATCGCCATGAATACTTACCCACCTCAAAGAAACCAAATCCCATGTACATGCGATGCGAGGTTTTTTTCTTATTTATTTACGAGGAGATGAGTTGAATGCTCACAGTTCAGGGGAGGGTGGGGGTGGGGGGAATAAATAAATAAATAAATAAATTCATTCCTGAACGTACGTATATATATACTCCAGCATAGCAACGATAGATTGATAGAGAAGGATCCTTTGATGGGTGGAGCATGGGCAAAAGTGGTGAAGATTTTTGTAACTTTAAGAAAGATGATGGAGAGACTGGCTTCTCACTTACTTTAAAAGAGGTAAAAAGAAAGAGAAAAGAAGGCAAATGCTCATGAGATAGCGATGCATGTCGATGGTGTGTATACTGTATTGACCTGTTATTTTCCTTTATCTCCGAAATTGTTCATGGGCTGTGCGCTCATAAATCTTGATGGGAATAATGACAGCTGATTACATGTTTTTAATGCAAGGTGACAAAAATTAGTGCCTTCAGAAAAGAAAATCAATATGCCTAATCCTGGTGATGACGCTACTAAACTACCTTTACCAATTCAGCCCATTATTCTCCAAAAAAATTAAAATTAAAATATCCACTCATGCAAAAGTGTGTATTGAGTAAGCTTATTGATTTTTCATTCTTATCATTTTAATCACGTGAAACCTTAATCTCAAAGGCTTCAGTTTGATTTTGAAGAGAATTTATTATATTTTTCTGAATTTATATATACAAAATTAATTTCAATTGACATGCAAACAGTAATATATATATATATATATATATATATATATAGGTACTAATTAATACCTTATATATGTTTCTAGGTACTAATTAAGTTGCAGTCCCACCATTTGGCTGTACTAATCATTTCCTTCGGATATAAATTAATTGTCACATACAGTATAGATGAGTTACTTATAATTTAGTAACCAGAGTATACCAAATTAATTAAATTTCTATAATATAAAAATAATTAAATAATGCTTTGATATTCCATGTTGATTATGCTTAATTTAAGTATTTGTTTTTAGCAAGAATACCTTCTTTTCAAATTACATTTTCTCATAACACCTACCATTTCATTCTCTCTCTATTCTAAAAGAATAAAAAGATAAAAAAATAAATTAAAAACAACGTCTTGAAAGAACAAGTAACTAATTAAACAATTAATTAATTTCGTTAAACAAGGACTAAGTTTGGGCCTGGATTGGTGTTTGTGGGAGCCCATGGAAAGTCTTTCTCCGTCTCCCTGTTCAAGTGCGTGTGAAGCAGCAGTTGAAACTTGAAATCAAGAAGAAAAAAGTCTCGTGAACATGCCATTTTTCTGTGCAGATATAGTTTCCAGCAGGGGAAGTGGGTAACTATGATAATGATCGATACTAATTGGATGGGAGAATTTTGTACCATTAGGCCATTATCACTTGTACTGTGAGGTCTCATAGCTTTTGAGTCGTCCAAATTATTGAATTAAAAAGAAAAGAAACCAAATAATGGAGATCATCAATACCAGTTCATGGCTGAGATCACTGACGGGGCTGGTTTTTTTTATCTTCTTCTTCAACGTAGCTGCACTTCAGCAGTGTTCACTAGGGAAAATGTAAGGAGTTCTGATGGTTATGTATAAAAAACTAAAAAAAAAAGGTTGAATATCATTGACTTAATAAAGTAGTTTTAAGTATTTGATCAATGCCCTTACATGTTGGATCTTTGCCTGGAGTAATCCATGATCCTATGGATATTATAGGGCTTAGAGTCTATAGGCATGTGTATATGCCCTTTCTGAATATGTTCATACAGACAACATAAGCAGCTGTAGGGTCTCTCTGTGACAATTAGGGCCTATGGCCTTTATTCTATCTGTCTGTCGAATAACCTTATTAGTGCCCTTATCCCCTAATTCAAGGGATGAAGAAAGGGCTTTCCCTCTCCCTCTCCATCTCAATAATGAGAAACATTGACTACTTATTGAGTTCAAGAGAAAAGATCGAGAGGTTTGATGATATTTTCTTTTTTCTTTTGGAGAAGGATATTGCTTGTTTTTTTTTTTTTTAAAAAAAAAAACAATTATGAAAAATACAATGAACGAAATTGACGAGGGTACTTTCTACTTCACTTGAACTTTATCCTCTTGTGATTTTAACCTACAAACTTTCCTTTTTCTTAATTTTCTTTTGTATTTTGTAAAAATTGCTTTGTTGGAATGTAAAGAATTTTTTTAACTATTAATTTAACACAAAAGTTGCAAATCATTTTAAATTGTAAAACTTGAATAACTAGAAATTAAATTTCAAGTGATCGAGCTGCCATCGCAGAGAAATACCCCCCCCCCCTATTTTCTTATAGGTATGGTTTTATAGTGTATTTAAATTTATTTTTTATATCAATATATTAAAATATTTAAAAAATAATTTAAAATAAGAAAAACACAGTTAAATCATGTAAACAAACACAGCAGTCATCTTTACCTTTGTGCAACTTGGCTAAAACTAGCATGCATGGTCCATGATATGATTTTCTCGGTAAGAAGAAAAGGCTCACTATGTATTTCAATGATGTCTTCTCGGCATTTAGATTCTACGTACGTCCTTATTAATTTTGTTATTTTCTTATTTAATATCTCAACGCGTTTTCAAAATACAACAGGAAATAAAAATAATTCTTATTTTTCTCTAACTTTTTCTTTTCAACTTTTATTATACGTATTTATTTTTCCAAGGGATATGATCCTTCTAGGAAGCTGGTGAAAGTTCTCTTTTTCGAAAGATAAAGCTGGCCTTGTAATTTTTTGTGGTTTGTTTTTGAGAAAGCTATATAATGATCTTAAAAAGTAAAAATTATCATGATCTATCAATGGGTCCTACAACAACCCATTTTAGACATGGTCCGTCAAATTCAGAATCGATCCAAACCATGTGATCGTGATCAGACAAAATGTTGCATCAACGTTGAGAATTAACTGGCAGCAGCACCGAGACAAGGCGCTGTCAATCAAACAAAAAAAGGGGAAGAACTAACACAATTATATCATTACAGTGCTCTAAAGTTAAGATTATTATTTCATATATTTTAGGGTCTAATGACTTGAATTTTTAATTTTAATATTTATTTTTGCTGTTTTTTTTGTGATTTTAGTATCAAAATCGTCTCTCTTTGGCCTGGAAGATATATGAATCATAATTTGTTGTTGAGAAAAGATTTCGTCTTTAGCACCGTCGACGCAGAATCAACAGCAAATTCTCAGGGCAAGAAGCAGTGAGGGAGAAGTGTGGGTGGGGAGGGAATTATTGATATGTTCTGCTGCCAAGTTGAAAGAGCATGGAATCTCCTTGCTTCCATGAATGTACTTTTATAATTGTGTCCGTGTGGGTAACGAGTGCACTTTAACGTGGGCTTCTTTAGCTTTATATTTATTTTATCTTTGCTAAGATCTCCTGCAAGGAGACCTTTGATTGATTACATGTCTCAAATATTAGGAGTGCTTTTTTAAAAGAAAATAAGTGGTTTTTATTCCTATTTGATTTGATAGCCATGAACGTCAAACACGACTTTTTACTGACCTTGAGCAGAGGAAAAAGCCTAGATATGCCCTCTCTTTCTGAATTGTCTGTGAGAGTGCTCTCTCTTTCTTCTCTATGAAGTTTTTTCTCTATATATTCCCCAAATAATGATACCCCAATACTACAACTTGGAGAATCTCCATGCACCAAAGCAGGGTAGCTTTAGCAGAAGAAAATGGATATCAAAGCGGGCATATGTCATGGATAATGATCATGGGAAAAGAGATCTCTAGGTATAGTCCAAAAGAAGGATTTTTGTGCTCTTATTTAATTCCTATATATATATATATATACATATTATTTTAATTCCCTTTCAAAGGTACGTGATCATGGATCAAGATTATTATTGCCTTTTTTTCCTTTTTCTTTTGTTCCTTGGGGCCTCTCAAACAAAGTTGTCTCGTCTACTTTGAGGATCAGGCCACCCTCATATGTTCCTTCTTTCACTTTGGTACGTATGATTTTGAAGATGGTAGACTTTGTAAGGTAGAAATTGTAAGCCAAACTCCGAATTGTGTTTGTTCTCTCTCCCGCAGTAAAAAGGGAATTAATCCACTGCAAAAATATTATTCTTAAGTAAGAAAAACACAACTCCGAGTGTGTTTTTGTGCTTTAATTACGACATGCTAATGCCCACTTTTCTTTTCTTTTCTTTTCTTTTCCTTCTCATTGGACATGGTAAACTATGCCTTAATTTCAGTGAAATTAAAGTGATTTTTTTATTAAATTTGGGCGTCCGAAGCTTTACTGGTATCCAATGTGGTTGTACGATGAATTATATTGCTGAGAATGCACTTTGTTTTCACATTTTTATTTGAGGTTTATCAAAAAGTAAAAATATCTCCTTATCAAATAAAAAGAAATTAAAAACTATTATTGCTTAAAAAAAAAATGTGCAAACAAGAGTTAACTTGTGCTGAATACGCTATACCCTTGATAAAAACTGAACCCCTCCATCATTCCCAATGAAAGTTTCCCTCGCAAGCCAAATTAAGAACATTAATTATTCACTAGAGTATGCTAAGGCAATTATGGCAAAACTAATATGGAATATTAATGCGTCCCACTTCTTTAACCAGAAAACACGGATACTTCATCAATACCTTTGTACTCATCTCAAGCAAATATATATATATATATATATATATATATATATATATATATATATATAATAGAAAATATTAAACTTAATTTCAGATACGGCAAGAATAGGTGGGGATATATATAAATAATATGGTTAGAGTACGATTTAGAGTTAGTTTTGTAATATTTTTTTTGGAAAGAAATCGACTCAAATATAAGCTTTATGCAATGTTATAAAAATCACAATTTGGAATTATTAGTCCAAACCTTTCGGCACACTAATAAAATCATTCTCTATTAAGATTGGGTGAAAACGCTTGACAACACGGTAAAAAAGAGTTTTTCCGTGCGTGTTAAACAAATTTAATTTGGGCAAAAAATTAATGCCCATCAGCCCCAAATACATTACGACACCGTTTTGGGTTTGAGTTTTTTTGTGTTCTCATGAAAAACACTTTGTAAAGAGGGTAACAATGGATTTCTCTTATTATTTTTTTTGTTGTTAATATTCAATTTTTTCAATGTAAGTTTTATAACAAGAAATGATTTGATTATTTATAGATTAAGAAATATTTTTTTATAAATAACAAATAAAACAAAGATGACTGCACCAAAAAAATTTAAAAATACGAAATTGTGATTTATCTTTTCAAAACCATTATAATCATTTTCAAGATAATTTAACTAAAAGACATCCAAGTTTATTATAAGTATAAAAAAAAATATTAAGAGCAAGATCTCTATTTTTTATTTTATACTTTCATAATTTTTATTTACTTTCAATATACTTTCTTATAATATATATATAAATAATGTATCCCTCACAAATTGTAGCCTAATCTTTTTTGGAATTGATGCATCGTAATGTTGATATGGCGTAGTATCGGTGTCTCGTGTCCTCGTCCATGCTTCATAACCTTTTCACTTTTCTTTTTCTTTTTGATAGCTCAAACAGATAGTGGAAGGGGGAGAAATTCCTACTAAATTATTGAAAAGCCAAGGAATAAAACTAGAAGTACATAGCTAACACTCACTTTGTTTTTAATCCTTTTTTTCATTGAGGAATATTTAAATTAATGGATTTTTTCCTGAAAAATATGTCTTCAAGATATCCAAAAAAAATTACCTACTTAATTAAATCGATTTAATATATCTACTATTTAAATGTAAACTGAATGTGAAAAATAATAAATTTCAGATATTCTTCAGATTTTTGTTTTTGTAATTGCTTCATTGTTTGTCATATATAAAATAAGCACTTTGAAATTAAATTAAACATCACACAACTCTTTTATCACATACACATGCACACTATCAACCATACAAATTACTATTAAAATTATTTTTTAAGGTTTTATTTTCGGTAACTAATTTCTTCATTAATCAATGAATCTAATAAATATTTTTCCTTCTTATAATTAAGATCAGTTAAGCATCTCAGATTTTTTATTATTTATTTGAATAAATTTAAAAATAATAATTAAAGATGCATGGCATATACACTAATTTGTATAAATTATTTCCTCCACTGTTTTTATAAAAAAAAAATATAAAGTAATTAACGTTATATTTTATATTTCCAAGTAATTTTTTTTCTTCACCCACTACCAGATTTAACAATTTTATTGACAAAAATTTCTATTAGTATTTACACTAACAGTCTGTCTGTGATTATTTTACTGATAGAATTACGAACGGAATTGTTTGTCGGAAAAATACTCAT
The DNA here is from genome assembly GCF_005239225.2 of Populus alba. Classification (NCBI taxonomy): domain Eukaryota; kingdom Viridiplantae; phylum Streptophyta; class Magnoliopsida; order Malpighiales; family Salicaceae; genus Populus; species Populus alba. The sequence continues at coordinate 4,913,025 of NC_133299.1, forward strand.
TAGTAATTTTTGGTTTGTCTGTGAATCCGTTGTTAATAAATTTACCGATGGCTTTACAGATTGAAAATGCTCACAAAAAAATTACCTACTTTATTCCATCAATAATTTTCACAGTAAAATTACATATCATCGACAGAATATCATCGATAATTCGGTCGGTGAGTTAACAATAGCAGTGAAATTTGAAATAATTTTTTTTCATCCCTTTGGAATATATTAACAAACTTATTTTGTTGGTATATTAACAATAGCAATGACATTTGCTATAATTCTTTTTAAAATACTAACAATTAAAGGAATATAATTTCATTTTTAAAGGGACTATTGAAGCAATAAACTGTGAAAACCAAGCTTTCTCTCACTTTGATCCTTAAATTTTGTAGGTCTTTTTTTAAAAAACTTATTTTCTTTACAACTCCATCCTTCAATTTTGAGTTTACTAAGTATAAAGATTTATGGTTTTTTTATTTTATTTGCTTTCTATGGAGTTATCCTGATTTCATAACTCGAGTTGCGAGTTTTGCAGGTTAGCTATGTTGACTCGAGTTATTTTTTGTTTATTTTTCATTAATTATTTATAATTTCATCCTTCAACATTGAGTTGATTAGGAATCATGATCTATAATTGTTTTTTAATCGTTTTTTATGAAGTTATTTCAGTCTTTCAGCCTGGGTTTGACATGTTAACACATGTTAACTCAAGTTATTTTTTGTTATTTTTTATTTTTATTTTTTTCAATTTAATCCTTCAATATTGAATTGATTAAAAATTAAATTTTATATATTTTTTTATTTGCTTTCTATGTGGCTATCATAATTTTATAATTCAGGTCGCTAGTTAGGCAGATTGATTCAAATATTTTTTTTAAGTTTTATTATTTAATATTAAAAATAATCTGAAAAGTAAATATAAACGATGAGGAAATTGCTAATAACTAAACAACTATCTCTACCTCATACTTTGAGAACTCAAAATTCTTCTAACGTAAAGACAGTATACTTCAAAAAACAAAGAGAAACACAGAGGGCGATCGCTGATTTAAAAAACAAACATATAAAAGAGCTAGTGATTCGAGCCAAGGGAGACATAGCTGTCCCCTTTGTACAGGAATATGAATACAAAAGACAGAATAAAAAAACATTTACATATTCTCTCATACGTAGGATGCTTGGTCTCCTTGACAAGGTCAAGGCAACAATGTAATGGAATTATGGGCACTAATCTAGAATCAATGCAGTATAAAATTGGATAAGAAATTAAAAAGAAAGAAAGGGGCCTTGGGATTTTAAGCAAAGAAAGGCCGTGTTCGATCGACTGACTGCTTTGGGCAGGTAAAAAGAAAACAATTGAGTTATGCTAATATTAATATATACCATGCCAAAACTTTGCCGTTTTCTTTTTTTAAAAAAATGATGCCAAACATTTTGTAGAATGATCCTTTGGACCCATGTAACATGTAGTCTCATTTTAAGGAAGATGTATTAAACACACTTGAACGTTTCATGCTATTAAATAATTCTACTCGATCGAATAAGATACCCTAACCGTAAAGTTCAGATCCCATTAATTAGAACTTCTATTGTAAAAAAGAATATTTAGACTTAAAATTTATAACGAGTCAAGCATCAAATTTAAAATTAGACAAAATAAATTATTTGAATTGAAAATTAACTAATTCAAAATTTCCAAATATTAGATGAGATCTTAATTATGAATAATTTGCATCATATTTTTTTAATACATATGTAAAGATTAACTTATATGTTGACACTTATTTTAATTATAAAGAATAGAACTGATCATAGAATTCTAACTCATAATTAAGTTCTTAATAAAAAAGAAAACTATAATACTACGTTATAAATAACCACTCAAACCAAAGGCAATCAGATATTATATCATACTTAAACCAAAACTTTAAATAATTCGAAAATCTAGTTTATAGTTTTATATTAATTGTAAATAAATGTTGCAGCTCTTGTTTCTTAGATTATTTCTGATATTGTCTTTCGAAAAAAATATTTTTATCGGTTAAACCTGTTTTTATTCTTAAATTATAATAAAAGTTATGATTTATAGTTTTTTTTAGTATATTTATTTTTAACTGTAACCGCGAACCATCTAAGACACACACACTTAATTAGCTGTAGATCCATGGATAGTACCCCCACAACAGTGTAGAAATGAAAATTCGCAAACCCCACATGGCCATCAACTGAATACTCACAGCTCAGTTTTAACTTTGTCATTGTTTCAGGGAGTTAGCATTATGCATGTACAATCAAAGATCATAGTTTTCAACACATATTGATATCTTGAACGAAAGGGAAAGGAAAAAAAAAAAAGAATTGACGTTTTTTTTTTTTTTTTTTCCTGATAGTTTTCTCGATTACAATTATTATTGCGTGTTCTTCATCAACTCTAATACTGTACCGCGGTGTACAAGTATTCATTAAACAGGGAATTGCAGGGTGAATTTCGCAATTTCAAAGCTATTGCAGAGAGAGAAAAGAGAGGTGGTCAAAGAGTCATTGATAAGTCGTTTCAGTCTACAGTTTATCCATCAGAAGAGGTGCATATGCACTGTAGGGCACCAGTAGATGTTGCCAATTTGCCCAACCAGCAGATCTCTGGCTCCTCCTTGTTGCGTTTTTTAGCCTTACCTTTGCCCATGCTCTCCCTCCCTCTCCCTCCCTCCCTCCCTCCCGCCCTCTCTCTCTCACACACACACACAAATACACACGCATCCACAAGAGATAAAAGCTGCCAACAAGATCAGCCAATCCGTCTTTTTTTTCTCCATACAAGAGGACAAAAATATGATGGATCATGATCTTGTAAGCAAATCAAAACTCGTACTATGATACCCTCTTCCATGATATAATGTTTTCTTTAGAAGCGAAAAGAAATTTGTTCTTTTATAACGAAGAAATATGAATTTCTTCTATAATTTAGTATTTTTAGATCAATTTATATATTTTGAAAGTAAATCTTTCTAATCCATTCAATGAAATATTTTTACTTCTGTAGTGTATATGTTTTAAGGTAAGGAAATGAAAATGAAATTCAGTCAATTTTGTTTGTTTAATTTTGATTCTTAAAATAGAAATAGAAAAAAAAAAGGAAAAGGGAAAATTAAATATTAAAATATCTTTTTTGATTCGTAAAACATTTTCACGAATATTAAAATATCTTCAAATATTCTTCTTGTGTAAGTATGATATAGTAAAAAGATTTCATATTATTTATTTTCTTTTCTTTTTTTCCCATCCATATGGTCAAACAATGAAAATTTAATTACTTTCTACCTTATTTGAAGAAAAAAAAAAGAAAGATTGTCGTGCAAATTAAATCCTAGCCACGAAAAAAAAGATTATTTTATTTTTTTTGGAAAATTCACTTGCTTATCAAAATGAGAAAAGAAAATGTTTAGCAACATATATCATGCTCGGATAATTTCACCATCTTTCAATCTCCCTATATTTACAACATTCACTCTTCAATCCCTCAAAAAGCTAATCATTTGCTTTGAATTTTTCAGCAATAGTAACACCTCAAATGGTATATGCTCCATCCATCAATAAGCACACATCCATCCACTAACCACGAAAAAGGGCATCATATGCACTCCAATAAAAAAAAGCTGATGTTTATTTTTGCAGTATGAACAAAAAAGCATATCTCAGCTGCGTTTTTTTAAACATATATATATATATATATATATATGTATCAAATTATATATACACTCAACCTTTCTTCTTATCCATTTAGCTTTGCTTTATTATCTATATATCCACATTCTCTGCTACCCTTTATGAGGTATGTGTATAGGCCACGAGTATCTTTACAGAATGAATTATTAAAGATAATAAATACCCAAAAACCACAAAGATATCATGATCCATGCATCATCATGGCTAAAAGTATGAAGAGCTGGTCATCAATTGATATTGTCAGTTCAGGGAAGAAGAAGAGGTGATTTGTTATCAATTACTTCATGGTCCATGGAAGCTTCTGTCTCCGTGTCAACTAAGTACATAGCTATATCCATGGGATTGGGAAGGTTCCGTCATGGGGCAAGAGACAGGATGAAGGCATCCATGATCACTTGATCTCGTGCATCCACTAGGCATCATTCAAGAATCTAGCTAGGGGTGATGTTCAAAAGCAATTCTTCAATCTTAGTAGTTAATTATTTTAATAATTCACAAGGAAATTAGAGAGAATCTATCAAGCAAAGACACCGATACATTGATGACAATTATTAAGTACAATTAGGAGTTGTACATTTCTCTCTCACATAACCTTAGGATTATTTCATGGATAATATTATTCTTATGATAAGTCTCATATTTGTGTGAGATAACCGGGTACAATACTGAATTTGGATGTGTTCAATAATTCCTTATCATATATATATAACACAAATTGAAATATAGAAGTTTCTAAGAAAATTTATAATAGTATTTGTTGAGAAAGAATTAGTTTTTTTTTAATGTTTTATGTAATATTCTAATAATTTTTTTGGTTAAATTTTAATGTAATGTAACATTAAATAAGAAATCACTAAAATATATTTTATATTGGTATTTTTTTTAAAAAAATAAGGGGCTAGTCTGGTAGTTAAAGTGATATGTTTTCTTTCTTTTAACTTTCCGGTTCAAACCGTAAGGGCAACGCCCAAAACTTTTTTATTATATTACTTTTGATGTAGCAGGAAAAAATAGAGTCCAAAGATAACTAGAATAAGAGGAACCATATATCCGTAATAAAAAGGAATACTATGTCATGCAAAGTAATAGCTATAAGATCATTAAATTATGTAATAATAATAATAATAATAATTTTATATATCTATTTCAAATTTAAATTAATTTTGAGATAGATTAATTTAACTTTGAGATAGATTTATGAAGATAGTTATTAATTAAACGGTATGTGGAGGATGATTTTAATTTCTCTTTCAAGTTAAAATAGCACTCATATCCGTTTTAACTTCACAATTTATAATAAAAATAGGTAGCTTTTAAATAATCATTGATAATATTTTTTTAAAAATAACGTGGTCATATTATAACCATTGCTTACCAAATATATCATTTAAATAAAAAGAATATCATAAATAATGAATATAAAATTTATGAAGCAAATTATTTGTAACTAGATTTCTGAACTTTAATTAACTCATAACATTAAAATTTATATTCTTGATCTATTTTCTAAAAAAAAAAAAAATCAAAATTCAATCCCAAGATATATCTTAGCCGAATTCCTCATTTATCCATACAAAATGAATCCCCATGTATTGAAAATGGATATCATATATATTCCAAATTCATTACATAAATATATTATCCATCGTTTGTATCGGGCCTTGCATGCATTCAACACCAGCCCAGGATGATTGCATTGACAAATATTATTCTAGATTACCTGTGCTAATTCCCAGAAGACCATAAACTAATTGTCCTGGATAGGTTTCTCTGAAAACTTAAATGCGAATCCTCAAGAAAGACTGAGGCGATTGATTTTTCGGAGACTCCTCATCCTCAGAACATACAGTAGCTAGCTAGGTTTATATATACTTGCAGAATAATAATGAAAGCTTCTCATGATGCATGAGCTTCTTGGCCAATATATGTTTGATCAACTTCTATTCATGAGAAGCTCGCCAATAAGAGGACATTATTAAATAATAAAAAAAAGAGGCATCAACATGAGTTGAAAAGAAATGGATTTACAGGAACTTACCCTAACTTCCTAACATGATGTGTTTTAAGGATCCTAAATATGGGGGCATACATGGGTAACACATTAGGAAACAAAGGTGGCTTTCCAAGTAAATATTGATGATGCCTACTTGTTCTCACTTCAAAAGCCTCTAGCTATATATAATTAAGTTCATAAATTAAGATAATTAATTCACTAATCTTATTAATTAGCAACCACATGTTTTATTTCATTGCATGGACTCGTTATCTTGCTCTACCTCAGATGAAGGTTCATCTTCTTCCTCGAATCCATCATTGCCATAGGCTGCATGGCCACTCCCAAAAGCCTTGATGTGATCCTTAAGTGATCTCTTGTGCTTAAAATCAGACCCACAAACGCAGTACCAAAGCTTACCACAGTTCTTCTCATGAGTTCTCCAATCTCCCCTCACAGCAAAAGCCTTCCCACATTTCCTACACATAAAAGGCTTAATTCCATGCTTCCTCTTGTAATGCGTTTGAAGGGTTCTAAAATCTTTTAGAGGCTTCGCTCTTGGATGATCAATGTTGTTTTTGCACCCTGGAGCACAACAATAGCAAGGAAGCCTTAGCATTCCTGTTGGCTGAGTTCCTCTTAGAGATTCAGGCCCTTTTCTGTACTGAGATCCATGCCCCCACATATGCATCTAAAGAATTTCAGTCGCACCAAATAATATCAGTGAAAAGGAAACACTACAAAAACAAAAACAGCTAAAAGTGCCATCTAATCACACTAGAACCAAAGAAAATTTGGAACCACTTGAACCTCATACATAAAAAGCAGGATTTAGTACCAGCACAAAATCTTAATCATCTGCAAAACCGCGTCTAAAGAAAGCATTGCGTGTTCTATTGATAAAGTTAAGAATTAAAGGTGAGATATATACTGGAGTCTGAAGAATTTCTGTTTATCGCCGGATTCAAATTCTTGATGAAATAGGTATTTGCAAAGCATATAAATATATAGCATTACTTTCTTTACTAAACAACAGTTCTAATGATTGTGATTGTTCATTAAAGAGGCAGAAGGGTTTCGATCTCTTTGTTCTCACTCAGAATATTGAAGGGTATTACTGGCTACTATAGTTCTTTTCTTTTCTTTTCTTTTCTTTGTCTTCTTTTATTTCTTTTATTTAAAAAAAGGGGGGGGGGTCTTCTACATTTCTTAGATTAGGACATAGATGGTCTTTATGAGTGCCTGTGAAACTTTTGGTAGCTAGGTCATGAAAAAAACTGTTTGTGTCGAATTGAAGGTGTGGAAATAGAAATTTGTTGTGTGATTAAGATCGTCGAACAAAACTGCAAGATTTTCAGTTCTGCACATCAGCCAATGTTGAGAGCACAAACTTCAAAGCCTGAAGGGCATAAGGAACATTGCCTAAGTTGTTCAATCACATAAAGGAAAGTACTGATCTCAGTCTCACTAATCAGAAAGATTTTTTTGGGAATCCAAAACCCATAGACCATGCAAAGAAAAACAAAAATTAGAGTTCATTTCTCCTGTTAAAATCCAAGTAAAAAAAAAACCTAGTGAGAAATCCAAATCTTGGAACAAATTCATGAGCAAAGAAAATAAATAATTTTTCTAGTTTTTCCTTTTAAGTTAAAAAAATAAAAAAGCCAAGAAGGAGAGATGAATTAGGAGAGGAATCTTTTGGGAGGGCCACAGTATATAGGTTCCATGAAATTACCTGCATGTTGTTATATCTGTTGAAGGTTTTGCAGCAAACAGGACATGAGAACTGAGTTGGGCCAATCAAAATCTGGGAAGGAGTAGGGATCCAATACTGACCCTTATTAAGCCTGCTAATGGGGTACACAGAATCATCACCATCTCCATCTTTGTCAGTGATCTCCGAAGAAGAAGATAGCACAGTTGCCATCTCTGCAGCACTAGGGCTTGGCAGCCCTATATGTAGTGCAACAGAAACAGACTCCTCATCTTCTTTATTATTAGCACTACAACTAGAAAAGAAGCTTTCTTGATCTTTGGCTCTGTACTTGATCTTGTCCACATCCATAGCTCTGCAACTTAGTTCTTGAATTTCTTCTTCTTCTTCTTCTTCTTCATCATCCTGTCGTTGTTGGTCCTGCTCTTTTCCCTGCCTCGTTGGACTTAGCCTTAAAAGGGGTAGGGCTTCTTTAAGAGGAGGAGAGCGAGGTGGGTTGTGATAATAGTGAAAGTAAGGTTGGTTATGGTTGGCAGGCGAGGCAGTACTTGTGTAAAAGTTGTGAGTATAAGGGAGTTGCTGTGGAGGAGATGGGTAATGTTGGAGAGGGTTGTTGTTGAACTTGACCCAACCTGCGAAGAAATTTGAGTAAGGGTCGGCCATGGGTGGAAAATGGTGAGGAGAATAGTTTAGCTTGGTGGGTTTGCTTTTATATATAGACGAGAGAGGGAGAGAGAGGGAGAGAGAGTACAAGATGACTGAAGAGAGACTATATGGTGGAGAGTGGCGAGAGATTATATGTATTGAATAAAGGCAATAATAGTATCACTTTAGGGGATGGTATAAAAGAATAGTGTATAGTTGCTTCTTTTTATTATTAATTCGAGGGAAGAATCCATTTCTTTTTTTAAAAAAAAAAAAAAAAAAAACCATGAGCAAAATATGAATAGAATCTAGAAGATATACCGTTATTAGCCGTTTTATGGATCAGTTTATTTTAGGTCCCTAGTTAATCTACACTTAAAGCCGTTAATTACTGTGGAGGTACTTTAGCCGTCACAGCTACAGCAGCTGCAGTGAACAAATTTTTACACCATTATTTAGTTTTTTGTTTTTAAATAAATTATTCAGTGTATTTAAAGCTCTAATGTCTTATTTTGTATAAAATTGAGACGTATAAACAACTTTTATGATACGCCTTGTATTTATACGAAAGAGAGAAGAGCAATTTCCAATGTACGAAATAATTTTTTCTACTCCCATATCAATATCAAACATATTTAGACCTGTATATTAATCTATTTTTGCTATTAATAAGGACAGTCTCGTTGACTTTGCCCATAGTTTACTGTTACTAATTTGCCCTGCCAATTGAACAACTAATTTGGTGGAGTTTTTATTCTTAAAAAGTTAGGTGTAATTTTGTTTTTATCATGTTTTACCATATGATTAAAAAAAAAGTAAGATAATGACGTTAACCATTCATGGCCTTTGTAATTGGATCAACCAATCTTCTCATACCTTTAAGACTATAAATAACTAATATTACTTTAAATAAATTTTATTAACCATTAATTTTATTAACCATTAATTTTATTAACCATTAATATTGGTAACTTGTAAATTTATCTAGCATCTAATCTAAAATTTTAATTTTTTTTATTGAATTGATTTTTTAATATAATATAAAAGTCTTAATAATTAAGCAGTCACGAATTTGAATTTTATCATTTTCTATTTATTTGATATAAATTATATATAATGTAATATTAACTTGTGTAAATTTAAAGTTTAAATAATATATTAAAAAATAATATAAAATGGTATATTATATGGAGGTGTACGTCTTCCATCTTTAATCAATTTTTACAGTATTTGATTTAGTCTAATAAATGATGATCTTTCTCACCCTTTCTTTCTTGAGATCAGTAAAGAAGTTTAAACAGTGGAAAAGGAGTATCTTCTCGAATCAAAATCAGATGATAGAATTTATAACACAGTTAGACCTTGGACCTGCTTTACTGAAAACAATTTATGATAGTTAATGTAAACGAAAATATGATAATTTCTTTGTTGATTTGTTCACAAGCAAATTAATTAAACTATAATAATAATAAAAAACTCCAATTTGTTTTACCAATAATTAAATACTTTCACACTCTATAGCTAATTTAAGCAAAGCAAAAGAAGGTTGATTAATCTACACTGCATCTCTTGGGCAACTACCAACCTACAATGACTGCTGCCATTGAATCAAAGCTCAAATTGGCAAAAACATTACCATTACCACTGTATTCGACATGTGCATTGCATATACCATTTCCATCGGCCTCAGCTCCATGATCGACAGAAATTAAGGAATTAAATGGAAATAAAATTCACCTCGTGTATATATGCATGTCTATGATCATATGAGAATATAATACTTCTAATTAACAAAATATGCATCTATAACTTCTCTCAAGAAAGAAAAAAATATTTAATGTTGTTGATAAGAAAATTCTTTTTACTACTATGGAATAGTCTTATGCATAGAGAAATTGAAAAAAATCAACTAAAAGACAGGAGGTTCTTAAGTTTTTTTCTCTCGATATTATTAAGTGTGTCGGTAAGTAATGGCGTAAATAATCCAAAAGGGGATTTGTTGGTAATGGTCAACTCCATCTTGAGAAAAACAAAAAACACACGATCGATCTTTATCACATCCCATGCACCTGGTAATTTCCTGACAAAATATGTTTGTAAATATTACTTAATTTAATGGTGCTCTTTCCTACCTACATTAATTCGATCAGAGGAGTTAAAACTGTAAACACTATATTTTTTTGATAATATGTAAACACTATATGTTTGTTTGTATGTATGTATTTGAAGCATTGGGGGAACTAAATAAGATGCCAAATATAAATGTTTGCGCAAGGGGAAAAAAACAATAAATTTGTCAATAACATCCAACCACAAGCTCCATGTATTATTTGACAAAAAAAAAAAAAAAAAACCATAGAAGAATTCAAGAAAAATAGTTTAATATAAGGTGAGATCGTTCGATTGGAGATTGGCTCCCATCCCAAGTCCCAACCAAGGGTACCTGACAAATAATAATGTGTTTTATTATAACATTCAAAGCCTATCAATGGAAACATATCTGCTCAGGGACAAGAGGCAAGAAGCAAGAAGCAAGTAGTTTCAATGTAGCCCAACATTTCCATTGGTGTGCGTACACTGGTCGGTTTAGCCCTAGTGCGAGAGCCCAAGAGATTGTCTCAATCCCCACCACTGTTCTTTGTCACTTCTCCAATCCCCTTGTAACTTTCCTTATCCAGGTCTCTCCATTCTCTTTATAGAAAGAAAAACCACTTACTTATTTCTAGTAATTCGTAGTGGTAGCATAGTTTTTTTTTTTTGTGTGTGTTTGTGTGTGGGGGTGGGGGTATCATGAGATTAAAAATTTGATTGTGCACAATATGGCTGTGTGTGTCCTAGCTAGCTAGCGCTATGATGATTGATGGGATGCATTTGATTTGTAATGACCACCAGCCAGCAGCTAGCTAGCTTGTATTATTTTGTTTTGTGGTTTAAAGAAAAAGGGTGTTGTTTTGTTTTTGTTTCTCGTCTCGTAAAGATTATACACGCCTTTAAGGCTTTAACAAAAAGAGAGAACGCAGACGAATGCAGTCCAGCTATCAACCTCAGAATTTTAGGTGTGAAGGTTAAGGTGAAGTTAGTGGCATGCAAACCCAAGTCCATGTCAGAATGCTTTTTTGTCGTCTTAATTGACAGCTTTAATACATGGATCAATGCGTGTGAATTAATGTGCTTGTAATAAAAACGAAGATGGATCTCAAGAACCAAATTTTATGATCATGAAAGATGTCTCGGCAAGGATCCTTGGCATTTTCTGACCTCATCGACGTGGCCTTTGCTGTAGAACTTTTACTTGTAAGATAACATCATCTATGGAACCCCGCCCTTCCAGGCAATTATCCCAATCAATATATATATATGATACATCAAGTGCATCATTTATTCCTACATTGACATGTTTCATCTAAGTTTTGGAATCGTTTCCTCGCCTGGCTTAGATTCGCTTGGTGCATACCTCATTTGATGAAAAAAAAAAAGCTAAAATAGTTGCTTGCAATAACTACAGGTAAATTTCAGTAAAACACTAACTTTGCTAGCATATGGTATCTTGTGGGCTTCATCGTGTTAAAAAAATCATTTCAATTTAATAACTTAAACTATTAAATAAAATTTTAAAATATAATTTGTATTATTTTATATTACACTTTCTCAAATGAAATCTCTTTAGACTTGAAATTTGCATATACTCAAACTACTTTATACTTAATTTTTATAAGATAAATAAGGATACTGAGATTAAATCTTGTAATTGTTTGGTCATCAAATTCATGATACCATGTCAAAAAATTATCTCAACTCAATAATTTAAGCTGTTATGTAATGTTTAAATATGTGATTTATATTACTCTTTAATAAACTATAAACCGTTAAAAATAGTGTTATATATATATATATATTACTTTTTTGCATGTCTCTTTTTATCATTTTCATTTAGAACTTCGTATATTTAATAGAGTTAATCCACAATAAAATTTAACTATTTTAAAAAATAAAGTCTAAAATTTAATATGCGCGTCTGTTACGAACTGGTTAAGTTGACTAATTAATAGAAGTAACAACCGTGTATCCTGAAATCCTAATTTCAGTCTTGTTATTGATTTTTCTTTTTTACAAAATAACATATTTATATACAATTACTTCCAGTACTCGTACATGTATTTTATGACTATAACCCAGGTGTAATAAGCTTTTCATAGGTCTAGACTGTCTAGCAGATAGGGTAGCCTATATATATATATATATATATATATCGACATTTGGAAGTCTTGATGAGACACTTAGATACAGACGTGCTAATATGTACTCTTAAGCATTGTGAAATAGAAGGGTCCCCCCCCCCCACTCTCTCTCTCTCTCTCTCTCTCTCAATGTTGAATATATGATTTATTTTTTTCAAAAAGAAAAAAAAATAAAAAAGACTAACCAGGAAGTTCTAATCCTAATGGTACACTTATCCAAACACAGGTTTACTAGAAAGTTTTGATGGAATATTCTAATTAATGCATAAAAGTTGATATGATTGATTTCCCAACAATTTAAATCTTATAAATGAATTCTCTTGCTAGTGGTGCCTCCAAGCATAACAAAAAAGGTTAATTATGAAATGGATATTTTAGATTTTCGATTAAGCTCCTCCTAAATTTATCTCTTAAAGTCTCGTCCATTCTAGCTAAATATACAGTATGGTTCCTCTACTTAGCACCATTAGTCAAATCAAACCCCTCTACTCTTAACTATATGGTTTCATTTTGGAGTTAAAATTGAAAAATAAATGTTAAAAGATAATAACGTGTCAAGGGATAAAGTATTGAGAGTGTAAGAAAATGATTAAAGGATGCATGAAGGGTTAAGGGTGTTTGGTAGGTGTTTAAAAATTATTTATAATGATAGGACTCATCAATAGTTTTTAAATAAATTTATAATAAATAATATATAATAATGGACCTATTTCTTAGGTATGTATATATATAAAAAAAAAAATTGTATTAATATCTTGAGTGACTTGACTATTTGGAAGCATGGTTCCGGTTACGGTTGCTTTTTAAAGTGATTTTCACTTAAAAATATATTAAAATAATATATATTTTTTTTATTTTTTAAAAATTATTTTTAATTTGAAATCAACGCATGAAAATAATCTAAAATACTAAAAAAATAAATAAAAATTTTAATTTTTTAAAAAATTATTTTTAAAACTCAAAGATAAACAGGGATTTAATTTGATTGGAAGTAATTAATTTCAAGCGGAGAGTTTGATTTGACAGAATTCACAAAAGTAGAGGGACATGGCATTATTTTTAGCCTTAACAAAATGCTTGTGATAAAACAAAATATATTGTATTGCATATTATAAAAAGAAATGGTTTGGCAGTAGCTGCGCAATGATCAATTGCAATGCAAACAAATTAAGACTAGTTTATATATTATTATTGGAGACCATGTAAAAAGAATTATGTGTTTTTATCCTAAGCCCTTTTAACTCTAGCACTAAGACTCATAAAAGTTCTTTTAAATAGTACCTAGTAGCCCCACCCCCGCGTATAGAACACATTTTGAAATAGTTAAGTAGACACTCCAAATCACAACACTAAGATGAACATACCTAGCTACAGATTTCTTGTTGTTTTTTACATGGACGTGTATATATGGCCATGAAATTATAAAATTATACGAGGTGTGTGTGTTTGTGTGTCTATATATATGTATAAACACACACACGCTTGTTTGTGGGAAATCTCAAACAACGTATAATTTTATAATTCCATGTGAGACGAAATCCCTTCACAATTTCCTTATTTTATCCATTCTTGGTTTTTTGTCACCTGATTTTTGGTGTATGAGATGGTGTGGGGAAAGGGCATGTACATGAAGGGGACGTAGGTTACGATGCAGATCTGGTGTTCTCTCTGCAATTTGTGGCCATAAGAAAGAAATGGTTGCACCTTAAATTTAGGCTTTACCTATGCATCTCCTTCACTTGTTGCCATAGATGTTGACATTTAAAGCTAAGAAAACAATCTCCACTTTCTCCTTTTCCTTTAAGCCAAGGAAAGGGTGGCAATGGCCCTATGTAATGTGTGCATGTGCATTGTCTAGCTAACGAAGAATTTAATAGGAGCAAACCCCAAAATATGTCCCCACACATCATTCGCCCTAGCAACTCCAAGTTCGGCCGGTAGTTAATGGCCTATGAAGAATCCATTGATTCGATATCTGACTTCAGATTCAACCCTTCTGGGTTATAATTTGAAAATCCGTTGACTTTGTAAATTGAAAGGGGATTGACAGATTAGATCATCGGTCTAATCTAATTTGATAACAAGCAGTATACTTTGATGGTGATTTTGTGTTAATCATCCAGGTATTAATTGCTTGGTGAAATTACTTATGAGTAGCTGTGTGAAACTGGCAGACATTTCTCCTCAAAACGTGGTGTTGTTTATATTAGCTGTGTAGATAGCTAGGTTTAAATCGTCAAGTTTCAAATACTGAACTCTCCTATCTTACTTAGGGAGCACATTGGCTAAAATTTTCTTGCTCACAGTCTTCGATCCTCGAAGTTATGGCTCCATATGATAACCAGCAGATGTATCAATTAATAAAATTTGTCTTCGATTTACTACCAACTTAAATTAATTAACTAGAAGAGGATTCGCCAGGCTCAAAGCCTCTTGGGTCTTAGGTCTTAGGTCTTAGGTCTTAGTTCTTAAGTTTTCTAGCATAAAAAATTATATGGGGATAAGAAAAGAGTCACAAATCTCTAAGGAAATCCAACACGGGAGCACAAATTCAGTACAAAGGGAAGTTAAAGTGGGGCAAGCACAACAAGCATCTGGGCATGCAACATTTCAAACATTTTGTTATATATTCCAGGAGATTTTGCATCCCACAACAATGTGGAGGGAATATATACACACACACACACACACACACACTACTAGCTAGAATAATGAATGATGTAGAAAAACTAGAAAAAGGATTAAATAATACATTTAGAAAAAAAAGACTTTGTCTTGACTAGAGATCCCATGCTCTTTTATTTGGCTATAATTCCAAGGTAACACGAGTGTGTTTGCATTGTAAAATGTAACAAACATGACTTCGAGTTTCCATGTTCATGTCCATGTCTTGTATTCAAATTTCCAAACATTATCTCTTCATGTTATTACAAATCCCCATACTCTGGCCTAAGAATAGATATGCTGTTCATGAATTCCCATGCTCCCAGTGTTATATAATCTTCTGCAGGTCAAGTTCACAATAAATCAATAAATAAATAAATATAGGCACTGCAATTTAGCAAGTAAATCACATAAATCAACTCTCTCTCTCTTTTGCTGTCGATGCCCCATAGGAATTCTCAAATATTGAGACTAAATTCATTCTAGATGTAATTATTTTAAATATACTATTTTCGTCCCAAATTCTTGAAAATTCACTTTGCTAGTGCTGATACTATCTTGTCAACATGTAACATCTTCCTTTTTCTTTTCTCTAAGAACAATTCCACTCCCACCATTGCAGCGCCTGGCAGGTGAAGAGAGAACAAAATGCCTTCATGCATGTTCAACACACCATCTGCTAATTACCCCCCCCCCCTCCTTTATTTCAAAATTTTGGAAGGATTCGGTGACAACACACTATTTTTCTTCTCTCATTATAAAAAAAATCTCTCAGTAAACATCAGTAGGGTCGGTTCGTAACACAAGAATAAACAATTGGTGAAGAGAAAATTCAACAAATCCCAAACAAAATAAACTAGTTGGAATTTGATCCTTGCAAATTTTTATCAAAACAAATTACTAAGGAGATGAAGGCGGTTGATAACAAAAATTAATGACCCGCGTGCTCTCCCCTCTCTTTCCATCTTTCCACTAACAAATCAAATTAACACGCACTACACCAAGAGCAGCTCCCTCTTACCGACGTCGCGCCTGCCATTTCTTGCCTACCGGCCACCCAGATTGGCGGCAAGTGGGTTTAGAAAACTTCCTGAGTTACCAACGGTTGATAATATTACCAATCGCACCACGCACAATTAGTAATAATTCCAGCCGCATGCGCACATGCAGGTGCACTACCAAGCGATATTTCGGTAGCAGATCAATCGCAATCTTTTCTCTTTTATTTTTTATTTTGTTGCCAAGTTTTTAGTTCAATTTTAGGTGGTTCCAAATTTTTTATATTAAATCTTTCTTTTACTTTGGCATGTCCAAGTCAATTAATCAATTGTATCCATACGAAGAGTAAATAATACAGTAATTTCAATTCTTAGTCCCTCTTGGTCTCAACCGAATTTCGTTGCCGAAAAGTACCTTAAATCGGCCAAACAAATATTAAAATCCATAACAACAACAATGAAAAAACACATGAAATACACCAAATAAACCTTGATTTTGAAAAGATAAAAAAAAAAAAAAAACACAGGAGCGTTCCGAACTTAGGGAAGTTTTTCAAGCTCACTTGCCACCGATTTGGGGTGGTTGGTGGGCAAGAATTGGCAGGGCATAGTGGCAGGAGGGAGCTGCTCGCGGTGTAATGGGTGTTCGATTTGCTAGTGGAGAAGATAAAGTGAAAAGATAGTACGGAGCACGCGGATTATAAATCTTCTGTTGCCATTTAGTAATTTGTTGGTACTATTGAATTACCATCTCGTATCAACCAAAATTATGGTCGACATCAATAAAAATTACAACAATCATCCTCTTAAATCGAGAATGAAATGGGAAAATAATATGGGAAAAAAACAAGAAATTCTTATTCTTAAAAAAAAACAAGAAATTCTTATTCTTTACTTTTTATCGGTAAAAAAAATAAAATAAAATAAAAGATGTCACCTAATATTTTGATAATTAGAAATCCTAACTAGTTTCAGATTTCTAGTAAGGGTAAAACGAAATGGGAAAATGATGTGGGAGGAAAAACAATGAATTCTTGTTCTTTATCAGTAAAAAAGAAGAAAATGAAAGTTGTCGCCTAGTATTTTAATCATTAGAAACCTTAACTGGTCTCAAAATTTGAGTAAAGGGACTGATTGCGTAAAGAAAAAGTATTTGTACTCCTAATACGCCTTACTTGAGGTAAGATGCATTGTTTATTTATCTAATATAAAATAAGATATTGTTGTTTTTTTCTAATCGTTGGTCATTCTAGTATTTAAGAAAAGTTCTCCTCAGTAAGGAGATTTTTATTTTATCATGTTAAAAACCTAACCGTTCTAATGCCAATATTAAAAAAAATAACTTTTTATATAATTTCAAAAATATATCTTACGTATAAGTTCATAATCTCGGATACTAACCGAAAACAAAATAATTTTTTTTTAGTATTTTTTTTTTAAATATAAGCTTAGTTCTCATGGCTTTTATAAATTGGTTATTAAATTCAAAAGGGCATGGAAATACCTTCTTTTTTTTTCGTATGGAAATATGATATGACTTTTTATACTTTTGAGAGATTTGGCTGCATGCACACCCATAAAACATATTTTTGTATTTTTTTTTAAGTGAGAAAATTTCTAGATAATTTTTTGGAATTTCTTGAAATTTCAGTGAAAAGTAGGTACTTTGATATCGGGTCAGTATCTTACAATATAAGTTCATGACCTTGATATAAAATATAAAATTAAGGAAAACATGCAAAGGGCCCACAAACAAATTAGAAATGATCCATGAATTTTTTTGAAAATTTTTGAGATTTTTTAAAGGTCTGTTTGTTCGGATCCTAAGATAAAGCAAGTTTAAAACTAAATGAAAGACATGAGGGTGTGTCTGCCAAACACATCCTTGGTTGGACTTGAGGCCCAAACCTGGCCCAACTGGTTTGACCTACCAAAGGCCTAACAAAACCTTTTTTCGTAGGGGCCTAAGCTAAAGGTCCAGTCCCAATATTAATTGGCTGAGGGAGAGAGAAAGATTGTCGAGCTGCCGGGAAGTTTCTCTTTTTGTCTTGGCAGAACCAAAGGGTTCTCTTCGCCCTTTTCTTTTCTTTTTGCTCTCTCTCTTTTTTTTTTTTTTTGCTCTGCTCTCTTCATTCTTTTCTTTTTTGTTTCTTCCTCCCCCCTATCTTCCTGGTAAAAGGGGTATTTATAGGGACAAAAAGGAGTTTGGACCATCTTATTGTTGTCCAAAGCATACTGAAAGGTAAGGTGGCTAGGCGGCCACTTTGTAGCCGCCCAAAGACCTGTTTTCTTTGCTTATTTTGGGCACAATGGCAAGCCATGAGAGGGACGTGAGTTATGTCATGGTGTGGGGATGCGGAGGAGAGAGGGAGGGAGTTGAAGTACACTGCAAAGGAGGGGGGAAAAGCTCTCTTCCCCTGCCTGTAAAACCAGTCCAAGGAAAGAAAATGGTACACATTATCATTAAAACGATGTTGTTTTGTTCTTTTCTTTTTTTACTTGCTAATTACCAAACAACATCGTTTCCCATAAAATGTGGCATTACATTTAAGTGAAACAACATTGTTTTGGTATTTAAAGAACAAAATAGCCTTTAGAAATCTTTATCTCTAAGTAAGTCCTCAATTTTTTATTTAATTAATCAGGTCCTTGATTGAGATTTTGATTTTAAGAATCAATTCAATTTCACCTTTGTCGAGCTTAATTGTTATCCCTAAAGTTACTTGCCTTTTTCATCTTGGTTCTTGGTTCTGAATTTGTGCATTTTGATCTTCAATTGATCAACAAAGTTCTCATTTCTTCAATTTGGCCCCTGGTAGGTCAACTAATGTCTCTACATTCACACGTCTTTTCCAGTTTGGTCATTGATTTTGGATTTATTTAATCAAGCCTCTAATTACCCATCAAACTTCAATATTTGTGTAGGTAAACTTCTGATTTGATCAAATTAACTCTTACAACTTGCAACAATCCCTAAACATTAATTTCTTTCAATTAAAGCCTAAAATGACATAAAGATCATTAACTTAAATTTACAAGTGATAAGCAATAAAACATTAAGGATAAATGATTCATCATTGACAACAACATAAGATTCATTACTTTAAAGTGCTTTAACAAGTATCCTTTTTGTTTTTGTTTTTGTTTTTGTTTTTTGTTTTTTTGTTTTTTGTCTTGAGTTTATAGATTTAAACATGTATAAACTTTAGTTTTTCCTTGGACATCTTTTATTTAGCATGCCTTTATGGTTATAAATTACTAATCCATGCTAATTATTTTTTAACTACAAACATGTTAAGATAAACTAAGTATATTTGCACAGTAGCTTAATATATTTATGAACTTTGGTCTACACTTGTTTTGTTGGAAATTAACCAGACCTAAATAACCTGATCTTAAGCTTAAAGAAAAGTCCTAACATACCAACAGGCGTGTGGCTCAGTGGTGTTGGGAGCAAACTTTCCTTCCTTCGAACCTAGGTTCGAGTCTTAGTGGGAGTGGGGCTGGAAAGTTTGCTCCTTTCATGTCTTTACTTGGTCCTCCTTGTGCGGTATGCCTGTCACCCCCACAGTGTCTTACCTGCTCACTAGGGCTTGCAGGATGTTCAGTGGGCCGTGGGATTAGTCGTAGTGCGCGTAAGCTGGCCCGGATACCCATGTTATCAAAAAAAAAAAAAAAAAGTCCTAACATTCTAGAATGTCCAATTCGTGAAAAACAGATTATTTATTGAAGTTTCCATGACTTCATCACTTTCTAATTAAATTGATCATTTTCATCTTGACAAGATGAAGTGATTTTACTAATTAATTTATTTTTTTGCAATTTGGTTGTGTTTATTGATCGTGGAAATGACGTGTATTTATTTATTTATTTGGGGGGGGGTGTAAATGAGTTGTTTCATTAGTTGAGAAGATAGGAAATGATAAAATGATGTTAGGTTTAATTACTCCTTTGTAGCAATTTTGTTGCTTCAGAATATAGAGGTATCTGAATTCATGATGGGGATTTCCCCTTCTGGGTTCATCTTGACGCGTAGTTACAAAATTAAGAGAGCATGCAGATGCAAGAGAGTGGTAGAAGTCAAGCATGTTTTTCAACAATAGAATTTGGTTCACAGATGCATGTACATTAGAAACACATTAATTGAATTGACCCCACCCATCTGTACAATTCAAGAAGGGATCATGAAAGAATATTGTGCAAGAACAGAATAATTGGGGGACAGCATGGACAGAAAAGTACGCCATCAAATTATCTCTTTCTGACATAGCTCGTTCAACATCAAGCTTCTACTTAGATCCATGAAGCTATGGCGATCAAAGTAGAGGAAGAATTTGTGCCATCATTCTGGTCCCATCACAGAGATGCTTGATAACTTGCTGTTGATCTATCAATTCTCATGAAGGCTTCTGAACAAGGAAAGGGCCAGCAAATATGGTAAGGCCCTAGCTAGCTGGAGGTGGTTGAGTTTCGCAAATCAGCTTCCATGGAAACAGAAGAAATTAAACTAAGAGCCCTGGTGTTCTAGGTGGAGTTGATTAAGTTTTGGACCTCTTGAATCTTGACGAGATGCCAGCCTACTTCACATATGTGACTATAAACTAAACTAAATGATAATCAATTAGACTACGATTTGTGCTTCTACAGCAGCAGATTGATTTATTGACTGTCATATAAATCATAACAAATGACTATTAATAGGAGTTAATTGTTTCTAAATCTCAAATTATTGTTTGGAGCTGCTTCTTGATATTCCACCGTACTACCACCCTGTGGTTGAAAAGGAGGCCACACAAATAATTAAGTATCCAGTTTTCAACAGAGGAGGAGCCATAAAGGTCGCATCTTCACACTCCCAAATCAAGCTATACTCCATAATTTGACGTTCTGGCCTGCAGGACCCCATAATAAATAGGATAGACACTCGTTAGGCAGGCAAGTTAAGGGATTGTTTACTAACACAAACCTTTTTCTTTTCTTTTCTTTTCTTTTCTAATGGAAAATATATATATATATATATATATATATTTGTTTATTTGGTGAGAATAAAAAAGATTTTTTTCAAAAAAAAATACATTAAGATTACAAATATTTTTTATAAGAGATTAAAACCATAATTTGTTATGGTTATCTTAATATTAACAAATTAATGGATTGTTTACTAAAACAACTATTTTTTTTTCATCGTCAGCTTTCCTCTCCTTTTTTTTTCTTTTTTCTTTTTAATAAAAAATCAAAATATTTATGTGTTTATTTGTCGAGAATAAAAAAAAAAATACATTAAGATTACAAATTTTTTTTGTATAAAAGATTAATAAAACCATGATTTGTAATGGTTATCTTAATATTTTATATTTTAATAATTTTATTATAAAATATTAATTTTATTTCATTCAGGTTAAAAATTATCATGAAAGAGTTATATTATTGACTAAAAATAATCTTTATTTTAGATTTATATAAGAAATTAATTAGTTTATGATACTAATTAATTATGAAAAATATAAAAAATAATATTAATATCTTACATTGCTAAAAAGCGCTTGCATATATTGTTCGTGTTTTTTTAAAAAACAATAGTGAAAAACTTATAAACAAAAACAGTAAAGAATCTTCAAAATATGTTTTTCAAACTCGTTATAAATTTTAAAAACTTAAGAAGTATTTTTTTTTTTTTAGTTTTTGAATTGAGAACAATTGTAAATGATCAAGAAATTTTTGTTTTTGTTTTTTTTCTAACTTCATTTAAAAAAAAAAATTGAACAATTTCTGAACAATCTCTAAATATAGAAATTGAGGCGTGACACTCAACAGGGCAAAAAATGCATTGCAGTCCTCCTTAGCATCAATAGCAAATTCTCCTTAATAATTTGACCTTATTTTCTTGTGGAGGGAATGAATAATTGAGCGTATAATTGGAGACCACAGAATTGGACAAACAGTTATCATCATTCAACCTTTCCAAGAAGCAGAAAGTGTTTTGGTGATGAATAATCATCAACTCAATACACGGACGGGGATAGAGACAAGCTAGCTTCTGCTTCTGCTCGTTAATCAACTTCTCCTGCTCTAAGTGGGATCCTAAGTAGCCTAATCATCTATAAGATGACCCTTTTTTCCCCTTCATCGAGCGACTTGAAGGATCTAAGGGTACATAATACTTAAGGAACTGCTCTTTTCTGCCATGATACAATTAATAAAACTGAAATCACCATGCTTGCACCTATTTACTTAAGAATTAATCATTAGATGCTACGGGAAAAACAATCATTTGCAACGACTCATTGGGTTGCCAAAAAGTTCAACTCGGTTGCAAATGATTTCCAGTCCAATGAAGTGGATGGAAGTTTTTCG
Organism: Populus alba; assembly: GCF_005239225.2. NCBI lineage: Eukaryota > Viridiplantae > Streptophyta > Magnoliopsida > Malpighiales > Salicaceae > Populus > Populus alba. The sequence goes on from NC_133299.1 coordinate 4,935,345, forward strand.
CTGCAAATTTCACGTCTTTTTTTTTTTCTCTCTCTTTTTCCTGATTTTTTTTCTGGGACGTTTCGTGTTCAAGTTTTTCTTCAGAGGAAGTACAGCGAAGCATACTACTAAAAAGCATAGTCATAGCATACGCAAAAACAACAGAGGAAATCCCAGAGGTAGCATCCCCAAGCAAGCAAGATCCAGAAAAATGATGTCAGTTCCACCAACACCAAACACGCGTATGAACCTAGAGGATTAAGCCCTTCAATTGTAGAGTGCCCATCAACTATTCTAGGCAAGAGAGCTACAAGTATGATACATCTTGCTGGTGACCACCATGGACTAAGCGAGGTGCACTCCTGCGAAGAAGACTGTCATGAAAGACGTATAAACCCATAAGTATCTTAGATCTAATGCAGGGGAGGAGGACAGGCAAGATGTGGTGATCTAAAATCTAAGATTTGCAATGGCACTTGTGAGGTTGCAAAATAATTAGCGACCGAAAAGTTCGATCGCAACGCAGAAAAAAGTAGATCATTTATTAATCACTCCGTTGCAGAGGTCACGATTTGACAGTTGCTGCCGAATTGCAAGACATACTGAATAAAAAACTGAAATGAAATTAACCAAATCGAGGTGTTTCAAGGTTTTTAGACAGTGTTCGTTAGAAAATAAAAAATAAATCCGATTTGGTTTGGTTTTGAATTTTATAAACCAAAAAACCAATTTGAGCAGCCCCAACTAAAATGACAGTGGGTTTAAACCGATTCTCACCCCTAGTTGCAATCCAGTTGCAAAGGGAAAAAAAAAATCAAAACTTCTTTGGGATGTAAATCATTGAAATCTTACAAAATAAAATTTATATCACTGCTATAGCAACGCGGCCGAGTCTGCTTGTTAAGAAGACACCATTTAACAGGGTTAAGCTTGCAATAGCAGCATGGCTAGTAATTTGCACAATGTGTGCATGAATAAGTAAATAATTAATGTCAATGGTGGGCAGGAATCAGGACAACGTCATTTTCTTTCATAAGTTTTATTGAATGTTTTTGCCCTTTCGGCTTTTCATGACTGGTACAGACTTACCAGCAAGCATGCCCCTTTTTTGTATTTTTGTTTCAGATGGCTTGCCCCTATATGTTGAAACTTGTAAAGAGGAACCCTTTTTTTCTTCAAGTGCTCTCACTCATAGCTTAGAATTCAATGATTTCTGCAAAATTTCCTGTTCCACGTCAAAAAAACAATCTCAAACCAATAGTTTAAACTGTTAGATAAGGTTCTTGGACATGATTTATATTATTTTCTAACACATCTCTTCAAGTAAAAGTCCTTTGAGCTTGAAACTTGTACAGGCCTACATTATTTTTTATTTAATTTTTATCAAATAAATAGAGATAATGAGATTTAAACTCGTGACAGCTTGGTTATCAAGGCTCTGATACCATATTAAAAAATCATCTCAACCAAATAACTTAAACTATTAAATAAGATTCCAGGATTTATATTATTTTTTAATATGCCATCATTTCAAAGGAAACAAAAACTGGGGTATCCAATCATGCTTTGACCAAATTGTAAGACTCGTGCAAGTCAGAAATCCCAGATTTCCAATTCCTATTGTTTTTGGATTTCTGGGTTTTTTTTCCCCTCATCTTCTCTCAAGATCCAGCACTGGCATTTAATACTTGGGTGAATACTTATCGTGCACATATACAAGGGTTGATTAAGCAGAGAGACGTATGAACCCGTAAGTGTACTAGGCATATGACTGCACATTGCACAACACTAGCGAGCTACCTGGCTGCTGCCATTGTCGACTGTTATGAAATTTGCGCTTCAAGCAATTCTGAAGACAGGTTCATACTGTTGCCGAAAGAAAAAAAATGTAATGCTGCCTGCATTTCCTTAATGTTATATAAATAAACTATCTGTGAATGTCAAACCTTTCAGTAATAACAATGACAAATTTTATTTAAGAGTAATGAAATTAATTAATTAACTTTCTCCTTGATTTTACTCAAACTTCTAAAACCTAAATTGGCCTGACCCGATCATTGGGTTAATCAAGGTCAATGTTTCTTTTTAATTTTTTTTTTTTAAATAATAGTGTTTCTTATAATATTTGTAAATAAAAACTGAAGTGTCATTTAAAAAAAAAAATTAACTGAATCTCACCTAGGTTTCCTCAATCTTAAGATGATCAGTCAAACTAACCATATTTTCTTAAGTCAACTATATGATAGGTCCAAAACTAACATGATCCTCGACCCGAGTTAGTCGGTCACCAAATAGCCTATTAAGTTAAGTTTTAGGATATTGATTTTACTAGAAGTAGGTTCTTATATGTACCCCCTAGCTACATGGCCTGCACTACTTTGCGAGTTGCACTAAAAAATAATATATAGGTCATTGAAAACTTTTTTTTGTGTTCAATGGATCAATATTGAAATCTTTTAACTTGTTTCCTTACCTGGTTTGTGTTTGCTTTGGAATTGTCCTGACATTATATGGTTAACTTATTAAATTTAAAAACAAATAGAATGACTAACAAAAATATGATTTGAGATTAAATATAAATTTTAAGGTGACATAACTTTTTTAAAAATATATTGAGATAATAACTTATTTCTAGGTCAAATCTATGATCTTGATCAAAGACTCTACTAGGTTTAATTTTTATTTTTAAGAATATTTCATATGTAACCATATGGTAAAAACACATAGTTGCTTGTAAAATATCATGATTTAATTATACGATAACAAAAATTATGATTTATAATCAAGACCAACTAAATATCATGATTTTTTTATAGACTTTGGTACCTCTAAAGAAAACAAATTGAAACAAGTTATAAAATCCAATTCCTTATCAACTAAAATTAATCAGTCAAACTAGTAACTCAAATCATGAACTTAATCAGGTTCAAAAAATTTTTTATATAAATTTTTATTTAATTATACGATAACAAAAATAAATTTTTATAAAATTGAGAACCAACTAAATATTAAAGTGTTTGTTTTAGATCATGATAAACCTAAAAATACCAAATCGAAAAAAAATCATACTACCCAATTAAAAATATTTGCTCTTTCTAGACAAAAATAAAAGAAAGCATTGCACAACATATTTGCATTTAACAGTAACAATCCACAAATTAAGCATATATGAGAAAAAAAATGCAAAGAAAATAAATAAAATAAAGCATAAGTAGCACACAAATAAATCCGCAAAGATTTCCAAATATTTAAGAAATTTTCTGATATAAAAAATAGCTTGTTTGGTTATATATTAAAACAGAAAAGAAATAAAACACATTGAAAAGGTATAAGGGTGTGTTTTGCCGAACACACTCTTAGCCGAACACACCCTTATACCAATACAATTTAGGCTGGCTGGGTCAGAGGCCCAGACCCGGCGAGCTGTTTTTTTAAACACTGGGCTGGATCAAGCCCAGCCTTACGGGCTGGGCTAGACACGGTTGGGCAGAGCAGTACGCGAGATGCGAGCGGTACAGTCACCTGTTAATTATAATTCACAGCACAGTATCAGATGAATTATTTTGCAAAGCGGGACGAGAAGGAGAAAGGCTTACCTGGTCTGCTGGAGCTGGTGGCCTGGGGCGACGACGTCTGGACAAGGGTTCTTCCTTTTTTATTCTTCTCTCTGTTCGGTATCCCCTCAGTTCGTCCCCAGTTCGTCCTGTGCCTCCTTGTTTTTTTTTTTCTTTACCTGGTTTCCCTTTTGTTCGTCCCCTCTTCGTTGTTTACGTTTCCCGGTCTACCACGGTTTCCTCTGTTTCCTGGGTTTTTCTTCGTTCGTCTTCCCACTGTGTTCCTATTTCTCCTCGTCTTTCTCTATATCCTTTATTCCCTCCTCTGTTCTGGGTTCTTTCTTGTTCCCTCGGTCTCTCTGTTTTTCTTTGCTGGTTCTTTTTTTCTCCCCTCCTCCTCCTCCTTTTTTTGGTCTGGCCTTTCGCTGGCCTTTTATAGGGCCAGAACAGCTGGTTGCTCCCCAGTACGTCTCTTCTTTTCTGGGCGGAGGATAAGTATTGCTGGAGGTGTTAGTCTTTTGCTGGGACTTGGACATGAGATTCGATCCTTATCTCCCCGGGATTATGATCTTCATGAAGATAAGGATTGATCTTTTTGTTTTGGTAGGACTGAGATGCCGTCATTTCAACTTTCCTTCCCTTCTTTGCAGGCCTTTCAGCTCCAGAAGAAGAAGAACAGTTCATATGGAAACTGCGTCGTTTTGGTCTGGGAAGGACCATTTTCAATTTGGTCCTTGAAGTTTCGAAAATTTTCATTCAAGCCCCTGATTTTTTAATTTTTAATTTTAACCCTCTTAAAATTAAATTAAAATTAAATAGGTAAAAATTGGATTATAACAATGATATTGAGGGTGTTTTTGTCTTTATCTTTAGTTCATTAGTCATTAAAAGGTTATTTCAGGGTATATTAGTGTTTTCATTTTATTTTTTTTGTAAAAATACGATTTTGTCCCTCGATATCCCTAGATTTAAAAATTTCTTGAGTTATTTCCCAAGGGTTTTTTTTGGTCTTTTCAAAACATTAAAATACTTATTTACCCCTGAAGTAAAAAAAAAACAAATTAAGTTGTTGATTAAGGGCTTTTTTGGGTTTTTGCACCTTTAAATACAATACAAATGCTATTATACCCTTAGAAAAGACAAAAATCAAGGCATGCATATAGGGGAATTTGTGTACATTCACCATGTTTTTTTGTGATTCTCATGTTCATAAAGAACATTCTGGATTTTTATATTGAAAAACAATTATTTTATTCAAAAAAGATATTAGTGCATCATATTCATGTGCTAGCAAATAGGTGTTGTTCGCGGTGTTTTGATGATATGTGAGACCCATCCACTGTCCAAACCTGCCCTGCTGTTGTGTTATTGAATGCATTATTGTATTTTTTTTCTTATGAGGTGACACATATCATAGTGTTATGGTCGGTTCTTGCTAGTAGTCATTTTATTTCTTCATTCTTTTCTCTCTCTTTCAAAGAATGTGTATTTGTGTCCCTCTTTTTTAGATTTGTCAATTTATAGTCCATTTGTTTTTTATTGTTTATTATCATCCTTAATCCTATTATAAAAAAATTAGTTGTTTTCAATTTAGTCATTGAATTATAATTTGTAATGTATTTTTTTAATTCAGTCTTTATTCTTTTTATTTCTGATTTTTTTCACTTAGCTCTTTTGTTAAAGTTTTGTTGGTTTTCAATTTTATCCTTTAATTAAAATATGTTTTTTATTCTTTTCAATCTAGCCCTCATTTTTTAAATTTATTTTCTCTTTTATTAAAGTTTTTTTTAATCAACCCTCCAATTTAAATTTTTTTGATAGCCTCTAATTTATTTTTTGATTTAATTTTCTCGCTCATTCTTTTAATCATAATTTTTGTGTGATTTTTTCCTTTTATTTCATCCTCCAACCTTTGATTTGATGGGGAAATGGGCTTAGAGCTTTTTCATTTTTGATGCTTTTGATTTATTAACATGGGTAATGAGATTGACAAGTTCATACGGATTGGATTATTTTTTTCTCAATTTCTTTTATGATTTTAACATTCAATATTATTTTTTAAAAAAAATTAGTTTTGCGGTTATTTTTAATTTTTTCTTTGTTGGTTTATCCTGATCTCATAGCCTAGGCCGTGTGTTTTGCAAACCTTTTTTTATTAAATTTTTTATAAAAAAAATTAATATTTTTTATATTTAATTTTTAAATGATTTCTTTTATTTTATACATGTGAACTTTATTTTATAAAAATATTATTTATTCTTAAATAGTATTTCTTATATTTTATCTTTGCATAATGTTTTCAATTCCGCATCTGTTTTAGTTTCTATTTTTTTATTTTAATAAGTAAATTCAATAAATATAAACAGGTAAATATCTTATTTTACAATATCAAATATCTTCATCCACATCTATCTCTTAATTTTTTCAGTTTTTTTTTTGTTTTTTTTATAATTTCTTTGTTTATATACATAAATAATAATCAGTTTATTTGATTATATATATATAATTTCTTTAATTTACACTTTAAATTTTTTTAAGAAATAACTTTTATATTCAAGATTTTAAAAAAATAAAAATATAGTCCACAATAGACAAGGGTCAAATAGCTAATTGTTTTCTATAACATGACATCCTAAGTTTTCATACAAAAATCTTATACATATAATTTGTTTAAAACCAGCGCATATTTGTTTTCAATAATTAGGAGTATTTTTGGACATTTTGCATGTGTATCGAAACACCACATATTGTCTAATCATAAGGAAGACATTAATTAAGAAAATTGACCAATGCTAGTCATGTAGATGTTGATTTCTTCTTCTTTTTCTTCTAGTCACATACATGCCTTTCTTTCTAAAACTTTTTTAAAAAAATTACTCAAATGAATGTAGCAGAAAAAAAATTTAATAACAATATGATATTGCAAAAACAAAATCATAAAATAACGCTGAAAATTAATAAGAAACAACTTGAAGAATACATGTGAATTTTTAGATTAGTGAGATTTCATCATTGGAACCCACATTAAGAACATATCAAATGGTGCACGATCCTTTTAAAGTTATATATATAAAGAAAGAAAGTTTGTTTTGCAAATATTTTGCATATAAAATGTAAAACATAAAATATTTTACATGGTAATAAGTAACAATAAAATAATGAGAAATAACAAAGATGGGTGGTATGTTGATGGAGTTTGTGGTGATGAGTTAATGATATAAATGATAATATGATTTATAAAGATGGGTGGTATGTTGATGGAGTTTGTGGTGATGGTTTAGTTGGTAAAATAATTTATTATGATTTATAAATTGAAAATATTTTATTAAATTTAAAAGTTAAAATTGAGTATAAGTATAAAATATTCTATTATATTTACAAGCTTTTATAAAAAAATATTTTATAGAAAACATAAAAAAGAATTATATGCAACGCCTCCTTTCACAAACCAGACCGGCATCAGGGAGGAGGACTTTACAAATTATCGCTACACAGATGACTGCTAGCCATAACCACCACAATTAAGTGACAAGTCGTTTAAATGTTAACCAATAACCATCATAAATTTAGACGACTTATCGTTGTTCTTCTACTTCTGATGACTTGTCGTCTCGTGCTTCATTCAGACAAAAAATAAGTAAACAGAAAAATAATAAAATAAGAGAAAGAACGTTGCAACAAGCCACCCTTTCTTATTACTCCACTGAATCATGGCTTCTTTTTCGAGCCCTAATGGGAAAGAAATGCAAAACCCTTCAAAACCCTAATCCCAAATCCCACAATATCCACCATATCCTCATGATTCCAAGGTGAAGTTCAAAACTTTTATTTACTTCTTTTTTCACGTTATTTAGTATTATAGCATTTTTATTTACTTAATTATGATTTTGAAATCTCATTTTTCCTAATTAACCTTAATTGTTATTGTGTGATTAGGAGGTGGTTATAATAATAATAATTATAATTTTTAATAAGATAATGACACAGCCATCAGTAATACTTGCCACTGCTAGTTACGATCACACTATCAGATTTTGGGAGGCAAAAAGTGGCCGCTGTTACCGTACAATCCAATACCCCGATTCGGTAATCACTAAGTTTTTCTCCTTTTGCTATAAAGTTTGGATCTTTATCGCAAAATATTAGTGGGTTTGCTTTAAATTTTCTGTCTTTTTTTTTCTTAGCTAGTAAATTTGCTAATAAATTGTTTTGTTTGTTTATACGGTGAATGAAGCAAGTTAATAGGCTTGAGATAACCCCTGATAAGAGATACTTGGCTGCAGCCGGGAATCCACACATTAAGCTGTTTGATGTCAACTCAAATAGTCCTCATCCGGTAATGAAAGTCTTGCCCTTTTTTATAATTATTTTTTTGTTGTTGAAATATGGGTTTTTTTTTGGTGTTAGTGATGCAGTATTGTGTTGCATTAACAGGTAATGAGCTATGACTCGCATACGGCAAATGTTATGGCTGTGGGGTTTCAGTGTGATGGAAACTGGATGTACTCAGGGTCTGAGGATGGAACAGTGAAAATTTGGGATTTGAGGTAAATCCTGAATGGATGCTGTCATGCAGTGTTTTAAAAGGAAATTGTGTTTTTATGCATGTTTTGGATTTTTTTGGACTTGATTCTTATTTGAAGTTCGACTGCAGGGCTCCTGGTTGTCAAAGGGAATATGAAAGTCGTGCGGCTGTCAACACTGTGGTGTTGCACCCAAACCAGGTTAGCTGTTGTGTATCACTTTTAGGCTGTAGGAAGGATAAATTGTTGGAAAGTGAAAGGGATTTTGGAATTGTGGGGTGGTTTTAAATGGAGAATATGATATTAAGACTTGCCATGAATGGGTTTTGATCTTTTCTTATTCTTTTTTTAACTGTGATACACAATGTACCAGCATGCTTTGCCAGTGGTTGGAAGACTTGCCCCTTGCAAATACTGATAAAATCAGTTTGTAATAACAGATTTGACAGCCAAGTTTCTTTGTTCTAAATGGCAAGAATTAAGATAATTCATGACCAAAGACTTATGGCATGGATTTTTGGAAGAGAAACTGTCAGATATGATGAGTTTTTTAGTACTTGTTTATATTGTTCAAATTCCGAGTTTAAAATAATTGGCACTATTCTGCAATTTTCTCAACATGTTTATATTGCCTTTTGATCACTTATCTGTCTGTTAGCTATAGAACATAAAAAGATCTTGATTGAACCATGCCTACCATCATTTCTGAGTGATTTGTGTATATTCTTCTAAGTATCACTTTCTCCAAAAGCATCAAATTGTATTTAGTGTGGTTTTGGTCGGTGGTCTAATCTGTTGTGTCTGGTTTTACAGACAGAGCTGATATCTGGAGACCAAAATGGGAACATTCGAGTATGGGATTTGACTGCAAATTCGTGCAGTTGTGAATTGGTATTCTTTTATGACTTACATTATCTTATTGGGCTATAATTACAAATGTAGGAAGATTTTACACGAGTTACTATTTCCTTTTATTATGATATGTTTACACAAAACTCAAGTGTTTGCTTATGCGTCTAGATGAGGTAGTTTATGAAAGCAAGTGGATCATTTGTAATGCTATTGCGTCTATAATGGCATCATAAATTTAAAGGGCTTTCCTCCAGCCTGGGGGCGGAGGGAGCCACTAGCAAAAGCCAAACAGGCACATGGCTGCTCCCTCCTTCCATTAAAGTCTTTGAATATCTTTTGCTTGTGGTGCATTTCTAGATCGTTGTTAGCTAATGATTCAATATTATTATAAATGAGATGTGTACCAAGATTATCATAATGCACTATCATGTGTATCTAGGTACCCGAGGTGGATACAGCTGTAAGGTCTCTAACAGTTATGTGGGATGGAAGCTTGGTAGTTGCTGCAAATAACCATGGAACATGTTATGTTTGGCGCTTGTTGCGAGGGAACCAGGTAGCCCCTTGATGAATGCAACCATCTGACACTACCTTGTTGCTTAATTTGACTGCATTATCATTTGATGCAGAATGTATTTTCTTGCAGACGATGACCAACTTTGAGCCACTTCATAAGCTACAAGCACATAATAAATACATTCTCAAATGTCTTCTCTCACCTGAATTTTGTGATCCACACAGGTTTATATTTCCTTATTTAATCTTACCATTTTTCTGTTTTTCCTAGTTATATTCTCTGCAGTTTTTCTGACCTACCTTCTTCTCCCACTTTTCTTGATGGATTTTTAGTTTAATTGTTTCCAATTTTATTCCTGCTAGATATCTGGCCACTGCATCAGCCGATCACACTGTAAAGATATGGAATGTTGATGGTTTTACTTTAGAGAAAACTTTGATAGGTAATTCATCAGATTTTCCTTTGATGCTCATTTTTATCGGGTTTTATACAACAAAAAAAGGTTTTAATCATCTCTGAAATATTCTTTGTTATGTTTCATTTGATCTCCAGGTCACCAACGCTGGGTGTGGGACTGTGTTTTCTCTGTAGATGGTGCATACCTTATAACAGGTACATGGTTTGGGTGTCCAGATGCAATTAATATCTTTTTTGGAATGGAGGCCTAGTGAAGATTCGCCGACCATTTCAAGTTTCCCTGCTTGATGCGTTTTGTAATCCTGTCTCTTGTTCATGCAGCTTCTTCTGATGCGACAGCTAGACTCTGGTCCATGTCATCCGGTGAAGACATCAGGGTGTATCAAGGGCATCACAAGGCGACTGTTTGCTGTGCACTTCATGATGGAGCAGAACCCTCTTCATGTTGAACCTGGAATTTCTTTTTTCCACTTTTGGGGTTGGATTTTCATATCACTCAATGAATATGGCATGATGATAATGCTCGAGTAAAACATCTGCTGCATATATTTCCTGGCATTCATCAAAGTTGTGCTTATTCTCCCTACCCGTTGATTTTCCTTCGAAAAATGATAAGATTTCCTCTGTAACATATTTTATTTGGGATCATATTATGTCGCACTCTTCATAGCATTCGGCGACAATAAAATTATTGATATACTGTTCGTGATTCCCTTTCTGATATCTGAGGACCAAAATAAATGTTTCTTTTTTTTATCCCAACGTTGAGCACAGAAAAAAGAAGACAGATCGATCTGTACGTCAGCACAGTTCCAAATAATCATATATATATATATATATATATATATATATATATATATATATATAAGAATTTATCTTGAAGTCCGGTTTCTTTATTAGATTATATCTTAAATAAATCATAAGATTTTTTATAAAGAAATTATAATGTTGTAAATTTGTTGAAAAGAATATGATATTAGACAAAAGCACATGATGGTTTGGACTTCAAAGTATGGTTTGACCTCTCTGTAATAAACGTTTTTTTTATTTGTTAAGAAGTGTGTTAGTGAAATTATATTTCCATTCTGATTGAAGAAATAATCAATGAATATTAACGCTTATAAGACTAGACTTTCGTTTCAGTGAATAAACATAAAGCTATGCAATGAAAAATATAAGAAATTGAAATTATTGTAAAATCATAATTTTATCTGATTTAATCAATTTTACATGATTTCAATTTGATTTTATCATTTTTTTTTTATTTCTATATGATTTTACACTAATTATCTTACCACTCAACACATGATTTTAAAAATCTTGAATACGAAATTTAAACAAAAAGAAAAAATATTCCGAGAAAAAAAAAAAGCCAACTAATAAACTAGCTGCATTCATCTAATTATACAGCACCCCAGTGCCACACTTCAGTAAGGTTTTGAAGTAAAAAATATTAAAAAATTTACAAGTGGAGATCAAATTTCCAGTTTATGCATCAGATCAAAAGATCCAGTCCAGTACCCATCAAATGGGCCATTTTCACAGGCAATCCAAGACACGCCCTAGCTGAAAGACATTTTACTTAAAGATGATATCGACCTCCCCATGCTTCCAAATTATGGACCTCCCCATGCATTGCTGTTTCAACGATGAAATGGGACTTTTACTCAAAGGTGATATTGACTCTGATATGCCCCCAAATCGGTTCATTGGACGATACTCACCGGTATGGGTCATAAAATCAGCAACAAGTGACAAATGCCGTGTATTGACAGATTCCATAAGAATTGAATACGTGCTTTATCTCCCTGATGATGGTCTCTCTTGCGGCCTCTACTCCGTAAGCATTCAACACAGCATGAATACAATTGGAATATATATCATAACATCAAGGTAATCTTGCATCTTCCAAAATGTATTGAAATCCAATCCAGTCGTGTGCAATGCTGGAATTTTTTGTTTTTCTCCAGGTTCTATATCAACTCCTCTTGGGGTCTTTCCCATAGTAAATAACTTGATTTTCCTTGCAGCCGGTCACTTGACGCCGTTGAAACTTCCCAGGATTCTGGATACTGACCCGCTTGGCTGTCTTCTGAGCAATCTATAAACAATTAAATAAAAAATTTGAATTTCATCCTTGGATTAAATGATTTAAAGAAACATAAAAATTGTTTGAATGTTGAAGAAACAAACCAATGAATGTACATAAGCAGGTAACTGCTGATGGGAACTTGTATATGGAAGTAAAAACAAAAGACCATTTGATAGCTCTATGGGAAGAATGTTCTAATCATGCTAATTGTTGAAATAATGATAGAAATGATGCTAAAATTACTCCTCATTTATGCCAGTCTAACTCGTATTCAAAGCATACTACAAGAAAATCAAACCAATATTTCTAAGTGCACTATCTGCTTTACAGATGATGTTATTCCTACAAAAGTACTGAGATCAAAAGCGAGAGAAACTGTAGCGCTGCGATAAAAGCAAGTGATAGGAGTGTGATATGATACCCAAGTAGCAATGCATATTGAGCTTAGCTTCCTATTTATCTTAACTAATGCTAAGAACCAAAAAATATCGCATGAAAATGTATACTAGTGCCTACATATTTTTTAAGTTTATCGATGAAGGGGTGGAAATCCCACCTTGAAGAAGAAAAACATAAAAGTAAATTTCAGCACCAACCAGTGTAAGCAGAAAGAGAGATCAGAAACTAAAGTTTTCGAAGTCAGTTTCCATAAATGGGCAACAGTTGTGAAAAAACAGTAAATTGCAACCTATCATAGAGAAAATTCTTGGTTAGTAGATAGCTTTGGCCCATAAACAAATAGAGTACTAAAATAAATTCTACAATGAAAGCTCAAAACTCAATACGAGTACATACCTCAGCCAGCAAAATATGGGGTTCATTGGTGTATTTAAGATGGATTTCAAAGTGCAACCCCTTGGCTGCAACAAAGATTGCTCTACCGAAGTCCTTTTTAACTCATTTTGATCCATCTTTCTTTCCCTTAGCTCTTAGTTTCTTCTTTTCCATTGCGTTAACCGTTAGCCATTAACCATTAGAAAAGCAAAATCTACTATGTATTGTTCCAAACAATCTAGTTTCTGCTCCTAACCCTGCACTAAGCCCAAGAGAACCTCCACTCCTGCATCACAAAGTGGATTACTACCATCTTCATCTATCATTTATAGAACCTGTTTTGATACCAATTAACGTAGTGATATTGTGGATAGAAATTATAGTTCTCAAAACTTTCTAGTATTTTATTAAAAGTTTAAATAATAATCTTCTTAAAATAAACTAGACATCTCTATTTATATTAGTCTTAAAATTTTTTATTAGAAAGAATTTCTAATTAAAACTAAAATTCTTTAAAGAAAATAATTCTTAATTAAAACTTATTTAATTAATAGAATCCATTTAGCATTAGCATTTTTAAATAATAAAATACTAATTAAACTAAAAGTCTTATGCTAAATAGAAAAAAGAATCCAAATATAATAAGGTAAATAAAAATAATTTTGCACAGTAATTTTCAAGTCTTATTTGAAGATCTTCCCGATTTTCAATCATCATAAAATTTTAACTCAATAAAAAATAATTTTTAGAATATTTTATCAAAATTTTAACTTGAATGAATAATTTGATTAAAAGTTATGTTTGATTTGTTAAATTATATCTTGAACTTTTCTTGAACTTTTCAAGATCCAAAAATCTTAACTATTAATGAAACAATGCGATAAGAAGAAATTTCCCCACGTAAGTTGGCTGCATGTTTTGCAACTGCAATGGAATGACGAACAAACTGTATCAACAATGCAACAAAGATATGAAAAGGGTACTGCAAGGGCCGTGTTTGATATCAGTTGTCATGAGAAATTTTAAATTACTTAACGCAATCTCTTTTTCTATCTAATATTTATTGCAATCCAATTAGGTAATTCAACAATACTATAAATAAATATAAAAAATTAAAAAGAAGTCTCGTACACAAAAATGAAAAAATAAAGAAAAGGCCACCTTCCTAGTCCTATAGAGCGGAAGAACATTATAAGATGGGTTTAAGAGAATAGCGTGGTGACGAAACAAAATTGCCAAGTTGTGTTTGATTGATGGCATGGATTGTTTTCCATTGGAGGCAAATCATGAGTGGTCCAAATAGCATTTTAAGAACAATGTTGAATACAACACCTTTTAAGAACCTGGATAAATACCTGTCATTAAGTGACCGGCTAGGTTTATCTTTCCCTAATCACTAATAATGGAACTCCAAGGGAGAATACTCCACTATGAAACCATTTTAACATAGAAAGAGAACAATTATTGAGCATTATATTGAGAAATTAATCAACAAGAAGCAGTAACAGTAAGTGCCAAAGCAGAACAAAGAATGTGACAGCATTTTCAAGCACATACAAAAAGTCATTTTGGGGATGACGTCCAAATTTAACCACCAGGCACAGGTTTGTCTAAATTTTCAAGCAATCTTGGAATGGAGGTGACGGAGAAGGAGATGATAGAGTGACGGAGCGGTGAGAAAAAGACGGCGCCGATGAAGTTATTTTGGGGAAGGGCTTAAAGAGGGTTTAAGGGAAGCGAGCGTTGTGCTGCCCTGCTTTTCTTTTTTAGCATCGCAACCAGCGGAAGAAGCAGAGCAGTAAAGAGGTATTTATTTGTCGGAGGCGACACGACAACGTACGATTGGAATTTTTTTATTTTTTTAGTTTTGGTTGGAAGCTCTTTTAGGCTGGTACTGGACTTGTTGTTGGGCCTTTTCCTAAATTAGGGCTTTCACAAGTTTATTTTTAAAGGGCTGGAATTTGAAATGGAAATTTCAAGTTAGTCTCGTTTATGGAGGAATAGCTCTTCTAGCTCTTGGCCTGCGACGTCACATGTCAGATAGTTTTTTTTCTAACCATAAAATAAAAATATATAAAGATGTTAGTAAGAAAAAAAAAAAAATTATAAACCGCTGTGGAGCGCAGGTTAATAGCTATTCTATGTTGAAACCAAAATTTAAAATATCTTTAGGTTAATAAAAATAAATAAATACACAGAACTCAGAATTCGAAAGCTATTTGAATGAGCACTCTATCCTTCCATTAAATCTGTTATCAGCGAGGAGTAGGTTGCAAACTAGAGTCTATCGGTTTTTTCATGTTTACTACATGTTTTTTCATCAAATTTGTTTAATTCTTGTACCGAATAGATTGGCAAACAAATTTGTTATATCACAAAGCTCTAAAAAATCTATTATCTCCAATCTCACAAATTGTTCATCAAATCTATAGCTTAAATGCAAAGGGTATTTTCACATATAATGGAAACATATTAATCCTTTGGTGTGGCTACGAAAAAGTTCTATAAGAAACTAACATGGTCGGGAAAAGAATCGAGATCCGGAATTGGTCCCGGAATCACAATTTTGGCCATCCATGGAACCGACGAAGATTCTGGCAATGGACAGACTAGATTCATCGTTTGCTGTTGTTCTACTTGTATTCTTCAATTGCTCATTAAATTTGGAAACCATGCTCCTCTTTCTCCTGATCCATTGCGGCAGGCTACTCTTCTTTTCCATAAGATCTATGCACTTCTTTTTCCCAATCCTTAGGCTACTTATCTTTTCCATAAGCCACCGCAGTTGGGTTTCCATATCTACCGAGCTCTTCTTTCTCCTGATCCATTGTGGCCGGCTACTCTTCTTTTCCATAAGCCCTCCTAGTAGTAGTAGGGTTTCAGAATCCTCCGAACCCAAACGATGCCATGTTTTCACAGCAACTGTTATGGTTTCAGCCCTTGATTTTCTTACTCGATGTCGTGGAAAATAACTAACCATAGAACGGAGGTTGTTGACCGGAGAATGGAGATTGGTGTTCTTGTATGAACTCTTAGACGGCCTGCCTCTAGCTCGATGGCTTGTCATGATCTGTGCAAGGGTTTTCCCTGTTCAAATTCGAATGATCTTTTCCTTTTATGTTTTCTTTTTTCTATTTGATAATAGTTTTCCAACTGGCTACTATGGTTGTGATTTATACTAGATTCACAATCCTAATCCTATCGGTTGAGATAAATACCACAGCTCCCATGAATATTAAGAAAGTTTTGGTGAAATCAATGTTAAATAATATATTTATCTTGTTTTATTTATTAAAGATATAATAATATTTTCAACTTAATTTATATATAAGCTGAAAATAAAACAATAATACAAATCAATTGAAGAAAATTATAGCCTCATTCCCTTTCAAATTCGTATTTATTTTCGTGTTGATTGAATTGTTTTAAGAATAAATACATGTGAACACCTTCTTTTTTATTTACAGTAGATTCACAATCCTAATCCTATCGGTTAAGATAAATACCACAACTCCTCTGAATATTTGCAAAGTTTTGGTGAAATAAATGTTAAATAATATATTTATTTTGTTTTATTTATTAAAAATAAAATAAAATTTTTAATTTAACCTATATATAAGCTCTTTGTATTTAGATTAAAGTAAAATAATAATACAAATCAATTGAAGAAAATTATAACCTCCTTTTCTTTCAAATTCGTATTTATTTTTGTGTTAATTGAATTATTTTAATAATAAATACATGTAAACACCTTCTTTTTTCATAGAATGTATCTTATAAATAGATGTTATACCTTCCAATTTTAGCTCTGCTACTAGTTACCTCCAAGTAAACAAAACACTAACAGATATTCTAAGTGTTTATTTGATGTTGTAGTAGTTTTTATAGTTATATTTTTTAAAACAGTACTTGGGTTTTAAGAAAAATATTTTTAGTTATTAATTATTAGTTGATTTGAAATAAATGTTTAGGTAGAATTTTAGTTGGAAGTGTTGTTAAAAAAATAAAATGATAGTAATTTCATAACTTCAAATTATAATTATATAAGAAGTACATAATAAATATAACAAGGTCGTATTTTGCTTGAGATCATTCTTATAAGCTTTTGCCAGGAAAAAAAGAAAAGAAAAGGGAGTGATTTTAGTCAAAACAAGAACAAGGAGGCAATCACGAACAGTGTTTATGACCTTATCACTTCAAAAACTTAGGCGTTGATGGATGTTGATCTTCGAAAAAGAAAAGGTGTAGATCTTAATAAAAAAACTTGGGTCTCACCAAGTTTTTAGCTTCTGCAAAAACAGTTATTTTGGTACTGTGGATGGCGAATTCAACTTTAATAAAAAGCAAGTGAGGATGAACAAAAAAACATTCATAAATTGCTTTCCAAAAACATAGGGCAGATCTCATTTATCGGTGGGACCAGTAATAAAACTTGTGTTTCGTTAAAAGAGAAGATAAAATACATGGGGTTTTCATTTGATTTGGATTTTACCATTGGAAAAACTCTTGGAATGTTGTGTTTTTGGAGGTAAAATGGTATTTTCACTCAATTATCGTTTGATAATTGTTCAGGGGTTTATTAATTTTTACAATGTTTATACAGAGTAAAATGATTTTGTTACCCTTAAAAACAAAAAATTATTTAATTTTGATAAAGTGTCTTTTCAAGTATTTCATATTCTAATATATAGTAAAATTATAAAATTTAATCTTAAAGTTAAAAACAGTAATGCATTGATACAAGGGTAGCATTGTTTTTTCGAACTGTTTTATGTAATTTTTGAGTCTGTCAAGGGTGGTATCATAATTTACCATTTAATTATTATTATTTTAGTTGAAAAAGTTATTGGCGTATAGAAGATGCCGTGCAGTTTAAACGGCGTGTGCGGCATCTCCCAACAGTTAAAATTATGTTTTTATCGTGTCATTTTATTCTTTATTATATCCTCTTCCGTTATAAGTGACTCGTGTGATCTAAAAATGATTGGTTTATCACCTGTCAGTTTTTTTTTTCCTTCATTTCTCTTTCCTACTTTTTTTTTTCTTTTTCTTCAATTCTCTTTCCTACCC
Organism: Populus alba; assembly: GCF_005239225.2. Taxonomy (NCBI): domain Eukaryota; kingdom Viridiplantae; phylum Streptophyta; class Magnoliopsida; order Malpighiales; family Salicaceae; genus Populus; species Populus alba. The sequence goes on from NC_133299.1 coordinate 4,953,123, forward strand.
CTAAAAAAACTAAATCTATCCCTAATTATTGTTGGTGTTTCAAAATCCATCCTTTTAGTTTTGATTTTTTCTTTAGTCCTTTTCTCTTTTATTAAATTTTTATTTGTTTTTAATTTAGTCATGTGATTCTAATTTGTGTAAAAGTTATTTTTCGATGAGATCATTGTACTTTTGATTTTTTTATTTTTTTTCCTTGGTTTTTTTGTCGAAGTTCTTATAATTTTTAATTTGATCCTTCAAAACAAATTTCTAATTTTTTTCAATAGTAATAATTTTTATTTTCGTTAGGTCCTTTTTCTTTTGATTTTTTATTTGTTTTATTTGCCTTTTTGTCAAAAAAAAATTTATTTTATCCTTCAAATCAAGTTTATGATTTTTGTTATTTAAATAATAATATAGTTTTAATTTTATCCTTTAAATCAAATTTATGATTTTTTTAAATATATAACAATAGTATTTATTTCAGTCTGGTCCTTTTCTTTTGATTTTTTATTTGTTTCCTTTGCCTTTTCAAGAAAGTTTTTTATGGGTTTTAATTTTATCGTTCAAATTAAATTTATAATTTTTTATTTTAATAGTAATAATAATAATGTTAATAATATTGGTAAGAATAATAGTTTATTATGATAGTATTGGTGATGATGATGATGATAATTGTGATAGTAATATTTATAATAGCGATAATAGGGGTGATGATGATGAAATATTACTATCACAATTATGATGATGATGATGATGATAGTAACAAAAATGATATTAATAATTGTAATGATAATAGTAATAGTAGTAGTTAGGGGTGTTCACGGTCCGGTTCGGTCCGGTTTTAACTCAAAAATTTAACCAAACCGAAAAATAACAGTCCTTGTTAATATAACCCGAACCGAACCGAGAATCGGTTCAAACCGAACCGGTTTTGTTCGGTTCGGGTCGGTCTTTAGCATCCAAAACCAGAAAAACCGAAGCATTTTTGTTGCTGCTGTTGTATACCTTAATCTGGGCTTTGTGCCAATGAAAAAACGAGATGGTATACTACATCTTCGATAGATTGCCATTTAGGATGAATCTATGGCTTCCATAAAGCAACAAAAGGTATTTGATTGAGAAGCAACTGAAGTGGACCAATCGCATAAACACGAGAAAACATGGAGTAAAAAGCATTCAGGACCTCTTGCTTCAAAGAATCAAAAGAATGGAAAATAACGGCAGAACCTTCAGAAGCCCTCTCAGCATATTCCACGCAGAAGTTAAACATATAATCAAAGAAATTTTCAAATATTTATTACAGTGAGGCTTATGTAATAGTTTGAGAGATGATCGAACGACCAAACCAGGGAGATAGCAGAATCAGCTGCTTGAACTCCAATGTTGAGTGCTTGGACATAAAAAGATGAAAAGGGAAGGACAAGCAGGGAACAGGAAACGAGAAGAGCTAACTTCAATTAATAGAACTGGTGCTCCTTAGCCATTGGTTTTGCTTAAAAGGCAGAGAATAATATATGGGCAGAATAAGGAAGAAACGTAGAAAAATAAGATTGGGAAAAGGAAGGGGGAGAGGGAAAGAGAGGGGGGAAGGGGGAAAATGAGGGGGGCGGCTGCTGTGAGGGTTAGGGTATTTAGTTTTAGGGTTAGGATTTTCTTTTTATACTTTTTTTTTAGATATAATTAAACCGGTTCGGTTTGGTCCGGTTCAATCGGTTTAAGCTTTTTTAAACCGGACCCGAACCGAACTGGTCGGTTTTTTTATTTTTTAATCGGTTTATTCGGTTTTTTTATCAGTTCGGTTTTTTCGGTTAATTTTTTTTCGGTTTTTTCGGTTTAATCGGTTGATCGGTTTTTTTGAACACCCCTAGTAGTAGTAGTAATAATAATTGTGATAATAATATTAATAATAATGATGATGATGATAATGCAAGTAATAGTAATGATAATGATAGGCTTATAGCAATAGTTATAATAAAAAAAAATGATAATATTAGTTGTAGTGGTGGTGATAATAATTATAACAATAGTATTAACAATAATAATAATAACGATGATAATACTAATAATAATAGTAACAATGATAATGATGATGATAGTGATTAATTACAATAATAATGACGATAATATTATCTATCGGTAACAATTGTGATGGGAATAATTGCAATGATAGTGACAATAGTAACAACAAAACAGTAATAACGATGAGAATAGTAATAGCTATAATAATGATGATGATGATAATTCATTATTCAATATTAGATTTGTTAGGAATGGAGTTTCATCATTTTTTTATGTATAACATTTCCAATATAATATATTGGATTATTAGTTTGAAAAGTTTATGTGGCTCGATGTCCTATTTTATTTTTTATCTTATTATTTTTTTCCTGATTTTATCGTTCAATATTAATTTTTTAAAATAAAATACAATCATCCATAATTTTCTTTAAACTTATTAAATAAAACAATTCACATTGAGTTTACTCTCATATATTTTATTAAAAACTCATACCAAGCACAAATCCAAGTTATGAAATTTAAAAATCTATCTTCTTGCTCGAGACTTGATGGCAATTTTTTTGTTTTTAAAAATATAGTTTAGCCTGCTAGTTTTGTAACCAAATAATATAAAATTATGGTTGACTATTAAAAAAATATTTGTAAATGGGTAAGTGTAGCCGTGGTTATTTTTAAAATATTTTTCATATAAAAATATATTAAAATAATTTAAAAATATAAATAAATAAATAAAATTAATCAACGGACACTAAAAGCGAGACAACCTCGCTGCCAAAAAGGCTCTAAGAAAGGAAAGGCAAAAATAACAAACTGAATCACGCAAGAAAACAAGGCGTTAAACATTCAACGATTATTTTACAGCACAGAACTACAGGGTTTCACTGCATTCCATGCTCAAATCCAATATAATTTTTGAAATGTAAAACAGAATCCTTCAGTCACTGAAGTTCACGGACTGAATTAATGCAAAGAGATTAATATAGTGTTTGTTTTAACATGTTTTTACTTGAATATCAAAATAATACATCAAAACAATCTAAAAATATCCAAAAAAAAATTCAAATTTTATCAAAAACACAGAACAACTGCATTGCAGAAGCCAAATGGCACTAAAAATTGTGCTGAGTTAGAGTTTCCGGACTATCTGAAAATTTTATCAGAAGGTGGGCAAGGGAAAACCTGTAAATGGGAAAACGACTAGCCTAATTTAAGCGGCGATACATACATGCCATGATCAGTTTGGACCCAATCTACACAAAATAACCTATTTGACTAGCAAATAATGAATTGATATGCATACAAATGTGCTGTTATTAAAGACATTACTATGACTAGTTTAAGATGAAAACTCACAAGGTGAAAAAGCAGGGGAGACACCCATACTACACGTATTATCACAAAACTGACTGCCAATGAGTTGCCAATGCATGTGAGAATTGACAAACACTCGACTCAGTGTTGTTTGTCATCTCCTGTCTCTGAAGGTTTTCCTTCATTCTTGGTCTTCGCTGGAGCAACCTTGGCGGGTGTTGAACGCTCTGACTGAGAAGACCGAATCAAGATGTGCATTAGGACAGTGACGACGGCCAAACCCGACACTGTAAATGCTATACCCCTCCATGAGGACAAAAGGGATGACCATTGAAGGAATTTCAGCGCCCCAAAAATAAGGAGGCACGCCCAAGAGGTAACAACCTGATCACGACAGTCAGTCAAATAATACTCCATGAATGAACCACCACCACTTGATGCCAGAAGAAAAAAAAAAGGTTACATTTGATTTCTAACAAAAAAATATCTCACCACAAGAGACTTCTTTGATCGACCATTATCTTGCAATTCTTGGGCACTGAAGGTGTCGTCAGCCATATGCTTGTCCAGTAATGCATCCTGGTATTACAAATGGAGGCAATGAGGTGCAACAAGCAACAATAATGCAAATAGATGCCAACATATAAATGAGTTGAACACCAGCCTCAAGAACAAATAGCTTTGTAAAGTCTACTATCATTTTCCTTACATTTTAATGTTTCATATAGATATAATTGCAATAACAGAATGGATATAATTGCAAAAAAAGAAAGGAGCAGCACTGAACAAAACAAGTGAAATAGGTATACCCACCTTGGCCACAAAAATATCTTTACACCACTGTGCAACACCATCATCTGTTTCAGGCAATTCCTTCATCAAATGCCGCTTTATGTGTACGTGCACCTGAAAGAGAGCAAAGTTGAATTGTTTCCATTATATGAATTCAAATATATCTGAATGTGGTCTGACCCTTCAATAACTTAAGCATTCAAAAGTCCAAAGTAATAAGATGCTTTCATCATTATTGAAATATTTTTGGAATGACATGCCAGGACAAATGATCATAAAATGCAAATGAAAGATGTTGGATGCATCCTCACTACACTTCACATACGTATAAATGAACTCAAATAATACATCTAAAGATTATATAGTTTGAAAGCTCAAGAATAATTGCAACAAACACACCTGCAAACCTTTAACAAAAAAGTAAACTGCTTCATGCAGCTGTATAATAAACCTTATGTTATTCTAGAAGCTTACCACAGAAGATTTCCCCTTAAAGAGGTTGAGTATCGTAGGTGGAGGAGAACTTTTTGGGATAGCCAATGTTATATCATATATGGCTGGTGCAAATGAACGCATATTACTCACCGCTGAAACAAATCCCTGAAAAACAACACAGATATTCATTACATTCCAAAAGCTGCATGAGGTCAATGGTGCCTAATTGATCCCTGAAAGCAATCCATGTAAAGTGAACCACTACTCTACTTTATCCACTTAACCAATAACTATTTTGAATGTAATAAAGGCAAAGCATGAGCTGTTTGATTGCACAGTGCGAGCTCTTTTCAGTTTTTTACTTGCTTATGAACTAATTAATTAATTTGTTCGGGTTGGGGTCAACAGAAGCCCGCAAATGAAAGGCAAGAAAATGAAAGAACTGAATTCAAAAAACATGCAATGAAAATTTGACCTTCGTACGAGGAATTAAAACATTTCTGGGGATAGGCAGTCCTTGAGAAGCTGCATATTCCTGAGCTGCTAAAAGCTTTGCCTGAGTAAAGCGAGTTCCTTCCACAAAAAGAGCCAGCCAAAATGGACGAGGAAAGTCCTTTAGCCGTTGCAGACCAGACTGCAGATACGAGTTGCAGAAAATTCAAAATGGTATCCACAAGGGTGTACACACCCGCAGAGATACTCAAAAAGATGAGCAAGTTTCTAGAAATACATGTGGTAAAATGTCAAGTGTCTTTACTTTTTATTGTACATGTGTGCTAGAACATATTTATGCATACCTTTAATGTGTTTTCATCCATGGCCCAGTTTCTTTCAAGAAAAAGGTATTCAGAAAACCACATTGACCAACCTATCACCTGAAAGGATAAGCATAGCAATTATCCTCTATTTATAAGCATATAAATTATGTCACATGGCAAGTGCAAATATATTTAGTGAATGAGCATTGGCAAGAGAGAGAAGATTGAAGCAGAACCCTAAGGTGCAAATATGTTACATGCCAAAGCAGTGATCAACACTGAATCCATAGGATCAAGCATGAACATACATGCTAAATCACAACATTTAATTTTCTTGATCATGCCATGCAAGGAATCGAAGATCAGATCATCAGATGGCACATTTTCTTCTGTGATGACAACAATACTTCTCCTTATGTAACTCATTATATATAACCATCCTTGCGTAACTCATTATATATAACCATAACATGTAGCTTCCTTTAAGACAGCGAAAACTGAATGAAATATTGTATTTACATAACTTCAAAGTCCCAAAAAGTGTACGCTCTACCATATCCATAGTTTATTAATACATGTCCACCTTTTTGCAAGTGAAAATGCCAATCCAAAGTTTACGATCATACATGAGAACTGAACTTAATTTTTTCAGCATTAAATTCAAACCCAATATCCAAATGCAAGAATAAACATACCGGAAGAAATTTTGATGATTTTTTCATGACAGCTAACGCACTTCCCAGGCACCCAGATCGCTGTCACATTTAGCCTCAAGAATCAGCTAGCAGTAGAGAATTTGAAAAATAAACAGAGACACCAGAAAAATGAAGTTCTCTGCATTGTAGATTGCGATATCCATTCACGAGTAATGTATTGCATGAACAGTAAAAATACACCAGTATGAGACGTGTATAGGTCCTATGCACTTGTTCACCCAGGCGATACAAATAGTGCAATAGTTTGTATGTCTCTCACACATAAAAAATGTTGTCACTCTTAAACAACACACCTGAGCCAAAACCCATCCGACAAGCCAATCAATGTCGCTTCTGTGGTTGCACATAACAAGTGCATGTTCTTTACCTGAAAAAATTAACAGTACGAGCAAACAAATGAGCAACTAAGATCTCTGAAGCAGACAAATACATGTCCTCTAAAACATATGAAGAACAATAGGCACTCAGCATCTCACAGACAGAACAAGCTTAAACTTACCCATCAAACGGAAAGTTTCTGGATCTGTAAACACTTTGATCTGAAGATACAAGGATGCAGATAACCAAAATTAACTTGATAGTGAATAAAATCTAAACATAAATCCAAATATGATAAGCTAGACTCTACAAGCAATCTATCAACCCCATTTCTATGTTCATGCACTATTGAAAAGGCAATTTCAGTAACAGAAACCTCACAAACAAGTTCAGAAATGTGCTGAACATGGTCGAAATGACATGTCAAATACTGAAATCGCCAAGGATTTACTTAAGCAACCATTCTTACTACAACGTCCAATACACATACATGGTTATTGAATTCTAATTCTAATTTAAAAACCTTGCAATTTAATTCAATTGATATAACGACAACATGCTTAGAATCAAATGCTCGTAAATGGTTACAAGAAGAAGAAGAAGAAGAAATAGGTGAGTGAGATTTTGTGGGGGTGGGATTAAAAACCTGGACTCCAGCCCACCAATCGAAGATCCAAACGAGTTCGAGCCATAACAATTCCGCTAATTGCCTATTGATTTTTCTGTACGTGCTCTTTGATAAAGGCCGAATAAAAACAAAGCAAATTGCCTGCAACATAATCAAAAGCATCGTTGTCACCTATGTTCTGAATCCTCTAAAACAATCAAGAAATACAAAGGTAAGAGATTCGAAACGGAAAACAGAAATGAAATCTCAAGACAAAGAAACTTGCAAGTTAATATACCTGAACGAGATTAACAATTAAACCTGAACAAAAAAAGAAAACGCCTAACGGCAAAATAACAAGTGATACAATCGCCATGCCAAACACCTCCAATAATTTTATTTTTTAAAAAAGAAAATAGAGAGATTTGAGGGTGCAGAAAGAGAAGAGAGGAGGTTGTAGTAATTTTATTTTTTTTTTGTTGGGTGTGTGAAACGGGGATTAGATGATATGAGAGTGTCAGGATCATTCAATAAGCGCCGGGAGGAAGAGCTTTAAAGGCGATGGTTTCTCATTTCAAGTAAATCTTGTAAGGGAAACACAACACTCTCACGTTATTTCTTTCCCCCTCACCATCTCCCTCGCCGTATGGGTTTTTCCGTCTTCAGAAAAAAACAAAAAAAAAAAAAAAAAAGGGAGAGAGAGGCAAATTAATGCGGTTTTTAATTGCGCCTCTCTTTATTTATTATTTATCGGTGTTGTGTCGGGTATCACACTTGGATAATAAGTTGCGACCAGAAATTATTTTTTCCTTTTTAATGAAATTACAAGTAGATACTAAGTTTTTTAAGAAGAAGAAATAAAGATAACAGGGATATAAGGTTTTTTTAAAAATATAAATATTTATTTAAAAATTATTTTAAATTCATATTTATTTTATATTTTTATCTTTATTTCTTCAACTAAATATATTTGTATATTTTTATCTGTGTTTTATTTATTTTAAAATATTAATTAAATGTTATCTTAGAAATATTAATCCAATATTACCGGACTTGATAGCAACATATGACATATGAAGATTGTGAAGTAGGGCAAGCCAAAAAAGTTACTTTCTATGGACTATTATAATCCTACTGCAAAATTTAAAAGTTTAAGTTTACTATTTAGGAAAATTTCAATGAAATCCAATTGTCAACGCCAGTTATAATTATCATAAGCTGATAGAGAAGGGGAATGATTTCCTTCGTCACAAAGTGCACTTGAACAGTATTTTATTTTTGTTCTTTTTAAGGTTTAGTTTTATTTTTTTATTTTATTTTATTTATTTCGCTCTCATGATTCAGACTACAAATTTAAAGGGTTAATTCTAAACTTTTTAGTAATTATTCAAATTGTATTTAAACTCATTAACTTAGCCGAGTTATATTGGATAAATCTTTTACTATTAAAATTTATTTTACTAAAAAACATGTTAACAATAATTAAATATTTTTCATGTTAAAAAAATTAATTTAACCTATATTTTTGAACAACAATTGAAATGCAATATAGTATCATATTTTAATTAATGGTGGACAACGCAAACATGCACTATATCGTATGCAGTTGAACGCTTTTTTATTTGATAAATAGCTATTTATAGATAACATATCACTGATGAATAATAAATATAACAAGTCATATATTTTTCAAACTGAATATTTCAAAAACAACATATTTTCTCTCTATTCTTTCCGGCAATCTTCTGGTCACCTGTAAATCCAGGCACCAAGCCCATGCCAAGCTATTATTGGCTTGTTTGAAAATGTAATTTTATATGTTTTTTCAAAGTATTTTTTATGTTGAAATGTATTAAAATAATATATATTTTTTAATTTTTTTAAAATTATTTTTAAAATCAACACATTAAAATAATTCAAAATATATATAAAAAATTAATTTTTCATAAAAAAAAATACAACTTTTTAAAAACATAAATTAACCTCCGTATCCGAACACTCTCTCAAACAAGGTGAGAACTTAGCATTTCTGGTAGATCATCCTAAGCCTATGATGACTCGATAAGGACGTAATCATGCTGTAACGACGTTGCTGAATAAGCTGAATAACAACGACACGTAAATTTTTATTAGCACGCAAAATAACTTCCAGCAGATCTAGGAGTGGTGCCCGAAAATGAAGCTTGTGGTCAGAGGTAGTGGCCATGTAAAAAACATTAATTAACTTGGTAAAATCAACCGAACAGTGCCTCCAAGACACATTAATTAACTTTAATTAACAAAACACTAAGACAGCAGTAGCATACTGTCCTAGGATATAAAATAGCAAAGACAATAAAAATAAAAATATAATTGGGTAAAGGAAAATAAACAAAGAATAATTTCAGAGTTAATTCATATTCTTAAAAAACAGGAGATGTAGAGAGGATAAATCTTCATAAACAACATTTATTATTTGTATGTTATAAAATGTTATTGTAAAAAACTTTTAATTCTAAAATTATTCAGCTAAGATATGTAATGAAAAAAATAATTATTATTATAGTTTTAAAATCCAATTTGGGAGTCAATCCAGGACAAAGACTAGGTCATTGGCCGAGGCTCGAGTTGACTTGACTCAGCGTAAGAATAAAAATAGTTATTATCTTAATTTTAAAATCCGACTCGGGAATCAACTCGAGACAAGGCATAAGTCACGAGTGGAGCTGATTGTTGACTCAGGTCAACTCTAAGATAAAAAAATTATTATCATAGTTTTATCATAGGGTCGACTCGGTGTAAGGTATCTTATATCATCAGGGTAATGATCCATCAACCTTTTGCTGCTTTTTATAAAGCACAAATAGGAGAATTTGTCTTGGAAGCGGAAGAATTACTGAAACTGTGCGAAATCCTCACAAGGGTTTATGCACAAAGAACAGGCAAACCCTTATGGGTTGTATATGAAGACATGGAAAGGGATGTTTTTATGTCAGCAACAGAAGCCCAAGTTCATGGAATTGTTGATCTTGTAGCAGTTGCATAAAAAATAACAGGAATTTCACACAAATCATGATTTGAGATTTTAGTTTATTACTGTTTGGTCCGGGTATGTATTTAGAGGGTCAATATAAAAAAAAATTGTTATCATCGTAATTTTAAGATTTAATTCTGGAGTTAACTCGGGGTAAGGTCTAGAGCACGAATTAGAAGGGTCAACTTGGGTAGACTCAGGTCAATATAAGGATAAAATTTATTATTATCATAGTTTTAAAACCCGACTCAAGAGGTCATTCAGAGCATAACCCAAGTCACAGGTCAGAAGAGTCAATATTGGTTGACCGAGTCAATTAATGAATAAAAATAGTTATTATCATAGTTTTAAAACTCGATTCGAGAGTCGACTAGAGGCAAGGTTCTGGTTATAGTTTGAGAGGGTCAACTCGGCCAACTAGTTTTTTTTTTAAAATAATCACAACAACTTTGTTTTGACAACAAAAAAAAACTCAACAGGTTTTTTACTCATATTTTATCCTGAGTTGACTTAGATTTTTTATTGAGTCATGTCGAGTTAATCATTTCTTTATATTTTTCTTAAACTCAAACCAATCTAGACCCCGAGTCAACCTGTCAAGTCATTTGTAGATTTATAACTAGGGTATTTATAATATTATTTATTTCAACATTTGATATAAACGAAAGTTAAAAAAAGAAAAAGAAGAAGCAATCTAATTATTCTTTTAAATATGTAACTTTAGCAACAATACATATTAAGGATAAAAGTATATTTTTTTCATATTTTATTTTGTATTATTCACCAAAAATCAAACAAGATACAAAGCCAACCATTTTATCTTATACATCACTATCAAACACAATTATATCTTCATCTCATTTTATGTTGTGTCTCCTTTGTCTCTATCACTTCTGTCCTAAGACATTAATTAAACATCACCTAAAAGATATGGCTAAATCATTATAGTCATACTTACAAAATACTATGTATTAATATAGTTTTTTATATTTTTTGTTTCAATTTAAACTATCAAACAACCTAATCTTCTTTTTTTTTAATTTTTTTTTAAATCAATTTCATCCTTTCATATTAAGTTGTTTTGGGAATTGTACTTTGTATTTTTATTGATTTCTTTTCTATTAGGTTATATACTGGTTTTACTAACAAAACATTAAAAAATATGGTTAAATCATTCCAGCCACACTAAAAAAAAATTAATTAGATTAGTCTCTCTCTTTTTTTTGCTTAGTTTTTTTTTCTTAATTTAACCCTTCATCAACCTAATTTTTTTTTAATTTAGTTAGTTTTTATTTAATTTCACCCTACAATATTAGGTTATTTTGAAAATTATGCTTCGTAATTTTTTTTATTTCTTTTATGAATCTATCGTGATCTCATAACCCATGTCTTGGATTTAACAGGTTAACTCAAGCGGACTTGAGTTATTTTTTTTACTGCTTTTTCTAATTAATTTTTTTTATATCATTCTTCAACATTAGATTGATTGGAAATTAGCTTCAAAAATATTTTTTACTTACTTTCTATAAGATTATCTCAATTTTATAATTCAAGTTGTGAGTTTAACAAGTTAACTCTATTCATTTTTTTGGTCTTTTTTAATTGAATATTTTTTTTAATTTATTTTTCTTGGGGTTATCCCGATCAAACTAGCCTAGGTGGCGGTTTGATAGGTTGATTTAGGATTACTCTGTTCATTTATTTTTTGTCCATTTTAATCGATTTTTTTTTCAATTTTACCCTTTAATAACTTGATTTTTTTAGTTTTTTCTTTCAATTTCATCTTTCAACACTGGATTGTTTTAGAATTGAGTTTCGTAATTTTTTTTAATTTGCTCTTTATGAAGTTATATTAGTCTTTTGGATTTAGTTTTTTGTTTTTTGATTTCAACTTTTAATATTAAATCTGTTGGAATTAAAGATTTGTAAAAAAATTTATTTGCTTCTTATTAAGTTATTTTGGTCTCATAACTCATGTGACAGGTTTAACAAGTTAGTTTAGGTTGACTTGAGATTTTTTTGTTATCTTTTTTAATTATTTTTCTAGATTTTATCCTTTAATATTGGGTTGATTAGAAATTGAGTTCCATAAATGTTTTCAATTTGCTTTCTATGAAGTTATCCCAATCTCATAACTTGGGATATAGATTTGCAGGTTAGCCTAGATTGACTCATGTAGTTTTTTTTTTTAATTTAATATTTTCAATATTTTTCATTGACATGACGTTGATTAGGAATTAACTTTTTTATTTATTTTAATTTACTTTTTATATATTTATCACAATTTCATAACTCGCATCCTAGATTTGATTTATTAACTCAAGGCGATCTAATATGGCATTATCTTAATATTTGATAAAAAGTATCATCCAATACAGAGTTTCATATATATATATATATATATATATATATATATATATGCAAATACAAGTATTGTTACCTTTAACATCGATTTTGTTTTATTTTCCAAGAGGAAATGTGTTTTCTTTAATAACGAATGACGACTAATCAGCATTATCACCATTCACTACTGTTCTCCCGATGTGGACTATATAGTATATATGCATGGTCACTAAAATTCCACCTGGTCTCTGTTCTTCTTGTAGCCCAAGCATTTTTGCTAATTCCTTGACGCTAATGTTTAAGTTTAACATTGGACCAAGTGTCGTCATTATAAAATGAAACTAGTAAAAAAATAAAAAAAAATTGCTGACGTGTTTTTTAATAAAATAATTAATCATAAATTCAAAATAGGATAATTATTATTGGGCAATAGGTAGGAGGAATGCACTTCTTATTGGGCGATGGATTATTATTATTATTGGGCGATGGATTATTAAACGCAATGGTCAATGTCAAGAGCAGCAGTCCAGGTAGGAGTGACTCTACTCCCTATTACCTAATTATTAATTGTGGTTGAACTAAGAAAGTTGTGGTTTTCCACCTCCTTCACTTCATGTAAACATTAAAGGAGGTGGCCCCTTTTCTTTTTCTTTTTTGAAATTCTATCTTTTTTTATGGAATATTTTTTACATTTTTTTTAATTTCAATTTCACCTTTAATATTTTTTTATATATAATAATTGAATTTTATTGACGATTACATAACTCCATTAAGAGTATGAAGTTCTGCTTGGAAAACATTTTGAAAAAGAAAATAAGAATGTGAGGTTACATTGCCATGCTAGTTTGTCCACTTCAGAATTTCTTCTGGACATTTGAAAAGATTATTTTATTGATTTTGATTAGATTGTTATAATTTATTTTAATTTATGTTTTATTTTTGTTATTATTAAATAAAACAAAAATTTTAAAAATAAAGTTATTAAATCCAATAGGATTCATAATCCGAATTGTGAGTTTGGAGATAAAATAGTGAAGCTCATGTCTCAATATTAAAAAAAAAAATCATTTTAAAATTTAAAGTTAAACAATTTTTTAATAGGCATTTGATTTGTCTTTTGACCCACTAATTCAATTAGGTCACATAGAAACAACTTTCATATAGATTAATTTTGAATCCAAGTCAAGCAAGGAGCCAAGTTTAGAAGTTTCAAAATTGACTTACTAGGTGAAGTTTAGTAATAATGTCAAATAGTTTTTCTTTTTTAAAAAGAGAAAATTCATGTTCTTATTATTTTTTTATTGAATTATTTCTTAGGTTTTTTAAAAAAAATTTATTATTCAATATTTAATTGATTTTGAATTGATATTTATAATTTATTTTGGTTTGCTTTTTACAATGTTACTGTAATCTTAAATAAATATCTTGATATTTGGTTGATGCTTAATTTTGCTAGAGTCTATTTTTATTATCATATCATCAATTAAATGTAGTGTTTTTTTTTTAAGTTGTTAAACCCACGGAGTCCATAATCTGGGTTGTAGTTTTGGAATGTTAAGCCACGAAATCTAGATTGAATTAATATATCACCGTCTCAATATTTAAAAATAAAATGTCATATTAAATTTATTTTACAACCAAACCATATTTTTTTACCGGGTATTGAGGTTGCTTTTGGAGTCGCTAAGTCGACCAGGTCACGTTGAAGAAACCCTACTCAATTTAATTTTAAATCTAAGCTAAGCAAAAAGTCGAAGCGAGTGAATTCAAAATTAACATGTTGAGTTGAGTTTAATAATAATAAAAATTAATTTTTATATTTAAAAGAATTGAATTATCTGCAAAGTTTATAATCTAAATTATAAATTTAACAAGTTAAACTTGAGTTTTCGATTGAACACACGAAATTATCTGCAAAGTCATCTGGGTTGCTCAACTGTTTTAACCTAATCTAGCAGAACAGCATTGCTCGATCGGGAGGTTTCAACTTCCAGCCGATTGTTCAATTAATCTCAACTACTCCCACCGGCTTTTCATTCAAGCATAAATGCATGGACTGTTGTTTCTAATTTCATGCCAAGAATGCATGTGGTCCCAATTTAGTTTGACCTTCTGCTGACTAAATGGCACGTGTGATTGTACATAGGACGACCAAACCCGACGACATCTCCGATTGGGTGGGTCATGGGTGTCTTACTGTCTTAAATTCAATTTACAATTTCATTTATTTTTTAGAGAAAAACTGTTCTTTGAAGCAGGTATGAAGATGGATGATTTTAGGTAGGCTAGCGCCTACATGCTCCTTTTAATTGTTAGCCAGCTAACCGGGGTTTTTTTTCATGTTAAAAACTCTTGAGCCTATCCATGGCAAGAAAATATTAGCAATTCACTAGATGAATCAAAATTGTATTGACTGTTAAAAAATATTGTTTTTTTTTTTCATTAGAAAAAAATTTAGTCCGATGCACGCAATCCTCAATAAAGCGTGGACAGTAACTTAGTAATTCACCAGATGTATTAGGCTAGATCCATTCCTTTTTATTTTCTAGTAAAAAAGTTATTATAACCTGTTTTTGTGATTACGATTACTTTTCAAATAATTTTTTGTGTTAAAATATATATAAATAATATTTTTTATTTTTTAAAAAATTATTATTGACATCAGCACATTAAAATAATTTAAAAATACTAAAAATATATTAATTTAAAGTTAATAAAAAAAATTTAATTTTTTTTTAAAATATTTTTAAAACACAGAAACAAACAGTTCCTAAGAAAACAATGAGATCTTCAAACTCGTTCTCTTGAGAAGATACTTCTCTGTTTATTTTCATGAACCAACTTTTCTTGTGTGAATTGTGAAGACCCATATTGAATATCTGATGTGCCTAATATAATTTTAAAAATTGGTCCGGTTTGATGGGTTAACTTAGCCAATTCAATGTTAGAATCAGGTCAGGTTGAAGAAAAAACAGAGAAAAG
This sequence comes from Populus alba, assembly GCF_005239225.2. Classification (NCBI taxonomy): domain Eukaryota; kingdom Viridiplantae; phylum Streptophyta; class Magnoliopsida; order Malpighiales; family Salicaceae; genus Populus; species Populus alba. Next base: position 4,968,399 of record NC_133299.1, read on the forward strand.
AAAAATCAGATGTGACCTGACTAATCCAATGGGTTGACTTGGTGACCCGATTAAAAACTCGATTGCAACCCGTTGACTTTTGTTTTTTACTAAAATAAAATCGTTTTTATTTTTTTAAAAAAAAAATAATTGACCCAAGCAACCCAGCAACCTGGTCAAAACTCAATAACCTGATCAAAATCTAAAACTTGGATTTTAAACCGAATCAGCCATCAAACCAGGTCTAAATCCTATCGTGCCGACAGTATATGCTTTAGATTGCAAGCTAGCTTGCAAATGCAAAGAGACAGACAAAATCTATCAATATACTCTAATAAAAAAAAACGAATACATAGCATTTAGCATTCACCTCACTTGATCCTGATAAATGTTTAGTACCAAGATTATCAATCCCATGTCTTATATGGATCGATGTCTTTTCTCTACCACTAATATTTTCTTTCCAATTTATAAATAAAACTCGAATTATCTTGTTCCGGATGGAGACAGCAAAATGTCAGCTCAGTCATGACTTCTGATTTCGACTTATTATAACAAATTAGCTGATGAAATAAGGTAATTATCAAAATGTTAGTTTGTGGTTAAAGAAAAATCAAAACATTAGGGATTATTTTAGATTGTTTAATGTGATGACATCAACAACAAAGGGAACATGGAAGATTTGACAAGCAAAACAGATTGAAGATATGAATCTTAAATTTATAGTGTTATATCAAAACACGTAAGATTTTTAAATAAGTTAGAAAACTATACGGCTAAAAGAAAACAACTAAAAATTCAAAAGTATAAAAGAAATTAACACAAAATCTTAATTTAAACAATAAATCATAAAAGAAAAACCAAGAAAAAATAACCAAATTAGCCCAAACAACTTCTTAGCTTTATCTTGGGATATCCAACCCTCCAATGGATGACTAGATCATTCCGTATGAGAAAATTATAGGTAGGATTAGCTGAAAAAAAAAATAATAAACTTTAGTCAACAGTCAAATATATTGTTATCAGTTTTTTAAGTTATCTTGATTTGACATGACTAAATCTTTTTTTTGAATTTAGATATGTTTATCTAGTCATAAAAACATATAATTTATCTGTAAAAAAATCTCTATTTGATTGTGACAGATCCTCATTCGAATGTCTAAAACCTTCCGGCTTCCATAAGCCCAAATGCATTATTGTTTTTTTTTTATTCTCTTGAAAAACATAAAAAAATCTAACAATTAGTTGTCAAAACAAATAAAGTGGTTTTTTAGAAATTGTGAAATGATTGTTGATTATGCTCTTTTGTTAAAAAAAAATAATTAAGTTTTATATATATATTTTTTAAAAATCATTTTTCTTAAATTAATTTCTCAAGTTTATGTAGAATTTGAATATTAATGCCTTCAAAAGATTTTGAATTTTGAATTGATAATTCTCATGTGGATCGCATTAGATGACTCATAAGAAAATAACTTCCATGTTGGAATGCTCACAATATTTCTTGCAATCAATTTTTTTTATTAATTTCTATTATAAAATAACATTATTCCAGTGAAATCGGTTATTGTACTCGTTTTGAACAAAAATAGAAATTAAAATCTAAATATTATTATATTTAGTTTATGATTATTTTTTTTAAAAAAGAATTTTGTTTCTACAAATGCAATAACTTGAATGCAGCCAATCCCTAAAAATCGAAATAAAAGGAAAGTACTTATCTTTCAGACTAATTTTCTTCACACCCATTGTAGCTAGCATCTCGTGACCTTTCGTATGAAGATTTTTTGCCTACATGTTGAACACCAATAAAAAAAAAAAAAGAAATTGCGGAATTAAATTATTTATTTGATTTTTTGGAACCTTCCTTCATTTATCTGGTAAACTTTGTCCGCTCCTCAAATCCCTGAATTTACCACCTTATTTATAACGATGATGATTCATTCTCTCTCATTAATTATAGATTTTTTTTTTTTTGATGAATGTATTCAGTTTTCGCTTGAGATTGCCTCTATTGTGAGTTTGTGCATGCATTTTATGGGTTTAACCTTCAAATTCAGTGTCGTTTTCTTCACCTTACCGTTTTATTTTATTTTATTTTACTCCAGATGATTTTGATTGTGGAATTTTGTAACATGCAACTTCTTGCAGATATGTTTATGTACGAGAAAGATAAGACCAATCTTGAAAATAAGCTATGAAGAAGCCTAAATACATCATATATGAAGCTTGATGAAAACAATGATAGCCTAAGATTAGGCTATTGAATTATATTCAAATTTGATCAGATGATTTTACGGTCCAAGTTCTTACAAGAACTAACTTCGTTGGTTATTGTATGGTTAAATTTCTCAAAATTAGATCTAAAAGTTGTAGTTTTTTTTTTTTATTTTAATTATTTATTTTCTACTTAACTTAGCAAATAAATTTATGATGCTAAAAAAAATAAGCAGTAGCATCCTATTTATTTTCTATTTATATTTTTTTTTATTGGACTCCATGGAGTAATAAGTGATATTTTACTTATCTTCTTAGCTTAAGTTTCTTGTTTAAGTCGGTTTTAAGCTCTATTTAAACTGTTATGATGTTGTTTTAACATCTAACTTTTTTATATAAATAAAATATCAAATATTTTCTCAATTCTTCGGCAGTGTTTAAGTTTATAATTTTAGAGCTCGAGAAACCTGGTTTTATCTTCTATATATATGCTGCGTCATTTATCTTGTGTGTATGATTTTAAATTGATTGATTTCCAGGTGTAGTATTGTGTTTGTTGTGGGAGAGGAGTAAGAAGGGATAATGATTTCTATTCAGAAATGGAAATGTTCATGGTCTTTGATAGCAACAATTGTGTCTGTAGTGGCACTAGTTTCGGCAGCTCCTCTGTTCTTGTTTCCTGTGCTGCCTTTCTTAGATTGCTTCAATGTTCGGAATCCTAGTGTCGCGATTAATGGAACAGTGGATGAAAGGAATCATCATCATGTCTTGGAAAATTTAAAACCGGTTCTAGATTTAGAGCCCAGGTTTCCAGTTGACTTGCATGGGGTAGTGGTTCCTCGGAATGCTCCATGGAAGGCTGAGATTGGGCGATGGCTTTCTGTCTGTGATTCAGCTACTAAGGATGTTACTGCTGTTGAGGTAATAATGTTATGAGCAACGATAATTATTAATTTGAATTTAGTGTCTCGGAGAAAAAGATAACGAAGACATATTAACATATATTTTTTAAGTTTTATGTTTCAAAAATATAAAAAATTATTTCTTAGATAAACTTATTTATATCTCTTTAATTTTATTTTTTATTTGTCACGTAACACTGACCAAAACCAAATGCCAAATGTAAGTGACGTTATTGAAATCCTATCGATATTTGCAGTCGAGGGAAATGCTTATTCTCTCGAGGTGGAAGAGCTTGGTGAAATTCGATTGACTCATGAGGCTAGATTTAGATCTTGGCATGCTGTTTCTTAGTTCTTAGACAGCTTAAGTTGATGTCAAATCCAGTTTCAGTCTGGTAGGTGTTATTGTCAACTGTTTTGTTTGCAGAGGAGCTGCAAAATAACTGTAGTGGCCAAGGAGTTTGTAACTATGAACTTGGTCAATGTCGGTGTTTTCACGGATTTAGAGGTGAGCTATTTTTCTATTTTATTTTAATCTACATCAATTTTAGTGAAAATTTTAAATAAATAGCAGAAACTAGTACAGGTTGACATCTCCCTTTGATTATCCCTGTTATAAGAGCCATTAGCTTGTTCATTCGATGAACATGGAAGTTGGAACTGCGGGACTGGAAAAGTCAGGTGATTAGATTTGGCATTGCCAACAGTGGATGGTTTCCAGGGTTGAGAGAAGGAAGCCATCATTATTTCAATGGTTCGATAGAACTCGAAGAAAGAGGTACTTTAAGCCTCTGCAGTTCATCTTTTTGTTTCCTTTTAGATTTTAGATGAAGAAGATTAGTTACAGAGATTTTAGCAGTTGAAACTTGGGAACCTTTTCAAAACATTTCAGGTGGGGTTTTTGAGTGACCACAGGCGAATGAATGTGGCTGTGACACGGGCAAGAAGACAGTGCTGTCTTGTATGTGACACGGAGACAGTGAGTAGTGATGGGTTCTTAAAGCGATTAATTGAGCATTTTGAGGAGCACGGGGAGTATCTAAGTGCATCAGAGCACCTCAATGAATAAGCAAAGGTTGCTAGTGAAGAGGGCTGTTCTAAACTGTCAGAGATTATCAAATCGTTTACTGGAAGATGTAACTTGGAAAGTATTCTCACCATCTGACAGTTGATTGGAGAAGATTTTACCTGTTTTTATTCATCTAATTGACCAGAAACGTTCGTATTTTTTACCAGAATTTTGAAATAAATGATCAGAATCTAGTCTATATTCTTTCGCTTTTTAGGTAATGGGTTTCCCGATAAACTGAACTACACTTGCTAGAAAAAGCCTTATATCATCACAGGAAGTAAGTGGCATGGAATTGAAGTAAATGCAAGGGATTTTGACTGTGTAGTTGGGGTTATAACTTTCTCATTAAAGCAAAAGAGAAAAGGAAAGACAAAAAGGATAGCCTCTCAACTGCCGTAATCAACGAGGAATTATCCAAAACCTCAGAGGGGAATTTAAGCAAAAGACTGCATTTGCATATAATTTTGCATGGGATGTGTTGCATGAGTAGCATTTGTATCCATTTTTTGTCTTTGCTTCTTTCACTCATCGAATTTTCTGTCACTGCTCATAGTTCTATGCTTTATCAGACCTTCACAGTTCAATCGTTGTTTGGCAGTATCAGTCTGATCCGTACTTCCAGGTAAAATCCTGGATATTAACCTCATTCGTTTTCATCTATTGGATATCAAATTATAGACATTCTTAGGTTTGATCCTGCACGAGAACACAAATGATAAGAGGGCTCACTGGTCAAATCATGTAAGGAATGTGAAGTCTGCTAAAGCATAGAACTGCGGGTGTGGAAAACGCACGTCAAGATTATTTTGTCCATCAATTATCTTGCAACATGCTTCCATGTGAATTCCTATGTCTTAAAGCAAGCAAATTGCAGAAGCGCAAATAAATCTAGCGTTGCCAAAATCAGCCCAACAAACATGGGTAAGTTTACATCAGCCATAGGTCAAGAAGAAACCTAGTAAGTTGCTACTGTCGTATTGCAATATGAACTTCCTTCCACCCAAACCTTGCTCCTGTAAGGCGTCCTCTCTCTCTATATATCTGATAAGGTCAAATGCTTTCTAGTCTGATCTGTGTTGCCAATGAACAGAAGTAACGACTATCATAGAGCAATTCAAATGACAGTAGATCTAGAACAAACTAAGTATGACCTTATTATGTGAAAGCAGACATTCTAGTTCCAAACAAGTAAGCAGCAAAGCTAGCTTTCACTCTCCCTGAATCATTTTATCCTCCTAGAAGTTCCAAATGGAAGTTGGGAAAGCCGGCTCATCTTGGACGTCATAAACTGGAAAACTATTTAATTCTGCTGCTTGATGATCTGTAATTCCATGCATTTCAATCAGTGAATCCCAATTGAAACTCTTGTCTGCCAATGCTGCAAGTTCTTTTTCATATATTTGTGAAGATTCTGGCACCGTGAGACATTCTTCGACATCATTGCTATCTGGCTGTTTCTCTTCTTTCAGTATGCCCAGCTGCTGAAGGAACTCGTTCAGATCAATCTGTGGTTTCTCGTCATGATTTCTTATCAGCATCTTCTCCGATGATATTTCCACATCTTTCTCTGCTACGGCGAGATTTGCTACATGGTTTTCGTCACTTACAATCATCACTTCATTTCTGGATTCAGAGGAGGAAGAACTAGAAGCGACAGAGGATTGATGAAGGGGCCTGTTGTTCTTGAGTTCTTCGAGCCGCTGATGGATGACATGAACGCTAGGCTGTGCATGTATATTAAGCAGCCCACAAGAAGGAAACATGGAAATGAAGTTCTTGGAAGGAATCCATTTGAGCTTCTGTGATTTGTTTAGAGGATTAAAGTTGGACTGAAGGTGAGGTAGATTAAGATAAGCATCCGGTCCATACAATCTTCTTGCAGCCTCATCGTAGGCCATAGCAGCTTCTTCAGCAGTGGCAAAAGAACCCAACCAAAGTCTGGTTCTCTTCTTGGGTTCTCTTATTTCTGCCACCCATTTGCCCCATGTTCTTTGACGAACACCTCGGTACTCACACATGGCATTTTGAGGACCGCCTTTGCCTCTTGTTGGACCTTTCTTCCACGGCTTCAATGGCGACCTTCTGCAATTTTCCATTAGAGTTTTTGGTGTGTGAAAGTAAGCCCAGTGAGGAGTGTGAGTGACAGTAGGGACTTGGGGAATACAGAAAAGGGGTGGAAAGGCGCGGGATATGTAGTGTGAGAGAACAGCTTTGGTTTAAATGTTGTCACGTTCAGGAAGAGTTCATGCCCATGTGACCGTTTGTGAGTGTTTAATAATTTCAAATCTTAGTAATTTTTAATTATTTTGATGGTGGTTTTTTTTTTTAATATAGAAAACCATTTAATTATAATATGTCTCATCAAGTATAGATGGAAGGAAAATGAGATTCCCATACTCATATTGAAGGTTCACGAAGGAATTAAGTAGGCAAAGAGTAGGAACTTGGAAGGAAGAAGTTGACATAAGCAAAAATGATAAAATGTTATGCTACATATCCAAATTCCAGTGTTTATTTTTGCAGTTATATATATCGTTTTTTTTTAATAATTTTTTTAGTTTTTTTTTAATTATTTGGTGTAATGATTTCAAAAATAAAAAATATTATTTTAATATATTTTCAAATAAAAAAATGCTTTAAAACATAACCCCAATTACAATATTAAATATTAGAAACACTAAGAATGTTGCTGGAGCTTATCCATCACATTAAACAGACTCGTGAAAAAAACAAATTTACAAGCCCATTGATGAAAAATGGAGTTATACTTTGAAGTTTGAACAAACTAGTTGCAAGAAACAATGGAGTTATACTTCTCTGGTATTTCTTTATGCATTCACACGAGAAATTATTTCACAAAATACAAATCAAATTCACAGCATAAAATGGTATTTTGTATTGAATTCCACGGCTTAAGTGAAAGGTTTTTCATCAAAGTGATGAGATTTTTCCCTTCTTTTACGACAGCTGATGAAGATTTTTCATTAAAACCCAACTTGCAAAGCAATCGCTCTCTGACTTCCTTTGCCTTGGATTCTATGAATTGAATCTTTACTTGAGGAAACTCACCTCAACATTTTTCATTTTCACGAGCCCTATTTCACATGTTGTCCTGCCATTGACGACCTGATTCCCGAGACTCTCATCTTTATCCCATGCCAATGCTCTCTCCACCCTTCCTTTCTCTCTCCCTGGGTTAATTGCTTGAGCATATTGTAAGGCCTGCAAATTACCAAGACATGTCACGTGTGTAATAGTTGGTAGATTGTGCTCATCACCTTGCTCCCCTAACTGTGATGAGTGAATGTTTGAATGATAGTTACCATGATCTAGTAATGATCTAGCAAATTTAATTATGTGTTTTTTGATTGAGGAGTTCTCATTAACGAGGTCAGATCTGTTAGCTGTCAGTGGTTAGTGATAACCTGAGGAATTTGTTCTTGGGACATGAATCTGATTTAAAACGTACGATGTTCAACTCTAGCAAATTGTATGCTAAGTTGATTTGATACAGAGATGACTATTGATGAGTTTTTTTTTTTTTTTTTTTTAAAAATATTTATAAATAAAATTCATCTTAAATAAAAATAAATTTTATGAATATGAAAGACATGAAATACTTGGGTTTAGTAGCTAGTCAAACTTCAAAATAACATACATCTAGTCAACATGTCAAATCCGAAAAACTTGAGCTTATTAATTAGCTAAACCCAAGATAATACGGGTCTAACATGTTTTGGTAATGTTCCAAGTTCTAAGGCTATATGTTTGATTGTGAATGATTTTCCCTACAATAAAAGTATAAAAAACATGATAAACCGTTATGTTTATACTCATAATTGTATAAAAGATCACTTAATATACCTATCATACTTATTATATTATTAATGATATGTAAGAGATATTTTATTTCTATTAATATCATTAAAAGTATAGAGCTTTTCGATCCTTCCTTATTTGAAAATGTACCAAGGTTTACATCAAGGTAAAAGATCAAAACTTTTTCATCTTTTAAGATAAAAATATATATAATTTAATATGAAAATATATTGGGTTAACCACTGACATGCAAGAAATATAAGGATAATCTTAAAAAAAAAATAAAGTGAAAGTTCAATGCTTAATTAGCTTAATATTAAAGAATAAAAATTATAAAAAAATAGCACTTATATATATATATATATATATATATATAAAAGTAAATTTAAGTTAACTAAACAAGCTCATTTATATAAGTTATGAATGTCAATAGATTCAATAAATTTTTTATATTAAAAATTATTTTTTATTTAATTACTGATGATAAAAAACATGAGAGTTTTTTTTGCCGAGGAACATTTTTTTTAAGGAAAGAAATTTTGTTGAGACCGTACTTAAAACATAACAGATATGGAGATAAGAGAAATCGAATTGACTTGTAAATATAAAAAAATAAATAAATACTGGAGTAAAGACGAAAGATATGTTTTTTGAGCCTCATTTCATGGAGGTTCTGTCAAGTGATCCAAAGCTATAATCAAAACTCGTCTAGGCGGTGCCACCATGACCTGACAGCACGGGCACAAAATGAACCTCCTATGACCATTTTCTTCTTCTTTATTTTTTCTTTCCTTATATATTTTGCTCCCTGCCCTTCAATTTTTTAAATTAGCTTGTCAAAATTCTTTTTTTTATTTAGTTCTTATTTTTTTAATTATTATTTATTTTATTTAAAATAATTTGTAAAATTAATTTCTTTTTTAATTTCATCCTCATTTAATTTTTTTTCAATTATCAAATTTAATCACCATTTTTATAATTGCAATTTATATAATCTAAGATAATTTTTAAAATTCCAATGTTTTTTTTTCTATCAGGATTTTTTTTTCATTCTGTAAATTTTTTTTTTTCTACTTTGTAAGCTTTTTAGATTTTTTTTTCATGATGTCATCATTTAATATTAAATTGATTTGGATTTGATTTTCTTGATTAAGTCTATGTATAGATTTTATAGGTTACAAGTGAGAAATTAACTCAGGTTTGCTTGGGTGTTTTTTTATCATTTCTTTAAGCTAATGTTTTTTTTTCAATTTTCATTCTTCAACATTTATTTAATTAGAAATTACGCTCCTTTTTTTCATCTACTTTCTACATCCTTTGTTTTATTCTTTTTTTTTAATTGATTGGATTATTTCGTGTCTTTTTATTTTTGATTTTTATAAAATTTATTTTTGAAAAATAAATCTTATTCTTAAATTAAATAGAACTGATTGATTGAATATAGATATGAAAAACTTACTTCATTATGTTTTGTTCGTTTTGATTTTCTAGGTCATTGCTCTAGCGACCTATGAAACTTCTTATAATGTCGTCGTGCAGCCTTTTGTAGTGAGGTATGAACAGTCTTTGTGAACTTTTTTGGTGGTGAGCGATGTTCATAATAAAGGTACGATGAGTCTTCAACATGTTTTCTTTTTCTTTTTTCAAATATGATATTGACAGATTATTTTTTTTAATTAATTATTTCCAAATGATATCTTACAATTCATCTGTTGTTGTTGTCTACTTAAATCAAATTATTAGATTACAGAATCTTATTGGATTCAGTCAAGTTGAATCAAGTTAATGGCCTAAGTAAAGAGTTTTTCTTACTTTTTTAAACACCATGTCTCTTGAGCATCCTTTTTTACATTACAATAATTTGGACTAGCCTACGACAAAACATGACCACCAATCTAGTATACATTATAAATAAAAGAACAAGGTCTCAAGTCTAAACTTGATATAAAAGGGAAGGGATTTTATTGTACCCCTCTTAAAAAATACTATTCATCTTTTGGTTTTTTTTTTTTTTTTGATTTACTTTTTTTTTCAATTTCAATTTCAATTTCATTATCCAACAATAGAATTATTGGGGATTAGACTTTATAATTTATTTCAATTTACTTTTTATAAGGTTATCCCAGTCTGACCTAGACTACAAGTTTGACCGGATAACTCAAGTTCTTTTCTCTTTTGTTTTTTATATATATATATATATATTATATATATATATATATATATATATATATATCATCATCATCATCATCATCATTTAATATTAGATCGATTGAAAATTAGATTTCATAATTTTTTTTTTTATTTTTTTTTAAGAAGTGATTTCCATCTATGACTCAGGTCACAAGTTTAACATGTTAATTTAAGTCATTTTTTATATCCTCTTTTAATTAATTTTTTTAATTTCAAGCACACCCTTCAACATTATATTTATTAATGATTGAGTTTTATAATTTGTTTCAATTTATTTTCCATTGAATTACCTCGATCTCATAACCTAAGTCGGAATTTTAAGTTTTTAACAAGTTAACCCAAGTTATCAAGTTATTTTTTTATTCAATTTTTAATTGATTTTTTTTTTTAATTTCATCATTCAAATTAAGTTCATTAAAACTTGAGATTCATAATTTATTTTAACTTTTTTTTTATCAGATTATCACAATCTCATAACCTGATATACAGATTGACAGATTAACCAAGTTTGACCAAAATTGATCAAATATATTATCATCTTAATATTTATAAAAAATATCATTGTAAATATTTATTTTAAATCAAATTATATTTTTACCGGTCATCTAAATTAAAGTTAAATCCACCTAGCTCATTTCAGATTATCTTTCCCACTAGAAAATACATATGCAACAAGAAGATATTTTTTTCATGTAAAAAAAATCTGAACTGCAGGATAGCAAGTGTCAACGATACAGTAACAAGAGAAAATCGGAGCATCAGCAAAATAGGGAGATCCATCTCATAGACCGTCAAAGTTTTGATAACTAGCATACACTACACAGAAAATAACAAGGTGTCAAGTGTAAACTTAATATACAACAGTTTCTTTGACCATCAGAATGCATCCTGCTGAAAATGTAAAGCTGACCAGACCCAAATATAAGAACACATCCATATACGCAAACTGACGAGGCTGGCAAATTCTTACTTGGATTTAGGGCTTAATTTGCACATGTTCCTCCATTTATCCTTGAGGTCTATTGTTGTTCGGCCATTCGAAAATACAGAACTACCATACTCCAAAATGTCCTTCCAGGGATATTTCCCGTCACTTGCAAATTTCTGCACTCCCTCCTTTAACAGTAAAAGAGCAAGAAATTAGAGCCTGATAGATCACAATGAAGAGCTAAAAGCCAAAACTATATGATATTAGCTTGTGAAAGAAAACAGATTTAGAATGCACAACCAAGAAAATCTCTCTTAAATATGTATAAATGCATTTACCGGTGAGCATACAATTGAAATAAATATTGGTGTCAGAAGCATATACGCAGTAAACAAATACCTTGAGTATCTCCTCCTCATGGACTGTCCATGGAACCTTTTTTCGCCTCGACTGAGGCATTGCAGGCATTGGAGGGGTACTGCAGATCAGAATAACATTTTGGTCAACTGCAATTGCCACTGCAATCAAATGTCAAATTAATAAGGATGGGGTTTAACATGGGAGCAAAGTGATTTACCCAAATTCACACACACGACAAAAGGATAATAATAGAAGTTGACATAGCATAGTCAGATTTTTTGAAGGTAGTATATTATAAAAGGAAAAACTGTTTTAATTCTGGAAATGGCATTCAGAGGTGTACTATAACCACCTGCATAACACTTTGAATAACTGGAAACTTACTATTGTCTCTCTCTCTTTCGGAATCTTATGAAGTAATTAGTACTTATTGAATTGTCATCTTCGTCACCAGAGGTTTCTCCTCCATCGCTGCTGATGGCACAAACAGCTTTCTGTCTTCGACCATCTGTTCTCTGGCTTCCAGAGACAATCTCCTTTTCTTTACACAAATGATTATCAACACTGTATTTAGGATCAACACTAACTTGGTGTTGATTTATGTCAAGTTCGGTTCCAGATGAGTTCTCTTGAACCACCTCCTCCCCTTCCTTTTCTACATTAGATATATGATTAGAACTAACATTTACATCAGGCTCTTCTTCTCTACACAGCGAATTAACACCAATGCATGATGCCAAAGGCTCTACTTGCTTCTTCTTCCTTTTTCTGTGGTCATTACCTTCCGATATCTGACCTTGATTATTTGATTGTTTGCGTTTTTCTCCAACCAAATTCTCATAATCAAGAAATTTATTAAGCAGATCCTTATCTTCATTCTGTCTTGAGCTGCCATGTCTTTTGCTAAGTAGTCTTTGAGCATGTTTGTTTGACCGATACTCCTGTCTCGTTTCAATAAATAACTTCAGTTCCTTCCTCGCTGAATAGGCTTTTTTCTTAGCTTCAAGGTACTCTGAAATAGCAAGAGAATATGCACAGAAAGGACAGTAAAAGTCTCCCCTCTCATCAAAATGTGGTGAGAAAACTAAACAGTTCTCATGAATCACCAATGAGCAACTACCAGCACCGCAAACCAGCAACTGACCATCTTTACGGCATTTTATGCAAAGATTTTGATCTGTCCAGTTAGCTTCTGCCAGAGAATCATGACTTAACATGTATTGAGAACTCAGAAAACGACTCTTCTTCAAACCAACATCAACCCTCTCATGCTCATACTCGTCACTCTCATTTGACTCGTCTTCTTCAGATAGATGGTCTGTGTCAGCTTCTCTTTCATCAGCACCAGTATTCCTGTGAAATCCATTTGAGGATACACTATTTGATGGTTTTTGTTGACCACTATGATCAGAGTTGTCTTTGTTTCCATTAACAAATAATCTGTCCGAAGTTCCCACAGATGGTGCAGCATTTGATTTTCTAGGTTCAGCATGGTTGATTTCATCCCCAGATAGTGGCATTTTGTTGGCATTATGAGCAATTTCATGCTGATTGTGCTGGAATGCGTTGTCAGCATCAAGTCTATGCCCATGCCTATCCATACCAACATCTTCACCATGATCGTTCTCTACAGTTCTGCTTCCTTCCAGTCCTCCCTGTGAAGATTCTTTTTCCAAGTGAAAATCTCTGTTTTCAGAATCCTCAACCACCCTCTCAAATGAATCTTCTACCATGTCCTTGTGCTGTGGAGGAGTCGAAGAAATTTGTCCCATGGACAGATTGTCATGCAAGGCATCTTCCTTGAACCTCTTGGCTTGTGGTTGAAGATGATCACCATCAACACAACCTTGATCTTCATGGTCTCCAGCCAGATTTTGACTAGCCAAACCACTTCTCTCTCTCTCAGAGTGTAACAAGTTCCTGTTATATGAATTGTCTTCCACTACATTCTCACTTTCATGAAGCACAGGAATGGAACTTTCTTCAGGAGGGTTAATTTGTCCATCAGTATCACTCCCACGTATCCTCCCCACAGGTGCACCATCATCCCCATGATCTGTAGTGCTTCTATTACCCCTATCATTTGCATTCACCAGTTCACTATATTCCTTCAATGAAGCATATGGATGAATACCCTCAAGAATTGCATCTTTCACCTGGTTTTCATAACAAAAAAAATAAATCACCAAACAGCAAATGAGGATTAATCATCTCCATTTCTGTTTAACATCGAAACTTAACAAAATAAAGAAATTCTCAATCACCTTCTCCAAAGCACATTTAGGCATGCAAGCTCTTTTATGCATAATGAAAGGGTGAATATCCCATTTCAATAGCTCCGGTCCACCCCTATTCAAATCCGATACTGATGTCTAACAAACAAGAAATCCATGTCAAAATTCACCATCATGGCCCACGTGAGTAACAAGTGTTTTTATAAGATTTCAAACCCAAATTGCTTACAAGTGAAAGCAGAAATAGTAAACCGAATCACCTCTTGCAGTATAGACTGGAGCACATCCTCACAACTCTCCGACAAATCAAACGTGGCTTTCAGTTCTTTAGAAGTAACATCATTCGCAATTCCATTATCACTACGACAAAACAAATCCTCTAAGCATCTCAAAGCAACCATTTCCCTCGTGTTTTTCCCCAAATCATCAGGTATTTCCGGAGCTGCCTCAATCAATTCTGGAACAAACCAAAACAAAACACCTCAGCCCCCACCAAAAGAACAATCAAAACAGCCCAAGTAAATTACATTTCATTTCAAAACACACAACACAAATTCCTTACACACTCATTTATGAATTCGAGAATGCAGCGCACATACCATGTAAAATCGAGGGCTCTATTTGCCGAAAACTTGCCAAGTACTCAATCACCCAAAGCCACGCGAGGGTCGTAGCTGAACTGGATGGGTCATCCATCAAAGCCTTTTTTTTTTTCAAAACCTACCAAAAAAAAAAACAATAATTTTGACATAATAAAATCACCATAAATTAGGGTTTGCTAATTTAGAGAATGGGCGCCCTTCTTTGTGCTCAGACTAAAGATTGATGAAAGGGGCAGTTAACCCTAATTAGTTTGTTTGGTTTATTAAAAAGATGTTTGATTTTGTGGGGGAATTCAACAAAAAAATGTTTTCTGTTTTGGGGAGTTGCTAATTTTCTCGGGATCCAAACATGAGATAGGAGAGAATTCGAAGGATTGAAAAAGAGTGTAATTTGTAAGTACCTTTTCTAGTGAATTTAAATCACAGAGAGGCAAGCCAACGGTCATGTATGTGTCGAGAAATGGAGTTCCAATTTTTGGAGAATTGAATTCCAATGGTCTCTTAACACTTTCCCTTTTGTTTAATTGAACTTTTTTATTTCGTTTTATTAGAAGGATTTCAATTCTCGGCTTCTCGTTTTTTCCTTCCCTCCATTATTTGGGGAATAGAAAAAACGACCATCACTTCGGCTGGAATTAACTTATTTTTTCTTTCCATTTCCCCTTATTTTTCTAATTTTTATAAATATAGATGTACTATATAGATAAATTTAATTTGTTGTTAAATAGTTTCTCATATATATTTTTTTTTCAAAATTTCAATTAAAGACTTTCATCTAGTTTCAAGATTTTTTTATCTATATTTCGGTTGAAATTTTGTTTTTTTGAAGAAAAATAACATCATTTTATAAGAAGCTTAACGTTTTTCATTGACTGATCTCTTACAAAATAATAGTTTGAATAATTGAATATTAAGATAATTTAATTAATAAAATTTTATTTAAGTATTTCGAGTGGAATGAGGTTCATTTTGCTCATTTTCGATTTTTAACCATAAAAGAATTCATAGAGTTAGCTAACAATAGGGGAAAAAAGACTACCTTCGTTCTATATACAAATGCATCCACATGGAATAAAAGGGTAAATTTATCATTAGAGCATGTTTGTGATGGTAATTCTGGTTGTTTTTCAAAATGTTTTTTACTCGGAAAATATATTAAAATAATATATTTTTTTATTTTAAAAAAATTATTTTTAACATTAATGCATCAAAATAATCGAAAATCACCAAAAAAATATTAATTTGAAGTAAAGAAAAAAAATAAAATTTATTTTTTAAAAAATATACTTTTAAAACACAAAAATAAATACGGCATAAGCCCTGTTTATTAAATAGGCAACTAGATGTGGTCTCGTATTATGTAGCATGTTCATATTTTATTTGTAAAAACTAATATTTTGGTGTAGCAAGCATGTTTTTAAAAAACCAAAAGAAAAAAACAATGATTTGGTTTATAGCCTCATCAAGTTTAACAAGTTGGTTTTAATTTAATTAGATGATAAAAAAAAATAAAAAAAAATCACAATAACCTAAAAAAAAACACCCTTGAAAGTAAGATATTGGATAAAAAAGAAATAAAAAAATGTCAAGGTCAAACTAAGATAGTGTGATAGATATGTAACATAAATAATAAAAGGCTAGCCAACTTGGAATAGCTTAGAAAACTCATGTCTGGATCATAAGATCAGGATAACTTGATAAAAAACTTAAAAAAACCACAAAAGAATTTTTTTTTTTTAAAAAAATTAAGTCTGGACAATGAAATCATAAAAAGAAAATAAGTCAAACAAAAGAATGTCAATTCGCGTTAATTTTTCAGACCTATGACCCAGGTTATTAGACCAAAAACAACATACATGAAAAAACAGCAAAGCTCAATCCCCATCAAGTCAAATACTAAATGATAAAATTATTTTTAAAAAATCAATTACACAAAAGGATCTAAAATAAATAAAAAAAATAGTAATTAGAAGAATCAGGGTGGAAATCGAAATAAAAAATAAATTAAGAGGACAACTACAAATTTTCAATTGGATGGTTAAATCAAAAAGAAAAATAATTTTAACAAAATGATAAAAAAAAATTTCATATGAATGAGGACCAGATTGAACAAAATAATACACCATAAACTTGAATTGAATGATGAAAGTGAAAACCTATGAAACTTTTACAAAATGACTAAGGAAAAAAATATAAATCAAAATAATAAGGATACCAAATTATTAAAAAATAATATATATAACAAATTAGAATCGAATGACTAAATTGAAAACAAATAAGACTTTTACAAAAGGATCAAAAGCAAAAATAAAAAAAAAAAAAGGATTAAAGTTGAAGTATCAACAATAAAGATGACCAACCTAAAATTTTTAGGAGAGAGGAGAGAAGATTAGGAAAAAAAAAAAGAAGGGTCGATTAGTGATAAATTACCTCACCGCATTCAACACACGATGCCTTAAGAGAAAGAGAACGCGACAGTGCTTTCAATGACATGGTGGTAGGGCATTTTTTACCACCAGAAGGCGTTACACGCGCCTCTCAAAGTATATGGACACCTCATACATGCCAACAACCTTTTCAATTTAATTAATATTTTATCCTTTTTAAAAGACCCAAAGGCTCTTAATGAACTTGATAATCACCAAAGCCAAAGTGAAAAGACTAAAGGCCCATGTACACATGGCGTAATATTTTTTTTATTTCAAGAGTAAACCTATCATTTCACTGTATTTTTAAAATGAAAAGACAAAAATATCTCTCTTATCTTGTTTTAGAAAATCTAACTTGGAGGGTAATTTGATTATTTTGCTGTGTAAAAAAAATAAAAATACTTACACTCCTAGTAAATTCTTTAATGAGTAATAGACCACATGAAAAGACCAACATACCTCCAACATAAAGACAATGGGTTTTCTTTGAAGGGCAAAAATGTAATTACATAGTCAAAGTGAATAGAAAAATATGTCTATATGCACAGTGAATTTTCCTTCCCCTTAGTTTTTATTATATATTAAAATCAAATATATTGTTAAGAAATAACTTAATTTAAATATTCTCAAGTTTGCGTTTGAGGTAAAATAGCCATCCAATTTTGTCAAATTAGAGGTAGTTGACCTAGTTCAATTGAGCTTCATTTCCATGGAAGAAGTTACGCTAACGGGAGTCTCCATTTTATATACACGGGGGAGCAATACATTAAAAGTACTCACTTTTATATTGATCTTTTATATAAGTTTTTAAAAACTGATATATATATATAAATTTGTCTTTAATCTTTCAATTTCATCCTTAACCAATAAATTTTATTCAATTGCTCTCGAATTTTGGCTAAAATAATGCAATTGTATGAAAAAAAAATTTAAAGATTAAATTAAGAAAATAATTTTTTTTTGCATGGTCCATTTATAATAATATGTGAGAGGATTAACACTGAAATTCTTCTATGAAAACACCCACACCTTTTAGTTTTCTACTTATAGAAAATCTTATATATAGCTACGTCTCCTAATTCAATATAATTAATTAAAAGGCAAATATTATTTTCCTTATTTTCCAAACAACGATATCCATTGTCATCCATGATCATACATTTATATTACCTTGGTGAGCAGAAGTGTTTAGAATCTAACCATCCTCGCGGTGGCAGAAATCAACAGGAAAAAAAGAAAAGAAAAAAGCAGCATATATTTAAAGCAGCTGCTAGTTTGGCTTTGAAAGTTCAGTGGGCATGCTTGGAGAAACTAGACCTCAAATTGATATCACCAACAACCGTTCTGGAGGTTGAGTCCTTAAAAGGTGTAGTATAATCTTAAAGAACTTGAGATCTGTACAACAGATGTCGAGTTTGAGTTAGAATTTATTTCTTGTAAAAACTTGGAATAATTTTTTATTTTTTCATCTATACCCACAAATTGCGCTTCTTAAAATTAAAGTACTCTCGAAATTAAAAAAAAAAAAAAGTTCTCAAGGTTGAAATTAGGTATGACCATCATTGTCACTGTCAGGTTGAAAAGTTCCATATGAGAACTTTCTGTCGAGCAGAAAATCATGCCAGCCAGAAGAAGAATGCCCTGAGAATGGAATCACAATCGCTTGGAGAAAACGCTTACTTTTTGATTTTATTTGATTTTGGCTATGTTTAACTGGAGCAGTTTGAGCTTTGAACAAGTTAAACCAAGCTTATACTTTTCCCCCCTTGATTTTCTTCAGAAACAAAAAAAACCTTTTATTCCTCTTCCAGTTTTCATCATGGAATCTTCATCCTCCTTGACCTCATAATCCCTTTTTAGATTGCAAGCTGATTGATCAAACCCCAGAATACGAGGCCACAAAATCCAACTACATGCCTCACAGTAAACAGGCAAAATTCCACCCTGCTTACCAACCAAGCACTACAAAAAGCATCCAGAAAAGTGCCAAGTATATGATTTATTCTCTTTCTTTTATTGATGCTTGTTTCCTAGTACATGAATGCTGCAATTTCCCTTTCACCCCCACCTGTACATGAATGATTTATTTTTTAAAAATTTTTATTTAAAAATATATTAAAATAATATTTTTTTAATTTATTTTTTACATATACATCAAATTTTTTTAAAAATAAAATTCAAAGTATCATAACACTCCAGTACAAAAAAAGGTCGAAAAATGTCAATCGCTAGCCCCTATCAATTCCTGCACCCTACTGTATTTTCCCAAAATCTCAAAGTTCTGTGTGTCCCATTCTCAAATCTCTCATTTATTTTTATTATGGGAATTTATCATTTATTTAAAAATGTGATCTTTTTCTTTTTTTAATAATTAGTTAGATACATCATGAAGAGTTGGAACTTCCTTCGATACATGTGAATAGGTTTATGAATATTTATTTTCGCACCAAGGGTTTTATACAAAAAAAAAAAAAAAGAGTGAGAGGAAATGCAATTCCGGATTTATTAATGATAAATCCCAATTAATCAATCATAAATGCGTCTAATAAAGATCTAATTACTGAGACCAAACATGAACAAACCATTCCAGAAACACTTCAGACAAAAATTAACAAATTACACTTCAGACTTTTAATTCAGAGGGGAAAAAAAATTATATAATCAAATTAAGATTGCTTGCAACAAAATACGTTCCCAGGTTCCAAAACTCTATGGGCAAAGGCAAACGAGAAACGAAAGTATTACTAAAAAAAATATACAACCGTATTTAATTTATTTCCCATCCACAGAAAATCCTGATTTCCAGTATCAAACTCAACAACATCAACAACAAAACTGATTAAAGAAAAAAAAAAAAAAAACTAGAAAAAGAAAAAGACTATGGTAGCTGCAACAAATTGTGAGGTGGGGAGTGATTATACGGTGAAACGAGCGGAGACGAAGCCTACCTGGACAAGCTAAAGAGATTGCGAAAGAAACGAGAGAACACAAGACGAATCCTAGGATAAGCCCTGACAGTGTACAAGGATGTCTGGCGTAGTACATCCTCTATGGTCTCCACGAATAAGTTTAGAGATCGAATGGGCGGAACGTAGAGAGTCAAAGGCACCGCCGAGAAGGCCACCGCGAAGAACAACTGCAGCATGGTTAGATCGATATTGACTGGTCGTTGAGCTTTTCCTTTTTTTGGTCAAGACCCAGAATAGGTTGGTTTCAGAGAGAGAGAGAGAGAGAGAGAGAGTAATTTATTATTTGTGTAATGATTGTTTAGTTCAAAGGGAGATATCACTAATTTGATGATAAGGCTATCGAAGGGTACTTGAATGTTTGTATTTATAGTGGTGGACCGGTGTTACAAGGTAGGTAAAGCTTATTTCGAATTGTATTTTTAATTATGTTTAGATATATTTTAAAATATATTTATTTAAAAAAAAATATTAAATTTTAGTGTTTTTTGAGATGTAAAAAAAATCTTCAAAAAATTAATTTAATATATTTTTAAAGTTCTACAACTAAACCCTAACACTTTAAATATAAAATGAACAAAATAATCGGAAGAAGAATTTTTAATATTTTAGTAAAATCTTAGTGGAATAACCATAGACGTGATATGTATTTGGATAATTTTACATTAATTTTAATACAATTTTTTTTTTTTTGAAATTTTAGAGGAAATCAAGTATTTTTAATACAAGATCTGTATCTTATAGTATAAAACCCGATATTATAAAAAATTATTGGAAAAAACTGAGCCAAAACCAAAAAAAAATGCTCTTTGAAAAACTGGTTAATATATTTTGAGTCAGGCCTAAAGGCCGACAAACAAACTCGACCTCGACTCGCCTAGCCATATGAACCGACCGGTTCGAATCAATTTCAGTTTGGTTTTTTTTTTTTAATTCATGTAGAATTGCATGTAATGACTAGGTGAATCGAGGAAGAATAAGAAAAGGAGGAGGAATATTACTTAGAACATTGACACAAAGCTAGAGGTGATGTTAGTGGAGGGTCTGATGGTGCAAAAAAGAAGGGTTAAGGGATTTATGGTGGAGAGATTAAATTTACAAAGGTTATTTTTGACACAAGGGTGGCTTGGTGGTGGTCATGCTGATAACTCATGGTGGATATATTGGTAGTGAGATTGTTGGTGGCTAAAAAGACAGAGAGAGACAAAGAATAAAATTAGCAAAAGAGAACTGGGGAAAAGATGATTTATAGAGGGTGGAAGAGGGATATTTTATTTTTAACGGTGTTAAATCATAGCCCTTGATTCAACCTTGAAAGATCCTAACCATTGGCTCAAAGTATGTATAATGAATTGTCAATTTTGACAATTGAAAGTTGCTTGAGTTGGTCTTTGTGGATCGGAACCATATCGTTGTAGTGTCAATCGGCCAAAAAGGACCATGATGAGGTGTAGTCAGATGTCGGGTGATTATTTTCATGTAAGTTTTGTCAAATTTAAGGAAGAGATAAAGCATTAAATGCCCCCAAAAAATAACTCATTGAGCAGTCTTTTTAATAAAAATTGAAGAAGAAGATGAACACTAACCAAAATGGTGTTGTTTTGGTAAAGTTTAATTTAGTCATTTATTTATGATTTTTTCTCAATTTCACCCCTGATTAATTTTTAAATTTTATTTTTAATTTTATGCAATTTTACACCTGAACTTCAATTTTCAGTGCCTTTCTTATTTTTATCTCTGATCTTGAATTTATACAAATTGACCCTAAATTGACCATTAAAGTTTTAATTTTATTCAATTTCACCTCTGATTTCATCCACTTTTATCCCCATAATGCGGCGCCTTTTACATAAAGGTTTTTTGCTGTGAATTTTTTTTAATTTAGCCTTTAATTGATCAAAAAACTTTAATTTTCTTGTGATTTTATCCTTGTTCTGAATCTATTGACTTTGTAAGAATTAAATTTGATCCTCTAAAATTGTAATCTTCTCAATTAAGTTCAAATTAGGCTTTCAAACTTAATTTTTTACCAATTAAACCCCTAATAAAATTAAGTTGATCCATTTAAAATATACTTAAGTTCCTGCACCTAATTAAATCCTTTAATTAGACCCAAATTAATTCTTAAACATAATTAAATTCTCAATTTGGCCCATGATTAAATCAATTTTACCTATTAAAAATCTAATTATGTTCCTGAGCTTAATTTTTATATAAATTCATTCAAAAATAATTTAATTTAACCTGAAATCTGCATTGAGTACAAAGAAGTACAATTAGGCTCCTAATTTGTCAAAAAAAATTCAACTTGATTTTTTTTGGTATATTTGAAATCTTTCTCGGCCTGTTTTTGTTAAAATGTTAGTTTTTTTGTTGTTAATTTTTTATTTTAAGAGGAAAAAATGATAAATTTTGAGGAGTAACTCAAAAAATAGTTTATGACATAAATATGGAGTGTCTAAAATATAATATAATTAGTTAAATTCCTTAAAGTTAGTTTGAGAATGCATCAATAAGTTTTAAATTCTTAAAGATTAGAAAAGAATTGCATGCTAATTAGCATGTTGCATGAACTATGAATATTTTACTCGCACACTGACATATACACATGTAATGCTTGGCTCAATTAACAATGCTAGAACGATTGCTCAAAATATCTTTATAAAAATTGAATTTATTTGTAGGATAGCGTGACAGCAATTGGCATCAAGACGTCAATATTTGTATAAAATGCGTTTTCATCTACTATCTGGTGCAAAATCGAGGCAGCGAAAACTGAATATATATATATCATTAATGAAAACTAATTATTGGTGATTGTTTTTTAAAATATTTATTATAAAAATAATTTTTTTTATTTTTAAAATTAATTCATTAAAACAATCCAAAATATATAAAAAAATTAAATTTTATTAAAAACGCATTTCTAAACTAAACGTGCTATAATTTCCACAATCGAGGCTGACAGAAAAAATTCCTTCGATGAAATAAAATTGTAAATGAAAGGGAACTTTATGCTTTTAGGTTTACGATAAGGTTTATTCATTTAAATATTAAATGACATTTGACTTTTTCAGCTAGGAGACAATGTGATATCGCCCTCTATCCCAAAGAGAATACGTTTATATTGATGGCTAGTGATGAAACCATAAAGAAACACAAGTGGCGGCCGTGACAAGTTTTTAACCAGATAAGTTGTACAACTTCTTGGTGCCCATTGGATTTGGAGGGGTTAGCTTCCTGGGGGCGGGGTTGAGGCGGAGCCAGTGGTTTTTGTTGTCACTGGAGCATTGGAATATTAAATTTTAGGTGAAATTCGGTACGGGATTAATAAATAAAAGGTGAATTATCACATCATGAGTAGTGAAAATAAGAGCAGTGTTTTAGGATGTAAATACTGATATTTAAGGATGTTTTGTGTGTTAATAAATTGAAGAGTTAAATATCAGTGAAAATAGAAAAAAATAATTAAATTATTATTAATGAGTGAAGAGAAATAAATTATATATGTATTTAATAATGTGGCGTAGAGTGTTTTTATAAAAGTATTTTTTTTAATTAAAAATATATTAAAATATTTTTTTATTTTTTTTGTTGGGACAAAATAAAAAAATATTAATTTAATATTTCCTTAAACCAGAATTAACTTGAAAAGTATATTAAAAAAAAATTTAAACACACCCTGGGAACAGATGATGGCTCAAAACATAGGGTTCCTTGACATGAATTCAGAAGGAGGGACGTCCAATCATCGATGAACATATTTCTCTTCCAGACAAAAGAAAAAAAAAAACACTTTAATAAGGAGAAAGTAAAATGCTACTCTCTTAACACAGTTGACTATTTGGAGTTGTTTTTTCCTTATCAGCCTGGTTGACTTTCAATTGTCTGCAATCAAGTTTGCACCCATAAAACAGGTGTCCCCGACACATTTCTCATAAGGAGGAACTTCAAAAATAATTAAATACACAATGGAATAAAATACAATAAGCAATAAGGATGTTGTTAAAAATTAAAAAGAAAAAAGAAAAAAGAAATTAAATTTATTTTAATAAGAACAAAAAAACTAATCAATTCCACAATATTTATTTTCTTAATAAGTCCACCTTTTTTTTTTCAATAGAGTTCAATTGCCTTTGTACTTCCTTACACCTCTTTAGCATAAATTTATTAATCTAACCTTTATTACCATCTCCTCATTTCTCTTGTAAATACTAAAAAATCAGTTTTTATCCTCTTTTTTTTTATATAAGAAATGAAAAACACAGTGACACATAGTATTCATCTCCTTGTTAACAAAATCAACTAAATAATATATGTTCAGTTCGTTTTTATTTTTTTTTTTTATTATGAAGAGTGAATCACCTCAATTTTTTTTAAAAACTTTTTTTTTTCAATTACATCTTTTATAACATAATTAGATAAAAGTAGACTTCAAATTATAGTATATACACCGAATTAAAAGATAAAGAGCTAAAATATAAAAATGAAGAAAATATATGACTGATCTAAAGACAAGAACAATTTTTATTCTAATCTCAAATTTTATTTTTGTTGCATTTTGGTTTTTGGGTTAAAAATGATAAGATAAAAATTCACATGAAAAATAATAAAGAAAAAAAAAAGTTATTGATTGTCATGATTGAAGTAGCTAATATAATCAAGTTTGATATAAAAAAATCCCATTTGACAAAATAAGTTTGATCATTATGATTTTTGGCGTTCGCATTACTTGAAAATATAGATCAGGATCAAAATGTTGATTTAATTTAGTGTTTTTGAATTAATTTAGGATGTTTTGACTTGAGAGATTAATTTAATGAGGTTTTTAGATGTTTTTGGTTTAAAATGGATTGCAACATATTTTTTTCTAATTAATTATTCCTTTATATTCTTGTAACATGTTTTTTTTTGCTTCAACAATGATCTTGTATCAAAAACAGCATTTCATCTCCAAAATTCATTACTGTATACTCATAATATAACTCATCAACCTCTTAAAACAAGTCGAAGGAACTTGCTATATGATTAGCTAGCAGAGGGGTAGAGAGATAGTTGAAAACCTCATTTATTTTTATGTTTTAAAAATATTTTTTTAAAAAAAATTATTATTTTTTATTTTTTTATTTGTTTTAAATTAATATTTTTAGTATTTTTAGATTATTTTAATTTGATAATATTAAAAATAATTTTTAAAAAATAAAAAAATATATTATTTTAATATATTTTTAAATAAAAAATACTTTAAAAAACAATCATAACTATCAATTTTAAGCTGATTTTGGTGGTGGGAGTCGTGATTTTGGGTTGGATTTGTCTTGCTTAAAATCTCAAGATAAATGGCTTATTGTTAACGACAAAGGCAGTGGTAGCTTTTCATAAACGAAAAAATATAATGAAAAGTTGGTAGGAGGTTTAGCAGGTGGAAGATTAGATGATGATTTCTTTAAAGTTTGATTTTTTTAGTTTGCGATTGCAGTGCAGTATGTTTATTTTTAAAATAATATTTTTTATTTAAAAATATATTAAAATAACTTTTTTTTTAGTTTTTTTTTATTTTTTATACCATTACATCAAAATCATAAAAAAAACACTAAAAAAACATCATTCAATGTTTTATCGAGCTAAAATCACTACATATATAAGTTTAAGATCAGTCAAACACCCTAAGTGGGGAGCATCATCTGAGATATATATATATAGAGATTTAAGGTTTGAGAAAATAATAAATTTAGATACAATAGTATATAATTTGAATAAATGATGTATTTCATTTGACTGAAATTAATAAGATTTAAAATTCTAAAACTTATTTCAAACAGAAGAATTCAATTAGTAAATCACATCAGTTTAATCTATTTAATTAATTGAAATCACTTTTAGTATAAAATTTCTTAGAATTGTTTCCAAACAAGTTGTTATTTGAATCAAATTAACTTGATACTTGTTTAGCTCCAACATAAACTTGGCCTTATCATGAGAGGACTAATAACCCTAAGTGTTAGCCATGGAAAATTTCTCTCTTTTTTGAACAGCATCCAGGAAGATGATAGCAGCAATAAATCTAAAACAGCGGCGCAAATAGCAGACCAACAAAAACTTGTTAAATAATTCGTTGCCGTGAGAGAGAGAGAGAGGGAGAGGGATACTTGCTCATCCAGACAACAACTTTTAAGGGAGCAATTGTCTTGAGAAATATCTGATCAGACCTGTAGAGTTTTGTCCAATAGCACACTCCCAGTTAAAAGTGTGGTGGCTCTCCACTTTTTGTCCTTTTGAGAAGGTGGTCGGCCTCTAATAGGAAGCCTGGTAAGGATTGAACCACCTGGAAAATACCACACTGGCACAAGGCAAAGATTGAATTATGAGGAAATTAATTTGAAGGAAAAAAACATGGAATCTTCTGATAACTTGCAGAATTCATTGTTTACAGTCCAAGAATGTGTTTCTTTTCAAGCAATAAACTTGCCTCAGTTTCAGCAGAGCAAGTTTTTTTCAGCGATAAAAAGTGCACGCTATGAGCTCCTGTCAACATGGAGTGCATATTGCTGGATATATCCTTAACTCTCAAGAAAATTTTGAAAAACTGGCAACAGGAAATAAAAATGCAGTACTCACATCCTCGAAAGGCCATATATACGTGTAATACACATAAATGGAGTTGTAAAGGTATGTCTACCAGTCAATTCATGGAGGTCTCTGCTAAAACTACACGAGCTCTATGTGGATATTTGATGTCAAAATATAAGAAAAGCTGAGAACACTGAATAAAACTGTCTTGGGACTTAGTTTAATACGATCTATGATCCTCGGCTAAGAGATTTGAGAGAAAGGTTGAGGAGATCGGACGAATAAGGAAGAACTGCAGACTTCAGATTGTAAACAGCTGAAAACAGAACCTGGAAGTAAGCAGCTTTGATGTCTGGGTTCATTATGCCTTGCATTATGTGAAATTGTTTATTGCTCAAAGCTGGACTGGACTGGAAATAGAAAGTACTAGATAAGCGGTACTCCGTGGGCCAGTTCCAATTTTTTCACTGTAAGAAACAATTATAGTAACGCAAGTATTTTTAAAAAATCATGGCTCCGGTAATTAATTTGATTGAATTTAATAAACTCTTATAATTTTGATAATATAAATAAATAAATAAAAAGGCTTAGCAAGTCAAAACTACAACCTGATCATGACATCAATAAAAAGCATAGAAAAAATATGGGTGTTGGCCATGCGCAGTTCATGTTTTGACTCCTTAAGTTTAGTGTGTATTAGAGGATATCCAACGCAGGAGTTAAATGGATAATTAAAAATAAAAAAGTAATATTTTAACCTTTTTTTACTTGTTGTTTCAAGAGAAAAGCTAAACAAAATACTAATTTTTTTTCTTCATAAATACTATTTTTACATATCTCTTAAAAAAATCAAAACTAATAAAATGAAGCCAGCAAAAAAATAAACTAATTAAATGTAATTATATATAAAAAAATAACATCAAAATCATTAAATATATATATATATATATATATATATTTTCCACTCCAATACAATTAATTTTTCAAATATTTTTTTCTATTGGAGTATATATAATAAAAATAAATATTTTATATTATTAAAAATATTATTTTATCAATTTATTTTTTTTAAAATAGCATCTTTACTGAAGATGTTCTTAGACATGGCGTCAAAAGAGGGAGGGGGGGTCTATTAGGGCCAGGCTGCCTTTTAAGCTAGAGCCCAAGCGACGAGGATGTTGTTTTTTGGGTCGTGGTCTAAACTTTATTTCTTAAGATTTGTATACCATCACCCATAATATTTTTTTTTTAATATAAAAAACACTATCATGCTCATGTAAACAAGATAGACAAATTCGTAAAAGTTTATATGATACCATTAACTTTAATGAGAACAGTTGGAAATAAATAACTCTACTTAGATTAATATAATAAAGTATCAAATAAATATAAATTTATTCACCACCACCACGATCTCATTCAGACACACAGCTCATGCTTCTAAAGATTCAATAGACTTCAATGCTTCAATATGATGTCATAAATCTTTAAAATAATTTAAAAAATAATTTTTTTAATAGTGTAACCCTCTAAATTAAATTTAATTAAGGGATTTTAATGAAATTTAATGTTTGAAATCATTTTAAATGTAGAAAAATAAATCTCAAATAGAATTTAATTTCTAAAAATAGAACAAAAGTAAATTAGATGTCAACCCCTTTTATTTATAATTACAAAAAAGAAGAAAATTAATGTTAAAACTATTTTTTTCAAAATATCTATCTATCTATCTATTATTTTTAAGATATTTGAAGAAATAAAATAAATGTGATTAGAATAGTGATGATATATAAAATAAAATAAAAAAAACAATAAAATTTATTTATTTTTTAATAGGATTAACATGTTTATCAATTCACTATATAGGAAAAGAAGCTGACGCTGTTTGGGAGTGCTTTTTAAAAATATTTTAAAAAAAATTAATTTTTTTTTTTATTTTAAATTAATATATTTTTAATGTTTTTAAATTATTTTGATATACTAATCTTAAAAATAATTTTATAAATATTTTAAAAAATAAAAACAACAACCACACCCCTCAAACACACAAGAATTGCAAGGATGCATTTTCGACTCTCTAACATTACGAGGAGTAGACTAAATTAAATTTCAGCCCAAACCACTTATTAGAATGTACATCGGTAAGATTAAGATCGAAGCCCTGATCCGACTCTTCGCATTCCTTCATGTTGCTGTCCTCTCTCCCGCCAACCTGCACCTGACAACCATATAAACTTACAAAAACCAAGTTTCAAACCCAGGGGCAGAGTAACGAACCCTCCCTCCCTCCCTCTCCGATGCTTCAGCATGGCCCTAAAAGACCACTGTATGTGCCCTTACAAAATATCTTAACAAAATCCCAGCACCAAAATCCAATAATAAAAACCCAATCTTTGTCTCAAGAAGGCGCCAAAACCCCACAAAATCCACCAAACCGATTTTGTTCTGAAAAGAAGTATGGGCACATATGTGACCTCCTTTTGTCACAAACACGCTCAAGGTCTCTTTTAAAGGGCCAACAAATTCATGCCCATATAATAAAATCTGGCCTGCAAGTAATCCCTCTCGTTTGCCATTACCTTATCAACTTTTATTCGAAGACACAGCTGCCCCTTCTTTCCCGCCAAGTTTTCGAAGAGAGTGAAAGGAAATCATCGACTACTTGGAGCTCTGTTATATCCTCATTTGCACAGAATGAGGAACCAGTGCTTGCCATTCAGTACTTTTGTCGGATGATTGGCGAAAATCTATGCCCTGATGATCATATCTTTCCCAGTGCTACTAAAGCGTGTGCGATTTTGGGGAGATGTGATGTTGGGAAATCTGTGCATTGTCTGGTTATTAAAACTGGGTATGATGTTGATGTGTTTGTTGGGAGTTCTTTGGTTGATATGTATGCCAAGTGTGGGGATATTAAGGAAGCGAGGAATGTGTTTGATGAAATGCCGCAAAGGAATGTGGTTTCTTGGAGTGGGATGATTTATGGGTATACTCAACTGGGTGAACATGAGGAGGCTATGAGGTTGTTTAAAGAGGCTTTATTAGAAGGTTTAAATGTGAATGATTTTACGCTTTCAAGTGTAATTAGGGTGTGTGGTAGTGCTACCTTGCTTGAACTTGGGAAACAAATACATGGGTTGTGTTTCAAAACGAGTTATGATTTGTCGGGTTTTGTAGGTAGTTCTTTGATTTCCTTGTATTCGAAGTGTGGTCTTATTGAAGGAGCTTATAGGGTTTTTGATGAGGTGCATATTAAGAATCTTGGGATGTGGAATGCTATGCTGATCGCTTGTGCTCAACATGCACATACGAAGGAAGCATTTGATTTGTTTAAGAAGATGGAAAATGCTGGGATGAGACCAAATTTTATTACCTTTTTATGTGTGCTTTACGCTTGTAGTCATGCAGGGTTAGTTGAAGAAGGAAAGAAATATTTTGCACTCATGAAGAAGTATGAGATTGAGCCAGGGACCCAACATTATGCTTCTATGGTGGACTTACTTGGCCGTGCTGGAAAATTGCAGGAAGCACTTTTGGTTATCAAGGGAATGCCTACAGAACCAACAGAATCTGTGTGGGGAGCTTTCATAACAGGGTGTCGCATTCATGGGAACACTGACTTGGCAGCCTTTGCAGCTGATAAAGTCTTTGAGTTGGGTGCAGTAAGTTCGGGTTTGCATGTGATGTTATCGAATGCTTATGCAGCTGCTGGAAGGTATGAGGATGCAGCCAAAGCTAGAAAGATGCTTAGGGACCGAGGGGTGAAGAAGGAAACTGGATTGAGTTGGATCGAGGAGGGAAATAGAGTTCACAAATTTGCAGCAGGGGATAGGTTTCATGTCAGAATGAAAGAAATTTACCAGAAATTGGAGGACTTGGGAGAGGAAATGGAGAGAGCTGGTTATGTTGCAGACACAAGTTTTGTGCTGCGAGAGGTGGGTAGTGAAGAGAAAAACCAGACCATTAGGTACCATAGTGAAAGACTGGCCATTGCATTTGGGCTCATTTCCATCCCACTTGGCAGGCCAATCAGAATTATGAAGAACTTGCGAGTTTGCGGTGATTGTCATAATGCAATTAAGTTTATTTCCAAACTCTCTGGGAGAGTAATCATTGTGAGGGATAACAACCGGTTCCATCGTTTTGAAGATGGAAAATGCTCTTGTGCTGACTATTGGTGACTGAATTGTAAGAGATTCGTTTGGCCTTACTAGAATGTGTTTCATATGTAACCATTTGCAAGACAACAAAACAAGGTGAAGATACATAAAAGGCACCTAAAGGTGCTCCTTTTGGCAGGAGGAAGCCCTTTTTCTGTCATTAACCTAGTCTACGGGCTTGGAGTCGAGGAGCAGGAACTCTGGTTTATTAAGCGATTGAAAAGAGGTGTTACGTTTCTGATTCATCATCCCACCAGGTATTTCTATTGTGTTTGTTTATGTTCATCTTTATTGAGGCAGGATTCTAATTTAAAATATAAGCTATTAATCTTGTGAAAAATTCTGTTTTTTCCTTGCTTGTTTGCTCATATTTCTTGAGTAGTGCAACCTGTTTGCTTTACGGGTTTTTCTTATTTATTTCTGAAACTGACTGTCTAGGGGTGATCCACTGGTGTGTGATGGTACAAGCAGAAGCAATGCGGCACTGCTTTATTGTCTATTTAGATAGTGTTCGTTACTGGTTCGAGATTAAAGAGATGGAAATGATTGGAACAGAGAAGATAGGTTTTCTTGTATATATCTCAAACAATTTCAGAAATAGATTTATTTTTATTTCCCAAATAATTTTTTTTCTTTCCTGTATTTATCTCTTTTATTATGTGATACTAATGAAATGCAATCTAAGAAACTAAATTATTTATGCTGTGAAGGGAAGACATCCTATAAAACGAACCAATTGCAAGGAATGTGGAATTTTATATCCGAGTGTAACTAAAAACTATAGATTCCTTAATTTTTGTACTATGGATTAACTTTTAAGTTACATAATTTTTAGTCAATTTCATTAAATTAAGTATTTTAAATATATAAATTTGAAGTACATTACTGATTATAGTAAAACCAAACAAAAAAATAGATTACATTGAATTATATAATTATAATCATACTTGATGTTAGCTTTGTTTAAAAATAGATTTTGGAATTATATAATCTCAAACTATTATCTAAAATACCTCTTTACTGATTTTTTAGAATAATAATAATTTATTTTTAAATAGCAATAGTTACCATAGATGTCCCTAAAAAGTAAGAATATTATTATTGATTTTAACATAGCTATACCTGGCTTGAGGCTCGGGATCTAACCCAGTCTAAGGTTTATAATCTGACCCAACCTGAATTGGTTAAGTCAATTTGTGGATAAGTGAGTTAATATAAGTCTATTTTAAAATAATATTGTTTAAGATTTTTTTTTAAAAAATAAAATGATGTGATTAAAATGAAACAAGAACAAGGAAAAAAGAAAAGGGAATCGAAGTAAAAATGTAAAAGTAACTAGAAACGTTGCAAACTGGTTGTCTAATGCTTCACAATGCTTTTAAATTCGAAATGGATGGCAAATTCTTCAGTGTTTCAAATAGAATAAAGTAAAAAAATTGATTAAACAGATAAAATTAAAAAAAAAATAACAGAAAAACTGAATCATGAAAAAAAAAATTAATTGAATTGATTAAAATTAAAAAAAATTCGACTGATTTAGTTTTGGTTTTATAAATTTGAAATAAAAAAAATTGATCTAAATGGAAAAATACTGAAAAAAAATCAAGCAAAATAGAAAAAAACTAGTCAAATTGGTTTGAACTGGTTTTTGTCTAAAAAAACTAAATTGAATAAAAACCTGTCAATTTAAACTATTTTCAATTTTAAAAAATAATAAATTTTGATAATTTTTTTTATATAAAAATTAAACTCAACCAAAAATATTCACCCGTAATTTTAAATGTCAGTGATCATCTAGAAGCACCGCTCGTAAATCTCAAATACAAGGTTGTCAAATCCAATCCAAGAATAGATTAAGAAAAGATCTAATTAGTTAAGCTCATGAACCACTTAATAATTATTTCTATTCTAATTATATTATTTTGTATAAAATTTTGACTCGAGCAGATGGAACAAATTTGGTTATATTAATGGCTTGTTAAGTTTAACTAAAAATCACTCGGCCCTAGTTAAACTTTCAATTTTAATTTTTTTTTTCTGAGTCAACATACACTCATCTCACATGATTTAAAAAAAAAAAAACAGGTGGCGTTAGTGGGTGAGTTTGAATCGAGACTAGACATGGTAAACTTGGGCCTTGTTTGTTTCCCGGAAAGTAGTTTCCGGGAAACCATTTTCCAAACTTTCCTGTGTTTGTTTGTCATTAGAAAAGTTGGTCAGCGGAAAACACTTTCCGGTCAACGGAAAACACTTTCTAGTCAACGGAAAATACTTTCCGGTCAACGGAAAACACTTTCCAGTCAATTTTAGTCAAAAAAAATTTGACTTGGTTTTCAGGAAAGTGTTTTCCTTTTAGCTGTGTTTGTTTTCCGGAAAGTGGTTTCCGGGAAATCACTTTCCAAACTTTCTTGTGTTTGTTTTCCAGAAAGTGGTTTCCGGGAAATCACTTTCCAAACTTTCTTGTGTTTGTTTGCCAGTAGGAAAGTTGGTCAATGGAAAACACTTTCCAGTAAAAGGAAAATTTGGCTTGGTTTTCTGGAAAGTGTTTTCCTGAAAAATTTGAGGGGAAAACACTTTCCGGAAGTTGTGAAAAAATTAAAAATATCATTATTTGCTGATTATATCAAATTTGATCCTCAAACTTTTGATTGCTACATATATTTTGTTTTGAATATTTATTTTTCAATTTCATCTCTTAAAATTTTATTTTTATATTAACTTTGGTCCTTATTTTTATAATTGCTATTTGCTTTTTCCTTATCATTTTTTTTATTGAAATTTTTTATTTATCAAATTTGATCCTCATTTTTTTTATTGTTACTTATTTTATTTGAAATAATTTATGAAATATTGATTATTATTATTTTAATTTCTTTATTTTTTTATTATTTTTTAATTTTTTAGATTTGATCCCTATTATTTTGATTATTATTTGTTTTATTTGAGATAATTTATGAAATTATATATTTTTTTTCAATTTCATTCTCATATAACTTTTTAATTTGTAAAATTTGTTCCTCATTATTTTAATAAACTTGAGAAAAATAAAATATTAATAAGTTATTTTCCAGCTCATTTTCCATGACATAACCAAACACTGGAAAGTGTTTTCCAGTTCATTTTCCATAACACTACCAAACATCGGAAAATACTTTCCCGGAATTCACTTTCCAGGAATTCACTTTCCCCGGAATTCACTTTCCAAAAGGAATTCACTTTCCTGCAAACAAACGGAGCCTTGGTACGAAACGAATGATTCTTATCTTGTCGCTACAGCCAGGAATCCATAACGAACTTGATTCTTTCTATACCTGCTTGGAGTAATTATAAAAAACCTATTAAGTTTTGATATTGTTTTTATTTTCTATTGTTTATTGAGAAATTATAATTTTTTTAAGTTTTATTTGCACGTTAACACTTAGTATTTTTTTTTAAAAAAAGTTTGATTATTTACAGATCTACTATTATATTTAATAACTAAAAAGCTTATATAGCCTCAAAATAACAAATTCTCATTCATAATCTATAATTACAATAATATCCTTTATAATTCCATAAATACAAATTATATTTCGTAAAGTAATTTTTGGGCATAATTGATGGGTTTTTTTTTATTGCATTTGAAAAGATGGGAACCATATGATTCATAATATCGATGCATTAAAAAAACTTAACAAAATTCAATGTACTAACACTTTTTAAATACTAATAAGTAAGGAAATAAATATAAATACAAAAAATTTAAAAAAAACAAGTTATTTGATTACCAGAAAAAAAAGCCTTTTAAAGAACTTTTTAAAAAGTTAAAAAAACTCTCTAAAGCAGCCAAAATCAAGATAAACAACTTTCACTAATTTAGAAAATTACAAGAATGTTTCTTATTACAAATATTTTATAACTATATTACCTTAGTTGTAAAGACAAATACTATATTTTGTCTGTAGTAACTTACCAAAACACTTGATAATCTTTAAAATGTTATCATTTTAATGGTAATATCTAATCTTTAATGACTTTTTATTTATTTATTTGCATACATAGTTCTTAATTTATTTGATTAGATATATGTATAAAAAAAATTATTTGAACTTAGATTCTTTAAACTTTGAAAAAACCTACATATATATTTTTTTATAAAAAATAAAATATATGTCTCACGGCGGAGCACAAGTCACATAACTAACGTGTGTGTGTGTTTATCACGTGGTTTCATACTGATTTTATTTGTTTGATTATGACCCAATGATATATCAGTCAGAAGATACGTATTAACATAATAATTTTAATTTTTGTGTATATTGTAATTCTGAATCTTAGTTGGTCGAGGAAGTCACTAACATTTAGTGACTAATTATCTCGTAATCTAAAGCATTATGCTCAATGCATTTTGATTTTTTAACGAGCTTTACCTCTTTATATTTTTGTTATGGCTTGCTTGTGAAACTCTCCTATAAAAGCATAAAGTCAATCTTGTATATGTATTCTCATTATTGTATTATATTATACGTGTATATTGAATGTTATTTATT
This sequence comes from Populus alba, assembly GCF_005239225.2. Lineage (NCBI taxonomy): Eukaryota > Viridiplantae > Streptophyta > Magnoliopsida > Malpighiales > Salicaceae > Populus > Populus alba. Next base: position 5,003,356 of record NC_133299.1, read on the forward strand.
TATTAAATTGTTGAACTCATCCTCTCATTATTTATTTATTTTAGACTTATAGCTTTGTTAATAGGTAGTTTTTGTTGAATTTTTATAACATATTTTTTTATTTGTAAGTAATATTATTCTATTATATCTAGTTAGTGCGCTATATTTATTGAATTGTATTATAATAATTAATTGATATTATAAAGCTAATTATGCTATCAAATACTGCATAGAACTCTAATTATGTTTGAGTTTTTATTGGTAAAGAACATGGAGAGAGACCTTTCGTGACATTTTTTTTTTTTTTTTAAGTTAATGCAACAAGGCACTTTTTAATGCATGTTTTAAGTATTTCATTATCATGAGGCTTACCATAACTGAGGGAGGTACATGCGGACTCCGCCTTCCTTTCCTGGGTCAGACATGGTTAGTTCAGCACTCCAACAACTCGTATTTCTCTTATCAATTTCTGCCCACTAACTCTCTGTTAACGTTGATTCATAGGCTGGGTGCGTTTTCTTTTTTCCAGGTTCTTTCTGCTTTCATTTTTTCCCTTGTCAACTTGTTTGATGAACAGTTCTTTGATATATTTGAATTTCTTGGTTATTTGATTATCGTGTATTTGATGTTGAAGGTTGTTGAATTTGATTTTTTTTTCACAATTTGGAGCTCTCTGATAAAGGACTAGTAAGATTTTATCCAATGTTCGCCGCTGATGCTGTTCTTTATCTATGGAGAAACATGGCCAAGATGCCTCTCTTTGTGTTCTTCAAGGACGCAAGGTATTGTTTCTGAAACTATTAGCTTAGTTCCTTTTGGTTACCAATGGACGCCAACAACATCCATTATAAAATAAAGCCGATATGGACTTTGTTCGTTATTGATAAATGTTTTTTTCTTTGTCGTCAGGAGATCAGTTTCTTTCTGGTTTTTGAGATTAATTGTTACCTTAGGATAGGTTAACGATGATTTGGTAAAATCTAACATTTTATTCCCTAATTGTTTGGCCAGGAGTGTTTTCAGGAAGGATGAGTTGGGGCTGGAAATAGCACAAATTGCAATTCCTGCAGCTCTTGCTTTAGCAGCAGACCCTATTGCTTCTTTAATTGACACGATATTCATTGGCCATATAGGTTTGTGTTTGCAACTTTTTTTTTTTGGAGAAGACAGTTGCATGTATGTAATAGATATCACATTATGGGAATTTTTATTTGTTTGTATTTTAAATGATGATGGTTGAATACCACTACAAAACTATGAAGAACATCAACATGTTGTGTTTGATGTTGTAACTAGCAAGATGATTCACATGCTTGCAAAACTGAATTGATATCTATTTGAATTGAAATAGTGATAACTACTACCAGCATAACAAGCACAAGGTATAGTACTTAGTTTCAGTTTTCATGTTCTTTTGCACAGGCCCTGTGGAGCTTGCTGCTGTTGGGGTTTCTATTGCTGTTTTCAATCAAGTGTCCAAGATTGCCATATTCCCACTTGTTAGTATCACAACTTCTTTTGTTGCTGAGGAAGATGCTACTGGAGGATTGACTACTGAAGACCATGAAGATGCAAAACTTGAAGGTGGTTTTGCTGTCAATAAAGAAATGGAAGAGCTGTTACCTCAAGCTGGTATACTTCTGCTATTGTTTTGCCAAGATGATTCGTGGTCTCTACTTAACTCTTCTATGATTTTTTGAATAATTCTAACCTGTGTACGATGTTCGGTTTCTCTGTTCTTCTCTGAGCAGAGTCCACATACAAATCATCATCCGTGAGCAGTAATTACACCAAAAGGGAATATGAGAGAAGGCATATTCCATCTGCTTCTTCTGCTTTGCTCGTTGGTTGTGTTCTTGGCATAATCCAAACTTTATTCCTCACTTTTTCTGCTAAACCAATCTTGAGTTGCATGGGTGTAAATTCTGTAAGTGCACTAGCTTGAGTGATTGTTTACTTTCTTATTGTCTTGTTGATGAGTTGATGAGTTGATATGATGCTAGTTAGAGAGTCTGGTATTAAGTTTGTTATATGGAGAAATTGCTTAAATATATCTGCTTCCACCATGAAAGTTAACAAAGCAATTTTATGCAAGTTGTTTCTCACCACTTCATCAAACAGCGGGAATTGATTTACCCAGCAATCTCTCTTGTTTGAACTTCAAATTCCCCATAAAGATTTTTTTTTCCTTAGGAAGTTATGTTGTGTCTGCAGGATTCTCCAATGCTAATACCAGCGGAACGATACTTGATATTGAGGTCACTTGGTGCTCCTGCTGTTCTCCTTTCCTTGGCTATGCAAGGGGTTTTTCGAGGAATTAAGGATACAAAAACTCCTTTATATGCTACTGGTGAGACGATTTCTTTTGTTGCATTCCCCGTAGTGTTGATAGCCGAATTAACAAAGTATAGTATGCATGGTCTAGTCCAAAATTATTGATATTTTACTTGTTGATATTTATGTAGTTATTGGAGATGCGGCAAACATTGTATTAGATCCCATATTTATATTTGTATTCCGAATGGATGTCAGTGGTGCAGCCATTGCGCATGTCATTTCTCAGTAAGTTCTATCTTTCTGCTAATAGTAACATACACATTTTTTGTGGTTTCTTATCTCGTATTGTACTTTGATTGATGTCTGCAAATTGTATGGTGCGGGCACCATGATTTACTACTTGTATATGGTTATCACAGGTACTTGATCTCTATAATACTGTTGTGGCAATTAATTAAACACGTTGATCTACTATCACCAAGCATTGAAGACCTCCAAATTGGCCGGTTTCTCAAAAATGGTGAGGCCTTCTTTATTTTTCTCTTCTGTGTGTCTGTGTACATATCAATTGTCTCACTTTCCTACGGCATTTATCTGTTAATGGCTACCATCACTGATGTATTCTAGACTTTTCCGTGCTTCCATTAAGGGTGTCTTCTCCTCGTAAGAGTAATAGCTGCAACAGCCTGTGTCACTCTGGCAGCATCATTGGCTACAAGGCACGGATCTACATCAATGGCTGCATTTCAGGTTTGCTTGCAGATTTGGTTGGCGACCTCTTTGCTTGCTGATGGTTTGGCTGTGGCTGGACAGGTAAGAAATGTGAATTGTATGTAAATGCAATAACCGCAGTGATAATTACACCATCACCTGCATTCACTGATAAAGAAGCAACTCCCCACTCGCCTATGCATGAAGTTTTAAATGACTTCTGAATAGATCATGTAAAGAGAGCACAGAAATACATTTACATCATCTCCAAAATTTGAACCAGAGCTCTTCGAAATTTTCTTGAGGAAAAATCTTCTTCTTATTGACTAAGAGCTTGGTTTAATCACATGATACTGCCAAAAATGGAAAATTTTTGGGAAGAGTCTTCCTTCTTCCAGCATTATCATAAGCTCTCTCTGCCTTCTGGTTCCAAAGTATCCTAGAACTATAAAGCAGGGTATATCAAATTGTCTTAATGCATGCTAACTTTAAACTGTTTCCATATCAACAACCCATCTTGAGAGCTGGGATAATTAAATTGCCTTTCCTTCCAAGTCTATTAATCAAATTTTAGGTTCTTTTTGGAGTACATATATAGTTTTGTTTCTTGGAGTAGCGAGCTAGCTTTAGTATTAAGTATGTTTTGATTCTGAGTCTCTCCATGTGATCAGATGGTAATGGATTCCCCATGTTTTTCAGGCAATCCTAGCAAGTGCATTTGCAAAGAGGATTATGACAAAGCCACAGCCACAGCTGCTCGTGTATTTCAGGTATGCTTCCTTTTTAACGCAATTAGTAGTTTTATTGGAATGAATCTAGTGCTGATATATAACTAATATTAAGTACTCACAAATAATTTTATAATTTTAAATTATTAATCATTAAAATATTTATATATTGTCATGCCATCAGATAATATCGATTCCTCTATGATTTATATTTCATTCTCTTCTACTTCTTCCACCATCATTTTTAAGAATTGGTCAGTTTAAAAAAGTTCTTATCTGAAAAAAGACTAATAGAAAAGGAATGAAAAAAAGAGAGAAAATAATGGATGACTTGGTCTGAATAAAATAGAAAAGAAGCATGGCATTTTTCTTTATTTTTTTCTTTCTTGTAGTATAGATATATGATGGCTACTTATTTTGTTTTCACTTTATATATATATTGTCTGTGGTGGTATTGCAGTATGCTTTGGTCCTAGGTCTAGTGCTCTCTATCATCCTCTCAGTTGGATTACAGTTTGCTTCGAGATTGTTTACAAAAGACGCCAGTGTTTTGCACCTTATTAGTGTGGGCATCCCGGTATCTTCACTTCCTTTCTTCTGTCAACAAAAGTAGTGTATTTTCTTTCTTTCTTGTTCCATAGATTCTGGATCATTTTGTGAATAAAGATTTTCGAACTTTTTCCTATCAGTTTGTTGCAGCAACTCAACCAATCAATGTTTTGGCCTTTGTTTTTGATGGAGTCAACTATGGAGCGTCAGATTTTGCATATTCCGCCTACTCAATGGTATACTTTGCCTCTCAATTCTCCCTACTTGTTTTTCAAAGCTTAGTTTGGCTTATAAGAAAGCAAAAGGAAAAAAAAAGTTAATAATCTTACAGCCACCTTCCAAGTCCTGGATGTTTGGAATTCATTTACTCTATCATCTGCATTTTGGAAAATAGTAAATGTGAGTCTTCATGTTAAATTCTCTTACATCATCTTTTTTCACTTTGTGTCTCCTTGCACCTCCCAGGTTTTGGTGGCAATTATAAGCATTCTTTGCTTATTTACACTATCCTCAAGTCATGGTTATGTTGGCATCTGGGTTGCGTTGGCCATTTTCATGAGTTTGCGTGCATTGGCTGGTTTTTTAAGGTGATAAATCATGTCGAAATGATAATTATATGATATTCAACTAAGTTATTTTCTACAATTTCTTTCATTTTACTTAATTTTCACTTTATACATCAACACCTGCAGGATGGGAACTGGTATGGGGCCTTGGAGGTTTCTTAAGAGCTGAATATTTCTCCATCGGTTCATCTAATTAACATTATTTCATATTCTTATCACTGACATGGCTCAAAGTATGAGTATTTATGGAGGATGGCTCTACATTTCTTCATTTCCTTCCGCCATGGTTGATGTATAAATGTATATGCAATGTGAAAAAACCTTGTCATTGTTTATGGGCTTCCTTCATCATATCCATTTTCCATGTGTTGTACAAAGCAAAGGTAGTGGCTCCTTTTGCCATGGCGATGCCAAGGAACTGTCTGCCTATATCAAGGAACTACATAATTCTCATTTGATTTCTTGACATTAAAGCAAAATGGATTCATTACCACTTGATTTTCTGACATTATAAAAAAGGAATGTCTTGTTTTATCCAACCTTATTATCTCCTGTCTATTATATCTATAATTGGGTTTTATCCATGTTGTAATTAGTGCTTTATAAAAGCAATTCCTTCATTTTTTTTATTTTTTTTTCTGAAGCAGCTTGCTTTGTCAATATTGATTTGAAAATAGCATTTTCAGAATTGAAAAGTCTCCCTTAAATTGTTAGGCATACATCTAATTCCCAGTGGATAAATTCAAGTACGTTGTGTTTCCCATGTTTTAAGGCTCTCGTTGGGAGACTGCTGGTGTACTAAAAGCATGGTTTCCCCCCCTAGCTATCGGTTAGCTTTGCATGGATCAAGAAATGAAAAACCCTGAGCAAGAGCTAACGGCTTAGCCTTTTTTATTTATCAGAACTAAGATCATTTATAACTCACAAAACCAAACCGTGTCGAAAGGAGAGCTTCCATTTGCAGGAGATGAAGGAGCTCGGAAGGTTTCTTCTTTTTGTTTCGAAAGTGTGGTGTCTCTAGTTTGTTTTACTCTACTTTAAAGAAAACTAAAGGAGTTCGGAGATTATTCTGCACATAGCTCAATGTCACCTGTCAATCATGTACAGAGAATACAAAAGAGGGGGGAATTGTTACATAAAAACAGAAACAGTAACTCTTTGATTTGAGAACTCAAGGTGAGATCATATAAACAATCTCCCCAGTACTCTGCCAGATCCCTGAAGAAAAAAGGAGGTAAAGTTAACAAGAGTCGAAAAGGTAGAAGCATAAATACAATCAGTAGTCGAGTGCCTCAAAAAGCACGTCTTCCATATAGAATACTCCGAACTTGGGAATTGTCTTCGTTTTCTCCCCACCAAACATGCAAACAACACACCTCTAATCTGAGCATTGATAGGGAGTCCTCCAACACATTCTCATCCTCCAAAATTCATCTTCTCTAATTATGAAACAAAGCAGCCCTTCCCAGACAATAGAGCATCTATGCAATGATAAGCATCTTACTGTGCTAGTCATCAGTAACACATCTGCAGTCTCCATAGAAAAGACACAAGTCAATCATTTCAGGTTTAGAACTTACGAGCTGCACGATGCAGTGGGTTCATCGAGTAGCATCCTGAAGGAGCGATAAAAGCTGCTTCTTTAAAACGCGTCTCACTTTCCAGCACTGCCCTGGCACATTTTAGAGCATTGAAAGAACAGATCATGCACATAATATTCTCTGGAGAGATGCCAAATTGGGGAACGTCACGGTGGATAATATGAAGAAAACAATCCTTGCCATGGCGCTGTAGTTTAAAATCCGCATCCCAGTCCGGTTTCCCACATAAGAAAAAACAAACAAAATAATAACAAGTAGAGATTTATATTCCACCACCTTGGTTCTTCTTGATCTTTTGTCACTGTGCTTAATATGAGATATAGGTCGACGACTGCAATTCTTCCTTTTTTCTTTTTCAGATATTTATTGGTGGCTCTTTGAATTTGTTATTTGAAGCATTCTATCTTCCAGTTAAGAAAGAAAGATGAGGATACCAAGTCATTTGAGCCACTGAATCAATTCATCATGGCACTTCCCGCTCTTGAATTTGGGTATGTAACTGGGTATATACTCAAAATGCATGCAATGACCGTGCTTCGTGTTGTATGAATTCATCAGGCTTATCAAGTGATGAAATATGAACTGTGTCATACTATCATATGAATTCATTTAAGATTTTAGAATTAAAAGAGTTAAACATATGTTGAAACCCACTTGTTTTACAACGCAACTTTCAAAATGACATGTATCTCATAGCTAAGATGACATTGAAAATTATGGAAGTTGATATATAAGTGTTACAGATATCCAAGCTACTGTAAATAGGGATTCTGAGCTAAGACTTCTCATATAAGTGACAGGTATCTCATAGCTAAGACTTCTCATATTACAAGGTATTGGTGGCTACCTAGAACATGCTACCCAGAATGCTGTAAACTATTAGAGAATCAAATCTGGGTATGATTGTTGATTGGAATCATAAAATAGTTATAGAAATAAAGCAATATTTGGAAGTTGCAGAGAAATATGAGTTTTAACCTGTTAGTTAGCCTACCTTTTCTATTTATACATATAAGATAATATATAATAGCTAATGTAGAGATTACAACATTAAATTAATCTTATAATATTTTCTAGATATATACATTCTATAATATGCCATATACTGAACAATGTGAATTGTCTAGATTGTTATGATCCACGCTTTTGTTACTGATATAGCATGTTTTGGAAAAAAAATGCAGTAAGAGTGACTGCATGAAGTCACACCATTTGGGCTAGCTAGCAGCCTTAAGGGGGGCTGCACCACACTTTTATTTTCTTCTTCAGAAAGTCACACAGTATTTATTTATTTATTTTTTATTTTTTTTGAGAAGTCATAATGCAGTCCAGCACCTTGCACCTTCTTCGTGCATAATATATTTCATAATTAATTGATATATTTTCTTATAGATTCCTTTTAAATACAAAATTTTATGCAGCATCGTATTTTTTTAACCGGTGATCAATGGTGCTAACACATACACTATAACTGATAATGCACATTAGTATTTTTTATCAAATAGTTATAACATTATTCTCATCAGTCAGTCCAGTCCAGGTTTATATATTTCTTAGATCATCAGATAAACAAATAAATTCTAAAACTCAATATATTTTTTATTTTATGTATTTATTAACTTAAGTATCATAGAGTCACTGTTTCATAAAAAATTTGTATTTTTGATAAACTTTAACCACTATCAATCCCAATAACTAAAACCATATACCATGCTTATGTTCAAGCCCAGGCCCAGGAGTAGCCTATTTTTTGAGTAATCACAAAAAAAATGAAATACATATTAAATCTTAAAATTTTATTTTTACACTATAACATATTCAAAATTAATCCATTTCATTTGTGACTTTCTATATTTATCACTTCGAATTTTTCATATATTGATTTAAAAAAAAAAATTCTTCTCTTATTAAAAAATATATTTAATAAAAAGATTAGCATGTTTTGTTTTAATTGATTATTTATTGAAAAATTTTAAAGTTTATTCTAAAGTTTCGCATTTGATTTATTTTTTTTAAATGCAGCACCACTTAGATTTGTTTGATTATCGAGTATTATTGGAATCGAGAACACTTGGTGCCTTGTTATTAGTAGGGATGTTAAAAAAAAAAAAATGGTCTATTTGTAATATTTGTGCTATCTCATTCAACTTTTGTTAAAATCAATAATATAAATATTACAAATAATAATAATTAAATAAAAATTAAAAAGTAGATATACTGGTCAAGTGACAAATTAAAATTTTTAAAACTTGTTCAATACAACCCAAGTCCATGTCATGTGCTCCTTTATATTAAATAGTTTGTAGATTGAGATTTTATTTTTATTTTACTTAGAAACATTTCAACTTCAAAATTCTTGTTAGTTGACTTTCTATTAAATTTCTTTAATGTAATAAATAAATATTTCATCTATTTTGTAGAAAGAAGAAGGTAACTAGAATTTAATACATACACAATATATTAAACCTAGCACGAGAAATGTCATGATACCTACCATCCATGTTACAAGCCACTAAATACAAATTTATAAAAACAAACAATATAAATCAAACTCATAAATATTTTTGCAATATCCATCAAAAAATTAATCTGGCCAAAAATATTTATCTCGCTTGAGTTTAGAAAAACCAGAATGGATTAAATTTATAATTTAAAAATATTAAAAAAATTAAATTAAATACAATTATAAACTCAAACCCCACCATATCCATGATCAATCCTAGCTAAAATTTTTCTAAACAAGAAGCCATCCTCCATTGCCAGCGTATTCTAATGTCACGCTCTTTTTTTCTAGTGCTCTTCATCTTTCTCGTTTAACTACTTCGTTTATAATTTTGTCCACCTAATTGCCCCATCTTTCTCGTTTAACTACTTCGCTAATGAAAACTTGAAAAAGACTGAAAATTTACTAATCAAACACAGGCACCGAAAGGGGGGAAGCAGGCACCATTCCCTCGAAATTTCCTTTAGTTATTCATGCTAGTTTTCTGTTAAAAGAAGCAAAAGAAAAGCTAAAGGAGGATTTTACCAGACTTTTTAGTTTTCCCACCACCCCTTTCTACTTTTCTCATCATAAAGGACTCAGTGAAAATGAAATGCTGTCCATTCCATACTGATTTTTCAACCACCAAACTCAGCACATACAAGGACACAACATAGTTTAACATATCAAGGAACCAAGATAAACACTAATGTAACACAAAAGGAACTTTTATATATGAACCAGGCCATGTTAAACAAACGTGTAGATAACTTTTTTATCCCAAATTTTCATTGATTTACCACACAATAGCTCTCTACCTTAAGCAGTACAAAGGCAAAAGCAAAAGCTAAATCCTTCACATGTGGTTAGATAGGTACACCATCTTAGTATATTAAGCTAGGCATAAAAAGATGGAAACCTAGCATCTAATCTCTCAAAAAAGGCTGAAGAATCTATCCACATTCCCCACAATTCTCAAGTCCCACTTGCTGGATTTGGAATCCACAGCACAGGTTCCAATTCCATTCCCACACAACCCACTAAAGGAGAGATAATAAAAAAGTAATAAGACAGAGGAAAGAAACAACCATGGGGACCAAAAGTTATTGAGGTATCAAAGCCTAAGTAGTTGCATCAAGATCATTGTACCTTCACCTTCTGGTAATCTTATTGTTTCAAAACTAATTGCACCAGAATGATTATCTCTAAGTTACCAAGGAAAAAGAAGAAATCCATGTTTACATCAAAATATATATTTGCAGATCCAAGCACAGCATAACCTTGAAATGCCCTCCATTAGTTTCATGCCCCACTGCTGATTTTGTGAAGGTCATAGTGACTATAAGAGATACATATAAAACAAACCTTACAATATAGTTACGACGTAACATGTTACTCATCATTGTAAAAAAGGTTTAAAAATGACAATAATAGAATTCTAAAATATTTGAAAATATTGGAATAAAAAATACACCTAACCTGGGCATAATCATTTTTCATAACCCAGTAGTTATCTCACCCTTTTCTAACTTCTGATGTAATAATAAAATCATGAAAATGAATTTTCCCTTTTTTTGAGGTGACTTTCTTTCTCCCTTTCCCCTTCCTTTCAGTTACTGTTACCATTAGTTGCCGCAACCAGCAAAATCATTAAAAAAAAACTGGAAATTATTTACCAAAATCTTGACTGTTGTTGCTGCCTCAGGGCTCACTAAAACTTGTTTTAGTTTTGCTGAGCCACAAGCTGATCAATCTGCAATAGCTCAACCCATGACCCTACTACATGGTCAAGGTCAACAGGTTCAATTTGGGAGTTCACATTTGAACTCTCACTTGATGACGCACTTGCTGCAACACTTCCAGAAACAGGCATTGTTAACTTTTCTTTCATCTCAGTTGGAGATTCCTTAACAAGTGATTGAACCCATGATAGATCAGGCTCGTCTCCATTACCAAGCTCAAAAGAATTTGATCTCCGGAGCTTTCCCAGCTCATCCGTACTAACAGTCCAGTCTGGTTTCCCATTTGAGGAGCCCCATTTTGACCAAGTGTTAACTGGGGAGCCAACAATAGCAGCAGCATTGGAGCCTAGCTCCCTAGAGCTGAGGCTACGCAACTGCTGTAGCTGCTTCTCTCGTTGAGCTAACATTGACGCTCGAGAGCTCATTGGCGAGATAGGTTCCACACTCCGGGGAGACATCCTGCCTGATGCAAATGAAGCCTGCAATAGAGGATGATCGACATTCTTAGGAGAGAAATTTGTATTGATAGGTGATAACATGCTTTGCTGCTGCTGGAACTGATTCAGAAATGCAGAGTTGTGCGTTGGGGAGAAAACAGCTGAAGCCAAAGCCTGGTCAGCATGCCGAGGAGAAGAGCTCTCAGCAGAAAAATAATCGTCAAGATTTGAAGGAGTTAAGGCTTTCAATCGACCAGAGCGATTCAATGAGTTATTGCTCAAAGATGTTTGGGTGAGACTGGATAACTCACTTAGGAGCTGCTGTTGCTGCGCATCAAATTCTGGAAGGTAGCTGTAATCTGCTGGAATGTCTCTCGCATTAAGAGAAGATCTCAAGCGACTAGACTGCATATTGCTTCCAGGAAGAAGCAAGGCTGGGACATTTGGTTGGGGCCAGGCCAAAGAAGAATGTGACATGCCGTTGCCAGAAGGAGACATGGGTGGAGTGAATGATGATGGAGACATAATGGATGCAGCTGAAGGGGATCCTGGCAAGAGGTTCATGGCAGAAGCAAAATCCATGGCAGCAGCACCTGATGTACCCGAGCGAGGAGAGGGAACAGCAGAACCAGTGGATACATATAATGGGCGGAGCTCCTCAACAGTGTGGGCAAAAAAGCAAACTCTCCTCGCACAATTTGTGCCATCTTTGCACAGCCGGGTTCTGTATTGAGCAGGGTGCAGCCAGCACTCAAAAACCCCATGAGCATATTCACACATATCTCCACGTCTACAAGCCCCTTTTCGAAAATCAGGGCACGGGACACAACTATAATGAAACTTCCTAGGATCCCTTCTTCGAGCATTTTCCCCTGGGTGAACAAATGGACACTCAGTCCAGTCATGGGAATAGGCACGGGAACAAGGCCTTACCTTGAATGAATACATTCGGAATTCATCAGTTGAATAGATGCTATTCTTGATATCTGGGAGAGATGGATCAACAGGATACTCTTTCTTCTCTGATACAAAAGAAACAGGTGCTTCATATAGCTTTGACTTCATTGGGGAATCTGAACCTGATAGTGGAGACCCATTTTCCTGGGAAGGTGAAAGAGGTGGAGAATTTGAATTCGCAGTAGCTATGGAAACCCTAAGATTGTGCTTTTGCTCAACAAGAGAACCATCAGCAGCAAGGAACTCTTCTAGAATCAATCTAGCATCTTGGAGCTTTGGCGGAACAATAATAACATCAATTGGACGGTGATCATTGGCATCTACCAAATTACAATCAGCACCAGCTGCTAAAAGCAACTTCACAACATCAACAGCATTCACAGCCCCACCTGATGCAGCACAGTGAAGGGCAGTGCTCTTGTCAGCACCGCAAGAGCGATTGACATCAACATCAGATAGAGAAAGAATCACCTTTATAACATCAATGCTACCATATGTAGCAGCAACCATCAGTGGGGTCCTAAGATCATTAACCATCTGCTTAGAGCCCTTTTGTCGGCCATACCATAGTCCAATTTCATCAACACAAGAAGGGTCACGCTCAATAGATTTCTTAAAGCCCTCAACATCATTGTTAGCAGCAAGCTCAAGCAAGCTAGCAAAAGCATCTTCAGTCTTGATAGTTAAGTGATTCATGTCTATGTTTGAGGGTCTGCTTTTGTCAAAATAAATTGTAGGTGGTGTAGGAGTCACTGCAAGCTTCAATCTCTCTAACCGGCAGCACATGCTTTCATTTACTAAAACAACAAATGAAATTTAAAACCAAGCCCATTTGCATCAACCTGCAGGAAAAAAACAATCAGTACCCTGTTATCACATAATTGGCCAAAGAGAGCACCAAAAATTATCATTCATATAAGTACAAAACATGTTATTAAACTGAATCAAACAACAAGAGCAATAAACCAACCTACTTTTCATCTATCCATGAAACACAACACAAAGTATAACAATTACAAGGAACATAATACAAAGAGATGCTATTAAAATATTTATACGGGGTTAATGGGGTAAAACCGCCCCTAGATCAGTACAAAATCATTGTAACAGGTAGTACCAAGTGATCTACCCCTTGCTAATAAAAAAAGTTCTTTTTTGCAAAGGATCCAGGAAATATCAAAAGCACTAAATGACACAACTGGGGACACTTTAGTGGAACAATTGGAGAAAAACTCGGATTCATGATCATACTCTTGGATTTTGTATGGAAGGTTTTACTTGTTCTCGGATTGGCCAATAAAAGAAGCGTATTGAAAGCAAATCCCCAAAATGAATTACTTTGACAATCATCCTTGGCCTATAATTTCCATCAATGAAACAATGGAACGCATATGTTGGCGGCTTATATTTTATCATCGTTATAATTCATCGCTCGTATGTAAAAAACTATCATAATTTACTCAATTAGAGAAACTGAAATGAAAACATTACAATCTTGATAAGATTGTGGACTCTTTAACCGTGTGAAGGTCTAGGAATGGTGTACAGAAAATAAAAAAGACAGCAATTCGTGATTATTCCATCTCTTCATATAATTAGAAGCAATATACATAATGAACTCAGCATACTAGATATGTACAATTCTGTATTCTTTTGGTTCTTTTCCCTTACACCTTCATTTTCTGAGTTTTCCCAGCAACCAAACAGAAATTGAGAAACTAGGACAGTAAACAAAACCAAAAAACTCATCCCAAAAGAAGATCAAAATCAAAAAAAGTCAAAACACTCAAACTGAACAATCAATATATACACAAATATAAACCACTATCTAGAAAACTAAGTACACATATTCCAACCTGACTGTATCCATTTCTCATCAAACCATTTAAAGCAAAAACAAAATTAACCAGATCAGAAACTAGAAAAAGATCTGGTTTTTAGAGGCAAGAACCTTCACTACTTTTTTTAGCCAAAAAAAGCAAGCAAAACAAACATAAACCAAAAAAAAAACACAAAACTTGACAAAAAGATCTTTCCTTCATGTGATCAATGAAAAACTCTTTATTATTTCCAAACAACAAAGCGCAACCAAACACACTGACACAAAAACATAAAAAGGAAAAACAAGAGAAACCCAGTTAAGGAAAGATAAGAGAAGCAGACATGGAATCGATCAAAGTACCCTACTAATGTTTTTTTTAAGGTTGCAAGAGGGAAGCTCACTTACCAGTTTGTTTAGTTCCAGCTTAGAAAGTGAAAGCTCAAGTTTTTTTTGACAGATCTAGACAAACTATCTTGACAAGTTTAAAGTTACAAGCTTCTCTTTTAGAGTGGGAGAAAGTGAGAGTTTTTAAGTGAGTGAGATAAAGAGAGAATTTTCATCTTCTTCCATCTCTCTCTGTTTTCTTTCACGGAAAAAAGAAAAAAAGAAAAAATATATTTATTTTTGGGTTTTTCTATCTTAGAAAAATATCCTATCCATTAATAGCTTGTAATAAAATCAAATGGAGTGTATTAAAAAAAATAAAAAAATAGACAAAGGCAGAGAGTATAGGGAATTGTTTAAAAACCTAGACAGAACTAGTGGATTGACCTGGAATACAGGGTTGAAGAAGAGAGTATTTATTTTTGCATTAAAAAAATAATTTAAAAACTTTCAATTAAGAATGGGTTTGTTTTAGCATTTAAAAAATATTTTTAAATATTTTAAATAATTTTTTTATTAACATTAAAAATAAATTTTTTAAAAATAAAAAATATATATTATTTTAATATATTTTTAAAAATAAAAAATATATATTATTTTAATATATTTTTAAATAAAAAATACCTTAAAAATAACTGTTACTATAATATTAAATTTAAGATAAGAAAAATAAAATATCCTATGACAACTTGAATATTAATTCGTTGAATAGATTTTTTTAATTAAAATAATATTCTTTTATTTTTTTTAATAAAACAAATACCCGGATGAATCAGGTCTGAAGACCATGGTGCTCTGCATTCCACTTTAACTTTTTTATAAATCTGCCGTAAAGCAGCTAAGTCCTCTCTCCTTTGTAATAATTTTGAAGTATTTAAGTTTAACCTACCGAGTCTGGGCTCAAATTTCATTGGAAATTCAACCCAAATTCACCCCACATAAAAGTTAAAGTTTTGATAGATAAATATCAAGTGGAGTCAGTTCTTGTTAGACAGGAAATGCAACCGGTTGACTTGGCACAATTCCATTGGCTAATGTTGCTTAAATAACATCATTGAAAAAGAAGCAACTTATGTCCGGTTGCAAAAGACTGGTTCTCTCTCTTTTTTAGTTTCAAAAACGTTTGTAAGAAAATTTAAATTTATTTATTTATTATTTTAAATTAATCTTTTTATATTTTCATAGTATTTTGAAATGCTAATATTAAAAATTAATTTTAAAAAATACAAAAAAATAAAACCTAAATTCAAATTTTAAAAATCAATTTTAAAAAATAAAACCCATCCTATTATACACAAAACCTAATCTGATTTATAAAAAATAAAGATAGAATTTTATCTCGAGATCGTTATTTGTTGTGAACTACATTTAAATTAACTAAACATTTTTTTTAATAAACTTTTCTTTTTTATAAAAAAACAAAATCCTTTTTTCTTCAACAAAAGGTTTTTTTTTTTTAAATAACTTATTTGATTAAATTTATATCGGTATTTTTTTCAGATATCCAACATCCTCTGTCGCGTCATGGTTGTAGTGGTCCTGCGTAGCAGAAAACCTCCCAAGCAAAAGACGAACCGGTTGGGCAGGTGGAAAGGTCATGAGATGACTGGTTAGGGAAGTACTGGGAAACAATGTGACCTAACGAACCGGTGACAAGGGAGCGTGACGGGAGTTTGGATAAAACTTGATTTTAAAATGGTAAATGGGGTCCACCATTGAGAGAGATTAAAGGCTCTGGTTTTCGCGAGAGTATGAGGGCGGACTTCAGAGCTCTACTCAATTCTAGATAATCGTGGAATAAAATAACGAGGAGAAAATTTTACAGTCGTCAAACTCAAATAAATTAATTTATTTTTATATTTTAAAAGTATTTTAAAAAAAATTAAATTTATTTTAATTTTTTATTTATTTTAAATTAATTTTTTGTTGATGTTTTCATTTCTAAATAAAAAATATTTTAAAAAGCAATAATAACCACATTTCCAAATACAACTAGTAACATTTTATATATATTTTTTCTACACATAAACTTTAATCATGATTTTTATTAAATATATATATTTAAATCCAACTAATCAAATTAACTATATTTTTTAAAAAATTATAATCGCAACAACTATTTTAAAAACAAATACTCTCCTACAACTCATAAAAGTAAGGTTTTATCGGATTAACTCTATTAAAAAATATATTTTAAACAAAAATAATAAATTGATCAGATAATATAATAATATGTAAAAAAATAGAAATTAGAAAAAAAAACACAATAATAATAACAATCACAATAATAATTGAGATCGGGAGTGCAGATTATAGTTCTTATTTTTAGTTTTGTCTTCTTTTTCCTCTGAAATTTAGTTCATATTTTTCTATAACTAAATACAAATTTGATTTATATTAATTGTTTTATTTATTATTAAATTTTTTTATTAAATCAGGACCTTTAACCATTGTTCAAGTGTTTTTAACTTTAAAAAGTGTTTGAGTGAGGTATAATTGTTTTTTCAATATATTTTTTTTGTTAAAAAAATATATTAAAATAGTATTTTTTATTTTTAAAAAAAATTATTTTTAATATTAATATATTAAAATAATTTTA
Organism: Populus alba; assembly: GCF_005239225.2. Taxonomy (NCBI): domain Eukaryota; kingdom Viridiplantae; phylum Streptophyta; class Magnoliopsida; order Malpighiales; family Salicaceae; genus Populus; species Populus alba. The sequence continues at coordinate 5,020,190 of NC_133299.1, forward strand.
AAAAACTTAAATTTTAAAAAAAAATACTATTTAGAAGACAAAATCAACTATGTCGGAAACGAAGGAATGAGGCCCCTCATGTGTTCATGAGTCACGAGATAGGAAAATGTGCAATACAGGACCAGATACTTTTAGAATTCTTGCAGCCGCCTCAGTTGACTTTCCCATAGTTCATGATCTTATTAGCTAAAAAAAAAAAGGTTGAATTATTTGAAATGATATTCTGTCTCCATTATAACTTTGTCTTGATTATATTAAAAAGTTTATTTCAAATTCTTAATTATAAAAAAAATCATAATTTATAATATTTTATACCCATATAATATTGAGGAATATAATTGAACTCGTCAGCTTTTAAATTTATTTTTTTTTAAATTATTAATTTAAATTTTATAAATCTCAATATTATCAAAAACTTACTTGACTATTAATTTTAATATTTATAAATTAGGTATACATGCACCAGTTAATCAGAACTCTTAAATTAATTAAAAAAATACATGCTAAGAATAAAGGCCAACTTAGGCGCACAATAAAAGTTGACGTGCCAGAATTTGCAGGCCAAAGTGCTGATTTGTTTAACATATAGTTTTGTCATTAGATTTAATTAATGATCTATGTTTATTGTGATGTGGTGATTCGGTTCAGCATGCCATGCTTTTATTAATTAGATTGATGGATGTGATTAGTTTGGTCATAAATAAATTTAGACAATTATGCGTTTGGATTAGGCAGGTAGATGGAAGGTTTGGTGCCTCATCGTTATTGGTGTATTGTTGGGTTAGTAGGGTACAAAGGCCTTAGATAAATGTGAAAGGAGTTGAATCTTGAGCGTGGCTTGTTCATGCTAACGGGAGTCCCAATCACCCCTACTTGATGTGATTTGCTAAAATATTTGTAACGTGTCTCTAAATTCTCTGCAATTCATCTTGATATTTGAATGTTAGATATATTCAAATTAATAGCTATAAGTTTAATTGTGGATCTGATCTATTGAGAATTATGACGCGAAATGGGTGTTGTGAAGGGAAGAGGAGAAAAATGAGAAGTGTAATATGAGGACTTGGACATACTTACCATTAATTTATGCTTTGTTTGTGTTGAAAAATTTATTTAAGGACGTGGTTAATTAATATATTTGAGGTACATTCAAAAGTAGATCTATTCACTTTTAGATTTAAGATTTTGCTATAATTTAATATTCAATACAAGCTTCTTAACCTAGAATATTAATATTTTTAAATAAATGATGGGTAAATAATAAATTAATTTTAAAGAACCATTGGTTACCATGTTTTAATGAAACTCAAACTTTTATATAAGAATTTTGTATCCCATATGAAAAAGAAATAAAAATTAAACTTATATGATACTCAAGTTTTTAGAAAAAAGATGTTATAAGTAAATTGAGTTTTGGGTTAAAAACACACACTTGTATTAGATCACCCTTACTCATGCTCTGGTTCAGGTTTAAAATAATATTTTAGGTTATAAAAAGTAATTTTTTTGCTAACTAAAAATTGAATTTAGATTTAATCCATAAACAATTATTTATTCTAGCACATTGGTTTACCGAGTCCATGAAAGGAAGAGGTTAAATCCATTAACTTTTGGTATCTAAAATTATTTTGTAAAAAGTGGTTGAAGATGAGTGTTCGGGGTGGTTAATTTTGCATTGTTTTGACATAATCTAATGCTCTTCTTCACCTAATTCTTTAGTATTGTTTTTTTGGTTTTTAAACCTTTGTTTTCTCTCTAAATTTCCTCCTAATATAGAGTCTGGTTCAGTTATTATAGAGGAATAATTGAGTGCCATTTTCTTGATTTTTTGGATCTTATTTTAAAATGCATCTAAACAAAATTAAAATCTTAAATGGTTTAATAAAAAAAAATCATTTTGCATGAATAATAAATTTTTAAGGATAAATAATTGATTATTAACCATAACAAAATTGATCGGTTTTGAAGTGTGTCAACATATCTGGTTTTTATTTTGGAGAAAAAAGTGATAGTAATATCCAATGTTCATATTGATCGAAGCTCGTAGACTTGTGGTTGTATATGAAAGAAAGAAAAAGAAAAGCTTAAAAAGCACTTTCACGCTTGGAAACATTACACAGAAAAAGGACAATGGCTGCATGCTACTTGACACTGATGGAGCCTCCGAAGGTAGTGCGAACTGTGGCTTTCAAAACAGATCAGATAACGATCCATATCTAATTGAATACTACTTTTTTGGGTGCACTTTCGTTGTAATGAAATGGAATTGAGCATTAAGTTTGCATTTACTTTTTTTTTTTTTTCAGACTTTTTTTTTCTCTCTCTCTTAAAAAATCTATCATCCAAACACTTGAGGGCTTAGCTGCTGTGGTAAACTGCAAGTTCAATCCTTACGAACGTCCCGGGTTCGAACCTCAAAGAGTACCCCTATCACCCCCGTGGTGTCTTACCTGTTCACTGGGCTTGCAGGATGTTTAGTGGGCCCGAGGATTAGTTGTGGTGCGCGCAAGCTGGCCCGGACACCCCAGTTATCAAAAAAAAAAAAAATCTATCATTCAAACTTTTTCTTCTAGTGCTATCCTTTTCAACATTTTACTTATTTTGAATTGGTTTCTCTTCTAATTTCGACCAATAGTATTTTATTAATTTTGAATTAATCATTATAATTTATTTTTTTATAAAATTATTGTAATCTTAAATAAATATAATGGTATTTAAATTGTAATAGTTTTTTTTTTCAAGTATCTATTTTTTTTATTATTATTATCATATCATTAAATAAAAAATATTTTAAACTCGGTTAAGTCCATGATCTAGATTACGGGTTTTGCGAGTTAAGTCGCAAAGCCCATGTTGATCCAGCATGTCAATGTCTCAATATTCAAAAAATTAATTTCATCTTGAAAAAAAATTGAATTCATGATGAGAGTTACAAGTTTGGCTTGTTAATTTTGATTTGTTAAAAATCAGGGTTCATAATTTTTTTTAATTGAAAATATGATTCTTGATTTATTTAATTAAATATATGTATTAAATTTTCAATTTACAATTGTGATTTTTTTAATGTCATAAAAAGCGTTAGAAAAACCGGCATATTAATATTTCTAAAAAGAATTATTCAAGTCGCGATGAAGTGCGAGGTAAATAGATAGTTTATATCTATATTGTATAGTCCTTATTACATTTTTGAAACTATGTTCTTAATTTTTCTGATTTAATAACTGCCACTTTGAGGGTATTTTTTTTCTTGGAAAAAAGTATCATTAAGGGACCAGATTAGTGGTGCCTAATTCATAGCCGTTCTTTAATGTTGACCAAGTATGAAAATAACAATGGAAACAATGATCAAAGATTGACTATAATTTTATGGTGCTATTATTAATATTTTATTAAACTGTGATTACTTTACTTTGTGCTTCATTAGCTCCCTCCCTTGTGCCAATTGTGTCAATATCAATAAATAATAAAATAACTTTACCATATCAACATGTTCTTTATACCGTATGGAACACATACCCTCAAGCTTATTTTCTTTTATAATGTGGTTGTGATTGTTTTTTTAATAAATTTTTGTATTAAAATATATATTAATAATATATTTTTTTATTTTTTAAAAATTATTTTTGACATCAACACATAAAAATGATTTAAAAATACTAAAAATATATTAATCTAAAATTAATAAAAAAAATAAAAAATTTAATTTTTTTTAAAAATATTTTTAAAACTCGAAATTTTTTTGCTGCTAGCGTGGGAGCATGATCATCGCATTCTTACACACACACGTACACACACAAAATCACAAGTAACATTATGTTTTTACCCTTCATTGAAAAAAACCAATGAACTAGTATGAAGGGTAAAATAATCATTTCATGAGTTCCATATATTATTCTAAAATTATTCATGGATAGCTTAGTCTTTTTATAAATTTTTGAATAGTTAAATTACTTAGTTACCTTCAAAAAAAAAAAGATTCAACTTCAGACTTGGGTCTTTTTCAAAATTTTCATTTACCATGCATAATATAATTACTCTGCTCCTGGAACAAAAAATCTTAGGCTTGATTTTTGGGGCATATACTCATAATTTCACTTTTTTTTTTTTTGCAATAATCATGTGGTCCTAGGATAATTTAGTAATTTAATCAATAAATAATAAAGGAAAAAAAGAAAAGCATCTCTCTCTGTTTTTTTTTTTTTTTTAAATGTAAATATGAAATCTTTAACTATTGATTTCTCCCGTCGCGTCTTTGAAAGACTCAAAGCATAATCCTTGATGTTTACAGTTTTAGATAGCCATACTTTCATTAATTAATTAATGTAATCTTTGGCTGCAAACTAATCAGGATTAAGCTTTGTAATTAACTGTCATAAATTATGATACTCCGGCCTTAATAGGTTACATTCCTCCATGCACACCTAAAATGACACTTCCCGTCCAACAAGACAAGAGAGTCGTGATGCTTCATCATCTCCTTTTTATTTTTTCTTTGTTTTTTAGGAGAACCTCTTCTTCTGTATTTTTTTTTTTTTCCCTTTTTTTGCCTGATTATATTTTATGATAAAAAAGCGGGAAATCCAAGTCATTCTAGCACCAAAAGTTGTTCAAGCAACCTCTGAACGGATTAAATAATAATAATAATCAAACACTTGTTTTTTCTTTATCAATAATTCGAATCATTATTAAACGATTTATTATTTTTGTGTGGATAACCTTGGCGATCACTAACATAAGACGTTTAACTACCATGGCATTTGAAAACTATTTCCTTGAGAGAGAGGAGTTATATACTGTCCATGGCCAGAAAAAAAACACTTTATATTTTTGTATTATTGTCAACTGTTGTCCCTGTATCTAAATTTTTAAAAAATTAATAAAACTGAGCTATTTTATGAGAAATCAAACACAAATCTAATATAAAAAAGAAATTTTAAAACCACAATAACTCTATAAAAATTAAACACTTGTGCTTGCCATTTGAAACCTCACCGACAAACACTACCTTAAATCCCTACGCTTTCAATCTTGTCTCTCATTTTCGAGGGCTAAGGATGTAGACATGAAAGAAGCACAAGCTCTATATGAAAAACACATTCACAGCTTGCATGGATTATTCATCTAGACAAGATAATGGTCCCCGACACCGAACTTTGAAGATTATTTGATCGTGTATGGATGAGATGCATTCTTTTCAAATTTCTCTAAATCGACCTTCCTGGACAGACACCTAAAATCAAGCATAAATGTAGAAAAAAAATTGAAAGAAATCCATGTCAAATAGTGATACGATTGAGAAAGAAAATTGTTTTTTCTGTTATCTCAAGTTTAAATTCTATTATTACTAATATAATGGTTATCGGAGATTTATATAGTTATTAACTTTTTAATTAGGTATGTACAAGTTAACTGAATATCTATATTTAAAAAAAATAAATAAATAAAAAAGAAAGAAAGAGACTTTCACTGTGTGGTAGGGCAAAAGACCAGGTGCCAATGTGGACTCATTATCTAACATCATGGGGATATTAGATGACATGTAAATATAGGCTCCATATCATAGGCACTATGGTGGACCCCGTCCGAACCACTTGACAAGCTCTGGTTGCCTCGACGGCTACAATGAAATTAAAGATTAGCGACTTGTTTTTGGATGTGAAGTTGCTAGAAACTCAATTGTAGATTTTGTGGTTTTGATTTACTTCATTTTGTTTTTATATTTAAAAAAAATATTTTTAAAAAATTTAATTTTATTTTTATTTTTTATTATAAATTAATATTTTTCGTATTTTTTAAAAAATAAAAAATATTATTTTATTATATTTTTAAAATAAAAAATACTTTAAATGAGAACCACCCGTTCAAACCAAATATTAAGCAAAAGAAGAGCGTTGAGTCATGCAAATTGTCCTCTTGCGGATGGAGAAATAGAGATGGAAGATTTGGAGCTAACTCGTAACCATAAGGGTGAACAAGGAGTAGATCCCGATTTACAAACTCAATTGATCTATAACTTCAGAGAAAAAACTAGCCAATAAATTTGGGATTATGCACGCAAGCACAATTTTTTGCTGCTAGAGTGATGTGCTAACCAAATGGAAATCCAAGAGAAAACATCAATAATACTTGTAAAAAAACCTTAATTTCACCCTCTTTTTCTCTCAAAAAGAAGATGAGGAAAGTTCATATACATGGTTCTGTTTAAAGATCGAAAGTACTTGTCAAAAAAGAAAAACAAGGCTTGTTTTAAATCTGAAATAAAACCAGAAAGAAAAAGAAGATCGATGGTGCTTTTTTATTTTTCCTTGAGATTGATAAAACGGGAGGAGGTTTTGAGCTATGAGGATCATCGTTCCATTTGGTCATTAGGAGTAGAGCAGCAGCCCTTGTGACCCAAAAAGAAACTGTGCGTCTTAGGCCTATTTTCTGAATAAACCACTAGCCACGGCCATTGGGCTAGCTCATAAACCACTAGTCTGTCTGTGTCTCTGTAATAGGCCTAGTCTAAAACTCCGGTGGAATTCACCTGATTACAGCAGCGCCGGGCATTGGGCTCCTCATAAACCAAGTGCATCATCTTGGAAAAGCGGTGACATGTGTATTAATTGAGCTACAAATTAATTAATCAAGAGAATAAAATTTAATTTACTTTGAGTCTTGTTAGTGTCTTAAAAGATGTCAGTCACTTTCAATAATTCGTCTCGTATATTCCTAATTATGAAGAATGTAAATTGATTTGTTGAAGGATTAAAGGGAAAAACAATGAACAGGCAAGAGCAATTAAAACATTGAAAGTTAAAGAATTAAAAGATAATGGTTTGACCTCTTCAAATATATGATTTTCCTTCATACCATCTTCTTGTCTTTAGTATGCAAGTTGCTTGGTGCGTGTCAAACTTGACAGCTTTCTTTTTTTGCTGTTCCCTTAATGACTCGAGTGTTTAAAAATATAAAAACAATTATAATTTAAAATGTATTTTTACTTAAAAATACATATATCAAAATGTTTTAAAAACATAAAAAAATTAATTTAAACAAACATTAATTTTTAATAAAACACGATTTGAACTAAATCCTCAAACAGAGCCTGAACAGATAAAATGATGTCGTTGGCTCGCAAAACACTGCCGGAAAGAGCGACCTAAAGCCTGGGTAGAATTTCGGCTAGTTATTACACCCATGGTCCGTTCATCCGTTGTTGTAAAGGAAGAAGAGGATGATATATGCGCTCATAAATGGTAAGGTGATGTCCGTGTTTAATAAAATAAATTAATAAATTGAATAAGAGTCATTAATGCTAATTAAGAAAGCAAAAGATAAATCCACGTATAAATCTTTATCTTAACAATCATTTTTATTTATTTTTGAGGTTAATTCTACTTGCAATCTATGTACATGTGATTTTTTTTTTTAATAAATGAAATATGTTAAAATTTAAAGAGACATTATAACAATCTTTTAAAGTGTTATGAAATCATAAAAACAATATAAAATATCAATTAATATTTTTTAAAAAATTAAACTAAAATATCCTAAAAATGAGAGAATATTAATAAAAAATTAAATGGAAAACAATAAATTATTTTATTTTAAAAAAAGAGTTAAGGTATCGCTGAGTCTAACAAACCAGACTAGCATATTTAACTTTTTTTAAAAGCAAATAATAAGTTGTTTGCTTTATTATCTTTGTTTTTTAAACAATTAACATAGTCTAGCATTAAAGATGATGTGTTCTCCGATTCTATCATTTTCTAGATCTTAAAAACTTATTTTTAGTTTTTTTTTTTAATAACACCTAAGAAATATATTAAAAAAAAACACATTTACATGTTAAAATAACCAAGAAGATAATTTCAAGAGGTTTGACCAAAAAAAAATCTTATTATTTTACTAGAATATTTGAAAAATATAGTAGTGATTGTTTTTCAAAGTACTTTTTATTTTAAAATATATTAAAATAATATATTTTTTTTATTTTTTTAAAATTATTTTTAATATTAGCACATCAAAATAGTTTAAAAATATAAAAAATATATTCATTTTTAAAAAAATAAAATTTTTTTTTTTTTAAATATTTTTGAAATATAAAGATAAACACTGCCTTTAAAAAATATATATATATATATAAGTCCAAGCCGTGAATGCAAATGTGCTAATTAAAGTAGCCTTTTCCTCCCTCGAATTCCCGATTGTTATGGACCCACTCAACTGGGTATATATGATGATGCTGGGGAAAAAATTGATTAAAAAGCAAGTTTAGACTGGATTTGTTTTGGTGTTAAAAAATATATTTAAGAATTTTTTAATTTAATTTAATTTTATTAATTTATGATATTTTAATGTTAAAAATAAATTTAAAAATATAAAAAATATTATCTTAATATATTTTCAAATAAAAAATACTTTAAAAAACATCAATAATCTAATAAAAATTTATTTTTTTGGAATGTAGCATGGCACGCCACAATGAAATTCAATTCCCTGTTCCTTTTCCCTTGTCACAAGTCATGAAACGGCTGCCAACAGGATAGAGGGCATTGCTAGAAGAATCAACAATGGAGTCTACTCTATTCAAATATGAATTTGTTTGCTTTATTGTTTGATTCATCTACAAGTTTGAACATTTTCTTTAAAACAAAGTGCATGTATCTTGTATTATCTGATAGAGGTTTATTTTTCAACATCCTCATTTCATTATTTTCAAGATTTGAATAAGATACTAGCTAGCTATTCGACTTGTATTTCATTGTAGATTATATTGTATTTTTTTTAAATAAATTTAAAAACTTTTCTAATATTTTTTATATAAAAAATAAAAAAACTTATGTCTCATAAAATAAATTGAAAACTAGGTGTATAATAAAATAAATTCTATTTATATAAAGCATAAAAAAATTATAGATGAATTAAAACAATTTCTCAAAAAATCAAATGCATATAGAATAACTAAAAAATAAATGTTATTTAAAAGAGACTAGATAAAAAAAAATAAAAAAAAATGACTATTAATTTAAATATAAATTTAAAAAACATTTTGAAAAGATACACATATAAAAAAAAGCATTAACAAAAAAAAAATCGATTTCTCAACTCGTTTTAACCCAAAACACTTAGAAAATATCCCAGACAACTTGATAAACTCATTCATACCCTTAAAAAACCAAAAACAATACCCCAAAACCCCAAATTAAAAAAATTTACTAAGCTCATAAATGTTTTTCTAGAAAATTTCAAGGTAAAAAAAAATATCTAATATAAACTCTTTTCATTAAATGAAGCAATTTGACACCAATATTAATAATTTTTATGATCAGAATTGGTGCAACGAAAACTTTTTCTTTTTAGCATCATATTCCCGGTTTTCTTCTCCCACTTCTTTTAGACTAAGGGCAAAAAAAAAAAGTTTAATATCAAATTTTTTTTTTTTAAATCCTTGAAACTGAAGGAACCTAATATTTATAATTTTAAAAATATACAATAAATATTTTGCTCAAATTATATTAAAGCCACTTATTTTTTCATGCTTTTTACTTTGATGTTATCATTTTTCAATAAATTTGACTATAATTTTGTCCAATAAAGGATAAATTAAAAAAAAAAAAAAAACACTATAAACAGTCCATCTACGTTACTATGCTATACGAGGGGATCCACATTGGATTCCCCTGCATTTTAGATTTATAGATAACAGTTAATTATTGTAATATTTTCAATGTCGAAACATTCTGGTTCGATAGTAAATATGAAGGCGGTATCCATGTCCTAACATTTTCTCCGGATAACATAAAAAAAAAAAAAAAAGGAGGAGAAGAAGAAGAAGACTTTCCACCTCTACAATTCATTAAATAATTATGAGTAGTTCAACTGCTCCCCTTTATCGGCAAGATTTACACTATAAGTGGGGGGAAACGAACAACCTCTTCATTTTTACTTAACGAATTTATGTACTAATTTAATAATACAACTAAAAGAACTGGGTCGGTATCGTTTTCGATATGAACAGAGGATGCTCCCCGTCTTTTTTTTCCTTTCCTTTTCATTTTCTGTTTTTAGATTTTTTTATTTAATCTTTTTATGAAATAAATTTAAAAATTGTAGTATAAAGATAAAATTAAAAGAAAAAAATAATCATATTGTAAAAGAAGAAGAAAATAATGGTCAATCTTGACTTTTTTTAGAATTTCAATATTAATCTAAAAGTTCATTATATTTATTTTTCGGTCTTTAAGTTTGAGAAAAGTGAAAAAAACTTACTAGAAAATAGTGGAAAAAAAAAAGATTTTTGGTTGGCTATATTTCAAGCATAAAAAATAATAATTTTTGTGTCAAGAAAAGTAAATTAGGTTTTGTTTTTGTTTTTTTAGTTGATTTTTTTTAGAATGATTTAAGAGTGTTTTAAGAGATATGAGTTGTTTTTTAAGGTTTATATTGTGTTTTGAAGGTAATTTCAAATACAAACGAGTTGAAAAATGTATTTTTGGTAATTTCTAAACACCAGATGTGATGAAAAAAAAAAAAAACTAATCTGCAACATGTTATTTACCTGATAGACAACTTGTCACCAACTTTTTTTTTAAAAAAAATACATAAGTGAACAACAAGTTTTTTACCTAAAAAAAAAAAACCCTAGATGTAGCTTGGATTTCTAGACCAAGCATGCCTGAGCTTTTTTTATTAAAGTGTGCTTGGCCTTATACAATTTACCTTCCCCTTTTTATTCTATGCCTTATCTCATATAAGAGATAAGTTTGACATGTATCAATGTTTTTTCCTTTTATATTCTATATAAGTTAGCTGTATTTATATGAAGCTTTTTTAAAAATTAACAATTATCTGGTATCAGTAACAACATTAAGCTGCAAAGCTAAAATGAAAATATTTAAAATAAAAGGGATAGTCGGTATAAAATATTTATATATATATATATATATATCTTTTATTTATATTATAAAGATTAACTTTTCACTTTAATATTTAATTAGTGTCAACAGCTTTTTTTTAATTTATCAATTCATATATTTTTTATTTTAGTTTATAAAACACAAACATCCTTTTCTTTTTCAATTAGAAGAAAAATTATAATATTTTAGATATTATTTACAACAATACTACTTTAAATTAACTTGGAATTTTACCCTAACACAGGAGATAAAGCTAATACGTTAGTATGGAAATTGACAGTATTTAGAGACAGTAGATATAGCTGAAGTCAAACGCAGTGTTGTTGTTGTTATTATTAATGTAAGTTTCCACATCTTTTTTTTTTTTTTTTTTTTATTAATGTGAGTGTATAGATTAGCTTGCGTGTACCTTAAGTAATCTCACGGCTTCTAAAATTAACAATTATGTAAGTTTCTAGTGCCTATTATATTAGCAATTATATACTCAAACTTAAAATTACAGAAAAAACAAATCTTTTAATCCCAAATTATTATCACTAAATTATGTACAAGATAGTTAAGTTTCCACATCATTGAAGAAGGAGGAGGAGGTGAAGAGCAATGACTAAAATAATGTAACGTTCGCTATTAAATGTTAATTGCCCAGAGCTAATTTTTAGGAATGATTATTTTCGGTTTGGTTCAGTTTTCATTTAAAAAAATTAATTAAACTAAAATTATTATTTTTTTAAATTTAAAATCAAAACCAGTTTAAACTAACTGGTTTCGGTTCGATTCGGTTTTTGTTATTTAAAAACCAGAAAACCAAGAATCAAATCTCGTTTTTGTTCTTCGAAAGCTTGTTTTAGTTTACAATCAAAGTCGTAAATTACAATATAATGAAAAAAGTATAATCACATAAAATATCAAGGAAAATAGAAACTAGAAATTAATCAAGATGGCAAGAAAAACAGATATTTCCATAGTGAACGAGTTGGATCCAAATAGGTCTCAAATTAGTGTTTTTAGAAAAATAGATCTGCTAGGGAGAAAAGAGAATTTGATGGAGAAATAATTAAGATGCAGGGAGGCAAAGATAAAACAATGAGGGGTGGGGGGCTGCCGAATTTGTTGCTAGGGAGAGGAGAATGCGATGGGGAAATAATTACGATGGGGGGGGGGGGGGGTTATACTAGTTTTTTTTAGTTAGTTATGTGGTGGAATGGGTTTTGTTTATCATGGTTCAATTAGTTTTAGATATTTAAAACTGAAATTAAATTGAATCGAAATTTTTTTTAGATTTTCTAATCAATCAAGTTTTTTTTTCTCGATTCAATTTTTTTAGTTGATTTTTTTTTGTTTTTTTGATTTAATTGATTTTTCAGGTTTTTTGCTCACCCCTACTGACTTCCATTAGGCACATGCAAATTTATTGTCCCCTAAACATTGCAGGTCGGATAAAAAAAAATAAAAATTTAAAAGTGTTTATAAATTATTTAATATTATTATGAAATTTGATCTAATAAGTTAATTTTAAAATCTTTCAATCTAATTTTTTATCCAACTTTAATTTTAAATTAATTTACGTGAAAGTTATCTTGATATGATCTAATTAACTTGATAAATTTAAAAATAAACTAGATAATCGGTAAAAATATGGTTTGACTACATAAAAAATTCAAGATAATAATTTTTTTATTTTAATATTGAGACGATAATTTATTGAAATAACTTGAGTTTTTGTGTCAAACCAATAACCTGGATCATGAACTCTATCAGATTTAATAATTTTTTTTAATGATATGAAAAAATAAATAAATAAACATTCATAGAGCATCAATTAAATATTGAGACTTTTGTTTGAGACATCAATAACCTCGTAAAAAAATAAATAAATTATAAAGATCAATTTCAAATTAATAAAATATTAAAAGATAGAATTAAAAAAAATTAAAAAAGATTCAATAAAAATAAAAATAAAAAAAACTTGAAAGATAGAGTTAAAAAAAGAAAAGAAAAAAGATGGGGGTAGCCCTAGGGTTTTAGTAGAGTAAATATAATGTTAAATGTTGAAATCAAGAAAAAAAAATCAAACTCATGAGATTATAAATAACCTAATAGAAAAATATATTAAAAAATATAATTCTTAAAACAACTTAAAAGATAAAAAATAGAAAAACAAAAAAAAAAAAAATTAATGTGGCTAAAATAATTTAGCCACCTTCCGCGTTTTTTGTTAATGTTTTTTACATGTTAAAAACATGAAAGAAATATTTTAAAATTAAATCTATCAATACTTAATTTCAAGTTATAAATAATATTAGGGTTGCAATCAAAGCAACAGATGCAATAGTTCCCCCCACGGAGCAAAAGAATTAGCTGTTTTTTAGACACTTGCAGTATCCACATATATTTGAGGGTATCTCCCATTAGTTTTAATTAAGTATATATCTTTTAAAACCATAATTAACAATATTTTTAAAATTATAACTATAAAAATTATCTCAATATCAAATATATACTGATATTCTATACTAATAAAATTAAATGGAAGCATAATATTTTTAAAAAATACAAAAAAAAATATCCAAATTTAAGTAGTAAAAGGCTGAAGGAAATATCCAAATACATATTCTTGCTTTCACATGCTTCCATTTCGCTTCTCTCCTATCCAAAACCTTCCTCTTCTCAGGCCAATCTTGTCAAAGATTTCTCAGGCCAAATCGTCATTTCAAGGGAAAGAAGAATAAGTACTACCGTATTTTTTATTTCCTGGAATCTTTCTTATTGGAAAGTTTCTTTTTTCTCTTTTCTTTTCAGATCTTTGGCTTGTACTTTTTTTTTAATAAAATATGACTAGAAATCCTCTCCATTTTACTTCGTCCCAATCTGTGGTTTCTCTTACTTTCTACCTTTCTGGTTTTTTCTAATTTTATGAGCTGTAGATATTCAAAACTGGGTTCTTTTCATACCATTATCCAGACCCTACTCCTTTTTTTCAAAGCCCTGAAAGTAATTGCATTGCAAGGAAGTTGTAGCCTAATTTTGGGTCTCGTTTGTGTCCCTGTTAAAGTTTCAATATCCAACTCCCATTTTTCTATTTCCCCATGCCATCAAAATTTTATTTTTGATCAGGTCATTTGCTGCTATATTCATCAATATCGTGTTCCTACTTCCGAGTCAAATATTAGATGATCCCATTTTGATTTTCATTTGTACCCTGGTCTAAAAGGGAGATTGATCTTACTGCGGTGGTCAAGGTGGTTACAATCACACTGGCTTCTTGATTTTTAATCAGCTTTCCTGCCCTTGTAAAGTACCAAAGTCCCATTCTTTAGACCCTTCTTGAACTTGTAGTTGCTCCATTGTCATTGTTTTCTGCTTGATTAAGCATACAATCCTTGAAATTCTTAGATTTAGTAGTGTTTTTGCCTAATAATCGTTGACATGTGATTCATTGGCTTTAATTTTTGTGTCAATGATCATCTTGAATCTCTCCTGTTTCGTAAGCTTCATTGTGTTTAAGCTGTCTACTTTTTTACTACATGCTGCTGTGCCTCCGATGTGTAAGTAGTCACTGAATTTGCTGCTTGTTTTCTTGCATATCTAAGCATTTCAAGTATGCTTAAGCAGGGCAATTTCTTGTTCAGTTCACCTTTCCTTCTATGTGTCTTCTTCTGGTTCTTTCTCATTCATATTGTTGTTTCACATATTCCCTTGGGGTCAAAGCTTTCTGTAGAGGAAAATAACTTGTGGGTTTCCTCCAATGGTGATTTTGCTGTTGGATTCGCTAACCATTCTGAACAGCCTAATCAGTATAGTGTAGGGATACGTTTCAATTCAAAATCTATTCCTTTCCCCAAGCAAACTGTGGTTTGGGTTGCTGGAGCTGATGTCACTGTGGGTAACAAGTCCTTTTTCCAGCTTTCTCAAAACGGGGAGCTGGTATTGGTTGATTCTCTGAGGGGAGTTGCTGTGTGGACCAGCAACACGAGCCAATTAGCTGTTGCTTCGGCTCTTCTTCGTAATGATGGCAATCTTGTTCTATTGAATAGAAAGAAGGATGTTGTTTGGCAAACTTTTGATAATCCATCCGACACACTTCTTCCAGGCCAGAATCTACCTGTTCATAAAACCCTTAGAGCAGCAAGCAGAAATTCTGTTTCAAGTTATTACAGTCTTCATATGAATGCTTCAGGTCAGTTACAGCTGAAGTGGGAAAGCGATGTTATTTACTGGTCCAGAGGAAATCCTGCTAGTTTGAATCTTGGCGTCGTCCTTACCTCCGGTGGAGTCCTGCAACTTGTGGACCACAATCTGAATCCTGTTTGGTCTGTTTTTGGGGAAGACCACAATGACAGTGTAAATTTTCGGTTACTTAAATTAGACATTGATGGTAATCTGCGGATATACTCATGGGTAGAAGCTACAGGATCATGGAAATCAGTTTGGCAAGCCGTTGAAAATCAATGCAATGTTTTTGCAACCTGTGGCGGGCATGGCATCTGTGTTTTCAATACATCAGGATCTCCCGAATGCAGATGCCCTTTCAAGACAACATCTTCATCCAACTTGAAATGTTTTTCACTGAATTGTGATTCTAATCACAGTATGGATACTTATGAGCACACTTTTCTGTATGGGATTTATCCACCAAATGAATCTATCACCATTACTAATTTACAGCAATGTAGAGAGTTGTGCATGCAGGACCCGGCTTGTACAGCTGCAACCTTCACAAATGATGGGACTGCTCATTGCCGAATGACGACGAGTCCATACTTCTCTGGGCATCGAAACCCCTCTTTAAGTTCGATATCTTTTGTTAAGACATGCTCGGACCCCATAGCTGTTAATCCCCATAATTCAAGTTCTTCTCCATCACTATCTCCAGTCAAACGGTCTCATGGGTTGTGCCTTTCTTGTCAAATTGGTGGAGCAGCCTCAGGCACATTACTTTTATTTGTTGTTGTTCAGTTAGGGATTGGCTACTTCATGTACAGAAGAAGAAATCGGATTTTGAGGAAAGCTGCTTTAGCTTACACAGGCCGTAACTCTAAGGGTGTGATGATGTTACCATTTACAGAAATCAAGGACATCACTGGGAATTTCAAGCACCAGATAGGGCCAGGTATGTATAGAGGTGCGCTTTCAAGCCAACAGCCAGTAGCAGTCAAAGACCTTGACGAAACCATTGAAGAAAGGAAGTTTCGAGCTGCTGTATCGAAGATAGGAAGTATACATCACAAAAACCTGGTGAAGCTGAATGGCTATTGCTGTGAGTTAGGTCATAGATATTTGGTCTACGAATATGTCAAAAATGGTTCTCTGGACAAGTGTATCGAAGATGATGAGTTGAATCAAAGACTGACTTGGAGAAGGAGAGTTAACATATGCTTAACTGTGGCAAGGGCTATTTGTTATTTGCACGCAGGATGCAGGGAGTTCATAAGCCATGGAAATTTGAAATGTTCAAACGTAGTCCTGGATAAAAATTACGGGGCCAAGGTGAGTGAATACGGGTTGGAAATGGTTCGTCCTGAGGAATCATACGGTGGAGAGAAAGATGTGGCGGATTTTGGCAAGATGGTGCTGATATTGATAACCGGGCGTCCAGAAGTCAAGGATCTTTGGGAGTGGACCTATGAGGAATGGATCCAGGGGCACCCAGAGAGGGTGGTTGATAAAAGACTTGATGATGGCGTGGATTTAAAGGAGCTAGAGAGAGTGTTACGAATTGCATTCTGGTGCCTTCAATCAGATGAACAGATGAGACCTTCAATGAGTGAGGTAGTGAAGGTATTGGAAGGATCATTAACAGTTGATCCCCCACGACCTCCTTTCAGTCAAACGTTATCAGAAGAAGAGTCCCCGGAGTCAGGCTCCAAACCTCAAAGTCCAATGGAACCATGAAGATCAGTGAGTTTATTAGCTTTCCCACTATGGTCTGCTTTGATATGCTCATGCCATTTTTCCATCAACTGCTTGAGTATACGAACAACTGTAAGAAGAAGAAGTTCCGTTGAGTCTTAGTTTGAAATCAAAATGCAACTTCATACGCATTTTGGGATTCCATATTTGCAAGATAAATGTTGGTTCTAATGCGATTGATGCGTAGCCTCAAGCTGTTCTGGGGGGCTTACTCATCGGTCTTCTCTCTGATATGGAATGCAAGAACAGTCAACCACTAGGGTTGTAAACCTATGAAACCTGCGACCTCTTTGGCAACTTCTCCTCAAGGCACGTCGCCTGAAACTAGTAAGCCGGTGCCTAATTCAAGTACCTTTTTACCAACAATTGCCTGCTCTCGTTTTTGGAGGGAAGGATGTGGAAGGGCTTGAAGCTTGACGGTCCATGAAACTTGATGTTGATTGCTGGCCCATTTTAGGTTTGTTTCCAATATCAAAGCTCTATTGTCATAATGAGTGGGCCTTGTTACCATTATTCAAAGTGGACCTTTACCTAAATTCTAGGTTGGTTTGAAACAGCCTAATTAATTATTTAGTTGTCTTTTTGGAGGAAAATAATTGCGTTATTATTATTCTTTATTTGTTTAATCTTCTTTCCCTTCCGTCTTTAAGCCCCTTTTATCCAGTAAGGCAGCGACTGTAATAGGTTTCAACTAGACCTGGACTTCATTGCGAGTAGGGTAAAAATAATTATATTTAGTCGACGCAAGTATATTTTAGATAAAAAAGAGAAAACTTAATATTAAATAATAATAATAAAAAAAACAATGGCAGCTAGTGTTTATCCTATTAAACTCTCTGAGTTATTTGATAAAAAATAACAATTTCTTTTTAAAAAAACTAAAGCTATTTTTTCAACCTATTAAATGCTAAATATTTTTTTTTTTTAAAACCAAACATACAAAAGAAAAAAAGAAGAAGCAATTGTTAGAAAAAGGCTTGAGCTTGCTTAGGTTAACTCGCTAAGCCCATCAGATCAAGTTGTGAGATCAGAATAACCGAATAAAAAGAAAAACAAAGAAACTACTAAGTCTATTATTTAAAAAAAAAAATCAATGTCAAATTATGACATGGAAAAAAAAGTAAAAAAAAAAAACAAATGATGTGAAGTTGTGAACCCAAGACCAAAGCCATTTGAATGGAAGCACTAAACCTAAAAAAAAACAATAAATTCTAAATTTTAATAAATCAAAAGTTAAAGGATAAAATTCAAAAATAAATTCAATCACAAAAAAAAATTTAAAAATAATAATTAAAAGAACAATGATCAAATTAAAAAAAAATTAGAGAATGAATAATTTTGGATTGAAAGGCTAGATTGAACAAAAAAATCAATTTCACAAAAGAATTAAAGAATAAACCACCAAAGAGAAAGAGAATAAGGATCAAATCTAAAAAAGTTAAAAAAAAATTAAAATTTTGATTAAAGAATGAAATTGAAAATAATTAAAAATTCACAAAAGAGGCAATAAAGAAATTGAAAAAAAAAATATCAAGATAAAATTTGAAAAATAAAAAAAATTTAAATTAAATGATGCAATTGAAAAAAAAAATTACAAAAAAAAGGACACAAATTAAAAATTCATAAGAATAAAAACTAATACTAAAATATTCCCAACCAAGAGGATTTCGCTGAAATTTTCAATGCCATGTGCGAATTATGAGAATAGAGAAAGAAAATAGAAAAAAAAAAAGCTTCTGACAATAATCCGTCCATCACAGACAAACACGTGTAGCCTATTGAGGAAGAGGATGCTGCAGGAAATTGACTAACATGATGAAATAAAGTTCTCACCATCACATAACGAGTGTGTTTGGTATTGCGATAGTTTTTATGGTTGTGATTTGAAAAAAAGTTATTTTATAAAAAGTACTTTTAGTTGAAGTTGGTTTGAAAAAATAGATGTTTGGTTAAAACTGTGGTTGAAATTGAGGTTGAAGAAAAAATA
This sequence comes from Populus alba, assembly GCF_005239225.2. Lineage (NCBI taxonomy): Eukaryota > Viridiplantae > Streptophyta > Magnoliopsida > Malpighiales > Salicaceae > Populus > Populus alba. The sequence continues at coordinate 5,038,988 of NC_133299.1, forward strand.
GTTTTAATGTGTGTTGGTTAAGAATGCTTTTGGAATTGAGGTTATAAAATAATTTTAAAAAATATATATTAATATTGATGGTTTTTAATTTAAATTTTATGGATTTAACTATTGCTATTACATCATGAAATAAATCATACTTAAAAAAATTACTTTAACAAAAAACTATCTACAATTCCATTACGTACAAAATTCATTTAACAAGAACTACAAAATTAGATAAAATATTATCAAGAATAAAATTAAGATTACACTATGAGTAAATTTAATTCACCTTAAACTAATTTAAAAAAATAAAAAAAAATTGTTGTTCACGTGAATAGTGCAAGTGAAATCAATTAACTACATTGGTAAAAAAAAAAAAAAAAAAACCATGTTCAACGAACAGTGGAGGCATGCTCCACTGTTCCTGAACAGTGCATGCCTCCACTGTTTCAAAAAAAAAAAAAAATGCTCCACTGTTTAGAACAGTAGAGCTGCCATGCAAAAAGTAGCAATTTGCTATTTTTCATTTTTCTGCGGCTAGAACACAATAAATTAAGGGACCCATGTACAGTAAATAATTTTTTTTTATTTAACCAAACAGTGCGTTTTGAAACGCAACCTCTACCTTGTAGCCAAACGGGCTCGTTGTCAAGCGTGACTTAAAAATCATGGAACCTTCAATGCACTGACAAGTTTGAATTTTTATTATTTTTTAAATTATTTTAAAGATCAATTTACCCATCTATCCATCTAACAATAACAAAAAAAAAAAACCCAAAGAAAAATACAAAAATGCCCCAAGAAAAACATAAATGAATTTTGAAACTAGGATAATTTAGTAAATTTAATGGGCTTCTGAATATTTAATTTATTTTTATTTTTTAAAACATAAATTTACCCCTCTACCCTTTCAAAAAAAAAAATCAGAGAGAAATACAAAATCACACCTAAAAAAAAACATAATTAATTTTGAAACCGAGGGCAATTTAGTAAAATTACTATGCAGTAAAATATGAAATTTAAAAAAATAGCTCAAAACCAACTATCATTTTTTTTTTTAATTTTAAAGATATTGAAGGTATTTTACTGCTAAAAAAAACTTTTATACCCCTAAGCAAAACAAAAATGATAAATAAATCATGTGAAAAATATCATTTTACTCTTGAGTTACAATAATTACTTTTCTTGTGGCACAATATTTTTCTCACGCCTTTTATATTTTCTTAAATTACTAAATTATAAACTTTCTTTGGTATGACAGATATAATTTTACATATGTAATATATAAATATATGAATGGAACATTATATATATATATATATATACATGTAATAATATTAAAAATACCTTAATTTTTTCTTAAAAAAAAACAGAATATAAGCAGTTCGTTGCATTTTGCTTGAAAAGAATTAAAATTTTAATTAAATTTGCAGAGAAGATTAGCCATCTCGCTCCACAAACACATGCACCATTAATTAATTACGAGTAACATTCCCTCTCCAAAGCATAAAGATATAGATTGATGCTTTATTTTGTAACTCGCGGTAGAAAAAGAAAAGGGATTGCTGTATACTTGCCCCCTCGCTGAGTCGGGCACAAAGGGAATAACAATAATCTCAAGCACCTCCCTGTGCCCCACTTCATATAATACCGTTTGATTCTTTTCTGATAAAGCCTTATCTCTTGTATTGAAAAGTGGTAAGCCTTTATATTAAGAAAAATATATCTTTCTGATTCTCCTTCACTATAACTTCTTGGTATATGCACTGAAGGTGTCTACAAGCTGGAGAACATATATCCAGGAAATTGATAGGAAGTTGCAAATTCATTTCTTTAAGAGTGTCCAATCCTGACGGGATTTGGTACAGGTTTGAATGGATTTCTTCTTCAAGTGGTAGTGGTTAGTGTTTGCTGCTGTAATGTTATTTTGGATTTACTTGATCCAGGTCAGAAGCTTTTGAAGTTTTCAAATGGTTATTAAATAGTGTTTTGGAATGTTCCTGTTGCTGTCTTCCAAGTCATGAATGCCTTTCAGGTGAGAGGCACTGTTAGCTAGCTAGTGTCTCTTTCTTCAACTTCATCTGCTGTAACTTTCACAAAGCCAAAAGGAAGTCTTATCAATCCATTACATCCACCTGAAAAGAGCATCTATAGCTAGCTGCTGCATCGATTTCAGCCCTTCCTCTTAGAACTCAATATTTAGCAGTCCAAGCTTATTGATCAAGCCCTCGCATGGCTCCATCGAATACAAGAAGATCAACAAGACGCAAGAGGCAACAAACTGTGCCAAAATGCGAAGAACCATCGAGGGATCTGCCTTGCAGTCACAGCACTACTTCTACCAGCTCCAAAGAGTCATGCACTGTCAACATTAATGACCAAGAAGGTGATAAGGACATCGTTGGCTGTTCTACACCGAAGGCTCAAAGATTCAAAATACCTGAGATCTTATCTTGTCCACCAGCTCCAATGAAGAGAAGGGTAACTACAAAGTCCTCGTCAAAGAAATCTCCCATAGTATTTTTCGCTCCTCCAGATATAGAGCTTTTCTTCTTCTTTGCATTTCGTGGTAATATCCCAGCTTAACTGATGTGCTTATACTGGTTCTATGGATGACTTCTATGTACTAATATTTGCTACTTAATGATGGCCATTTAAGTGTGCAATTAGTAATTAGGGCTTGAAGATTGAGCAATCAACCCTTGATTGCAGATTTGTGCTAGTTAATTATTTCAGTAGGGTTTTGTATTTTATGGATGTATGTGCCTATAAATGCTGAATCTTCAATTTCATTCTCTCTTTTCCCCCCTAAAACGCCTTTTAATTTGTTAAAACGATATCTTGTGGATTAATTTTGTTAATTTCTTGATAATTACTTTTAAGACGTGAGATATAGAAGATCAGTGCTGCGGATTGAGTAAAACATATAGTGCTTAATTTGTAGCTCCATCAGAAGCCTTTACAGAACTGTGATTTCTTTTCTTTTATGTGAATGTTACTTTGTAGAGGGAAAGAAAAGAAAAACAAGAAAAGCTTCTTTTTAGTGTGACTTCGATGATTGAGTATTCTTCTTTTGCTTTTTCCTGTTGAACTTTTTGCTACCGTCGGCATCTTCATCTAATATTCATACTGTTTTTCTCAGTCTTCATGCTCGTGTTAACATGCAATTTTCTTGCTGTGCTAGCTTCTGCACCATAATTTGATCGTCACACTATGGTTTGACACTTGACTCACAACGAGCTGCCTATAAATAAATTAATTAGAAATGCATGTATCTCAAGGTCATAAATTTATTTTATATATAAAAAGAAATTAAATGTATTCTTTGGGAGAATTTTATATGAACAATGAAACTTTTTTTTTTTTTTTTTTAAATTCAACCTCTCTCTTTTCCCATTTCCCTCCATGTTTTATTTTAATTTTGTTTTTTTCCCCTTAATTTCATTCTTAATTTTTTTAATAGTAGTGTGAGTTGTTTTGGAATTGGATTAAGAGAGTTTTTTTTTTTTTCAATCTCATCATTTTTATTTTTAGATTTTTTTTACCGGTCGACCATGTTATTTTTAAGCCAGCCAAGTTCACTAAGTCACACCAAGACAACTCTCACATGATTTAAACTAGATAAAAAGTTACACCGGTAGGTTTTTTTATATTAATTTCATCCTTTAATTTTTTTAGCATAAAAAAAAAGATGTTTAGACAATTATAGTGTTTTCAAAAAAAGTAAGAGAAATTGAGATTCAGGTCATTGATTTAATTGAATTTAATAACTTGGTTAATTTAATAATATGATAACAAATAATAGACAACAATAACATATAAATCAACCAATACAAATTTGGTATGAGTCAACTTAGGTTATCCTGTAAAATTTATGAATCGACACTTGAAATTAGGATAACCCTGTAGAGTGATAGAATTGAAAAAAATCAATTTTTAAAAATGATTTTAAAAAAAATAACTAAGTCAATCTAGACTAATTTTCAATCTTCGTGACCTGGGTTTTAAATCCAAAATTATCTTATAGAAAGCAAACTCGAAAAAATCACAAAGCTAAATTTTTTATTAACAAAATGCCAAGGAATGAAATGAAAAGAAGAAGAAGAAGAAAGTTTGAATTAAAAAAAGATCTAAAAAAACAAATAGCAATTAAGAGGAATAACAACTAGATCTGATATAAAAATAAAATAAAATAAAATATTGAGAGATGCAATTGAAAAAAAATTCAATTAAGAAAATGATCATAAAAAAAATAAAGATTAAATTTAACAGATAAATAAATCAATAAAGGACGAAATTGAAAGAAAATTCAATTCTATGAATTATTTAAAAGAAAACAAATAATAATAAAAAACATTGATCAAATTTGAAAGATAAATAAATTGAAGAGTTGCTTTTAAAAATCTCCAGGGTTAAGTGTGGCAATTACGAAGAAGAGAGAAAAATAAATAAATTATCGTTGACGCCAAACTAGAGGTCCGATAGTAACATGCATAGCCCAAGGATAGATGGGCAACTATGAAGATTCAGAGGTTATCGTAGAAGTTGATGCTTGAAGGCTGAAAGATTTGCGTGTGTCGTATGGAGGGTGTGGTAAAAGCCACTCGTGTTCGCACAAATGACATGTGTTATCCACATTTTAATATTAAATAATATTTCACATATGCTAAAATATCAAATTGCCCAGAATACAACTCAATAATGACAAAAAAATATCCATAATAAAAATAATAAAAAAGCCAAAGACACAAGTTAAAGATAATTTAAATTCAATGATAATGTAATTATTTTACTATGCTAATAAAAGAAAAAAAAGTTGAAATAACAATGCATGTTGTTTTAATATATTTTTATTTTAAATAGTATATTAGTCATTTTATTGTGCGAATACAACAAAAATACTTTATTACCCATCTTGTCTAGTTTAATTTTTATTCTTGAGAATGATAAAATTACAATTTTATCATCCTAATCTTTAGTGGCAATGAGAATGAGACAAGAGTTACAGTAAATCTTCTACAGCAAACCATCTTTAATAAAGGTTGAATTGCCTGGAGATCTTAGTCATGAATAAGATGCGTTAAGCTAAAAACAAAATTATAATAATATAATTTCAAGAAAAAAATAAAGTATTTTTAACTGAATTATTCGGTCCATACTTGAAATTAGCTGATTTACCCATCATGTAAAGTCAGGGCGGCAATTATTAGGGCTCTTCCCAGAAAGCAGTCATCGTATCAGAGCCTGAGAGTATTTGATTTGTTGCTTGGTGGGGTGGATAATGGCGTCAGGTGGAGGTGGAGCCCTACCACGTAGCGTGTGCGGTGCTGGATGGCGTATCATTTCTTGCACAGGACACACACGTGAAGCGAATCTCCTTCATGTTTTCCCGTGAATTTATTACCCCGAGAAAATGGAGTTATTTGTTAAAGTTACCTCGGCGAGGTAAATTTTTTCACATGGGTCGGGTCTTGGGCCAAGTTATTGGGCTTTCTTGGTTTAACTTTGGGGCCTGTATTCTTGAACAATTCTAGTTGTCATTCTAGATGTATCCACACTGTAAAAGAAGCCCAAAGTAGCCCATAGACCATAACTCTGCAATCTTCCTATAGCCCAACAGGAGAAACATATTTCTAGTTTGTAGTTTGTACATCATTTTTCACATCAAAACAGGGAAAGGGCTAGCACAATCAAGCCCTTGCGCACTGGACTAAAAGGAAGAAAGTCTAGGCTAATGGAACAGATTACGTGTCGCTCATTGAAATAAATTTTGGTTATCTTTTATAATTGAAAAATTGAAATTCAAGTTTTCAAACTAATAAAACCTGAATTACACCCTATTTCACTAAAAACAACACCTAAAAATATCATAAAAACTTAAATAACCTATGTTTATAGCATGCTTTAATCAATATAACAACTTAAAAACAAAACAAATCAAAATAAACCTTTTAGATTATGATTTTATGTCGTAGTTAAATACTTAAACAATCTCCATCAAACTTTTCTCTCCCAAATAAATTTAATGAAATTAGTTTTTTTTTTGGGTTTTTTTGGCCAATTCAAGACTTTATCCCTCATTTTTATTTGCTGTGATTTTTTATCACCTCTCTAAATCATTGAAGACTGAAATGTAAGAGAAATGAAAGTCGATGGCTATAAAAAGATGTTTCATAACTACAGGGACCAAAGAATGGAAAACCTTGCCTTTTAAAAAGGGCAAAAACAAACTTCTCTGGTCCTTGTTCCTGTTTTTTAACCATAACTTCAAATTTATTTTGTAATAGTGGTTATTAAAAGAATAATCTGTCACATTGCATTTGTGAGAGTGTGCATAACAAAACATATCCAATCATATGAGAGTGTTTTACAAACCACCACACCTTCATTCATTGTGGACATATGAGCTGAAGCACCTGTATCTAGGAACTAATCAGCTCCGGTCGAGTCAAGAAGTGAGCAAGAATAATTGACAGCCTCACAATATAAGCGGCTAAAACACGGGAATAACATTGAGGACACAGGTCTGCAAAGTGTCCATCAACGCGATAGATCTGACGGCGTGGATGGCGACATGCTTGGTTATAATTGCGTCCCTGATTGCATGCTGATGACGGAAGAACTGTCAAGAGGTGCGAGGTTGCTGTCCAGGATTGGTCCTCCGCCGTGGTTGATTCCTCTGCTGCCAGTTGCGACTTGTGACAGTGAAGGCAGCAACAGCAGTAGGTGACGCAACAGGTTCAAGTGATCTTTAGAATAATTCAAAGCTTTCGGCTCTGGAGACAAGGTCAACAAATGATGGCAGCAGAGTGAGGGCCATCCGGGCAAAAGAGAAACTTGAAAATTCTGTACCAAGTCCACATAGAAACCAGTGCACTTTATTGTCAACTAGACATCCAATGTCGTGTAGCTGGTCGCAGAATCCCTTGAAGACACGACCAAAGTCTGTGACAGACCCGGTGGCTCTCTTCATCGACTGCTATTCATCCTTGAGGTGGATCTCTCGTGCCTTGGACCTGTGATTAAAGGTTGTTTCCAAAGCAAGCCAGACGTCATGGGCGGTGAATAGTCCAACAATTTCAGCCAATGCTTCTCCAGTTAGGGAGGATCGGAGGAGGCAAAACAAGTGTTGATTAGCTTCTTTCCAAGACAAATATTTGTCACTTGGTGTTTGAGAGTTGAGAGAATCAAATTTTGGATGTGGAACAATGGAACCATCAATATGACCGACAAGGACGTCTTGGCTCGCAATGAAGGGAAGGATTTGACTATGCCAAATGAGGTAATTAGCAGAAGATAATTTGACAGTGATCAAATGAATAAGGGTGGTGAAGGGCAGAGGGGCAGAAGGGTTTTCTGTGGCCATTGGAGAGAAGACGAAAGGATTAAAGGGAGGTTAATCCAGAAGCTCTGATACCATGAGAGTATTTTACAAAACACCACACCTTCAATGTGGATGAGATATTTTATTTCTAGTTGCAGAATTACATGTGATCTTTACAAGAATGGAAATGATTTCCTAGAATCAATTACATAGCTATAATCAAGGATCAATTCTTTCAACAATGGTAAGCCTGCATTATCATAAAAATAATCTGCAATTGAATCAATTAGCTTGAACAGAACCTGCAATTATATCTTTGACTGATTTCTTAACATCAACATCATTTAATAATAAGAAAACATAGCTTTGAAGGAACAAAAAATAAAAGAAATAAAGCATAATGACTAAAGTATGAATAATGAAAAACACAAGGGACTGAAGAGGAAAAAAGAAATGTATTCTTGGAAATCATCAAAACTGTAACTCTATTTTTTCTCTCTTTAAGTGGAGACAGATAGCTTATAGAACTGAGAAAAAGAAGAATGGAAACGAAGAACCTGCCAGAAGAAATTAATGGGTTAGCAAATGGAAGACGAATATATGACTTAGGGAGGAGAGACTTATGTGGATGGCTGAAATTGTTTCTTTCACCGGACACGCTGGCACAGGGACCAAGATATGTTTTTTTTTAGCAATACAACGTAGCACCATCGAAAAAAAAGAATTAATGTTCAAAGAAGAACGACAACATTTTCAAAAAAAATAAAAATAAATAATGAGTCAAAATTCATATCAGTCCAGATCACAACGCTGCATCACGAAATCTTTATTTAAAATTCAAACTAATAAAATTTGCTAACAAATAAAAAGGAAGGATTGGCAGTAGAGTAACTAAGTTGCTTTGAAGCAAATCTCATTACCTAAAAGGCTTGGACTGTCTTAAATTTACATAGAAATTTAAATGAGGACACTGTTTGTTTGCTGGAAAATAAGTTTTTTTTAAAAAAATAAATTTTGAGAAAGTAAATTTCAGGAAAATAAATTATTTTTTAATGTTTGGTAGTGTAATGGAAAAATAATTAGAAAACACTTTTCAGTATTTGGTTATATCATGGAAAATGAGCTGGAAAATAACTTATTAATGTTTTATTTTTCTTAAGTTTATTAAAATAATGAGGAACAAATCTTACAAATTAAAAAGTTAAATGAGAATGAAATTGAAAAAAAAATTTATAAATTATCTCAAATAAAATAAATAATAATCAAAATAATAGATATCAAATCTAAAAAATAAAAAAATTAAAATAATAATAATTAATATTTCATAAATTATTTCAAATAAAATAAGTAACAATAAAAAGAATGAAAATCAAATTTGATAGATAAAAAATTTCAATAAAAAAATGATAAGAGAAAAGTAAATAACAATTATAAAAATAAGGACCAAAGTTAATATAAAAATTAAATTTTAAGTGATGAATTTGAAAAATAAATATTCAAAACAAAATATATATAGCAATCAAAAGTTTGAGGACTAAATTTGATATAATCAACAAATAATATGATATTTTTAAATTTTTTTAATTTTCAGAAAGTGTTTTCCGCCCAAAATTTTTCAGGAAAACACTTTCTGGAAATCAAGCTAAATTTTTTCTTTATTGGAAAATGTTTTTCGTTGATCAACTTTTCTAATGACAAACAAACACAGAAAAATTTAGAAAGTTGATTGGTCATAAATCACTTTCCGAAAAATAAACATATCAAGATATTGTTACCTATTTTGAATCTCCATATAAATATACAAAAAAATCAGAAAAGAAAAAAAAAAAACTAACAAATTACGAGTCTCTAGATTCGGTTGTTTATCTTCAGTATGTAGCTCAGTATTTGTCCTTTCGAGGAAAGATTATGATTTAAAATTCCTCAGTTTGTTGCTCCAAATTTGTTTCAAGCACTCTGTATTTTCGTTGTCATGCCTCAGCCATACCTTCACGAGTCCCGACATTTACAATAAAACCGAACCGCTAACGGGAAAAAAAAGCCAAAGAAGCAAACCGGAAAAAAAGAGAACCGGTTCGGTTGTTTCAAAAAAAAAAAAATGAAGCCGTTTCATCAACAAAAAGAAATCTGACATTACAGCTGCTAATACTGCACCTGATACGCATACCCTTCAACTCATCAAGCTCTGGATCCAGACCCTTCAACTTTTTCAGAGAGTCCGATTCGCCAAGGAGTAATGGGGAGGCAACAGAGCCCTTGCATCGAACGCACCCATATCAGACGTATTCCAGCAGCGGATGCAACCTGCAGTTTCCCGGGTGTCATATTTCTCATTTGTTTGTTGGAAAATAATTTTTTTTTTAAAGTGAATTTCAAAAAAGTGAATTTTAAAAAAATTTTTGATGTTTAGTAATATAATAAAAAATGAATTGGAAAACACTTTCCAGTGTTTGGTTATGTAATAGAAAATGAGCTGGAAAATAACTTATTAATATTTTATTTTTTCTCAAGTTTATTAAAATAATGAAGAACAAATTTTACAAATTAAAAAGTCGAATGAGAATGAAATTAAAAAAAAATATATAATTTAATAAATTATCTCAAATAAAATAAATAATAATCAAAATAATAGAGATCAAATCTAAAAAATTAAAAAAAAAATGAAAGATGAAGAAATTAAAAGTAATAATAATCAACATTTCATAAATTATTTCAAATAAAATAAGTAACAATCAAAAGAATGAGGACCAAATTTGATAGATAAAAAATTTCAATAAAAATATGATAAGAAAAAAAAAGCAAATAGTAATTATAAAAATAAGGGAACCAAAGTTAATATAAAATAAAATTTTAAGAGATGAAATTGAAAAATAAATTTTCAAAACAAAATATATATAGCAATCAAAAGTTTGAGGATCAAATTTGATATAATCAGCAAATAATGACATTTCTAAATTTTTCACAACTTCCGAAAAGTGTTTTTCCCCCCAAATTTTTAAGGAAAACACTTTTCTAAAAACCAAGCTAATTTTTTTTTTTTACTGGAAAATGTTTTTCATTGACCAACTTTTCTACTGTCAAACAAACACAATAAAGTTTGGAAAGTGATTTCCCGGAAACCACTTTTTGGAAAACAAACACAACTAAAGGGAAAACACTTTCTTGAAAACTAAGTCAAATTTTTCTTTGACTGGAAAGTGTTTTTCGTTGACTGGAAAATGTTTTCTGTTGACTAACTTTTCTAATGACAAACAAATACAAAAAAATTTTGAAAAATAGTTTTTCAAAAATTATTTTTCAAGAAATAAACATGGACAATTTCATTCGCTCTCAGAAAACATGAAGGGAGAAAGGGATTGCAACGCGAACAAATTATGGTGAGTGAGGTAAAGGGTCTGTCTCCACCATTGCCAATTGCATGAAAGCCCATTAGGCTGTGTCAGAGAACCATCTCAACCCAATAGCTTAAGCTGTTAGGTGAGGTTTCAAGATATGATTTATATTATTTTCTAACACACCCCTTCAAGTGAAAGCCCTTTGGGCTTGAAACTTGCACAGATCCACATTATTTTGTGCTTGATTTTTATCAAATAAATAGGGATGATGAGATTCGAACTCGTGACCGCTTGGTTATAAGGCTCTGATACCATATCAAAGAACTATCTCAACCCAATAGCTTAAACTGTTAGGTGAGGTTCCAAGATATGATTTATATTATTTTCTAACAGGCTGAAAGGTGCTCTGGATTATTCTACACTCTTGAGAAATGAAAGGTGCTTCTCACTTGATTGAATCACTATGCTTTGCTTGATCCTGCTGAAGGTGTTCCTTCAATCATTGTGAATCGTTCATAGCTTTTCTGCAAAGCTTGAGACAATGACCCTGACTCGCGTAGGGAGGAAGGTGTTGTGTACATGTATGTTACAGGCAAATCATTCTTGGCTTGTTGTGTGTCACTTTCTTCAGGGGTTGTAGAGGGCTTTCTATAGTTAAGTAGATCACCGTTTCCTTGTACTCAATTTAAAAAAACAATCTTTTTTCGGATTTCGATTGTCTGCTTTGAAAAGGAATTTAATACTGAAAAACCCAATCGACAAGGAATTTAACCTTTGAAAAAACCGAAAGAACAGGTTATGAGCATTTGCATTTGTATTTGCAATCTTTTGCTCAGCTTCTCTGGGTCCTCTGTTATGGGGTTTGTTTCATGTCAATGTGGAATTGATTTGTAGGCGAGCCCATCAAGAATGTCTATTAATGGATCATGTGATGTTGGGGGAATTTGTGTTTGACTTGGTCAAAGCTCTCGGTTAATAGATTTATTAAGTGAATTTTAAAATGATTTTTTATAACACGATATTATTTTAGATAAATTACGGAAATGAAGTTGCTATTTTATTAAAAAAATAAAAATTCCTCCAAGTTGACTTTGACCTAGTTAAATTTTAAACAAGTTTAAGAGTCTTTTTAGATTAAGATTGATTTATGAGATCTAGGTTATGTTATATCTATTTTTTTATGGTTTTTCTAAGCTATAATTTTGCTTTTATTATCTTCTTCTGTTTTTCTTACAATTAAAAATTTTTAAATATTAGATAATTGCTAGTACCAGGATCCAACGTTCAATAATATAGGGTGGAAGACTTAACCCTATTGGGTCTTGCTAGGCATCCGAACTCAATATCTAAGGACTCTTGTTGTCTCTTTTTTTTTTTTTTTTTTTAACTTCTTTTAAATCAAAAGGGAATGAAAGTCATTCTTAGAAGTTGTCGATCGAAAGAATATAATACATATGAAATCTTATTTTTTTTGTTGACTTTCTAAGGTATAACCTCCACCATGATATTAGTGGCTTAGCTCTCCGCGTTTTCTGAAAGTATTTTTTTTATAGAGAGAGGGTGCTCAATAAGAACGTCATTGGTTTTGCTAGGTAGTCGGATCCAATGCTATTGGGTCTAGCTACTCAACCAAATTTATAAATAAATTTTTACTAAACATAGTAAAGATAATGTTTTCATATGCACTACAATCATTTATAGTATAAACATTTTATATTTATAGTGTGGTTCATAGTAAATTTATAGTGTTTTTTTCAAGCATTTTAATGTTTGATAATTGCAGTAGTAAATGGCTAATCGATGAGTGAACATTTTTGTTATTTTATAAGGAGAATGAAAGCAGCAGCAACATGTAAGCATCAGCTGACACTTGGTGATAACAATATACAGAAGTACATCCTTGTTTCTTTGACATTAACATAAACTATCAGCATTCAGCAAGAGAATGCTCTTTGATTATATATAGATTCCCAGGCAAAACGAAAATGATTCATGGAAAAATAAAGCAGCTGCAGGCAATGATATTCTTGGTCCTCAACAGTGCTGTAAAAATCAAGATCAATAACAGTATGATCAGCTGGCACACGCCCAGTTTCTTGAGCTTTCTTTTCCCATCCTTGTACCGTGCCATTTTTCCATTGCTCTTCAAATCCAGCAGTAACCTACAACAACAATCTATATATATCTACATTGTTAAATGAAGAACATGATTGGCTCTGACCAAGCACGCCCATACTTGAGTTTTTGCAGATGAAAAGAGGCAGGCAATCACAACGCCATAACATCGTTTCTTGCGAGCAGATGTCCTGTGGCGAAGAATGCATTCAAAATAAGAAGAAAACAAAATCAGATAAAAATAGGATTTGAGAGTAGATTCATGAATCGCATGGCAAAAAAGGAGACAAGTACTGAAGGAAAGGGGAAGGAAGGTGCTTTTTATTTGTGGTGCATCCTGGACCTCTCATCAAAACCTCTGTAGGCCTATCAAAGTCTGCAGACTGTACAAATGGAAGGTGCTGAATGTGAGAGGAACGCCGGCCCGGAAAAGACACCGACCAATCCTAACAGATTATCACCAACTTGCTCTGTATGTGGCCTCAGTTTGGGCCCCCCCACGAGGAGGTAAAGACAGCCGAAAGAAGAAAGGTACCGAAACCAACTTGGAAAAGTTCAGTTAAAGCAGTTCCCCGTACAGTTCTTTTTTAATGGGATGATAGTATGTTTTTTTTTTTTTAAATAATTTTTATTTAAAAATATATTGAAATAATTTTTTAAAAATTATCTTTAAAAAAAAAAACTTGTATGGGAGCTCTAACAAGTCTTTCGAATCTCACTCTTTCTGTTTCTTCAATCTCCTCTCATCTTTTGCGCCTCATTCTCTATTTCTGCTTGCTTGAAACAATGATGGGAAATCAACTTGGTTATATTTTACCAAGATGATCGTGAACACGCCCATACAAATTATAAATCATCTCACTGCCGGCAAGGGAATAGTACTTGACTAACTGTTCAACCATTAATCCAAGTCGTCTCCTTTCTAATACAGGCAAATAATGGAAAAAAAATGGAGATGATATCAAGACAAGGGATTATTACAAAAAATCATGTTTCGAGCTTTGTCACCGTTCAATTTCTTAAGAATATAAAGCAGAGACAACTAGGAGATTTTGAAGTTCGTGAAAGCATGTTAGTATCTATGAGGCTGGAGTCGTTAGCTTGGCTGATTGATCCCATTCAAGTCATCTGAAAATTAGTCAATGGCATACACGTCAAGCCCTCTTGTTCGTCCAGGAGCCCCTCCCTTGAGTGAGGATACATCCAGTACTATCCTGCTCAACCCACATCATGGTAGTTGTAAGTCAATAATCACACCATTCAAATAACTTACAAGAGATCATAATGTTGAATATAAGGTTCTTGAAGAAAGATAGTGGAACTAACAAGCTCTTTGATGCTTTCTCTAGTTCTGGAGTTCCATAGTTTATGATAATCTTGTTATCCATTTTCGAAACTGAATGGTCTGCGGGCAGATCAATCCCTTGGGGTACTGGATTGACAAAGCATCATATTAGCTACATTTTCTTAGACATTAAAGACTTGCATATTTTACCAAAGCAGATGAAATAAGTATATCATGGATTTATGTTGATGACAGATATCTTACCTGATATCTGGGTAGCTGCGGCAGCTCCATCTATCCCAAGAAGTTTCTGCAGCAAATCAGAGAGAATATAAAGCATTTTGAAAATAAACTCTGCATGGATGCAATGTCAAGCAGCACAGTATTACCTTAAGACTCTCATAACAGTCATCCAGATTATCGTTATACAAGATATGATCAAAGATGCCCGATGATTTTCCTTGCTCCATCTCCACCTCTGCATTTTGGAGTCGCTTAAGGATCTGCTCCTCTGTCTCAGTACGTCTGTTGATCAGATTCAAGTAAGAACAAGTGCAGGAAGGTACAAGAATGGTTAGGAATTCGTATGAACTTCTGACTTACCTTGAACGGAGGCGAGTCTCAAGCTCCTCCATTGAGGGGGGGCAAATAAAGATGAGGATTGCTTCCAGAGAACTAGCCCTCACTGATCTTGCCCCTTGAACATCGATGTCAAGAATGCACCTCTGCAAGCCCAAATGAAATAGCAAAATATAATCAATAAGCTTCTTGGAAAAACATTTTGAGTTTGCAGATGCAAGTATTTTGATTAAGTTGAGGTCTTTATTTTTAGAAAAAAGGCTCTTTATATGGTTTCTGAAGACATTCAGCAAAAGCAATCCACATGCATTATCATTTCTCGGTTGATCCAGTACCTAAATACCATTGCATTGCTATGAATACCTTACATTGCAACCACAATAGGTATCCACAATTGCTTATAACAAAGTAATATAGATTGACCAAGAAAAGGAGGAACAGAAATATTCACCTTCCCCGCATCAGTTACCACCTCAACAGCTTCAATACTGGTCCCATACAGATTTCCATGAACAGAAGCATACTCAACGAATTTCCCATCTTTTATCTCTTTCTCCATAATACTTTGCTCGGTGAAATGGTAATGAACCCCATCCTCCTCCATGCCTCTTGGTGCACGGGTTGTGTGGCTAACAGAAAACCCAAACATAGATGGGAATTCCTTCATAAGCATGGATATTAATGTTCCTTTACCCACTCCAGAAGGGCCACTTATGACAACTGGCTTCTCAGCATCGCCCCTTACCCCCTTACTCCAGGCAACAACCTCAGTCCCCCGAATTTTTTTCTGCTCCCTGACAAACCAAGTGTCCAACTGCCAAAATTAAAACAAATTAATTATCTTAAGAAGACACAATTAGGGAATCATGTAAACATCACATTCAATGTATTGGCAATGTTGCAAATGGATTTTGAGAACAGTTTATTCACATTTTTGGAGAGTGATGAAACTGTTATGAAGGTTGTGCTTTATCATTTTGGTAATGCCTTTTTTTTTTCATTTCATATATCGTTGGAGACACAGTAGAATCTTAACATTTCCCTTAATAATTATCCAGAAGTTTCTGAAATACCAACCTCAAGAAACAAAATGCAGTCATCAGGGGCGGACCCCTTCTTAACTATCAAAATACGATCATCATTCAATGATATGGCCGAGAGACCTTTACATGAGTTGGGTTTTGATCCCAGCACGATAGGAGTTACCCTGAAAAACGTGAAAACTCTAACACGATAAGCAATCTCAACTCTAAACAAGAACCCCAATGAAGGAACACTCTCTCTTAGGCAGAAATATCAGCTCACCAATTGCCAGTAGCTTTGTCAAAAATTCGAACTTCAACAGGCAATGTTGACTCATCGTTGCCACCACCAATGACATACTACCCAAAAAGAATCTCAATTAGCAAGATCATTGACCGGATTAACCGAAAGAGGGAATGAGGTAGTTTTAGAAGAGAGTCAAATCAACGCAACGAGCTCACTTACAGTTTTATCGCCGATAGTTGTGGTGGTTTTGCAGCCTTTGAATTTTGAGCCAAATTCATTTTCAAATCCAATCTGATTCTGCAGATCATCCACAATGAAAGCTGGAGCTTCTCCCTAAAGAACAAGCCCGAATTCAAGAATTAGAGCACAAGAAAGCAACCAAATGAATCCACATTTCCAAGTTTCTGAATAATAGCATTGCCTCAGGTTGCTTCACATCTCATTTGACCAATTATAACCCAATATAACATAAAAATTAAATACGTGAAAGCTCACCATGGAGCAACTATGTCTCCAATGCAACATCCTCCTGATCAATCAACATGGAAAGATGAGTGATTAAATAAAAAAAATCCGTATTTCTTGATCTAGCATCAGAACAAACTCAATATAAGCAAGCAGAAAAAGATAGAGCAAAAATTGCAAACTTGACAATAACAGAACAAAACTTACTCCAAAAATCAAAACCCAGATTTAAAAAAGCTTAAAAACCCCATATACGTGCATTATTAAATAATCTATATTGGTTTTCTGTTTTAAAAGAAAAATCCTCTAAAACCCCGTGCCTAAAATTAAAAACGAAAACAGCTGCGAACAATTATCTCAGAAAGTGTCAGCAACATCAAAACTTTTAAAAAATCTCCTCAGTATGGCAAAGTTCTGCGGATGAAGCCATTGATAAGGGCTAAAAGAACCAATGAAGCAAAAAGCAAAACAGTCTAAAACAAAAAACAAAACAAGATTTTGAGACCCATGATTATACCTGAGTATATAAGCAAAAAAGATTCAGAAAGAAACAATCTTTGAATGTCAAGCTGGTGATATTTGTCAAGGGAGTCCAAGTTTTGTTCTTTATGAAGGGTACTATGCGATAGGTTTTTTTTTTTCTTTGTCAAAGAAGAACGACCTTAGGATACAAGAAGAAGCTGGAAGACAAATTGCATTTGAAGAGGCTGGTGTTCATATCTGTAGGTGGTTAGAGAGAGAGAGGGTTTTTTAGAGAGAAAAAGAGAGAAGGTGGTGGCTTATGGGTCGTGTTCATTCACGAAACTACAAGACCTGTTCTTATTTTCTTGACTCTTTTTTGTAATGTAAGGGATCTGGTGGTTGTTTTTCTAAATTGATTTTTGTTTTGAAATATATCTTTTAAACTTTATTTTTAACACCATGATTTAAAAATATAAAAAAAGATTTAAAATTAAAAAAAATTCACAAAAACAAACATATTCTATAAAACTTTTTATTTATTATTTTACACTTTTACCTTAAAAAAATTACTTGGGTCTACGAATCTAAGAAAAATAGTAAAATATAGCACCGCTTTTGAGGCTCTGGGAGGTGGGGGAATTTGTAGAAGCGGCTACGATTTTGTTGGTATTTAGATTTTTGGTTTTTAAGCGTTTTTTTTTTTTTTTACAAATATTTAAGTTCAATTTTTTTCGTCTCAAATTTTTTATTTATTTTAACTGTCATTGATTTTACAAATTTGATTTTGTATATCAAAAAAAAATTAATAGATTTTTTTTTAAAATCTTTTCTGATGGGTTTAGAAAAACATCCTACGGAATATTTTAAAAAAATATAGCCAATAAAAAAAATAGCTTGTTATTTTAAAAAAAAAAAACCAAAAAAAAAAATAATAGGCTGAAAACCAAACAAAAAGAAACAAGCAACCTACCATTTGGCTATAAGAACGGAACATCCAGACCAAACGACAAGAATAGATTCATATATATTATTGATATATATTATAGTACAATGTTACAAGTTACGATCTTTAAAGAGTCATACAGCGTCGCAATTTTTATATTTATGAACACATAAATCTATTTTTTTTACCAATAATTATCTCTCATCAACCTATTTATCTAACGGAGCCAAATGTATATGTGTGTAATTGAATAGATGGGATGACCGGGTAATAAGGAAACAAAAAAACAGGGATTAGATGTATATTCTCAAGATAATAAGGATGAATTAGGTTGTTTCATTAAATTATATGGACTGAGTTATAATTAAGTCCATTTATTAAGATGATACGAAACTCATGCAACCAATAAAGCGTGAAAGACTCCTTTGATGGGGCAATTCGCCATGATGGGAGTTGAGATGTAGGATAATCCTCATATGATAAGACCATCACTCCTACTAATGCTAAATCATCAAAATCAGTAATGATGATGATCATGATCATCAAATTGCTAAAACAAGACGTAGAGGAGTCAAATCCACAGCAACAGATTCTTAACCAATCACAAATTGAATTTCAGGCCCCAACTGCTCTTCGGGGTTTGATACCCTGATTAGACTATTACGGACTGATTTCTCCTCTTTAATCAGAAATAAAATTAAAATTAAAATTTATTTTTTATTTTTTAAAAAAAAATATGATTCGCACATTAAAATTATATGAGATTTCAATATGATTCGCACACTAAAATTATTTTTTTTATCCCAACATATTTTTATTTTTATTTGAGATTGTTTATAATTATTTATTTGTATATTTGCATATAAAAATTCAAAGTATTGAGAGAATATTCTATCACTTGGTTGATATTTAATTTAATAAAATAAGATTTAATTTTATTGATTTTATAAAAATTAGAGCTTTCAGGGATTGAATTCAAAGCTTGAGCAAATACTAGGTCCCTTTTGTTTGTTAACAACAATTAATGGTTAGAAGCATCAAGATAACTTTTTTTTTTTTTTATCACTCAACTCTTTATTTTTAATTTAATTTTTTTACATTAGTTTTATTTAAAATTTAACTTAGTAGTTTGTTTTGAATGCCTAGACACAGAGTTCTTGCAATGTTGAGGGGAGATTATGGTGCTCCGTTGATGCTCAATTTGATTAAATTAAATTAAATTTTTTTATTTTAAAATATTTAGAGTTAAAGAACTAAAATTGAAACTGAAAATAACTGTTACAGTTTATTTTTCAAGTTAATTATTGTATTTTTTTTGTTTGGTTTTATTGATTTATTGTTGATGTCTAATTTTTTTAATCATCTTATTAATTAATCAAACCTATTAAATCCAATGGAATGATTCTCAGATTTTTTTACTTCTTTGAAAACGCTTACATCACTTAATCATCATTTTTTTTTTTTGTTAGTAAGAATCTGACTCGATTTACAGCATACAGCATTGCATGACAACAAATTAGGTCATCCTTTCAAGGTTTGATCTTCCTTTACTAGACAAAAATAGTTGAAAGCCAATTAGTCCATGTAGATAGCAGCAAAGATCGAATCTTTCTACTTGATTTTTTTTTATTATTTTAAAGAATCCTCTCAAATTGAATTTAAATCTCATTTATATATATCTTTTTGGAAAATTGAAGCAACTGACACCGTGCTTCGTTCAAAATTTTCCAACAATGAAGTTTCTTCAGAAGACTTAATTATTGTTGCTAGCGCGTGTAAAATATCTATTTGATTGTTGTGGAAAGAGATAAAAAAAACTAAGTACATGTAAAAGCAAAAGAAGCAACAGTTCTTTCAAGCTTGTTAATGTGCTCGAGGTTATTTTTTAATATATTAGAATA
The DNA here is from genome assembly GCF_005239225.2 of Populus alba. Taxonomy (NCBI): domain Eukaryota; kingdom Viridiplantae; phylum Streptophyta; class Magnoliopsida; order Malpighiales; family Salicaceae; genus Populus; species Populus alba. The sequence goes on from NC_133299.1 coordinate 5,058,651, forward strand.
ATATTTTTATTACTTTTTAAAATTAACTCATCAAAAAAATTAAAAACAAAAAAAAATTAAAATTTACTGAAACTTTAATACAAACATAACTCGAAAAACACATAAAAATAGTAAATTATCAAACAAATAAATGCCAGTACAGGTAAAGTGGGATTGTGGACTTGTCAAGACCGAAGGCTGAATTTCAGTCTCTACCTGAGGAGAAATAATTGAATTTCAGAATGGCATTTATGTTGCTAGTCTTCTCCCCCTCTCTTCTTGTTATATATATATATATATATATATATATATATATATATATATATAGGAAAAAAAAACAAACAATTCTTTTTCGTAAGTACGTTATTTTAAATTACAACAACTAGTCCTCGCAATGATATCTTCCCATAAGTTTTTGAATTGATGAAGGCTCATCTAATTTTTTATTTTTTTCAGAGAAGAATCCCTTATATGGTAACTTATAAAGGTTAAAATAAAATAAAAACTTACCATCTATTTAATTGGATGTTGGAAAGTATAATAACGGTTTTCAAAGTTTTTTTTTAGTTGCTAAAAATTCATCAAAATATTTTTTTTATTTTGAAAAATAATTTTTTAAAATTAATAAATTAAAATGATTTAAAAACATAAAAAATTAATTCTAATTAAAAATAATTTTTTAAAAAAATTTAAGAAAATGCTATATGGACTTGAGATCATCCTACATATGATGCCATTTTTAATTTTTTTTTTTTTTGCTTTATCTTGTTATTTTTCTTGGGTTCAATAGGAAATCCAAGTCATCCACAATTGTTAAAACCCACAACAAGGTCCCCAAATTTCCCTCCTTTTACACATAAGCACGCTGATTCAGTACAAGACTACATAGTTTTGAAATCCGGTTCGATGGGTCGACTCAAAACTAGAATTGGGCTGAGTTGAAAAAAAAATAAGAGAAGAAAATACCCGGTTGCAACCCGGCAAGTTGCCCAGCAAAACCTGGTTGCAACTCGTTGATTTTTTTTTTTAATTAAAATGATGTTGTTTTAATTTATTTTTTTAAAAAATAATTAACACCAGTGACACGGTCAAAACCTGAAATCCAGACCTTTGACCGGGCCGACTATCAAGCTGAGTCTAAAAATTATGCAGGACCACTTAGCAAGATAAAAAAATAATTACTAGTGGGGATATAGGATTCATGTCTAAAAACATGATTTACATATACATATTATTTTTCATAGATGATGAAAAATAATAGGAGAAATTCAGCTTTAACTTGTGTTTTTCAATTTAATTTATTTAAAAGTTAAATTTTATTAATTAAGCTTTATTTATGTTGGACAATTTTATTAAAAACTTCTTTATTTCTCTGCCTTTAACTCTTTTAGTTCAATATCCTGCGTCAATTACCCATTAATTTCATTCATAACAATAGGTTTCAATTATTCTTTTTAAGTTAATTGGTCATAACTAGTATGAACTTTCGGTCAGTTATAAGGACTTAGTCATCATTTTTTTTTTTAATCCATATAGGTTCCTAACCTTTATTTTCCATGCAATATTATCTCTCTGTTTCCAATTTGTTAAATTGACTCCATATCCATCAGTGACTAAAATTCAAAAGAAAAAAAAATAAAACTTAATTAAATTTAATATATAGGTTGGATGAAAGATATTGTAAATGAAAGAAAGGTTAGAGTCCTAAACCGGATCAAAGAAAGGGTATAAACGAAGTTCTTGTTCACCAAAAAATCAAGGCATTTTTTTTCACCAATCAGCCTGCTTTTCAGCATGTCAATCTTCTTCTTCTTCTTCGGGTAGAACTAAGCAAATACAGAGGGTAAAACTTTTTATTTACCTTTTTTTTCGAGGCTTCATGTGATCAATATTTGCTCAGCTCATGACCTTTATTTGAATTTAAAAAAGAACCATACTTTATTTGATTCTCAAAAAGTCACCAAGTTTTCTCCCAATAAAAGCTTGAGTGTTTTTACAATCAAATTAAATGGATCTTTCGCAAAAAAATTCATTAATTCCCTGCGACTCTTATAAATTCAAAAAAAATAAATCATAAGTAAGAATTAAATAAGAATACCACCCTCAGAAATTAAATATTTTAAAAATCACAAAATCATGAACCATAGTTAAGTGAGTGTACATGGTAGCCCTCAAAAAATCAAGAAATACATTACAGCACATAACTGTCTTTGATAAAGGGATTGGATTTCGTATATTAAAGTTTACAGAGGGATTGTAAATGAAAAGCCGTCAAAACCAAACCGAGAAGAAAAAAAAGAAAAAGGTTGTCCAAACTCCAAAGTGTATAACCTAGGTGGAAAGAGGAAGAACTTGAGATTTCTCAAAAAAAAAAAAAATACTGTTTGAGCTTATCCCAAGTGAAAAAGGGTGCGTATGCCGTATGCAAGCTTTGCCATGGATTGTGAGATTGTTATGTTCTTCGTTTTTCATGTTCAAGAACGTGGACTCTGTCTGCTGTTTTGTCAATATCAGCAAGACTTGTACACCTGCTGTAAGAAAATCCAACAATTAATCGTACTATATATATATATATATATATATATATATAAAATTAATTAATTAAAAAAGGAGAGAGTAACTCAAGAAAGATGAGAGTAGCAATTAATCCTCTAGTTGTTTCATTACAAAAAAAAAATATTTGTTTGATGAGAAGGAGAGGAGAAGGGGGCAAAAACAAATAAAGGTGAGAGAAAGAACTCCATTCATTCTCCTCGAAGTAATTTTCATCGATGCTTTTAGTATTGTGATATATAGTATAAATATTATTTTTTATTCTTGATATTAATACATTAAAAATATTAAAAAACCTATTAATCTAATTTTTTTTCAAATTAAACTAACATAATTTCAAATACAAAAGCAAACAAGCAGTAGCTTACTCTAAAGAAACAAAAATTATAATTTCAGAAAGAGAAGACACCCAGGAACTGTTTTCTACTTTCCTCCTAGAGATAATTGAACTAGGGCGCGACTGCAGGCAATTTGAATGCATAAGTTGCATCCCCAAATAATTATCCCTAATGGTCCTTGCAAATAAGAAAATAGTGGTCTATAATGGTCCCAAGTGAAAGTCAAAGAATGTGGGTAGGTCACATGATCTCTTCACATAATTGAATATTGTCACTTCAATTAGAAAATGAAGCTTCCTCTCCAGAATAAAAGGTTATAAATGCATTCCAAGCTTGAATTTCTTCCTCAAAAAAAGACTGAGAAGTACTGTGTGGTTAAAAAAAGAGAGAGAGACTTGAGTGTTGTGGAGCTCCTTGCCAAATAATGCCCTTCCACTTTGTCCTTCCAATCTTGAGTTTGAAGTTTGAACACCACAATTAACCCATGGGTAAAATTAAAAGTTCTTTTTAACGACAAAAATATAATAAATATTTGTGCTTATCCTACATGGTAGGCCCATCCTTATCTCTTTTGTTTTACAAAAATAGATAATTAAATTATTGATGAATATTATCGATGAGTCAAACCACCAATATAAATAATATTTCTCATAATTACGTATCATATTTTCTAATAGATTCGTTTACAGGTATAAACTTTTTATATGGGCATCATATTTTGTAGCCAATTATCAACCATGTAGGCCCAAACTATTTTCTATTCAACCCGACCACCTCTTTCTTCGATCACCAGTTATTTTTTGCCAACATGTCATTAACATTCACTAACCTTTCAATCAATAACAATGTTAAATATTTGCCAACATGTCATTAACATTCACTAACCTTTCAATCAATAACAATGTTAAATATTATTCAATAGTCGGCGCCAACATTTCCCACTAATCAATTATAATATCACTCTCAATGTTCAAGTGAGTCAATGTACCAAGGTCTATAAATACCTTGGGTTGTCAGGTAAATAGATAGGTTTCTATACTTAACATTTTTTCTACAACCATTTACTCTACATATATTTGTAGACTTAAGTATCAAAGAGCCTTCCATTCCCATGAGAGCTTGTTTTTTAGGCAAATCTCCACCATTATCAAGCCCAATAACGAGGCCCATATACTAAGCCTATATTTCAAGCCTAGAACCAGGAATCACAATCCATAGAAATCCTATTTTCTGTGTAAAGTTTTTTCTTGACTTCATCAATGGCACTATCTATGAGAACTAAATAAAATAAAGAGAGAGTAACCGATCTCCCTACCACATGGACTTTAGCTCTTTTAGGTCTCTAATGACTCTCTCATTAGGTGCAGGTGCTCAATGATGTTGTCGTGGTGATGCATTTGTACCTTTACACTTTCATCTTTCATAACAAAACAAGTTTTTCCCCCTCATTTATGCTTGTTAATTTCAAACACATTATTTAAATGGTACATAAATCTTTTTAAAAACATTCTTCATGTCGTTTAGGCTAGAACTAAAAAGGCATGGTCGCAATGTTTAGGGTCAACCTAAAAATGCATGCACACCATTTAAGATCAACCCAAGTGGTGTGGTCCATGCCTAAAAATGGGCTCATTCTTCTCTCTCTCTCCCTCCCTCCCTCCCTCCCTCCCTCTCTCATTTCTTGACCAGAAAAATTTATATGGGTCCAATAAAAACTCTTGACTACTGACACACACCTCAATGTCTTTTCAAGTACTAAGTCAAACCGCCCATGCACACAATATTTTTAATGATTAAGTGATATATTTCCTAACATATTTTTTTGCAAGTACAAACTTTTATGCATGGATCATATTTTTTAGCCAATGATCGATAGTGCAGGCGCGAACCATTTTCTATGCAGCTCAGACATCTCTTTCATGACCAATGGTTGTTTCTCACTAACGTGTCGCTAACACTCACCAACATCTCAATCAATGACAATGTCAGACATTACCCGATGGTGGGCACCAATATTTCTATCAATTAACTATAACACCACTCTCAATGCTCAAGATGAGGCGACGTAACCAAAATCTATAAATACATTAGGTCACCAAATAAACAAACTTAACATTTTTACTACAACAATTTACTCTACTTGTATTTTCTGACTTAAGTATCAGAGTTTCTTGTATGACAAACAACTTTTTTTCAGGCGAACTTCCATCAGTGTCAAGCCCAACAATCAGGCCCATATACCAAACCTACCTTTCAAGCCTATACCTAAGAATTAAAATCCATGAAAAGCTCATTTTCTATGTGAAGTTTTTTCTCGATTTCATCAATAATATAGTGAACAAATCCACTTATAATACTTGATATCTAAAAATTAATAAATCCAGAAAATACATGAAAGAGAGAGAGAAAATCAAATACATGACCCGCCAAAAGTGATAAGAACATTTTTACCTAGATTTTTTCTCCCCTGATTTTATCTATATATTTTTTAAAAAATAAATATAAAAAAATAAATAATAAAATATCACTGGTTATTCTTTAATTTTTTTAAAATTTTCATGAGGGACCACTATACATCTTCTATGATTTTGGTTTCATTAAAGCCGTTGACTAAATTACAATTTTGCATTTCTTAATCCACAAAATTTAATATAAGCAAAATATATATTTAGGAAATTTGTTATATTGGCTCGTGGAGCATATTTTCTAGATTTATTATTTTTTAATTATTCAAAATTTATTTTTTATACTATTATATAATATAACTAATAGAATATCAACAGTTAATTTATAGAATCGTTTCCTGTCTCTTTCTACTAGTTTTTGTTTGCTAGGTGTGGAAAACTTGGAGTCTTAAATGCGTTCCACTGACTTCCACCAAGCCTATTATTTGGATGTTGATCGATGATCCTTTTCCTTTCATTTTATTTTAAAATCTCTTATATTAATTTCTCAATAATTTGACATTTTTCTATGTTTATCTAGTTTAAGCTGATTTCTATTAAACATTTATAGAACGTTGAAATTTATTTTTTAGATGTTTGTTATTTTGTTTGTATTGCATTGATTATTTATTGTTAATTTATTTTTTTATATTATTTTGAATTATTATATTTTATATTATATTCACATCAACAGTAAAACGCTCTGAAATCAAGATTACAGTATCAATAAAAAAAATAAAATAACTACCAGAATTGTATTAACAATTACGACAAGAAGAAATCAAGCTGAAGGGCGAAATCATGGTTTTTTTAAAATAAAAAAGATGCCGGATAAAAAACTTAGTGTAATGAATATTAAAATAAGTAGAATTTAGAGCATAGTTTCAAGACCCGGCCCGGTTCAAGATGTGGATTTTGAGTTTTGTTATCGGGTTGACCGGGTCAATTTTTTTTTTTAAATCAAAACAACATCATTTTAATAAAAAAAATAATAAAAAGCAACGTGTTTGCAATCGGGTCTTGACTGAGTTAATCAAGTTATTAGGTCAACCGGATCATATCGAGTTTTTATTTTATATATTTTTTTAACATGACTTGGTTTCTGTTCTGAATTTTGAGCTGATCTATCAGATTGGATTGGGTTTTAAACCTCTGTATAATAGGACAAGGGAGAAGACGTGATTTTTCTGGGGAGGCAAAATATTTAAAAGAAAGACTTTAAGAATTCTCAAGGGTAATTGAGAAATTATGAAGCTTTTGGGGGTGCCGTGCGGCCCCGAGCAGAGGGTAGCGCCGCTCGTTGTCAGGCTCATTAATCGCTGTCAGGTCATAAATAAAATAAAGAAAGTGTCAGCAGTGACTACTAGGTTTCCATGAAAGATAGGCCGCCCATGCCCTCTTTACAACAATAATCATCACATTTATTTAATGACGGGGACCATTAATTAAGCCCTACTTCAAGTCACAAACCATTAATTAATTACCTCTCCCTCAAGGAAATTCTGAAACCTGCAGTGCAGTTCTGAATATGGGTGTATTAGCAATCATGGTGCTTGAGATTGCAGAGAAATCTGTTTTTTAAAATGTTTTTTTTTACTAGAAAGTATATTAATATATATATAATATATATATATATATTTTTAAATAATATTTTTTATATTAATAAATTAAAATAATCTAAAAATAAAAAAAATAAATTAATTTCAAGTAAAGAAAAAAAGTAATTTTTTTTAAAAAAGAGGGTAAGGTCAGCCCACGTAGGGAACAATCCTCTTCATTAATGCAAAAGAGAGATCGGAGAGCTATTGTGTGTGTTCTTTTTCACCTCCAAATCTCTTTGTTTTAGGCTAAAGAAAACGAAAAAGAACATCAAAGCATAACTCCTCCTGACTTTGTTTGGTTTTATGAAAAAGAATTTCACGCTGGTAATATTTTTTTTTAATTATTTATTGTTTCAAATAAATATTTTTAGATATTTTTAGTATTGATATTAAAAATAAAATTTTAAAAAATAAAAAAATATATTATTTTGACTCATTTCTAATGTAAAATACACATTGGTGTTCCAAACAACCTCTTAGACCCTTAATTGAAAAACGTTTTTTGTAAAATTTAAATTTTTTTACTTTAAATTAAAAACAAAATTTAAAAATAATAGTTACTATATTATAGACGCACCTTTTTGCTACAAGAGTAAATAGGAACTAGGAAGCGAATTCTTTTCTGAATATGGCCCGTCTAGGTCCATTAACACTAACCTTACCACATTAAATTCACTAATCCATGGCCTCATTAAAGGAGTAGTCGTGGGGTTTTCAAATAATGGGCTTTAAATTTGCAAAAAGAAAACTCAATAATAAGCTCTGTTTATTGTTGATATGTTCACTTGCCTATGGCAGAAATCTAACTTGAGAAGTCAGTGCCTCTTAGATAAAGAATAACAGTTCCTTTTGAGTTGGGTAGAATCAGTTCCCAGTGACCGGTAAAATCTTCGATGCAGGCCTGTCATGGACCCATGCTCCTCACCACCCTTCTTTTTCTGCTATTAAAGAATAATATAGATATATTTTGAGATCTTATTTAAAAATTTAAGTTTTTAGGTTGAGATGATTCTTTGACATGATATTAGAGCCTTGATGACCTAGTGGTTACGAGTTTGAATCTCACTATCCCCATTTATTTGATAAAATTAAGCACAAGGTTAATATGGGCTTGTGCAAGTTTCAAGCCCAAAAGGCTTTCACTTGAAAGAGTGTGTTAGAAAATAATATAAATTATATCTGGAACCTCACCTAAAAAGCTTAAGCTTTTGGATTGAGATGGTTCTTTGACATCCTTCCTATGCCCCTGCACGAACAAGAGCTTGCATTTTAACAATGTCGCCAACACAATGCAGAGCTCCGATTGCTTGGTGCCAGGAAAGTTGAAGAATTAGGAAGTCATGAGAATATCCATTTTTTAGATATGGACTAATTGCTGAAGGTTGAAGAACTAGCTGGCCTTCCAAGTCGACCATATTGGACTATTTCTTTTTGTAGTTACAAAGCATATCATTATTACAGAACGGGTTATTATTAGTTATTACGTAGATGGCAACCCAACTAATGAACTGCAGCATAGAAACCTACTGCTCCATTTTCTGCCAAGATATTATATTGCAATAGCAGTTGTTTTTCTCAAAATTAGTGCAGTTTAAGACTTAACTCCGTCATCAGGGTTCATGTGGATAGAAAGGGAAAAATAGCAGAGCAAGTTTGAGTGAAGTCAAAACTTGTTAATTTGAACATCCCAGTGTGCTCAAGGTTGTGGACCTCAAAAACAAGAGATATGTAGCAGACAAGACTAGGTTGATCTAACATACACAGACTAAGAAAGGGCATAGCATTCAAATCATTTTGCACAAAACAGGGGGAAATCATTATACTTAATGACAAGCATTTAAAAGTTTGATCTAGCTATGGCAGCATAATTTCTCTAGTGTGCATGCTCTTGGACTCGTGACCTTAATAACTTTAATCAACAGTTCTTCTAAATCCATTTCCACTTTTGTTTAAATTTTCAAGAAACTAAACAAAAAAAGCTCACCAAACTCGAAAACCTTTGGCTAAACATTCTTCCAGTTAAGATGAGGAATGATAGAAAGAGAAGCACACATCCAAGGAAGAGCAGAAAAATCGCGAGGAAAATGGACTTCCATGGGATTTTATCAAGAGCTCCAGGGGTATAATATTCAAATCGAGGGTCATATCTTACATCAAACTTACCATCATTATCATCATCAGGAAGAGCACTGTAACGAACATCGCGTCTTGATGAAATATTTACTCAACAGCACTTTTAAAATCCTAATATCTGAAAAAGAAACCGAATTGCTTCTGATGCTTCGGATACTCGTAAAGAACCAGTCAAACAGATATCAAAAAATTAATAACTCGAGAAAAAAAATTAAAAGATTCAATATTTTTGGATCAAACAAGAAAATAACCTCAACCATGAGCAGAATGAATCAAAAACCAGGATTGGTTTATCATTTTCAGTAATTCCCACTACACATTTCTTTCTACAATTCTCAAAATCATAAAACAAGTAGAACTACGTACTACCGCTTAAAACCCTATGCTAAAAAAAGAAAAAGGAAAGATATTTTTATGAAAAGAAAGCAAAGACAGGAACAGGAAGAGATGTACCTCGTAATTTAAACTTGGCGGTGCCTAGATGTCACAAGGCTGAACTGGCAGAGCTCAACGATGAAGAGGAGAAAGAACTTTTTTTAGCAGAGACTTCGTTTTTTTCAAATAAATGTAACTGTTAGCAAGAAGCAGTTATATATCTAGCAGATGAACACATCGTTTTAATTAGTGGAATGTCTACCTATGATACGCTGCGTTTTGTTTAGTGCAAATTAAAGCCATTTGTGTCAAGAACAGGACTGTAAGAAATGTTACTCTCCTTAGAAGAAGATGTAACCAAACGGAAGAAACATGGAAAAATAAATGATGAATGAATTTTAACATTACTGTACTCTCCTTCTCTCCCTCTCTCTTTGTTGATTTTTTTTAACAAACCATTCTCTTCCATCTCTAGAGCTGGCTGATAGCCTCTTCCTCTTTGTACTCACCTGGAGAGCATCCAGGTTGGTGCCATTTCCCTTCAACTTTCAACAAGTGGTATTAGAGCCACTGATCTTTGGTTACAAGTTATGGCTCCAAACACCAGGTCCTGAGATCTCAAAAGATTTGAAGAATCGTTTGAATATGCAAATAGGGAACAATCATAGAAATATGAGCAGGTCATGAAATCAATGGGAGGATATGGTCAGCAACTGGAAGCCACCAAATTTTATCATGAAGCCAAGTTTGGAGAGCTCAAAGAACTCATCAATGAGTTGTCTTATCAGCAAAACCCCCCTTTACAGAAGCTGCAACATATTTTTTTTGAGCCCAACATCAAGATTGACTATCGAACATCTAACCATAAGGATTCTACTACCAGATCATGTTGGATAATATTTATGAAGGAAATTACCCCCCTTACATAAACCAAAACACGACTTTCATAACTTTGAAGATGATGATGTGCACAAGTGGTTATACAAATGCAATCAATATTTTGACATTAAAGAAATTGATGAGACTGGGTAAGCTTCCTACTGTTTAGATGGAATTGCCATATATTGGCACCAAAATTTCATCTTGTTAAGATATTTGCGCGTATACAAGACAATACTCTTAGCCTATAGAATATTTTACCAAAACCAACCAAACAGTGTAGTTCAGGTCTAATCTCATAGTCCTAGAGTTAATGATGGTGTAAGCTTTTAGTGATTTTGAAGAGATTCGAACTCATAATCATGAGATAACAAATCTAAAACCTAACCAATTAAACTTTCATTTAAAATTAGTCTTAGTGTTTTTTTAGAGTACTGAAAGTAGAGATCAAACACCGGGTTAAGATATTTTAACCTCAAGCTTATAATCTGTAATGTATACAGACAATACTCTAGCCTATGGAATATCTCACCAAAACCAACCCAGACCGGTTTCACTGAATACCAACCAAACAGTGGAGTCCAGGCCTAGCTACAATTAAGCACCATAAAAAACTTCACCCGCATTGATCACCCGCTATGCTAGGTAAAACCATGTCACACTACTAGGAGTTATGGATGTATTTTGAGTGACATGGTTAGGAAGTGGTACCTAGAGGAGAAAATCCTGTCAAGTTGCAAACTCTCGGGTATGAACAAATCGACAGCTTGCTAGATAATTTAATTCAAGAAGCAGAGATCAATTTGTGCAGCCTAAAACTAATTCAAGAAGTTGACAGTGCAATACATTCAATGTCTGCTATTCTTCCACACAGCTTGAAAAGAGTTTTGCTTTGAAGACACTGTTAGAATCATATCAAGACATCTTTAGAGAACCGAAGAGGTTACCTCTAACATGACCCCATAATACCATACAGGCATTCTGGGTTAGAAAAGGATGTTGTGGAGAATTAGGTTTCTGAAATGTTTGAGTCTAGTAGATGAACACCACAATGTTTTAATAAGTGGAATGTTTACCACTGATACATTGTGTTTTATTTAGTGGAAATTTACCATTGATATATACGCTGAGTTTTATTTAGTGCAAATTAGCAAGTACAAGAAGCCATGTGTGGGCAGTAGCGAGACTGTAGAAAATGTTACTCTCCTTGTAAGAAGCTGTAATATAATGGTAGAACTATGGAAAAATTAATGAATGATGAAAGAATTTTAAGGTTACTATACTGTCTTTCTCTCCCTCTCTCGTCCTTGATTCTTTTTAACAAACCGTTCTCTTCCATCTCTGGAGCTGGCTGATAGCCTCTAGCTCCTTCTTCATACTCACCTGGAGATAATAATAAAATAATATTAATAAATAATATTTATTTTTTTGTTTAACATGATCATAATTACATACTTATAATATTTGACCAAAGAGTTATCAATGTGATCATAATTACATACTAATTAGTTTTGGACTTGGCTTGTATTTTTCTTAGTTGAGCTGGATTTGGCAGATATCCATATATGCTCGTTATGCATGTGTAAGTGCGTGCGTGTGTGTGTCATGCATGCCGTGGCAATTTTGAGAGGAGGGGTCACAGAATATTAATTTGTTTTTTGAGAATAGCAGCTAGGTAGTGTGGGCTGTAAAGAAAAGAATTAGTGGATTTTGAGTCATGAAATGCCTACGTGTGTGCTTGATTAGTGGTAATAATATTTAATAATTGATAATGTATTTTATATAGAATGGGCTTTGACTTAATTCTTTTATATTTTATTTTGAATATCAAATAAATTAATGAAAAGAAAGTTAGCACTTCTCGAAAGCAAAACCATTATTTATAATAAAAGATAAATAGAACATAATAATAATTATTTTATTTTTTTAAAATTATTTTTTTATATAAGTATATTAAAACAATCTAAAAACATTTTCAAATTTTAATTATAAAAATAAAAATTAAATTTTACCCCACCCATAGTTTAAAAAAAAAAAAAAAGATAACACCAATCAGGATACAATCCATCTGGAAAAAAAAAAAAAAAAGCCTATTCATCGTCCTCGATGGTATGAAAGAGCATGCATTGACATGGGCAACATATTTTCTTCTTCCTTCCCTCGAGTGGTGTTCGGAAGCCATTGAATTCATTGATGATGATTTGTGCTTGCCCTAACTCGTAATTTATTGTAGCTGCTTCTGCCCTTTTCCCTCGATAATTAGGGTTTTCAAGCTCCTTTGATCTGATAATTCAACCAGTCTTCATTTTTCTTTGAAAAGTCTTTTGATTAATTTCAGACTTTAAATATGTGGAACATGCACCACCTCTTCATTGAGCATCAACCCATATCTCAAAAAAAAAGAAATGGAACATTAAATTCCTAGAAAAAACAAAAACAAAAATAAAAGACATTACAATATCAACGCAACAGTTATTCACGGTTGCCCGCTAAGGATTATTATTTAAAGGAGTTTTCATTCACTAATTCATTTTTATTATAATATCGGGGAGGAGATTTAATTTGACAATTTATAGCATTTTTTCTAGATTTAAAATAAACGAAAAAGATGATTTCTATTTTTAAGAAAATATTTAAATAATTTGCTCCCTTCTGATAATGTACTCTATAAATACATACAAAAAGAAGCAGATTCATACTCGGAGGTTTCATGCCCTGCTGATTTGTTGTTGTTGTGGTGGTGTTTGTACAGCAATCTAGTAATTGAAAAGTGCAAATTTTGAATCTCAAGAAACCTATCCAGATATTTCTTTTTTTTTTTATTTACGTAGATGTCCGGACCAGTTTGCGCGCATTACGACTAATCCCACAACCCACTTAACATCTGCAAACTCAGTGAGCATGAAAGACACTGTAAGTGATAGACATGTACAATAAGGTTTGAACCTAAGATACAGAGAAAGGGAATAAACATTTTTCACCGCTAGGTCAAAACCTTAAGTACCATCCAGATATTTCTTTTGTTCTAATAGGTTGGTAGCATTACCAAAAAGACGGGTATTTGATTTTGTGGTGATATCATTAAATTTTTTAAAGTAATTAATTTTTAAATAAATTAAAGTTATCGTGATATCAAACACCACCTAAAAATTAAAAAATCTAGATCAACGTTTGATGACACATTCAAATCCTTACCAAGGAAGTTTCTGTGCAGGATTGGCCTAAAGACGACCAAGAAAGTGTGGTGTGTCAATGTTTGGTTTTATTTATCACCAAATCCTAATCAAATTAACTCTTAAAAATACAAGATAGACAGAGAGGGTCACCCTCAGACGCTCAAGTCCCCATGGAGCCACAAACACCTGTTGCTTCAACCTGTCACATGATAGTGGACACATATTACATTCCACTATTTTATTACACACTCCCCCCCTTACATCACTTGATAGCTCCAAGATTTAGAACAACCCAACTGTGCTTTCTTCATTGGATTATCCACACCCGAATCATTTAAAAAAAATCAGCTGTGCTATTAAAAAAATCATGTCAATCTAATACCGTGTAGACTCCATTGCAAGGGATGAACAGCATCCCGTATAATACTGTTCCTTCTATGTTAATTTCCTTCTGTTATAATAGCAAGTACGTGTATTTTTTGAATTTATTTTTAACTAGAGAAAAATCTTTTTATATTAAGTTTTAAACAGATCTTTAGTATCAAAACATATAGCTGCTAGACTTGACCTTGGGATTAACTAAACTGAAAAAAAAAAAATTATTGAATGACCACTCGAGTCAATTATTTTTATTAAAATAAAGTTGTTTTTTCTCTTATTAATAGGGTATAGATAAAGTTTGATAATTATTAAAAAAAATTCATTTAAATTAGGTTTTATTATGTTTATGATTTGGTTTAATTAAAATCTTAATTTGGATCAAATTCCAAATCTTGAGTTTTATATATTAATAAGTTAGATTGAGTTTAACAAATTTAAGTATATTTACAAGAAATTTTTTTGATATTTAATAAATAATTTTTTATTAATATAAATATTCAAATTAACTTATATATACAATGTAATTCTCCTTCCTAATAAATAATAACTTGGAAGCCAAAAGGTTACAACACCTCAAGTTTCTACATAAATCATCGCTCATCTTTTCCTAGATATGACCGATACTTTCAAGACGATTAATAGTTTGATTAATTGACGAAGTAGGATAACATTAATTTATCACGTGAGACGTGGGCATCTTGAAAACCTGTGAGGTTACAGAAGTGGCACCATACACGTGGCAGAAATCTGGTGGAGCTACACTAGCCCTTGCATGGAAGGAACAGACGTAGCTTCAGTGATGGGGCTTGAAGGAGTTTTATTGCGCCACGTGCTGCCTATCTACAGGACTTGTGATAGATACCCTGCGACGCGTGTGTATTTGTGGGACTGCCTCACCACCACTACCTAACCATGGTGGGGTCAACTCCAAAATGTTTTGGCCGACACTTATAATAAATTAGCAGATAGAAAAGTTAATTATAGAGCAGTTTTGCATGTGAAGCCCTCCTTGTTTGACTTATTTCCTCTCTTTGCTCAAAATAAAAATTCCCAAGTTTTAACCCCCTCGAAAATGTCCTATTCATGAACTTAATTTACCACTTATGCAAAATGTGTGTGCTTTACTTGTACGATCTGTCACATTTTGATGATAAATGACCAAATAATTCATAATCTAATACATGGAGGCATTGTATGATGTTGTTTGTCGCTCTTGTCATATAGTTAATATAGGGACCTAATAATACAATGAAAACATACGAACGGGGTTAAAGCTAATTAACAAAACTTGGAGGATAAGAATATTTGCACTTTGAAAATTCATTCAGAAAATTCAAAAGAATTAGCACCACTTTATCTCCCTCGTGTTATAATATGACGGGAATAACACTTTAATTATTACCTATTTTGATAGCTTTTTATAGATTAATTTTTAAAATATTTTTTTATTTAAAAATGTATTATTATTTTTTAATTTTTTAAAAATTTATTTTAATACCATTATATTAAAATGATTTAAAATTATATATAAAAAATTAATTTAAAATAAAAAATAAAAAAATATTTATAATTTTTTAAAAAAAATATTTTAAAAAACAAAAATAAATAGAGTGTATTCAAGCTCCTACCACAATTTTCCTTCCAATAATGTGTGGTTCATGTTGTTTAACGCCTTTGAAAACAACACCGAACGTAATACTACCATGCTCCAATTCTTAACTTGAAGTACTCTTTATTTCACCTTTACACACAGAAACTACAGAAAAAATAAAAAAAAATAAAACCTCTCAATGTTAAGTGCCCAAAGACCCTCCTCAAGCACCACAACCAATGAAGAAACCAATCAAGACCATGACAATGAACAAATCCGTGACATCCATGCTCTAACCCCACCTCATCCACCACCTCGAAACCGTTGGGAAGCAGGCGGCAATCACCATGGATCATACTCTATGTCCGTGAGAAGTGAAGGTGCTTCAAGTGAAAACTTTACTACCATGAGTAGAGAGTTTAATGCTCTTGTGATTGCAGGGTCTGCTATAGGAACTAGTAATACTACCAACAATAGCAGCTCTGATCGTAATGATCTCAATGATATTGGAAGCAACACCTTGCTGTCTAGGTTTGGAGAGGATGACGACGTGCCGGAAGAAACTAATCCTTTGGCTATTGTACCTGATAACCACCCTTTGGACCCCGAACCAAGCTCGAGAACGCTTGGGTCCGTTCGTGTGGATGGCAGCGACCATGGTGGAGCCGGCGGTGAAGTGTCTGTGCTAAGAGTGAAGAAAGAGGAGGTTGAGACTAAGATAACTGCATGGCAGAATGCAAAGATTGCAAAGATCAATAATAGGTTCAAGAGAGAAGATGCCATAATTAATGGATGGGAGAGTGAGCAAGTACAGAAGTCAACTTCTTGGATGAAGAAAGTAGAGGTACGTACGCCAATTATAATCATTGATTTGTGATTATTTACATGGTGGTTTTGTCTTTAATTTGCCAGTTATAATTATTGTTTTATGCTATCATGCAGAGAGGTAGTTAAGTATTCTTGTTGTGATGCTTAAGATTATGATGACGCTTAAGACTAATTGATCATTAATTTAAGGGATCATGGATGGAATTAGTCATAATTGCTATGCAAAGGCTTGATGATGTGGTTAAAGCACCTCCTCTTACATTCTTACTTCCCTGGTTGTGGTTGAAGTAGTTCCTCTCACAGTCTTTCTAGATTTTGAAATTATTGCCCCCAGAAAAGCACATCAACTACCCTCTTTTTTTTTCTTTTTTTTTTTCCAAAGAGAAGTGTTTCTGAAGCTTCAAGCACAAAGTACAGGAGATAAACATGTATGGCCTTTACTTGTATTCTTATGTGCTGATTGCTGAGGGATTCTATATAAGCTCATAAATCAGTATGGCCATTCTTTTATTCTTTCTGTTGATTTTCAGTCAACTCTTTGTTGATTTCATTATGGGGTTGATCTTTTTTGTTTTTTTTCAAAAAAAGGAAAAGAAAAGAAATAGGTGATGTAAAACAATCGATTCATCATTTAACAACAAGTCTTGAATTTGTGTAGAGGAAATTAGAGGAGAAAAGAGCAAGAGCCTCAGAGAAGATGCAGAATGAGATGGCAAAGGCACGCAGAAAGGCAGAGGAGAGAAGAGCATCAGCTGAAGCTAAGAGAGGGACTAAAGTTGCTAGAGTTCTTGAGGTAGCCAATTTGATGAGAGCTATTGGGAGAGCTCCTACCAAACGGTCCTTCTTTTGAGCCTTAATCAATATTGTTCCATATAATAGTACTCCTAAAAACATGTCCAAAATACAAAGTGTCCTCAATAATTACTCCAAACTGTTAGGGTTTCTGCATCTTTTGAACTACAGGGCACCCTATCCAAAATGGGGTGGTGAAGACTGAAGAGTAGCTCTCAAAGCTACAAAAATATTGATTCGACTGTTATTATGGGTCTTTGTGAGTGTTTGAATTCTGTAAGTGTGTTAAGAATTTCGATGAAGGGCTTGCAGGTGATGGTGGTGGAACAGCCATTTCGTCTTGTACAGTTGTATTGCTTCTTGCTATTACCAGAAAATTGGTGCTTAATCGATAGCTATACTTGCACAAACACGATTATAAGTTTTAGTTTGCTACAAGTACAATCTAGAGTGGAAATTATTGAATATTATAGAAGAGCCTATATCTTTGTGTGTGTGCTGTTTCCTCGTAAATAATAGTTCTCGACAACTCTGACATCTTGCTGAGGTAAATTCAGATTTATTTTTATGAACTTCAAGGAACAATTTCAGCAAAATCAAGCAATTTCAAAACAACTCTACGAGAAAGAGAAAACAATACCTAGAAAAATCACACATTGAGTTCTGAAAACAATCATTGTTTCTCAAACCTTGGCCTGTCACACCCAGCAATTCTTTCAAACATCATGCTCTTTTCCTTAACTTCTAGTGATCGAGCCTCCTGATAATGTTTAAAATCTAATATGCTCTTAATGATATTATTTGATGATTTGATAATGGTTAATCATACATTCAAGTGAATTTTTTTTTAAGCTCGAAAGTAGATGATTATTAGTGGAAAGTCCAGTACCGGCAAAATAATTCTTTTTAGTGGGGGTTTAGGGATCCTATAAAATTAGTAATTTTTTGGTAAAAAATTAAAAATAAATAAGAAAATAAGCTTTTCAAGAATAAAAGTGTTTGTTATTGTATTTTTATGATAAATGCTCCAAGAATTAAAGTATAAATACTTAGATAAAAAAAATTATGAATCTTTTATTTAACGGATTTAGGGGGTATATATAACTCCTAAACCTTGTCATGTTACTTAAATAAATGAGTTGGGGTATCATTTACTTTTTATAACATTAATGAAAAATATATATCACTTACATAACATTAATAAGGAAAAAATATATTTACACAATATTAATGTTGATGAAAATATAATAAGTTATTTAGAAGATTTTTATATATCAATGGAGTGTAGAAAAATAAATATCCTTGACATAAACATTAATGTTAAAGTCTTAAACAACAAAGAAATAGAAGTCTATAATGACCTCTAGACCAATTAGTCTTGGTGTGCAGCTAAGTTTAGGGGTGATGAGTCTGACAGCTCAACAAATCCACATCCACTTGGTTTTAACCCGTGATCAAACCTAAATATATTAGGTATGACAACTTATCAGATCTATATTTGCTTGAGCTCAACACATAATTTAACTCGTGAATATTAAGTCTGGTAGCTTATTAGATTAATATTTATTTGAATTCTATATATAATTAAATTTTAGTATGTTAGATTTGATAATTTATCAAATTCATATTCGCTTGAATCAACATGGTGACTCAAAGATATTACATCTATAAACAATATAAACAAGCAGACTTGTGTCATAGCTTAGCATTATTCCAAGCCTAGGGATGTTAGGCGTGAAGACAAGCCTTATCCACCTGTTAGTGAAGACTTTTTAGACATGAAATTAGGCTTTTTTACAAAACGAACAAAATATTGATTCACCTCTCCCCTAATTGGCTAATTCAGGAATATACCAACAGAAACGGAAGCCTTTAACCTGATATCCTAGGGAAAAAACCAGGGGGATGTGTCAAAAAATATCCAGTGAGAAAGGAACTTCAGTGTTTCATAGAAATTAGTGTAATATAAACGCAGTAACACTATGAATTTTGAGGCATCAGAAACCGAAAAGGTTGGAGATTTTATATATCTATGTGCTGGCGAAAGTCTTGGAATTTGTGAAGAGGGATAGAACAGGGACATTCATTCATCTCCAGTGGAAAGAAAAAAAAATTCCTGAGAGCACGATCTTGATTTACTTAACATAATTGATATCTTTACAATCATGAAAAACACTTTCTTGATCTAACGTCATCTTCTTGATTAAAGATACAAGCACGAAAACCATTGAAATAAACAACGAAAAGATATTTATCGGTGCTTACAAACCGTGATTTGCGCTAACCATGTCTCCATTTGCAAGAAAAACCCGGGTCCAGGTACTGGAAGCCTTGCCACTCAAATGAATATACTACATGTAACGAAGCATTGTCCTTTTTTGGAAGAACATGAAGCATTATTCTATCGTAAGAATGTGCCTAAAGTTCAAGAATCAAATTAATTTGAGCAATGATAGAACTAGCACATTCCCTGACTGTGGTTGCAGTATCAAAAACAAGGTTTTCTTATTTATACCCAGTAAAGAATTGTTATAAGTCAGAACTGTAATAGCAAGAAACTGAACTTCTTTGCTTTTTTACATTTCTTGACACGCAGGAGGAATTTAAAGCTCGTGTTCAAGAAATATAAAGAAGTTGCTCTCCATATCTCAAATGAAGAGATATGGCCTCTCTGATCATGAAGCTGTACACAACATTGCAAAATGACAAACACCTTAGCCGATGATAGTACGCGATTTGACACTGCCCAGAGTCTATATGGCCACTGTGGATGAGCATTCTGAAGTGTTTAGCTGCGAATCCGTTGTATTTTAGGTCTTGATTGAAGCATAGCAGGAAACAATGCATATGATTTGACAGAAGACCTCAATTGCGTTTGTCCGTATGTTTCTCGCAAGTTTCTTCTGGGAAACTACCTGCTAGACTTGCGCAATGGTAAATAGTTTCTGTTTTTTTCGTTCATTTAACCGACAAGTATCAACTAAAAATCTCGGTAGTTGCTGTCCAAGATTGTTCATAAAGCACGTGAGTGTGATGGCTAGGCATTTCTAGCCTCTATTATGGGATCTTGAATAGGAATTCTAAAGCTGTAGATAATATAAAAAGCTAACCATACACGTTTTTTTAGAGGAAGGTGTCAAAAGCATTTGAAAGCTAGTCAACAGATAGTTCTGTAGTTTTCGATCCACCTATCATAGAACAAAGAACAGTGATCAAATATGCTGGCATTTGTCCATGCTTCAAATACCCTGGACTAATCTGCAGTGGCATATTATTTACTGGTTTTTCTTTTTACCAGTGCTATCTGCAGTTTTTTTTTTTTTTTCAATTTTAAAAAAATATAAAATCGCTAGGAAATAAAAAAAAGAGGGGCCAAACCCCCTTCTTTTTTCTTTCCTACTAGAAATCCAATTTGTTTCATTCCAATTAATTTGGCCGCTCTTTTTTTTATTATTCCAATTTGTTTCATTTTAATTAATTTCTAAAATCAAACTTCTTTGCAATTTCATTTCATCCTTCTTTATTTTTTTTTCTTTCAAATTTGATACTCTATCTTTTAATTGATATTTTTTTCTTTAGTTAATTTTTAAGATTAAGATTTTTTTTATTTCATCATTTATCATTAAATTGGTTTATAATTAAACTCAAAAGCCACATTGAAGCTATGGTGATTACATCACCAGTACTATAAAAAAACTTGACAAGAAAAATTCAATAATACCAATAAAGGTCACAAATAGTAAAAAGAGTGGGTCACACGAGTCATCCAAATATATCAAGCTGCACTTGCCTTTAGGCTACTAGTGTAACCCACTAAAATCATTGTTGGTTATCCTTTTTTGTGTTGTTAGACTAATCTTGTCGAGATCTTTTCTATAGTATTGGGGGTGTTATTAGTGAAATTTCAGTATCTATCCGAGATCTTTTTCTTTTTTGCTTTCTTCTCTTGCAATTTTACAATTTGAGAGGGGCATAAGTGATACTTATGACTCACAAATCATAAATATTATCTACGACTTTCTAAATTGTATTATTTTTTTAAAAAAAATTTATACCATGTTATTTTATTAATTATGTTTCTTACTATGCTAAAAACCAAAAAAAAAAAAACTTGAAATCCAATGATCCCAAACCACACACCAAATAAGCTAATTATTTTTTATTATTATTAACGTGGGTATCCGGTTCAGCTTGTGCGCACATTGACTAATCTCACGGGTTATAAAGTTAACGACTATATAAACTTCCAGTAACTATTATATTAATAAACACAGAACTCAAACTTGAAACCACAAGAAAAATAAATCTTTTGATACCATATTTTTATCATTGTGTGCCACCTACTCGTTAGGAAATCTTTAAACTGCAATGTGCTATATGTGATGCCTGACGACGTCATGATCCAAATCAATGGGGACACAAGCACCCTCACTAGTAGCAATGTTAGGATGCATGCATCTAGCTGGTTCGGAGAAGATCTTGCTTTATTGAACTATTACTGCACCTATCAGCATCAACACATATCTGCAATTGGCAACTGTATGTCTGTAAGAAATATAATGGTAGGTAACTCGGTTGGTAATTTGTAATTATCAGCATCAGCACATAAATCCGCAATTAAGTGTCAGTCGTAATTACAGCATAAATGATTGGAACCGCTGAATTAAGTTTTCTCCAATCCAGTATCTCTTACTGCATTCAAGATAAGAATGACAATGCTTACAGCTGGGAGCTCCATCGATGACAACATCTAACTTCTCCTTGTCCAATTTATCCACATTTTGAACTGTTGATTTACAGGTGCAGCATTCTGTAACTGCTTTATTTATGCAATGTAGTAGTAATTGAAGGTACCGAACCCAATGAACAAAGAGAACCCTGCAAGAGAGAAGAATGTTTTTCCCCAGTCATACGAGTTCTAAATTAGATGGAGATCAGCTCTACTATCATATGGCCCTCTCGTTTAATTTCTTAATAGATCCAATCTTGTATAAATTTCTAAACATACAGGCATTGACTAAAGCAAAGTTGTCTCTGGAAAGGGATTTCTGTTGATAATATCCATGGCTTGTGATAAATAGCCAGCCCGGCCCAAAAGATAAAGCATATAAGCATAGTGATCAATGGCTTAATTCCATATTTTAGCTCAATTATTTTAAATAGCCGTATTCCATCTTCCAACAAGCCTGAATAGTGCAAGCTCGAAGGATGAACAATATCGTGATCTCATAAGGTGAAAACCCTTGTATTAATGTCATTGGATACCTTAATACCTGGTAATTACAGCTAGCATTGGCTACAGAAATATCACGATGAAATCCTGTCTTAATAGAATATGCATGGAGACCTCTCCCTCTTACTAAAGATTAAGGCAGATAAACGTAGAAGCTGTGAGAAACTCACCGAGTCTGGTTTAATACTAGCTAATCTCGGCTGCCTATGAAAAACCATGGGATCTGCATTGTTATCGTTCTCAATAAATCCCACTAGATTGGCATTGAAAACTGTTTGGGGAAAGACAAAAACTGTTGTTTGCAAATTGCAAGTTCTTGCATTTGGCATGTAAATATATCAAGGCAGTCCAAATATCAATATCATAGCAATAACCAAACCGAGCATATCACTAATCCATGAATTTCCCGATTCCAAGTTTTAGTGTTCTTAGAGCGTGTTCGAGAGTGTGTTAGTAGTTGTTTTTTAAAGTATTTTTCGCTTAAAAAAATATCAAAATATTATTATTATTATTGAAAATTTATTTATGATATTATCATATTAAATAAACCTGAAAAAATAAAAATAAAAATTAAATTTTTATGAAATGAATGTTTAAAACACAGTTTCTGTAGAAAACAATAATGTATACAGACTGAATTTTTCATTAGTATTCTTCTCCTTGTAGGAGAAAATATATAGGCAGAGCTCTGAATAGGCAGTGTCCTGAATAGGCACCTGAATAGGTAACAATCATATTCTAAGAAAGTGTAGTAATTTTGTACAAGATTTGATATGCCTCCTACAATTGATCAGATTCACATAATTACTGCATATACAAGATTTGATCGGAATAGACAATAATCAGATTATAAATTATTATTTGATCTACTTCCTATAATTAATCAGATCGCAAAATCGCAATTAATTGTCAACAGTTTCAAATGGCACCTAGCTCTGCAACCTCTCCAATTTTATTGTTAGTTTCAAAATTCAAGTGGAACACTAATGTGTTAGGTAATGTTAAATGTTATAGTAGTTGTTGTTTTTTTAAGTTTTTTTAATTTAAAAATATATTAAAATAATATTTTTTATTTTTAAAAATTTATTTTTCACATCATTATATCAAAATATATAAAAATTACAAAAATTTATTCGATTATCCAATACTTAAATTTTTTGAGACATCATACCGTTACAAATTAACTTTCAGGTTTTTTTTTAGATCACTTACTTTTGAATATAAATTATTTGTTTGTTTCTGTGTATTGCACATGAGCATATGTTTTGATGAATTGCATGCTCGACAGAAACAACAGTGGTTAAAAAAGATTCAAAGGACCATAGGAAATGCTCTTTAGTTTTCATAATTGTTTGTTTTCCTATTTCTCTTGGGATCAATCTTTTATTCTTCTATGTGACTTCGTGAGAAGAGATTTTTTCTCACATTGCCTTTGCAAGCCTTTTAAAATTATATTTTCTAATACATATATTGATAATTAAAACCAATTAACCTATGTAAAAAACCTCAAGATAAACGAAAGAAATTTGGAACTCAACCACAAATATCTGCATGTGGTTACACACGTATTTATTTACATGTCTATTTTATTTTACAAAAAATGGCAAGAAATTGATTTTCAAGTTGCCTGTGAGGATGGAAACATCTACGTCTAATTAATTACGCCCTAGCTTGTTCACAAGGGAGAGGGCAAATGTTCATTGGACCTGGAGCAGAAGTTTATAAAGGTCAATTTGTTGGTATCCATCAACGACCTGGGGACTTGTCGTTTAATGTGTGCAAGAAAAAGGCTGCTGCTACCAATGTACGTTCACATAAAGAACAAACAGGTAAGAAGCAGGTTCAGTTCATAGCTATTTTACTTAAACTGCCTTACAAATCCCCCATTTTCCTTTTCGACAGTACATTGAAAGTTGCAAAATTATCATATTTTCTCCAGAAAATGGATTTTTTATTGGGCTGATCATCAGATGAGATACTGCATGTGGAAAGAGATCCTTTTCCTTGATATCACGTTTAGGCTAATATAAGATACAAGGAAGAATTTATATCTTGTCATGTTACTGCTACTTTCATGCAATCGATCTGCCCGCTCCTGTTTACATAACAGCTTGCATTTATCTTTTTAATGCAGTGGTTCTTGATATCCCCTTGGATTATAGCCTGGATGACTGCATTGAGTATATCCAAGAAGATGAACTAGTGGAGGTTACTCCCTCAAGCATTCACACGTGCAAAAATGCAAAACCTGCAAAAAAGACAAGGTGAACAGTATAGATTTACACCGAGTGGATCTGTCAGGAGAGCATCCTTTTGAAACTAATCCGAATACAATACAAGCCGCACGCTTCCATGGCTAAGTTCATCCCATTTCTTTTACCTTTGATGCCATTTTTCTCTGCTCCCTCGCGTAAAAGTATTAAAGCTCTCTTCACGTAGCATTTTTATAGAAATTTTGTTTCCTCGTATATGATTGTTTATAACTACATGGGCCATCCCATTATTCTACTCTTGAAGATTTCTTGACGCAAGTTAATTATACTGCTAGGAAATGAGCAAGTGAAGGTTGTCGTTGACATTGTAATTCGGATCGTGCTGTCGTCACTCCCTAAGAGTGGCTGAAAATGATAAATATTGTTTATATATATATCCCAAGACAATCACAATATCTTTTTACTTCTGGTACATTTCCAGTATATGGCTACTTACAGCAGCTTTCAGTTTGACCCATTCAAGCATTTTTTTCCCCTTTGAACACTTAACCGAGTCTCCTATGATTTCATGTTTGATTTCTACTAAATGTTCTAGAAAATTAGTCTGGTTTCGGTCCTGGGGCTTTATTGAGATGTTGACAATACAATTGTTATGACTGTGATCGTAAAGAAAATATATATCCTCTCCCATCACAATAAAGAAAATATAGAGGGGGATAAGAGGAAGCCGTCCAGTTATTCGTTACACGGCATAAATGTCTGTTCAAGTAGTTAATGAGCCCATGACTTAGTTAATTAGTTTGGTGCAAGAATTAGAAGTTTCTTCTATGTGGTATCCAGAGTCAATTGCCCTCGTGAAAGGCAATCATGGACCTTTTCTTCTCCATCACCGGCCTTTCCAGTCCTCCTCCATTGTGGGTTTGTTTAATACCACTGACATACTTTTGTTGACCTCCATATTGCTGACCTCCATTCTCTTGGATGCTATATGTCTCTGATTGGGTCCAAAGTGTGATGGTTCTGTGCCACGTAGCCAGCTAGCTATGGGAACAGCAAAGAAAAAACAAAGGGAAGATTCTTCACATACCATTCTTGACCTGGTGATAATGTAAGCCAACAGGATCGAGGAGACTCGTTTTTGTGGGGTTCGATTAATATTTAATATAATGAATACTAGGTGTGATTGATAGCAGCCGTACGTAGACTTCAAAGTTAAGAAGCGGATTCAGCAAGGCTTTAAAATTATTCTTCTTTATGTCTTCTCCTTTGTTTCTAGATAAATGAATGTGCATGCAATGTTGGGTATGATAATATCATTACCAGCTGGAAACATGAATCCCGCGTCTTTCTTCGGCCTTGTTTTCTGCCGGGCATCATTAATCGACAAACTGTATGTGATGGCAGATGTCAAGAAAAAATAATAATAAATTGAGAGGCTTTGTGTAATTATTTAAAAAAAAAAAATTGTCAATGAGACTTTTTAATCTCCTAATTATAGTTAGAAAACTGAAAACAATTCTTGTGATAAAATAAAATAGTTTGAAATGAAACTCCGTCCCGACCAGATCATCAAATTGGCAGTTCTGAAAATTGATTCGTCAAATCGTATTGCTATAGATTGATCCGCCATAGAAGGAGTTTTATAACTATGTTCCAAGTTTGAAAAATGAGATCACATATAGAGATTAATTTGGTGTTGCTGGAAGAACATTAATTATTATCAAGCATGCATGCATGAGTACTAATCGTGGTCTCTCCGGTGAGGGGAAAAAAAACAAAAATCGATCGGGGAAAGGAAGGTTTTGTTCCTACCTTGTACTCCAAGTACAAGATGTTAGACCGGAATAGATGAACTGTGAATTAAAACAAGACCAGCACACTCGAACCCATGAAACAACACAATTAGGGAGACATGTCAAAAAGAAGTTTCTTTCTTGTACTTTCAGCTTTGGTTTCCCTATCCAAAAATGAAAAGCATCAGATGCATCATCATCATCTTTGACCCACTTTAGATCTTTTGAATATATTCTTAAAGTCTGAGTAATTCTCAAATATTATAACTAATTGAGTCTAATTTTATTAAATGTGTTATCTTTTTTTTTTCTGATATATATAATATTCTTTTTGGCTGTCAATCTCTCCTAGGTTTGAAATCATAAATATTTAAATGAAAATGTGAAAACCAACAATCTCATTTACCATATAATACAAGCCTCCGAGATAAATTAGTGTTAATTTTTATGGCTTTTTATCCCCTCACGCACAGAATCCACCATTGTTGCTTGGTGCCCCAACCAGAATTCAAAAGTTGGTGCACACTGGCATGATGCCAACTTCAGCCCTTTTTACCACCTCAGAGTGAGTCTTCTCCTTTGCATGGTACCCCAACAAGAATGATGCTACTTGCGCTGGTTGTAGAAAGGATGTCCGAGAATTGTCTTCCAAGAGACAGCAACTCGAGAGGGAAGTGATCATAAGTGTTTGCATGCAATGTTTCATCATTCTAATTTAGGAGGCCACCGATAAAATATCTTACATTGAAATCCAAAACAAACCAAAAAAATCCTACTAGATGAAATTAGTATACGGTAATATTGGTAACTCTTTTTTTTTTTTTGGGTAAAATGACTTGGGTGGATCTATAATATCTATGAAGGAGAAACGTGGGGAAGTGTTAATTATTTTTTTATGAAAATATAGGAGGGCCCATTGATGTATTAGAATAATATGTTCATATATATATATATATATATATATATAAAAGAATGAATGATTATATTTGGTAATTGGAGATTAGGTTTGTAAAACCAATTAACCAAGCCAATTACTTTTGGGCTTGAAAGTTAGCTAAATACAAATCAATCTTGGATTACAAATTCAAAACGCAATTACTTTCATGAGCATTGTTGAACAATTCCATTCTATGATGAAAATGTTCATGAAAATGAAACACTTTTTAATAATTAATATGATAATATTATAGTACGTAATGTATTTTACATACAAAGTAATTACATGATAGTCATAGATAATTTATACAGAAGCTCATTTTTAACGTATTAATTGATACTAAGAGGTAAAAGAATTATACATGCCATAAAAAGAATATTGTATTTTTTATATTTAAGAGCAAACTCGAACTTATTCAAAAGTTTAATTTTACTTACCATGATTGTATACAGCACATTGTGCATGTATCAATTACTCGAACTGGAAATGCAAATTGTGCATGTATATAGTTAATGCAAGTAGTGTTCCAATCAACTTAATGTACTGCATTTTATAATAAGAACTCCAAAGTTAAATGTATTTGGGCTAGAAGAGTATTAAGATGGAGTGACCTTTCAAGAATTATTGTGCATCTTAATCCATATACAAGTTTTTGATTGCCAATAGAATCTTCTAGGCTCTTCCTCGTGACTCTTTCTGATGATTTGACTCTTGAAAATAACTGTTTACTTATGAATGAAGTTTAGTAATGCTTGTGATATTAAAAACAAAAAACTTTATTTTCTATGAACTCTAATATCAAATTACCTCAAGTAAGGTGTATTAAATGTGCTAATATCTTCTATTTAAGTAATTAATCCCTTTACCTAAAGTTAGGATTCCTAATTAATAACTAAAATATTAGGTGGTGATTTTTTTTTTTTACTGATAAATAACAAGAATTTTCTTGTTCTTTCCCTTTATATCATTCCCGACTATCCCAACTCGAAAAAGTGATCGTCGTAATGTTTCACACGTATGACAAGAATTTTTAAAATTTTAAATTTAAACACTCATTGATGAATGGCCGTAATATTTTTCCATAAAAAATAGCGAAATTAGTTTGATGTTGTTAGTCTATTTGAGAGGTGATAGAGGTTATTTTTTAATGTATTTTTTATTTAAAAATGTATTAAAATAATATTTTTTTTATTTTTAACATTAACTTATCAAAATAAAAAATAATAATTAGCTTTTTCAAAAACAAATTTTAAAATTTTTAAAAAATACACTACAACTGCACTCTCTATACCCTGTACTAAAAACTAGTAATATATTTAAACATGGTAATAATGTGGCTAATTACATAAGTATGTATTGTGTTTCTTTTTTATTTTTAATTATATTGTACTCGTTTTTTAACACATGAAAGTGCAACGCGAAAGAATCCAAATTCTATACGTTACTTTCCACAAGTCAAGATTATCAAGTTTGACCGAGCATTCCACGACGACGAGCATTTTTTTTTTTTCATTTTGATATGACAAAAATGACCTCCTGTTATCATTTCCAATGACGAAAACACCCTTTTTTGCAGCTACTTCAAATAGATGGGACAGGTCAGATGATGGCTTTTCATTTTTCTCTTACCCAGAAAACCCCCCGCAATGTGACAATAATCAACACTCGAGCCATCTTTCTTAAGTGAGATACAGTGCCAGCAATGATTAGAAAAGGGCAATGATGTCATTTAAGAAAATGAAGTAGGAGCTCTCTGCCCCTTTTTTTTTTTAATCTTAAAAACCTACATTCCTACTTGATTTTAATTAAATGCACATAGTTTCTTATTTTTGATGTTGGATTAAGCTGAGAGATGATTAGATAACAGAAGTGATTGTTTTTTTTTTTAATATTTTTTTATTTAAAAATATATTAAATTAATATTTTTTATTTTTAAAAAATTTATTTTTGATCTCAACCCATTAAAACGATCTAAAAATAACAAAAAATATTAATTTTAAAAAAAGCTCAAAATTTTAAAAAAATTAGTTGAAGTAATGTACCACAGTAAATGAAAATAAAATTATTTTTATATTACAATTAAAATTCTAAACATACTTTATCCTTGGACTTTAATGCTCAAAATATCATATCATTGAAAATATTATTTTGATACAATTCTAAATAAAAAAATAAATATTAAAAAACAACCGATACTATAATAGCATTAATTATTGTCAAAGAACTATCTTAATTCAAAAACTTAAGTTATTAGATGATATTTTAAGATATGATTTATATTATTATCTAACACACACTCTTTTAAGTGAAAGCTATTTGGGATTGAAATTTACACAGATTCATATTACTTTGTACTCGTGACTGCTTGGTTATCAAGACTCTGATACCATATCAAGAAACCATTTTAACCTAAAATTTTAAATTATTAAATATAATTTATATTATTTTTTAACAGTTACCTTAATCAAATTTGTATATTTTACCCCTTTTTACGTTGATGAAGGTTCCATACATGGAAAAAACATAAAAAATAGCTGGGCAGTAAGGTAGTTAATTTTTTATGGCACCCACCCACGTTATCTTCATTCCCCCTAATTAACTTGGAGAATCACATGGGGTGAAATGATACGTGATTTCACGTTCTTTATCTTGTTTGATGATCAGTGTTGCACAAAGGCTCATGGGATTCATCATGAACGAGGTGACCATAATGATTCTTCCAATGTTGATGATGGTGATGGTGTTATTGATTCTTGAATAACACGTATCATTTCATTTCATTTGATTTTGATTATAGTTATAATTATTTTTTAAATATTTTTTTGTATTAAAATTAATATTAATAATATTTTTTATTTTTAAAAAATTATTTTTAATATCAGTACATCAAAATTATTACAAAAATTAAAAATAAAATTTAATAAAAAATAAATTTTTTTTTGAAATGTAAAATAAACAGGCATGAAGATGATATATATGACATAACTCATTTTCACAAAAACCTACAGCAAGCTACAACAACTCGGACATGCATGCATTTAAAAGAAAAAAAACACTTACAAAAACCTAACAAACCAAGAACCTAGCAAAAAGGAGACAATATAAAAATTAAAAAGACCTAGTCACCCAAAATTATGGTTGCCGACAGCCTGACTTCATTTGGTATAATGTCCCACACCACTATATATATACATTTTTAGTGTTTTTGGATCAATTTTATTTATTTATTGAAGTAATTAGTGATATTATAGGTGGAGATATTTTTATTATTTTTTGATAAGTTATGGGTTTTATTTTTATTTTTTTCAAGATGGGTTAAGAAAATAACTAATAAAATACTATTAATTACTCTTTAAAAAATATAATTTTTTTTCTGTGGCCTTTTTAAGTGTTTTCTTAGACTACTAACATTATTACAATTTCTTTTATCCAAATGTTGATAATGAAAAGGACAAGAAAAGGGTGAATCTCCAACTTGTTTCTAATAGAGCTTTAGATGTTTTCCATTAAAAACAAAAAAGATATTTAGTTATACTATGCTTTCGGTTAAACCAACGATTCGTTATTGGAGCAGATAGCAACAACCATCATTTCATCCGACATATGTATTTTTTATTTTTCCAATGGATTTACATCTTTCATTAATAAAATTTTTTTGATATAGTGAGGAATCGCTCTCGTTACTCGTTGTTCAAGAATTCTTGTTTAGGCAGTTCATACCATCCATACATAGTGTTTTGATTTAAGATTTCAATTCTTCCATGTTTCAGCAGTAATATATTGTTCCGTGTCCAAAATATGGAAGAAAGAGGTGTTTCCACGACTCTACCATCCAGTCAATTCTGCTCCACTTAATCCCTATTTCATGGCCACATATCTTTCAGGCTAAGGAATGGGAAACCTTTTTCCTATTACATGAATCCAATTTTCATTTCATTCGGGAAAAGCCATCCTTTTCTCAACAATGCCTTTGTCATTTGATCTAATAACCTAATTTTATTTTTGAAATTTCACAGCAAGGTGATATCGTAACATATATTTGTTTCACACCATTCCATTTCAACAACACGAATAAAGTACACCGTGCGCCGTATTTTTTCTAGATTCGGTGCAAATCCTGATGGATGAGACTTGTTTGATATTAAGTTTGATATTGTGATATAGTTTTTTTTAATGATTTTTATTTAAAAATATATTAAGATAATAATTTTAATTTTTTTAATATTAAATATTAAAATATCTGAAAATATATAAAAAATTAATTTTTTCAAAAATATTTTTTAAAGAAAAAAAAATTTAAATACAAAAACAAACAAATTAAAAAAATATAAAGGTGAAATTTCAAAATCTTCATCTCATTATTTTATTATTGGAAATAAAAATATATCAACTTATAAAATCATATCAAAAAGTAATTAAAAAATATAATAATCTTATTATACAATAATCGAAATCAAACATAGTTTTTTCAATTGAGTTTATTATAATTAATAAGTAAGGAAATACATTCACTTAGCAAGTAGACTAACAAATATTGGTACTCTTACACTATCAAATAATAATAATAATAATAATAATAAAATTAACTAAAAAAAATATATTAACTAATCATGTTTTGAGTTTATTTTTTAATAATTATAAATTTGAATCTTTTTAAAATTATTAAAGATTTATATATAATTGAATAATTTTATGATCCATAAAATTAGTTGAGTTGAGTATAATTTGGTCTAACCCCTATACTAAAAAAATAATAATAATAAAATTGACTGATAAAAGGAAAAAAATTAATTGAGTATTTAAAAGAAAAGGGCAAAAAAAGGATGAGTTGAGCTTTGTTTTGGATATTTTGGGAAAACAACAGAGTAGCCTTCCATCTCTCTCGGGGACTTGTAGTGATATAAAATTGTCAAGAGAGATCAAGGAAAGAGATGGGAAGGGAAGTGTAGTTGTGCATCAGATGGTAAAGAGGTTTGACTTTTTTGTTCTTCTCTTTGAACCAATCAAATCCAATCCCGTGTTGTTTTGTTGAAAGAGTTCTTAGTTTGTATATAAAAAGAAACAATATTGGATGTTGCCTTGCAAATAAATTCCTCTTATCAACCGCATTACCTTCCCCTACCGTCCCGTGAATATATTACACCCTTCGTTTCT
The DNA here is from genome assembly GCF_005239225.2 of Populus alba. Classification (NCBI taxonomy): domain Eukaryota; kingdom Viridiplantae; phylum Streptophyta; class Magnoliopsida; order Malpighiales; family Salicaceae; genus Populus; species Populus alba. The sequence goes on from NC_133299.1 coordinate 5,091,051, forward strand.
TGTCTTGAAATCCTTATAAATTTTCTTTCTTGATCTATTTTTCCTTGAAAGGCAACAGCTTGTTTGGAAATCAAGATTTTCTTCATGAATCAAGCTTTATCCTTTGTTTTTTGGTTCAAATTCTGTTGAGAGATTTGATCATTTGTAGCTGAAGTTTGTATCTTCCAGGCTAATTTCAAATACCCTTTCCTGTTTTTGTCTAAAGATCAGATTTCGATTGATCTAATCATCCAATTCCGTTTTTTTTTCCCCTTGAAATTCAAGTACCCCACAAAGGGACAGAAGAAACATCCTCTTTATAATTTTTCTTTTGTTTTTTTGAATCATGGGTAATTGTTGTGTAACACCACCAGGAATCCCTGATCATGAGAAAAAGAAGCACAAGAAGAAACAAAACCCATTTGCCTTAGATTTTGGGCACCATAATGGAGGCACGAATCACAAGCTGATTGTGTTAAGAGATCCAACGGGAAAGGAAATTGAGCAAAGATATGAACTTGGCAGAGAACTAGGCAGGGGTGAATTTGGAATCACATACTTGTGTACTGATAGGGAGACTGGTGAGAATTTTGCTTGCAAATCTATCTCTAAAAAGAAGTTAAGGACAGCTGTTGATATAGAGGATGTGAGGAGAGAAGTGGAGATCATGAAACATATGCCTCAGCATCCTAATCTTGTGACCTTGAAGGATACTTATGAGGATGATAGTGCAGTTCATTTGGTGATGGAGTTGTGTGAAGGAGGAGAGTTGTTTGATAGGATTGTGGCTAGAGGACACTACACTGAGAGGGCTGCTGCTGCTGTTACGAAGACCATTGTGGAGGTTGTTCAGGTAAGAAACACTATTGTGGGTTTTTTTTATAAAAAAAAAAAAATTCAGAGTCGAATCTATTCCATGTGTTGATTGTAAACGCTTGTGCCTGAATTTTGCTTTTGGATCTTGAAATGGTGCTTGGTGCTATTTGAGTGCTGAGGAAATATGGTTTTATACTTGGTGTATGGAAGCCTAGGACCCATAGGTTGTTGGTAAAAAGTTAATCTCCTGGGAGTGATTGGTGCATACTGTCTGGTAGAATTATGGGATAGTTTGTCTTGATGAGTAGATGTGGCAGATATTGATTCTGGTGATCTGAAAATTTTATTTTTTACCGTGTGGATTCTCTCCGTTGATTTCCTCCTTTTGCCCTGGCTTCTTGTGCTTACTGCTGCTTACTTTGAGTAACCTCTAGGGTTCATCATATCTTGATTCCTCCCCTGACACACTTGTCATTAGCTTCGTGAGTAACTGTGTAGTTAGTACCTAAATGTTTGATTACCTCTTGGTTTTTTCAGTTTCCTCTTTTCTTAATTTGATTTCTCACCACTGTTTCGAAACTCTTTTGCTAACAATGAAGATTTGACTGTAAAATAATTCATTTGCTCAAAAATGTTAACCTCTTGGTATTAACTTATGTGTTGTCCAAAATCAATGGAAAGGCTTGTTGGGATTTCCTTCCTTTTTATCATACAGCATACTATTCCTAAAACGACACCATTCCTCCCATCTTGCACACATTATATTCAATTAGCCGTGTCCTAATGCTTCTGAGATATGGTTTGTCATGTTGCAGATATGCCACGAATATGGGGTGATGCATAGGGATCTAAAACCCGAGAATTTTTTGTTCGGAAACAAGAAGGAGAATGCACCTTTGAAGGCAATTGATTTTGGATTGTCAGTGTTTTTCAAACCTGGTAATGTCTTATTGTTATCTATCACCTAGTGCAATTTGGTCTCTTTCTTCATGTTCTTTTTTTTGGTCTTACAAACGAACGCATTTCATTTTGCATTTCTGCTTTTTAGCTTTCATCCTTCTATGTTCATTAGCTGAGGGTTTACTTTCTCCAGGTGAAAGATTTACTGAGATTGTCGGAAGTCCATACTACATGGCTCCTGAAGTGCTAAAGAGGAATTATGGCCCAGAAGTGGATGTCTGGAGTGCTGGTGTAATACTTTATATCTTACTGTGTGGTGTTCCACCCTTCTGGGCAGGTTGGTATTTTGTTTTTGTTAAAGAAAATCCGACTTTATGCATAATTATTGTTTTCATTAGGTGCTCAGGAACAATTCCTAGTTATACATGCATGATATGCCGGTATAGGTATTTTCCACTAATAAAAACTCTGCCTCCACTGCAGAAACTGAACAGGGAGTTGCACAAGCAATTATCAGGTCAGTTATTGACTTCAAGAGGGATCCCTGGCCCAAAGTTTCTGAAAATGCCAAAGACCTTGTGAGAAAGATGCTTGATCCTGACCCAAAGCGCCGGCTTACAGCACAGCAAGTGCTAGGTAATGTTCATTACTAATTAATGGAATTGTTGTCTTATGCTTTTGGATCTTTTATTGTTTGGATAATTTGATGCAATTGCTTGGGAAATTCCCAAAATGAAATTCATGGAAACACAGGTCTTCTAAGTTGCTTGTTCTTGAAATGCAGATCACCCTTGGTTGCAGAATGCAAAGAAGGCTCCTAATGTTTCTTTAGGTGAAACAGTAAGAACAAGGCTCAAGCAATTTTCTGTTATGAACAAACTCAAGAAAAGAGCTCTGAGGGTAATGTCTTAAGCATTTGCTGGATAGAATAAGTAATATAGTGATTATTTTTTCCTTAACAGTTCAAGGAAGCTTGGTTTTGCCTCTTTATATTGTTTGGATTTCGTATTTATTTTAGTCCAAATTCTGTCTCTCTTACATTATCTTCCATTCTTTGCGTTGTCAAATTAACAGGTTATAGCTGAGCATTTGTCAGTGGAGGAAGTTGCTGGCATAAAGGAGGGATTCCAACTGATGGATACTGGCAACAAGGGCAAGATTAACATTGATGAGCTAAGAGTTGGATTACAAAAACTTGGCCAACAGGTCCCTGAGACTGATCTTCAAATTTTAATGGAAGTGGTAAGTCATCAAAATTTAGGTATTCTACCTTTTTACACATTGATCTTGAATGGGAAAAAGGAACCTCTACACCATCAACTGCCATTTTATGCCATGAACTTAACAAGTTTTCTTGAACAGGGTGATGCAGATCGAGATGGCTATCTTGACTATGGAGAATTTGTGGCTATTACTGTTCACCTGAGAAAGATGGGGAATGACGAGCACCTTCGCAAAGCCTTCGAATTCTTTGATCAAAACCAAAGTGGGCACATAGAAATCGATGAGCTAAGAGATGCCTTGGCTGATGAAGTTGATGGAAGTAATGAAGACGTTATTAATGCTATAATTCATGATGTGGACACAGATAAGGTCAGTCTTTTTTCTTTCAATTGTGTTTTTTTCCTGGATCTATAAACGGCTTGCATGTTTTACATTTGATGGAAATCGAGTCCTCTGCATACACCTGTATATATCATCTTTCTTTTATTAAAAAAGAAAACTTGTATCATGCCTGCAAGCAATGATCAATGTGTTCCTTTCTTGAAACTTTCTAATGAAACCCGGAAATGTCTGTGTAAACTAGTAATGCTTCCGATAACCATCGGTGCTTATTCCCCTTGCCATGCATGGAATCTAACCCGAGCCCCCTTCTGTGAACTTGCAGGATGGAAAAATAAGTTACGAGGAGTTTGCCGCAATGATGAAGGCCGGCACAGATTGGCGGAAAGCATCAAGGCAGTATTCACGAGAGCGGTTCAACAACCTGAGCCTGAAACTAATGAAGGATGGATCATTAAAAGTGACCAGTGAGGGTAGATGACTCAACAAGAATTAAACTGTATAACCTGTGTCTTTTCCCCATATCTTATTTTATTATTTTAAAAATCTATATATTTAACTAGGACCTGTGCCCTAGTTGTGGTTTTTTGGTGTTCAATGTTTTATTTGTTTGTTGTGTGAGTGATGAGAAAAGAAGCGGTGGTGAGAGATCGAAGGAGCTGTGTTGTAAATAGTGTTAAACTGTTAATACCATTATCAAATTCATCATCTAGCAATTGTTGGGTGTAAATTTAAACATGTGAATCTTTATTTCCATGTTACAAAACGCTTCAAGGGGCATTTTCTTTGCAAATTGCATCTATATTCTCTGTGCATACCAACACCATGGTCGATATGTTCTTTCTTTGCAAATTGCACCTCTAATCTCTCAACCCATTCTTTCACATTGATTTAGAAAGAGAAGGGAAAACAAAATCGTTGACATCAAACTAAAGGACAGTAAGTTACAAGCGTTGTCTAGGAACGAAGGGGTCAACGAAGTCAAGGATTACATCTCAATTAACTTGATTATAACTAAGAACACCAGAAAAAAAAAAAAAAAAAGCCTCTGAATGCTGATTTTTTTTTTAAGAGTAATTTAATTATTTTAATGTATTTAAAAAATAAAAATTAAAAAAAAACTTCTAAGCATCAGTTAAATAAATTTTATTTTAAAAATAATTTAATCATTTTACATGCTTTAAAAATATAAAATGATCAAATTATTATAAATTAATATGACAATAACTAATGAACTTTATAAGAAAATTATATTACCCTCAATAACTATTTTATTTCATTTGAAAAGGAGAAAAACATCGTTATACCATTCTAAAATCCAAAATTAAATAATTTTTTATGTACAACGAAACCTGATTCTTTTAGGTTTTGTTTTTCAAAAAAGAATTTAATTTTCATATTTGCGTGTGACGTGTATGCTGTTTTCCATCCCCTTTCTTTTATAAGACAAAAGTAAATTCCTGCCGACGCTCACTAGGTACAATAAAGTGGTTGAACAAACAAAGCAGTTTTTTTTTACCCGTTATAACAGTTATGTTAGGGTTAGGCTAATAAAGCCTACGAACTCTACATGCTATACCTACCGTACAAATGCTGTGACGAAGAGCAAGATAACGTATGGCTGTAATTAATACATGAATATGACTTAGAGCTTCTCTTACTGCAAATTATTATATTTTTATGTTAGAATTAAATCAATTTGGGGATTTTGACAAAATCAGACTTATTGAATTTTTTTGTGTGCGTGATTTTTAGAAGGAAACTAAATTAAAATAAGTTAATTTTGTGTACTAATTCAAATCCATGAAATATCAAGATGATATTAATGGCTAGGTAATGATACTAAAGTCATAATTAGTATACAATTAGGGCACATTATGCTCAAGAAAAATACGGATATTTGGACATAAAAACAGATTCAAGTTGTTAGACAACTAAAATTTATCTATTTTAATAATTTTATCAATAAACAGCGTATATTTTAAATTGATACCAGTAATAAGTATTTGGAGTGTTGTACTCCTTAAAGATAAAAATTATCACCGACACATATGTAACTATATAAAATGAGCCATTAAAAAGTTAAAAACCTATTACCACTCCATTTTAAGAAAATTTAATATTAATATATATAATTAAAAATAAAAAAATTAAACTTTTATAAAACACTGTTTAGACTGCGTTTAGAGACTAAACAAAGGTTTAAGGCACATCTCATAAATGTGACTGTGATATGTGATGGACATAAAGACGACATGACATTCCTTTAATTAGTCTATAAAAAAAGAAGATTATTTATTTATTTATTTTAAACAGAAGATAAAGGAGGTTTCTTTGTGTTTGTGACGTGCTCCTGGACCCTTCTTTTTAGTGGCTAAATTAAGGCTTACGGCCCAACTAGCCCATTTGAGGGTGAAGGAGAGAACGGTGCTCCCTGGGACAAGATCTCACAATTCTACGTAGAACTTGTTTTTGAAGAAAAAGCTTGTTGAAGTTAAATTGGTTCGTTTTCGACTGTGTCTTGCAATATCAAATTAACCGAGTCATGGAGCTAATGTCAACGCAAAGGATGGCTCCTTTTTTTTAACCGAGTGCAAGGAAAAAAATATCAAATTAAATTTTTAATTATTTTATTTTATTTTTTAAAAAAGCAGTATACATGTAATAATTTACGCATAAAATAACTCAGATCAAACATCTTTTCTTTATTTTACTTTGTTTTTCGACAAGACATTGATGGCTAGGAAAATATAGGTCTCGGAACAATAATTTAATTTACGATTAAATCACCATCAATTTCAATTATTGAATTGCTTAAAACTATGAATATTATTATAAGAAAAATGATAAATTGTGGGACAATTTTTTTTATGGCACCCTAATTAGCCTTTGTTTTTGGACTCATTTGATGACCAAGAAAGACTTGGCCTATTTGAGATTACATTTTCCACACACTTTGGCCCATTTCAAATTGGGTCAGCAAATATCCATCAAACCCGGGGCAAAGTTATTGAGCTAACCCATGTATGCCCATGAGAATCAGCTGCTTCTATCAACGGCATGTTTTTTTTTTAATTGTAACGAATATATTTTAATTTTGGAGTAGCTGAGGGATTGATAAAAGCATAGTTTAATTAAAATAAAATTTTAGATGATATTTTTTAAAAAAAAATTTATTAAGATGGTAACATATTTAAATCCTTAGTTAACTCAATTTAACCTTTTAAATTCACAATTTAAGTCACAAGACCATGATAACCTCAAATAAAACAGGTAGGTTAATTTGCAAAATTTGATAACTTAAATCATGAGACTAAGATAATTTCATAAAAAATAAATCGAAACAAATAAAAAAACCCAATTCATATTCAATTAGATGTTGAGTGATGAAACTTAAAAAGAAATCAATTAAAATAATAGACAAAAAAACTCGAGTTAACAAAGTTAATTTGTCAAACTCGTGACATGGATCATGAGACTAAAATAACCACAAAAAAGTAATCCATAATAAATTATGAAATTCAGTCTTTGATAAATAAAGTGTAAAGGATAACTGAAATTAGAAGAAAAAAATATAAATTTTAAAAAAAAATACTATTCACGAAATTAGAAAGAAACCAAATTATCTCAACCGAATTTTAACCGAGAAATTTAGAATAGAAGAAATTTAGAATAAAAGAAATTTGGTATGGGTTTTTTTTTTTTTAATGATACAAAATATACCAGTTATTCCAAACAAAACAAAATATAGGTGTGTTTAACATACCATTTACATTGGTGAATCTTTCAGGGAAAAGTAATATAGAAAATCACACAAATGAACAAAATAAAATTAGACCGGAATCATGAAAATCTCATTCATAAACTGCCATGTAGGTGTGTTTAATATGAATAGAATATGTGGCATGTGATGAATATAAATAAATATGACCCGCATATTTGCTAGATTATTCTATAATAAAAAGTTTCTTCTGCGTTTTTTTTATAATTTTGAAATTCCTACAATGATACATCTAATTTATTACGAGCCTTATTTTTCTTTTTTTTCATATATTGAGCTATTTGAGGAAATTAAGTTCATATGCAGGTTTGAGAAAAAAGGTTGAAATTCAAAACATAATTGCTTAGAATGTTGGAGTGGTGGGATTTTACATGAAAATGACCCCATGAAGATTCACAAGTATTTTGTTTGTTGAATATATAACGTGAAAATCCTTATTTTTCAGTGGTCGTGTCCATCTCCTCTCAAAAGCTAGCTCGAGGGACGAGGCTCTCTCTTACACTTGCAAACTCCTTCATAAGCTCCTTCCTCGGCTGTTATGGGACAACCTCAGCAACCTCTCCTTGGGCCTTCGATCGGAGCCGCGACAACTCATTTCTCAGCCTGACTGTAGGGTATAGACGCGGTGGTAAACCCAGCCAGCCTCCATTGCAGGGTCCAAACTTGGTGGTAAATATGTGCTCCGATATTAATCGTTAAAGATCTTCCTTAACAGATGGGAGAGTTTGAAAAGAAATCGAGAGAGAATTAACATATTGTACTGCTAAATTGTTTCATTTTTATTGCTTCTCCCCTTAAGCTTCTCTATACCAGGATTGTTATTTTTACACCAAAACAAACAATCGCATGCCTAGGCCTTAGAAAACTCATATTTCGATATACAAGTGACGTTTTTTTTCTGAAGAAAATATTGTATAATTCCTTGTTTTTATTAGATGTTAGAATATAATATATTTTTGGAAAAATAGAATAAAAACCCGACTCATTTTCTTAACTGTGTTCCAATATTCTTGCATCTTACAAGGGAGAAATACCAAAGTATGTGTATATATATTAAAAAAGAAGAAGCAGCATACATATAATAATTTACGCATAAAATAATTTAATTTACAATTAAAACACCATCAATTTCAGTTATTGAGATGCTTAAAATTATGAATATTATTATAATAAAAATGATAAATTGGGAGACAAATCCTTAATTGAACCCACCCGTGTATACTAATTAGCCATAGTTTCCGGACTCATATTTGATGAACAAGAAAGACTTGTTATATTTCATAGAACGAAATCTATGCCGTGCCTGAAAATTACATTTCACCCTCACTTTGGCCCATCTGAAACTGGGTCAAGAAATATCCATCAAACCCAGGGCAAGGCTATTGAGCTAACCCATCAGAATCATCCGCTTCTATGCCATTTGCATCGGTGAATCTTTCGAGGAAAAATGAGACGGGAATCATGAAAAATCTCATCCATAAACTGCATATTTGCTAAACTAGTCTGTGAATAAAAGTTTCTTGTGTTTTTATTTTATTTTATAATTTTGAAATTCTTAGAATTATACATCTAATGGGTCTGTTTTTTTTTTTATTATTGAGATATTTGAGGAAATTAAATCAATATGCATCAGGTTTGAAAAAAAATCTCAAATTCAAAACATAATTGTTTAAGATTTATAAGTATTTTGTTTGTTAAAATAACTACAGAATAAGAGAATAAATGAAAGACCTTCTTTATTGATCTTGTACATGACATGTTATTTATTGAGTTTAGATAAATTTTATTTTACTTATTTATAGTAGTTTAGATGGATTGTGAAATATTTTTTTAATCTTAATTTATTTATGATTTAATAATTTTAATTTTTTTTTATTAACATGAATATCCAGATCAGCTTACACATACCTTAACTAATTTTACAAACTTTAAAATTCACAAACATATAAATTTTTAATAACATTAATGTTATAACCTTGATTTTTATTAATTGACACGTGATGTTATATAGGTAAATTCAAATCACTATAGTATAAAAAGACAAAAAAGAAATAATTTTCTTCCCTTGCATAACTCAATTTATGACGTAGAAATTTTTTTAAATGTGTCCTCTTATTTTGTATTTGTCTTTAATTTTATTAATAAATTTTTTTGAAATGGACAGGGCAGAATAATATATAGATAGAGAGAGAAGGTGATTGACAGCGTTCTCCTTTGACTTGAATTTTAAAAAAATATACATAAAATAATAATATCTAAATAAATACGTTTGTTTTGTATAATTTTTTATATACACTAACAAGTTTATATAGATTTAAAATATAATAATAAAATATTATAGCAGCTAAATAATTTTAAATTAAATTAAATAATTATTATTTAATTTTATCTTAATAATCATAAATATCAAAATTAATTATAATAATTCAAAAAACAATATATCATTCCTACTATAATAATACATTCGAATGTGACTTTCATTTAATTTACTATATAATAAACACTTATATTTATAAATATTTTTTAAAAAATTATTTTTAATGTAAAATAAATATTTTTTTTCTTAATTTATTTACAAATTACCCCCATCATTTTCATGCTAATAAAGATGGCACAACCTTACCCGTGGATTGTACGGGTCCTACCTTACCTGCCACTCAATTTTGTCTTGATTGTTTGATGGTGAGCTGTGATATATGGATTCATATCCTCTGCCCTTCTAGATCAATCTCTTTCATCATTTTAAGGTACATCTTAAAATGAGGACACGTTGTTAGGGCACAAGCAGGCCATGGCCTTGTGTCACGTACAAAACGTTAGGTCACCCCCTCGAAAGTGTCCGAAATGTCTAGAATAGAGTGTATGAATGCAATTAATGTCCGAATAAATCGGTTATTTCCAAATCAATTATTAATCAATCTATAGGGTCCATTATATTATTCATGCCTTGAATATTTTTCCCTTGAAGAGTTAAAATATACTTACAATCGGTATGTCCTTTTCAAGCACTCCTAATTTCAAAAGCAACCAAGCCATCTTGCAAAGTCATGCATGAAGACAGAATCTTAAAAAATGTGTTATGTGGATTGTTTGTTTTTAAATTTTAAAAGTATTTTAAAAAAAATAATTTTTTAAATTAATTTTTATATATTTTCATATCATTTTGATGTGCTAATATCAAAAGTAATTTTTTAAAATCTAAAAATATTATTTTAATATAATTTTAAATAAAAAAAACACTTTAAAAAATAACTATTTTATATTTTAATATTTTTAGAAAAAACCAAAAACCCTTTTAATGTTGAAAAATGTTGGAAGGTAGTAAAGGCCAATAGGAATGAACAAACCGTAGTCTTTTTTTTAAAAAAAAAAAGAAAAAAAAAACAGATATGTGCTAAAAATTAAAGAGCTTTAATTCGTAGCCACATGAAGTAGTGTCTATAATCTTTGGCAAGCGGCCTAACTTGACGCAGATATTTTCTGTGCATGTCACAAGTATGAAGACGACAGCCTCGTGAGCCCCTCGTATGAAAGCTACATCGACCAAGTAATATCACCTGTCATAATTTTTCAACGAGAGGCTTAAATTTCCTAAAAAGATATTTGAGAATTTTTTTTATTGTTATTAAATTAAAAATTAAAATTGTTTTGAATTTTCTTTATATTTTATTAACTATCTTATCTTAATAAACTTAAAGTTTTTAATTGAAATCAGTGTTTCTATTTTAAAAAATATAAATTTTATGATTGTTAAAACAATTTAACAAATATCAAAACAATATTTTCATATTTTTTATCTGATTGAAAGCTATAAAAATCATAAATGTAATAAAATCATATTCAAAATCTATTTAATTTATTAAAAAATTGAATTTTTATGAACAATTTATTATTAGCATTATTATTTTTGTATCATATACATAATAATTAAAAAAGAAATTATTAAATTCGAATAAAAATTTAAAACAGTATTTAAAAAATATATCAAAACCAAATGAATAAATGAATCTAGTAATTGTATTTTGAGTGCCAAAAAAAAAATCAAAGAAAAATAAAATATAAAAATGGATTAAATCTAATCATGGTTTTAAAACTCAGAACCCAGATTTTAAACTGGGCTCGTCACCAAATCAGGTTCTAAAATTATAAGTCTAAACACCACCCATCAATAATAGGCCGGACATGCAAGGCCTACTAACCAACCAAACCCACTTAATTGACCTAGGATTTTTTATATATATGATAAATTACTCACCGCTTAAATTTATAACCTCGACTTTAACCCTCGCACTAAATACTTGAATTACAAGATAAAGTTATTAATCAAATAATTTTTTAAAATATATATCAACTTAGTTAGTTTATTATTCATGTAGAAAATTAGTGTCCATTAAGCATTGCGGTCAAATTTTTGAAAAAAATTTAATTTTAATTTTTTGTTAAAAATTGAGTGCAGTTTGTATTTTTTGGATCGTTTTGATGTGCTGATATCAAAAATAATTTTTAAAAAATAAAAAATATTATTGACATGTTTTTCCGCACGAAAAGCTATTTGAAAAGTAAAACACTCTCAAACACCAACTAACCCTCAATTATTACATGCTTCGCTCAGTACAGTAGAATAATGACATCTTGTGCTGGCGATTTCTCATCAAAAGGTTGTGTGAGTGTTCATGTGAGCATCTATAAATCCCATCATTTGGGATCTATTTAGCATAAACAAGTACTCTGCTTTTGTTTATGTACTTTTTTTCGAATGGCCATCTAATGTCATCTTCAAGCTTTCTTGACTTTAGACAAATGGATGGCAGTCTCAAACCATAGGAGCTCTGAATTAGGCGAGCCCATTAATAAATATTCACACCCGATAATAATAAAAAAAATTGAAATAATATTTTTTATTTTTAAAATTATTTTTAATATTTATATATTAAAATAATTTAAAAATATCAAAACATTATTTAATTTAAAATAATTAAAAAATTAATTAAAAAAACTTTTAAAACATAAAAACAAATAATAATAATAATAAAAAGATGCGCATGTGAGGTGGGTGGCATATTCGATATGTGGACCGTCCACGTCCAAATTCATGGATTTCTTCTCTCACATAGTCAAGATTAGTACTGTGAATTAGGCCGATGAAATTGATGCTCCCTTGCAGGCTATTGGAGAGCTGCCTGGCTAAATTCTACCCGCTTAATTTGACCAGCAAAAGGCTAAAAGATGCAACAAATCACATGATATATTATCTCCTTTACAGAAAGCGAAAAGCCTATGGTCTCCTTCGTAAAAGCCTAGTTATTACATCATCTCACAAGTTTCAAATCTTGCCAAATACATAGCCAATCTACCATTACCACCGTGCTGGTTCCGAAATCCAGATTCCGGCGTCCACATTTTGACGCACGTCAAGGATATGAGCTATTCCGTTACTCTCACACAAGCACGCACAAAATAAAAAATTAAAAGCGTGTTTTGAGAGTATAGTAGTGGTTGCTTTTCAAATAATTTTTCGTGCTGAAATACATGTTAATAATTTTTTTATTTTTTAAAAAATTATTTTTAATATTAACATCTCAAAACAATCCAAAACATACAAATCATATTAAATTTTAATTAAAAAAAAATTGAATTTTGTGGGAACACGGTTTGTTCCCAAACACTCTCTAAAAACAAGGAATTGATGTTGAAGCAAAAAATACATTTAAGTGAAATATCAATGTATGATACTTTGTACATCTTGTTATTTTTAAGTGCAACATAATAGTGACGCAATTCGTAGTAATAATAATATTTAGTAAATATTGGGTTTTTGTAGTGTGATATGGTCAAATTATGCTATTTTTTATAGCGTGATATAATCAAAATGTGTTATTTTTTATAGCGTGATATAGTTAAACTATGTCATTTCTAGCTCAACCAATCAATCGGTTTGTAATGATCAATGAAACTAGTCGATCGGTTCCAAAAATAACAAGAAAAATCTTAAAATTGCCAAAACCAAGGGACCTGACCTAACAAAAATTTTGATATCTAAAGATCTGGCAGTTTACGTAGCGACATAATACCTATAATAGAGAAAATGATCTTTAGAAACTCCTATAAAAATTTAAATGTGATCTAATAGTCGGATCAAATGTTATAATCTTTTGAGTTGTTATTCTGATCTAGCATGATCAAATCTCTTCTTGAGCCTGGACCTGTTTCACTGGTCCATAAATACATCCACTAGGTTATCCACATAATTTGTTTTGAGCATGTACTCATCTAATAATTGCAAAATCACACCTGACTGCTTAGAATCACCCATTAATATGTGAGCAATAATTTTTTAAAATTTTAACTAAAGTCTAATTTTTAGTTTACAAATTTGATAAAGATAACTTCAGCTCATAACATATATTTTGAAAAAAAACTTCATAAAATTATGGTTTTGTGCAAAACGATCAACCGATCAATACAATTAGATCTAATCGATTGACCGATTAAGGCAAAAGATTGGAGTTTGACAATGTTGCACTTCAAAAGAGTGATATTTATTAAACATCATTATTTTTAAGTGCAACAATTATCTTGTCTCTTTTAGAAATAACGATATTTAATAAATATCATGTTTTTGAAGTGTGATATAATCCAACTATATTATTTCATCAAATCTTTTTCAAACAGTGTTATTTTATCAAAACTTTTCTTTTACTAGGGGTAATCTTTACAACAAAAAAAATCCATGTGTATCAATTTTCTATTAGACAGTGGGATGTTGATATATGTTCAAATTTTTATACCGTATAGTTTAAGTATTTTATCTTTTTTAATTGCAATTATTCCACAATTAAACAAACAATACATGAAGCAGATGAAAATAGCATCTCAAGAAAATTTAGTGCAAGATAAACTAAGTTTTGTTTGTTTTAAAAGTATTTTTTTTTAAAAATTATTTTTTTATTTAAATTAATATATTTTTTAGTGTCTTTAGATGATTTTGATGTGCTGATATTAAAAATAATTTTTTTAAAATAAAAAAATTATTTTGATGTATTTCAAAATAAAAAATATTTTAAAAAACAACCGCAACCACATTCTCACACAGACTCTCATATAAATCAACTTAAACTATTAAATAATAACCTTAATATGTATTAACTATCACCCCCTTCATCTTCATGCAATTAGACTTTACCTTAAAGATTTGCATAAGAATTGATTATGATGTTAGCTGATTTTGATGAATTCCGACGTAATTATGGTATAAATATTGTTGCATCCTCCACCATCCTATCCCAGATCAAGAAAAAGTCAAAGAAAAAAAAAAGATCCAAGCATTCTCTAGAACATTAAACCAACAAACTAAGTATAGGTTCGATAATAATATATAAATACAGCTCAGAAATTGAGTGACATGATCATGTAAAATCAAGCCCTTGAACTTGCTGGAGCCGCCGATACAGCACCACCTTATCAATCATTTTCCCGGGAATTAAATTACTCGAGACTTCCCCCCCTTGGCCTACCCGTTATCATGCATGAAAGAAAAATATCTCAATTATTTTAATTTCAACCGACAATAATTTCCACGTGTCAAGATCTTGAACCATTTAGGACACCAAACTTGTTCGATCTTTAACACCTAACATGGTATAAAAACCCCTTCCCGTCCCTCACTTACCCTCGCTCCTCCATTTCTTGATAATCAGCTCGTCTCCATCACTGAGCGTGCCTTGTGCTCCTCTCCAAGAACAAAGCGTTCATCTTTGAATGCTCTTCTTTTGAGTTCCCAAGAAAAGAAAAGGAAAACCCTGGTTGCTAAGCCCTTTTGGTCTTCAAAGCTTGAAAGCGGAGTTTCTTGCTCGGCTAGCAGCAAGAGATCCTTTTTTTATTATTATTATTATTATTGGTGAGTTTTTATGAATTTCTTGATGGGAACTTATCTTACTTCCTTTGCTCTCGGAGAAACTAGTCGGTTTGTTTCTATCATAATAGACATTGCTAGTTTTCATGGTGCTCTGATATTGGAAGAGGCATGATAGCTTCCCGGCGAAGTTCTCTTAATTTCTCATCTACATCTGCTTAATCTGGCGCTAGTGATCAAATTGGAACAAAAACTAACTCTATTTTAAGCTTAAAACATCCATGAGTCAGAAATCAAGAATCACTACGATTCTTCAATTAATTTAAGCGTTTGTTAATTGAAGTTATTTAATTAATTAGCTCTCTACCATTTTTATTGAATTTTTTCCTTTCCTGCCTCGATAAATTTGTTTAAGCTTTTGTTAATTGAAGTTATTTAATTAACTAGCTCTCTACCTATTTTATTTTATTTTATTCCTCTCCTGCCTCAATACTTTCATTTTGAAGCTTTCTTCGAGCTCCTTTTGCTCTCAAATCATAATCATCAACTTTTTCACTGTCATAACCCAATTTTTGACTAACTTCATTTTTCCTTTTTTTTTTTTTTTATACTAAATATAAGAGTTTTGTTTCGGCTTTTGGATGTGAAATTTTGAAGATTCGTTTCTGTTCTTGAATCCACAGGAAAAAAGGCTTTACAGCTAAAAGTGAACAACGAACAAACAGAAATGGAAGTATGAAACCATTGTGGTCCTCTGTCTTTACTGCTCCCCACAAATCCACCCTTTCCTTCATTTTTAATTTCCTTTTGAAGTCCTTTATTTATTATGTATTTTCACAGAACTCCTTGAATTCTATCTAATTTTCGAACACCACCCCCACAGAAATCCGAGAGGGATACTTTTGTTCTTTTTCACAGGTTCACGAAACATAAAAGGCTAAAACCCCGACTAACCGAAAACTCCAAAAACTTAGATTTATTTCGCTGTCCTATCCCCAAATATAAATGTATATGTAATTTTTTTTCCCTGATACTGATTTAACATCTATTTTTTCTTTTTGGAGATACTCAAACATCCCATTAGATTTGATGCCTTGTATTTTTGAACCAGTACTTGGAAAGTAACGTAAAAGATTAATTGGTTTCTAGTTTGTATATATTTTATGGTAAGTGAGAGAAGGAAGGGAAGACAAAAATGGTGAGGATTGCAAGAATCCAACAGCAGCAGCAACTGAAGTGGATTCCTTTGTGGAAGTGGGGTGGAAGGATTTTCAACAATTGTCGCAGAAACCATCGAAATGCTCAAATTAGCATCCTTAGAAATCACCTTTTCCTGGCATTACCTTCCAATCCAAAGAATCACACAACCCCTTTAGGATCATATTTAGTAGGCAACCATTTTATACCCTTCTGAATTTTTTGGTCCCTCAAGCTTCTTGGGTTTGGTTAGGTTTGGTTTCTTCTTCTTACTATATTTTTCCTGGGCTATGCAGTAACTAAGTGCAAGACAGCAACAATGACGGTGACACCAAAGATTTCAATCAATGATGGGAGCCTTCTGGTTCATGGGAAGACAATTTTAACTGGAGTTCCTGATAACATTGTTTTGACTCGTGGCTCTGGTGTTGGACCTGTTGCTGGTGCTTTTATTGGTGCCACCGCTTCTCATAGCAAAAGTCTCCATGTTTTTCCTGTTGGGGTTTTAGAGTAAGCATCTCCTTTCATTGCTGATGATGTTAGAATAATCTATATATATTTTTTAATTTCGTTTAAAAAAATCCTGCAATAAATTAGAAGTTAAAAAAGAAAAAAAAAACATGTTGTTTAGTTAAATTTTTGCTGGTGAATATAAGACATGATGGCTTGATGCCTGCAGATAGTTTGTTTTAGTTTACATTTAGTTTTAGGAACGTGGATTAAGACTAAGTAAATAGTTTGATGATGGATATGCGGATAGTTTTTGAATTCTTGGAGACGCTCACTTTCAATTTTGGTGGCAGGGGTCTTCGTTTCATGTGTTGTTTCCGATTCAAGTTATGGTGGATGACCCAGAGAATGGGGAAGTGTGGGAAAGATATTCCTCTGGAGACTCAATTCATGCTAGTGGAAAGCAGGAACGGTGGTGAAGGAGTTGATGAAGATGATGGACAGACAATCTACACCGTCTTCCTTCCCCTACTTGAAGGCCAATTCCGTGCTGTACTGCAAGGCAGCGACAGGAATGAGATGGAGATTTGCCTTGATAGCGGTGAGTTGATTAAAAGTGTCTGGTGTAAACTTATATGCACCTGCCCATGAGTGTAATCCCTTTTAATCTAGTCTCATTCCATCGGCTGGTATTGAATGAGACCACAACACAGACTTATGGGTTGTACCTGTCATTAGTCACCATATTTCATATGGCAAAAACTACTGTTAGTTCAGTCCCATCCTGCTGGCCATTAATGAAGCAGACTAAATTCTGAAATTCTGGGTCGGAGCTCATGGATGCGAACACTATCGGGCAGGAGAATCAATCAATTACTCCACCATTCAAATGAATCAATTTTACGGAGTACATTTCAATTGGAAGAAATAGATAGAAAGGAACGAGTTCGAAAGAGCCGAAACGACATGTTTTTTTTTCGTGGTTTGGTTTGGTTTTGCAGGGGATAGTGCTGTTGAAACCAAACAAGGACTTAACCTGGTCTACATGCATGCTGGGACTAACCCCTTTGAAGTCATAAACCAGGCTGTCATGTGAGCTCGCGACTTTACCTTAATCCAAACTTGCATTGAGTTTCAGTTTTAGATTGTAATCACCATTTTCCTAACAACTTATGAAAACAGGGCTGTGGAAAAATATATGCAAACTTTTCTTCATCGGGAAAAGAAAAAGGTAAGTGATTTTTTTATTTTTGAGTATGTTAACTCAATTTTTAAACAAGAAGTTCTGTTGTAAGTTCATCATTTCAATCTTATGTTGTGTTCTGTTGATCTTGTGCAGCTGCCCTCTTTTCTAGACTGGTTTGGCTGGTGTACCTGGGATGCCTTTTACACGGACGTCACTGCTGAGGGTGTTGAGGAAGGCCTTGAGAGGTAATTCAGAAATAACATGGGAGATTGAATTAGATCCTGATCATACATGAAATAGAGACTTAGATCTACCAACGCTGAGATTGAATGACTAAATTGGTTCTTATTGTGACTGCAGTCTGTCAGAAGGAGGGACTCCCCCGCGATTTTTGATCATTGATGATGGTTGGCAACAGATCGAAAATAAAGCAAAGGAGGATGCTAATGTTGTTGTACAAGAAGGAGCACAGTATGGACTCTATATTTCTCTCTTACACAGGCACACATTCGTGGAGATGGCCCAAGTGTCCTTAGGGATGCAAAATGGAAAGAAAAAAATATTTTTTTAATTTTTTGGAAACTTATTTTACAAATAAAATGTTATTTCATTATTTTTCTTACAAAAATGTTATTTATACATATATTGCAAAAATAATAAAATAATATTTATTGTAATAGTGGTTTTTTTCTTCATCTTTTTATTATATAAAAATTTATTAATTTTTTAGTTTGTTTTTTATGAGATTATTTTCATCTCATTACTCACCTTATAGGTTTCACAAGTTTCACTTGAGTATTTTTTATTCTTTTTTTTTAATTTTTTTTTTTTTAAATTTCATTTTTTACTATTAAGATAATTGAGAATCTTTTGATTGTTTTTAGATATGTCAAGTCAAATAGTCATATCAAATGTTATTAAATCAAATATATTACTAATTTGACTTTTCTAAAGAGTAGAGATGCTCTGAGGCAAAATGCGCATTAGCTGGGAAACTTTTCTAGAATAATATTTATCCATTTTGATGTTATCGTGATTTTGCTGATAATGTCTAATCACTTGAGTGCTTGCAATTTTCTTTGTTGAAGATTTGCAAGTAGGCTTACTGGAATAAAGGAGAATTCAAAATTCCAGAAGAACGGTGAAAAGAATGAGCAGGTGATTGGACTGAAGCATGTTGTGGACGATGCTAAGCAATGCCACAATGTGAAGTGAGTGATCTTAGTTCTATTTCTGTATCAACTATTTTGCTACTGTACCAGCGGCGCACTTTCATGAAAATTTTTACCTTAATAAAGAAGGGTTGTCTACAGTTAGTTCCCTTTGGTGCAGGGGATGTTAGTATCATGCATCCACAAGATGAAGAAGGGAAGAGGATTAGCTGAAAGCATGGTATAATTTTTTTAATTCTCATTTTGCTTTATTTTCTGTTACAGGTATGTTTATGTATGGCATGCTTTGGCTGGTTACTGGGGTGGAGTTAAACCAGCAGCTGCTGGTATGGAGCATTATGATACTGCACTGGCTTATCCGGTTCAATCTCCTGGTGTTGTAGGCAACCAGCCTGACGTTGTCATGGACAGCCTATCAGTTCATGGCCTTGGTTTAGTGCATCCAAAGAAGGTTTTCAACTTCTACAATGAGCTCCATGCCTATTTAGCATCATGTGGAGTTGATGGAGTAAAAGTTGATGCTCAGAACATTATTGAAACACTTGGCGCTGGCCATGGTGGAAGAGTGTCTCTCACCCGTAGCTATCACCAAGCTCTTGAGGCCTCAATTGCAAGAAACTTCCCTGACAATGGATGTATTGCCTGCATGTGTCATAACACTGATGGAATCTATAGTGCCAAGCAGACTGCTGTAGTGAGAGCTTCTGATGATTTCTATCCTCGGGACCCTGCTTCCCACACCATCCATATCTCCTCTGTGGCTTACAACACTCTTTTCCTTGGAGAATTTATGCAACCAGACTGGGATATGTTCCATGTAAGTGAAAATGAATCAATTCTGTTCTTGTGAGGTCATCAATTTTTGTCCTGGTTGTTTTATATACAACTCTTAGTGGGGCTGCAAGTAGTTTTGATATAGTTTTCATCTATGTAACGTGGAATCCATGATTTGCAGAGTTTACACCCAGCTGCAGAGTATCATGGGGCTGCTCGTGCTATTGGTGGATGTGCAATCTATGTCAGGTATTCTTTTGTTTTTTTTTGTTAAAATTATCATCTGTTGCCAATCATTTGAAAGTATGAAACATATCACAAAATTCTGACATGGCGATCCTGTGCAGTGATAAACCAGGGAACCACAACTTTGACCTATTGAGGAAGCTGGTCCTCCCTGATGGATCTGTCCTCCGAGCCCAACTTCCAGGCCGGCCAACACTTGACAGCCTCTTTGCTGACCCAGCAAGAGATGGAACTAGGTGTGTTATTTGTTCTTTGCAAGGTGGTCATCTCTGTCTTTTACTTTCTCCTTCATTTAAAATCCTCATCATGGATATCATTTTTGCAGCTTACTCAAGATCTGGAATGTGAACAAATGCACCGGAGTAGTAGGTGTCTTCAACTGCCAAGGTGCGGGGTGGTGCAAGATTGAGAAGAAGACCCGCATTCATGATGAAACTCCAGGTACCCTCACGGGCTCTGTTTGTGCCAGTGATGTTGATTGCATTGCTCAAGTTGCTGGTGCAAAATGGAATGGGGAAACCGTGGTTTATGCCTACAAATCAGGTAATTACTCGACTAGTCCTTCCTAATATAAATTGACTCCTAAAGAGTTTAAATGTTAGTTATGCAATTTAATATGCTAGCCTTGGCCCTCTGTATATGAAAGGAAATTGAGCCTTAAAGTGAGCTCCTAAAGTTGAATGAATTGTATTAGAACATGACAGGAAAGGGTTATCTTCAATTTTCTTCAGAGTTGGTAAACAATGCCTATGGAACTTCCGGGTTTAAATCATATTAACGTGTTCCTGTGCCTTTGGATTACAGGGGAGTTGGTTCGGTTGCCTAAAGGTGCTTCAGTGCCAGTGACACTAAAAGTTCTTGAATATGAACTCTTCCATTTCTGTCCTATCGATGTGAGTCTTTCTCAGACTGATTGTTTTTTCTTTGCTGTTGCTGTATTTTAATTAGACAACTATGATTCACTGAATGATCATACCATCAATGATGCAGGATATCGCTTCCAACATTTCATTTGCACCAATAGGCTTGCTAGACATGTTCAACACAGGCGGTGCTGTGGAGCAGGTTGAAATCCATATGACTTCTGACAAGGCGCCAGAGCACTTTGATGGTGAAGTCTCCTCGGAGCTGACTACTTCTCTCAGGGAGAACCGGTTTCCAACTGCAACCATTGCACTGAGAGTCAGGGGCTGCGGACGGTTTGGTGCTTACTCTTCCCAGCGCCCTCTAAAATGCACCGTGGGCAATGCTGACACTGACTTCAATCACGACTCCGCCACCGGGCTACTGACCCTGGATCTCCCTGTAGCAGAAGAGGAAATGTACAGATGGCCTGTGGAGATACAGGTTTAAGCAGATTGAAGTAATGACATTTTATTAATATCAAGTGGAATATCACCATTCTTAGGAGGGTGTCCTGCATGCATGGAGGTAGGGATGATGGCGCATGACTTGCAAAAGTGATGTATGTAAATTGCATAGCATGGAGTGAGAGAGACCCCCTTGCATTAATGAATAACTAGTGGGCATGATATTGCTGTATTCCATTTATCAATAATAGAAGTTCCTTTCTTTTTATATTTCCATTGTGCTTCCTGTTTGTTATCTTTTTTTTTTTTTTTTTGGTACCCGGGGTGTCCGGGCCAGCTTGCGCACTACGACTAACTGCTGCCCAGTAGGCAGGTAGGCAGGGGTGACAGGCTGGTGAGGATGAACCCACCTTCTTTGCTGTTGACCAATGGGCTAGACCCTCAAGCTTTGCAACTAAGATGTTTGTTGTTATTGTAACTGCTGTTAGCGTGTTGCACACTTGCGTGTTTGAGAGCATTGTTATGTTTTTGGTTTTATAAAAATTTTTTAATTAAAAATATATTAAAATAATATATATTTTTTATTTTTTAAAAATTATTTTTAATATCAGTATTAAAATGATCTGAAAATACTAAAAAAATATTAATTTAAAATAAATAAAAAAATTTAATTTTTTTTTAAAAAGTACTTTTAAAAACACAAAAACTATATAGAGAGTTACGAAAAAATGGACAAAAAAAATAAAAGAGAGGCAATGTGGATATGGGTTTAGAAAATCCACAATCCTTGAACTGTTTTATTTTTTGAAACAATATTAAGATAAAATATATTAAATTTATATTAATTTAATAGCTTGACTCATATCATGAATTCTATCTAGTTTAATAATTTTTTTTTAAAATAACTTTTTATCTAAATATATAATAGCAAAGATATAAATAAGAATACTTTTTAAAAAAATTAAAGGATAAAACTAGAAGAAAAAATAACAAAAAAGAAAAGAAAAAATCAAGGACATGGCTTGAGCAGCCAAGCGGTGCCTGAGCCTTTAAAAAAAAAGTGTTGTTGTTGTAAGAGACTACATGTCACATGTTTGCACGGATTCTAGCCACCACAATGGTGGCTGGAAATCAAGGAATTTTTTTTTTCTTTTAAAAACTCATTTTCCTCCTAAAAATAACTAATAAAAACATTTAGAACTTCAAAAAATCAATTTATCAACCTAAAAAATAGTTTAAAATACAAAGTCAAACTAAATAATATTTTTCTTTCTCAGCCTTTATTTATTTTTTTTTAGGCAATATTAAGGTTTAAAATAATCAACATCAAACTCATCTTGTTTAATGGAACTCATTGACACTGGAATCAACGATTTTAGTTGTTGAAATCAGTGTTAACCAATACTTTATCTTTCATTGTTAGAATCTGAAGACTTTTTCTCTCTTTTTCAAAAACCAGTGACTAAAAACAATAAGAAAAATGAGCTTTTGAACCAAAATTAAAATCACAAAAACTATAGGGATTTTCAAGGGAGAAAAAGTAGGAGGACTAAAATGAACCTTTCCTTTAATCTTTTTATTAGCCAATAGATTTGTCTTTGTTTTACATTTTTATCTCATTTGTTTTAGTTTTGTCATTCCTTAATAAATTTTGACATATTGGTTATTAATATGTCTATTAAATGTTATAATTGAAAAAACAAAAACATAGGATGAAAAAAAATTGGTTGGTGGAGCTATAGTGAAATACCTAGGGTTCTAGTATATTTAGCAATTATATATATATATATATATATATATATATATATATATATATATAATAATAATAACACCTATAAATCTAGCATTTTAGATTCTCAACAAATTCCATCCACTACAGGGATCTTACATATTTATAACAAGGTTCAAAACATCCTCACTCATTAGATTTAGATATTGTAATACTTAAACTATATTTTTGTCAATTTACCGACAATCATTAATTAAAACAAAATCTATAAGAGATCACGTATACATTATAAATTTACTATTTTGCCCTCCATAATTGAAACAATATAACTAGCTTCCAGGGATAAAATTGTTTTTTTTTTTATGAAACCCATTTGTCATTACAAGATTTAATGGAGGTAGAATGGTCTTTTATCATTTTGTCTACAAAGTGTAATGAATGAAATACCCTTAAAAGTTAAACTTTTTTAACTTTTTCGGCAAACGCATTTTAGGTTTTTAAACTTTCTTAGCACAATGTAATTACTATGTTACCCTTAGAATATATAAAAAATATATAGCTTAGGTCAAGGGCTTTTTGGTCCTTTTGTTATGGTTTTTTTTTTAATCAATATCATATGGAGTTAGGGCACGTAGGTATTTTAATAAATTAAAAAAAAAAGTTATTGGCACATGCAATGCATGCGTTAGCATGTAGGAGGCGTGCCTGCCCTTTGAACGACACGTAAGGCACCTTTCAGTGACAAAAATAGGCAACTGTTATATGTACCGATGGTTTATATGGAGGTGCATCCATGAAAATGACGCATATGAAGCTTCTCGTGGTGGTTAGGAGATGTTTAAATTTTTCCTCCCCCTTCTTTTCTCTTTATTCCCCTCAAAAAAAGTGTTAGCCTAACCAAGAATAGTAGTTGTCCTCCATTTTCTTCTTACTCTAATTATGCCTCTTATTCTTTTGATTACTCTTTATTTGTTTTGAATACTTCTTTTTATTATTTTTTTCAATTTTATCCCATAGCATTTTATCCTATTTGAAATTTATATCAAGTTTGGTTTCATTCTTTTGATTTTTGTTTTTAAATTGTTTTCAATTACATCTCTTATCATTTGATTTAATTTAATTTTTATGTCAAGTTTGACACTTATTCTTTTAATTTATTTTTTCCTTAGTTTTTTTTTTTCAATTCATTCCTTCAATATTTGATTTATTTAGAATTGAGCTTCGTTAATTTTTTCGACGCAGTAATCCCGGTCTCAAGACCTGGGTTACATGTATGAAATTTTAACCCAGATCGATATCAATCTTTTTTATGTCTTTTTTTACTAGTTTTATTTTTTAATTTCATTATTCAACATTAACTTTATTGAAAATTAAGAATCTTTATTATTTTTTCTTGTTTTAATTTCTATGATGATAACTCGGCTTCACAGTCCAGGTCACATATTTATCATGCTAGCTTGGATTTGTTTGATGCTTTTATATCATCTTATTTGTTTTTTGTTTTTATGTTAAATTTATTTCTTATTCTTTTAATTTATTTTTTATCTTTTTTTAAAATTAATTTTTATCTTTCAACATTGAATTGTTGAGAATCGAGCTCTGTTATTTTTTTATGTGGTCAATTCCTTGTCTCGTGACCCTGATCATGAATATGAGAAGTTAGTCCAAGTTAACATTAATTTTTTTTCAATCTTTTTTACATCAATTTCTCTTTCTATTTGACCATTCAACTTCAAGTTTATTAATTTTATTTTTATTTTATTTTTTATGAGAATATTCCAGTTTTTATAATCCTGGTCACAATTTTGCTATGCTAATTTGGATTGGGTTGAAGCTTTTTTTGTTTTTTTAATTTTTTAATTTATTTTCATCTTAGTCCTTTAGGATTAGGTTCTATAACTTGAGTCATATGGTTTTTTTTTTTTTTTTAAAAAAAAAATGCTTGCAATGCTTTAACATTGTTTTTTAGGTTATGAAAAAAAATCGAATCCGGCCACGTCAATATATATATATAAACTCAATATAGAATCTACTCGGAGCAAGATTTAGATTCTCAGTTTACGGTCGACTCATAAAAAAAATCTTTTTATAAAAGAAAAGTTTATGGGCTGAACACAGGCTTATAATGCCAACCCATTTATGTCCTCGTGGACTCTATAACATAAATTACAAAAAAAACCCTAATAAATTTCTCAATTCTCACCAACGTTTCTCGGCTCCCCTTTCATTATAAAACCTTACTAGTTACTAGGAAGGTGCTTCTGCAAATTTACTCTCTGCTTTTGCTTCCGATACTTCATTGATTCTCTCTTCTTCTTTTTTCATCTTCCTCTTTTTGATCTGTTATCATACTTCTTCCTTCTTCTTCTTTTGGTTTTACTCTGTTCTCATAATGAAACCTTTATTTGATTTTAATCTTCCTCTGAAAAACCTTGGTTTTATCTTCTTTCATCAACTTTTCTTCAACTTAGACTAGTTTAGGCTAGGTCGAGTCGACTTACCGAGCACTCCAAATTTATAACTATGGCAAACTATGCATGAGAAATGATATGGGCTCCATTAATGGCAACGAAGTCCAACAAGTCTCTTCTAAATTATGAATGATGATCAATGCTGATACAATTTCTTTTGTATTTATGCCCCATTGTATGGTTTCATAAGTATGTTTAAATGGTTGTTAAATTAGGTAAGTTTTCTCTTTCTTAATTTTTTCTTATCTGTGAAAGTTTCATTGACGTTGAAACGAAATCCAATGACGAAACAAGTTTTGGATGATGTAAGAAAAATGCACTGCAATATTCAAGTTTCCCGGCCAGTCCTTTTCTCCTGTAAATAAACAATTAACCCTCTCTCTATCTGGTTTGTCATCGTGTGGATTGCTTAGTGATTGATAAAAGTCGATGTTTATGCTCTTAATTGATTAAGCTGTCAAGTATGATCATTATACAGTTACATTAGTGCCTTACCTTGTTCAAGTTCCCAATTGTGTGTATCTGTGTCTAAAAAATCATCATCTGCTCACTCGAGGGCCCACTAATACAGATGGCGATCCCAGATGGGATGCTAAGCTGTGTTCCATTAACCTAACATGCCCCTTTATCTGGAAAATCATTCCCACAATTTGTCTGGTCATTATTGGTAATAAGAGAGACGATTACAAGTGTGTAGAACTCAACATGGGGGCGCTGGTATTAAAGTCTTGCATTTCATGATTCCATGGAGACTAACACCTTAGAAAGTTCAGTCATCAACAAATGTTCTCCACACCAAAGTTATTCCCCTCCACTACTCCAGACAAATAGAGTACGAAAGCATTAAGTTAGCCATATCTACACACATTTCAAGGTCAGATGACGACCATATCAAAATCTGACACGTACCCATCCTATAAACCCACATGCAAGAGACAATTATATTTTACTCCCAGTTCAAACCCTAGCTAGAATCATATCGGGTTGATGTACACCCACACACGAAATATACACCCAGCTCCTCTTGATAACCTTGTTTGCAAGAACTAACAACATATGCAATGAACCATGTGAGGGTCATCATCATCATCATCAGCAGCAGCAGCAGCAGCAGCAGAGCGATAGTATGATCAGGAATATGTATGGGCACACGAGAAAAATTATGGATAATTACCAGCAATCTTTCGTGACCTAATTCTAAGCAGTTTGATATCATGTTGAAAAGTGTGAATTCTATATATAATTCTTAATGTTACAGACTCCCGTGTAGAATCCTGAGTACGCAAGGTGGGATGTGTGCTTGTAACCATGCAAATATGTACAAGAAGCTAATTATATAGATGTTAATATGAATGCAATTTCCTTGTAATCAATCGTGAATTAGTTTTAGTTTGTCTCTCCTTTACACTCTTAATTGTGACGCCA
Source organism: Populus alba (assembly GCF_005239225.2). Lineage (NCBI taxonomy): Eukaryota > Viridiplantae > Streptophyta > Magnoliopsida > Malpighiales > Salicaceae > Populus > Populus alba. Next base: position 5,117,902 of record NC_133299.1, read on the forward strand.
TTGATTAATAATCATCGCTTTTGTGTGTGAACACACGCAAGGTATCAACTATCAAGATTTTCATGGTTTCTTCAAACAAAAAAGAAAAAGGGGGAATGAGTTATATGGACATTGTTCTTGTCCAATGCAGGGTCCAAAAGAGAAATAGTAGACTTTAAGAATTTTATTTTGCTTTTCCTGAAAAACCAACTAGAAGCTGCTGCTATATGAGCAACATGTTTAGCCAGGCATGATCGATTGAAAATTAATTCTTATGATTTCCCACCTTAATTAATCTTCTCTTGCAAATTAATAACAAACACAAATTGAATTAATGACCATAAAGAATTAATTCAGTTCAGAAGCTTAAACTATTATGTAAAATTTTAAAAATATAATTTATATTATTTTTTAATATACCCCTTAAATTTTGGGTTTGAAACTTACACAGATTCACATTACCTTATGCTTAATTCATTACAATATTTAATAGCTTTACCAACAAAAAATTTTCCATCGGCGTGAGATTACCATTTCATTGGTGAAAACTTTTACTGACTAATTTACCGATGGAATAACATTCATGGTAATTCCATCATTTGTCAGTAAAAAAATGAAAAAATTGATGGTTTTATAGACAAAAAAATATATGTGCCAAAAAAAATCTCATTTTATTCCATTGGTATTCCCCTCAGAAAAAATTTCATATAACAAAAAAAAATATCGTATTCAATTTCGTCGGTGATTATTTTAAAATATATATTTAAAAAAATCTATTTAAAAAAACTAGAAAATAATTAAATTAATATAAATCAACACTCCATAATACTCAAAATTGAGTTGCTCGGAAAAAAAAGAAGAAGAAAATAAATAACAAAAAAAATAAAACAAAAACAACATTGATCTCTTATGGAAAAAAAAATCCCACAACAACATTCATACAATTATTAAGAACAAAAAAATTTAAAAATATAATAAAAATAAAATATAATGAAAAAAAAACACAAAAAAGAAGAAAAAAAAATCTTATCTTAATTAATGTAATTGCGAGTGAAGATGAGAAGAAAAAAAAAAAATTCATAAAGTATGTTAATTAAAACAAAATTGAGAAGAGAAAAGAAGACATACCTGAGAGTAGGGGAGAAGAGGAGTTGAGGAGATAATATAAGAAAAAGAAAAAAAAGGGATGTTGATGTTTTTAACATAAGGGGAAGAAGAAAAAGAAAAAGAAAAAGAACATGCTCGTTTGTTGTGAAATGAGGGATTCTATTTATTGGGGTATTTTACTAACGGTTTTACCAACGTTTAATTAATATTAATATTTCTAACCATTCCATAGTAACTTTGTTTGTAATATTTAATTTAAATTTTAAATTTAATCAAAAATTTTCAGAAACTACCAAATATCATTGATGATTTTAAATCCGTCAGTGATTCAGTCTATAATATTTAATTTAAAATTTTAATTTACTAGAAAATTTTCAGAAACTCACCAAATAACACCAATGACTTTTCAATCTGTTGATGATTTTGTTTATAAAGAATAGTAATTAACAGTACAATTGAGAAGTGAACAGTTCTAGTGCTATCTGAAAAATACCGATGGAATATTCTGTATCAAATAACACCAACGATATTTCAATCCGTTGGTATTTTGTCTGTAAAGAACAGTAATTAACAGTACAATTGAGAAGTGAACAGTTCCAGTGCTATCTAGAAAATACCGATGGAATATTCCATAGGTGATTCTCTTTGTAATTGATATAATGAATAGTGTCAAGGAGAAGTGAACAATTTATCAAGGATTTTATCGACAGATTTAATTCTATCGGTAATTTCGTTGCTATAAATAACATGTCATCTTATTTTTTTAGCTTGTTTTAATTTTTTTTCCATCGTAATTACCTCAATATATACCGATGGAATGTTCCGTCGGTGATTCCCTTTATAATTTACATGATAAACGGTGTCAAGGAAAATAGAACAATTTACCAACTATTTTACCGACATATTTAATTCCATCAATAATTTATTGGTATAAATGACATGTCATCATATTTTTTGACTTTGCTTCAATTCTTCTTCTTTTTTTTTTCCACTGTAATTCCCTCGGTATATACCAAGAGAATATTTTCGTCGATAAAATTCACTGTAATTTATTGATGGAAATATTTAGTCAGTTTTCTGTTTGTATTTATTAATTTTTTTGTAATAATTTTTATCAAATAAATAGGGATATAAAATTTAAACTCGTGACTGCTTAGTCATCAAAACGCTCCGATACTATATTAAAAAAAAAATTAAACAAAAAAAATTTAAATTAATTCTAATATATAATTTATATTATTCTTTATTAGTAACATTCGTTCACACATGCACGCAGGCATACAAAAAGAAAAGGATAAGATAATGGATGCCTGTATAGTTAGTAAAGTTGGGCATTGAACCCATCAAAGATAGGTTATGCCAAGTGCAGAATTTGGATTTTTATCTTGTGTTGATCAGAATATATTTTTTTGTTAACTTTAATACATGGGCAAACACACAAAAGAATGCATGTAGATTATGCCAAGAGATCCTGTCGTCGTCTCTGTGATCTCTGGTGTCACAAGCCATGCCTCAAAAGTCATGCTCAAGGACACACAACCATCATTTCTCTCTTTCCTTTCTCTCTATAAATATACGAAAAACATCATGACATTTTCTTCACTTCCATATATACCTCTAAAATTTCATTTCCCATGTAACAATCTTCTGCTATACCTTTCAGATTATCAATCCTCTTTCTTGCAAGAGAAGAAATATCTAGTTATAATGGCCTTACAAAGGGCACTTCTTTACTCATTCTTCATAATCTCCATCTCCATTATTTCTTCCTATAGTTGTTCGCAGGAGGACCCACTTAATAATTACCTTGAAGAACAAGCATCTGGCTATGATTCTCAAGCTTATCCTTCGTATATTGACGATGGCGGGTTTAAGGACTTAATTAAGCTACGAAGTGATGTTTTAGGTTTGCAGACGTTTAGCAAAGAGAGGGGTAGCAAATCAACTCCTGTTATAACAGTTGGTGTGAAGGACTTTGGAGTTAAAGATGATGGAGGAGATGATACAGATGACACAGAGGTGTTTTCTTCTCAGATAGTCAAGCTAGCTTTGCATATACATATTCAACAAATTAAATTACATGATTATATAATATAATCCATTAATATTATTATAGCCTGCATGTATATTCATATTTTATTATAAGCATGTGTACATTTGACCATTTATTCTTACAACTTAATTTCGAGATAAATACTCTTAGAGCATTAACCATTTTACTTTTAAATCTTTAATTTGGTGACAAGAACCGGACCCTAATGGGAGACATGCTTAATTTCTCAGCACTTCCCTGGCTCTGTCTCCTACCAATATTCCTTTTCCACGGCCTTAATTAATTTCTTTTTTTTTTTCTTTTCCAAAGAATGCTTGATTCTCTTTTACTTGCTTTGGATGAATATTGCATATCTTCTATTTATATTTCCTGCAAGTATTAATATAGACTTTATTAATTCTCTGATCAGACATTTGAAAGGGCTTGGAAGGAAGCTTGTTCTTCCCCTGAAGGTGCTATTATTGTTGTGCCCGAGTACACTTATCGTCTTAAACCGATTAGATTCCAGGGTCCTTGCAAATCTAATATTGCATTGCAGGTGAGTTTAACTGCATATATAGATATAAATGCATAAATATTTGGAAGATGCTTCCTCCGTGAGACAGATAATTGACCGTTTTTGAGAAACTGATGTCAGGTACATGGAACCATTGAAGCATCTTGTAATCAATCGGACTACAAAAAGGATAGTAGACATTGGCTTCTCTTTGATAATGTTGAGAATTTACTAGTTGAAGGTGGTGGAACTATCGATGGAAATGGGAAGATATGGTGGGAAAACTCGTGCAAAGTCAATAAATCTCTTGTAAGCCATATATATTTATAAAATTCAGTGTTTCTTAATGATAATTTTAGGGGTAATTAATTCTTTCATCTTCTCAATTTTCTCCTGATCAAGAGCAACTGAATCTCTTAATTTTTCTTTCATTACCTGCAGCCTTGCAAAGAGGCACCTACGGTATGTTCCTTGTCTGTATAGTTCTGCAATTTTTTTCTGGCTTTCATCTTATGGTGGTGTGTGTGTGAATTTAATCAAAAACAGTGTATTTTCCCCTAAATTAAGCTTTGAGAATTAAGTAAGAGTATGAACTTAAGAAATTGTCATTTGGGAAACTATATGTATGCTTTGCATGCAGGCTGTCACCTTCTTTGAATGCCAGAATTTGATTGTGAAGGACCTCAAAATCCAAAATTCACAGCAAATGCATGTTTCTTTCAAGAAAAGCAATCATGTTCTAGTATCCAACCTCACAGTAACCTCACCAGAAGAGAGCCCTAACACCGACGGGATCCATATCACAAAGACTCAAAACATCCAGATTACTGATTCAGTCATAGGAACAGGTATGCTGTTATTACCCCCCCCCCTTCTCTTTACAGATTCATTCCTTCATCGCATTTTTCTTGACTGTCCTGTGTTCTCGCTTATGGTTAATGAAGGTGATGATTGTATATCCATTGTTAGTGGATCACATAATGTGCAAGCCAAGGGCATAACTTGTGGACCGGGTCATGGAATCAGGTCTGAATTATTAATTAAACACCAAACTTTAACCTTCTATGAACTGATATTTTTCTTTCTGGTATATTACTTATTTCCTTTGCTAATATATGTGTGTGTGTGTGTGTTTCTGAAAGTATATATTATCTCATATTTCTCTTTCAATTTCCTTTCTATCAATAGTATTGGAAGCTTAGGAGCACATGATTCAAAAGACCATGTTTCAGAAGTTACTGTCAATGGTGCCAAGCTTTCTGGTACCGCAAATGGTGTTAGGATCAAAACATGGCAGGTAATATTTACTATCCTTAATTCACTTTATCAACAACATCGATGTGCGTCGTATGCCACTTAATCAAAATTTAAGCTCAGTTATGATCGTAATTAATATGCAGGGAGGGTCTGGGAATGTAAGCAACATCAAGTTTCAGAATATTGAAATGAACAAGGTCACCAACCCCATTATAATAGATCAAAACTATTGTGACCAGGATAAACCATGCAAACAACAGGTGAAGAACTCTATCCTACAGGATCTTCACAACTAATTAACATCGCCCATTACCCTTAAAATTACCCTTAATTTAGTTCTTAAAATGATTTCTTGATCTTGGCATGCAGAAGTCAGCACTTCAAGTGAAAAATGTGGTGTACAAGAACATTAAGGGGACTAGCGCTTCTGAAGTGGCTATGAGATTTGATTGCAGCAAGGCTTATCCATGTCAAGGGATTCTATTACAAGATATTAATCTCGAAAGAGCAGGAGATAGAACGGCCAAAGCTTTGTGCAACAATGTTAAATTAGCTACGTTGGGAGTTGTTTATCCAAAATGTTCTTGATGGAAAAATAAATAAATTCAAGAGAGAGAGAGAGAGTTAGAACAAGGCCGTATGAAAGAATTTCCTAGTGGTTAGAGAATCGAACCTTTTCAGGTGGTTACTTGATCTTGACATTTCTTTTGTTTTAATTTTCTCAGGTTTCCATTGGACCTCCATGGATTGTTTATTGTTTATGATAGCTAGCCAATCTTTGATCAACTAATGTGTACATAATTGAAGAAACAAATAATTTATTGTTTTGTGTGTGTATATACGCACATATGTATGTATATTAGAAAAGTTGATTGTTAATAACAAATATTTGTATTTTTTAATTCCATGAATAATTTTTTATCACTTTTTTAGTAGAATTTTCTTTGTAAAAATCTCATTTATTTAGTGAAGTAATACCACAAATTATTTAATATTTAACTGTTCATATAAACAATTAATTAAAGTTATTTATTTTTTAATCGTTTGGTTAACAATTTTGTGTTCTAACTTATTTGCCAGAGTTATGCTGAGGTTGCAACTTGCAAGTCTGAGAAAGGGGGCATAGTAACGACAAACGACGTCATTTATCGGGTCATTTGCCCCTTATTAAAAGAATAAAAAAAATACAATCACATGGGCACGGGCCTGTCTCTGGCTCCCACTTATGTTCTTATTAACCAGCCCACCTTAGCTCATGCAAGAATGAGTTTTTTTTTTTTTTTTCTTAATTAGCCTTTTAGTTTTTTTTTTCTAGTCTCATCTTTAATGTTAGGTTTTTAGATAATTTTATCATTTAGTATTTTATATATTATGAATTAATTTTGATATTTTTATCATATTATAAAATAAAATAAATAATTAACCTAATAGAGTTTATAGCTCGATTTGCAGGTTTCTCTATTTTTGTTTTTTCAATCTCATCCTTTAATATTATATTTTTAGTTAATTTTATAATTTACTAGTGTTTTAAATTTTTTATTATATAAAAAAAAAAAATAATTTAACTCGGTAAGTTCATAACCTAGATTGCAAGTCTTGCGGGTTGACTAAGGTGAAAATAACATGTTTTATTAGTTGATTTTTTTATGTAGATCTATTTAGTGATTAAGTTCATGTTGAAATAATTTCAACACGAATTTAATTTAAAATTCAAGCTAAGTAAATAGCCAGGTTGAGATTTTTCAAGTTTAAAATATTATACCAAGTTTAATAAAAATGTCAAAAAATATTGATAATCTACATATTATTACCTTACATTTCAAAAAAATTTAAATCCCACTCATAACAAAAATGCGGGTGATAAACTAAGTAGTTAGATATTAAAAAAAGTAATTAAGTGAAATATTTTGATAACTTTAATGTTTTTTTATTGAATAATATCAAATAATATTAGACGGTTAAGAAGATCTGTTATTTTATTTGATTTTTCTAATTTTAATATTGAAATTAAGTATTTAATGGAATTTATTTTTTTAAATATATCAAATTAATATAAATTTTATTTTTAAAATGTTTAGAATAAATATTTAATTTTAATTAATGTACAAATCACTTTAAAGATATTTATTATATAAAATTAAAAAACATTCATGTCATACCAATCATTGGCCTTCGCCTAGTGTCATTATTAGAACCATCGAAACAATGAGGCTGACCCCTCCCCCATAAAAAAAAAATGATAATTATTTTTCTTTTCTTGTATATGTTCTTGTGAAATTAAAGGTCATTTAAATTGACCATTTGACCCCTTGGTAAACGTCACTCCTTCAATCAAGTCCTCACAGTAAAAAAAAAAAAAAAAAAAATTCCAATTGATGCTAATTGCTAACAGTTTCTGCCAGCTCATCACTCTCTAGTCAAAACCCCATCATTTTTACACAGTTCCAAGCGTTTACTTTAACACCAATACCCTCCATTTCTCAATTTTCCGTCCAAAACTCGTGGCATATCAGTAAATTCACATATCCAGTGTTACCTCAACGCGAAGACTTACCTTCATTTGTTTGGATCCTGTCCGGTTACCGCAGAGGAAAGAAAAGGACCCCTACGAGGAACTACATGATAAAACATCCATTCATGTTTTGCCACGTCAAAAAGTCCGACAATTTATACTTGCGTGGCAAGTTCTGAAAGAAGCAAGTACTGTAACTTATAAATCTCCAACCTTGCACCTCAACAAGTCCCAGTTTGCACGTTTTTCTTTTTTGGCAGCTTTTTTTATTCTTCTCTAAATTATTTATTAAAAAAAAAAAAGAAATGGAGGGGGACGGGCAGTGTGGATCTGTGTCGGCCCTTGTCGTGTCTCTCTCGAAGTGTCGGTGTGTGAATTAAAACTTTTATAGTGTACTAGGCCTTAATTATTTGTGTGTGGCATCATCAGAACTCCATTGGTCATCAATGGAGGGGCGCCTTTAAAAATAGCTGCTTTCAAGATTTTGTGACTAGGGATAGAGCATTTTGCTTGATTGCTTGAAGGGGCATTAATGGATCTAGAAGGAGATGATGCTGCTGGGGTTAGTCACATTTTAATAACTTTGCTTAGTGTTACTGGGATTGATAGATAGAGAGTAGACACTCAATTGGTTGGATTGCGATGTATGAAGGGTGTTGTGCATTGCTGCTTTCAGTACCTTTTGGTTAAATGTTTAATGTGATCCAATCGGGAAGAAATTTTTGTTCTTCATGTCATGGTTGGATTCTTGAAAGAATATAGAGAGGGAAAGTGGAAGTGGGATTTTGTTGCTGTTCTTGTTTCCTTTAATTAATTATTGTAGATGAAACTATTTCGATGAATTTTATATTCAGTCTACAGATCCAAATGGGATTTAATGTATAGCTCTAAATATGTTTGGCTTGCTTGTCAGGTATCTTTGGTTGAGTGTAGATCATGATGCTATATTTTAGATGCAAACAGCTGAAACTTTTGCTTGTGTAATAATCTAAATCTGTCTGCTTGATTGTTAGTGGTTCTTAATTTTCTCTCTTTTGTTCCTATGGAAAAATCCGTTGGTTTGCTGCACTTAGAATCAAGGAAGATAGTTCCTCTTTTTTTAATCTAATATATTTGAACTGCTTGGAAATTCTGCTGTCTTTGTGTTTTGCGGGAGCAATTATGAAATCTGTTCCTAGGTGCTTTTAATCCATGAATTTACTTTTGACTTTGGGTGTTTTGCTTGTTTTCAGCCAAAAAAAATCCAGGTCTGCCAGATCTGCAGTGATGATATTGGCAAGACTGTAGATGGAGAGCCCTTTGTTGCTTGCCATGTATGTGCATTTCCAGTTTGCCGTCCATGTTATGAGTATGAGAGGAAAGATGGTAACCAGTCTTGTCCTCAATGCAAGACCAAATACAAGAGACATAAAGGTTAGTCCAGCACCATTTGTCGCTGCTTTTGCAATTTATGCCTAGGTAGATAATGTGTCTGTGATACATTTTGTTCTTCATCATCAGGAAGCCCTCCAATTCAAGAGGAAGAAATGGGAGATGCTGATTCTGAAGATGTAGGAAACAAGTCAAACCATCACATATCAGGCGTTCAAGATGAGAAACAAAAGATAGAACGTATGCTGGGTTGGGATTTGAGTTCTGGTCGGAAAGAGCATCTTGCAACCACAAACTATGACAAAGATGGTTCTCTTAACCATATTCCTTATCTGGCTGGTAGACGTTCGGTAGGCGATGCAGCAATTCGTTGCTTCTAGTTTCTCTTCTCCCTTTAATATCAACGATAGTTGCTGATAATATTTATATTTCAGGTTTCCGGCGATCTTTCAGCTGCATCTCCTGAGCGTTACTCAATGGCTTCTCCTGAAAGTGGCATCAGAGGTATGACTATGTACGTACTAATAAAATATCACTGGGTTCAGATTTTAACGTTTGTATTGGACTTTCTGCAGCTAATATAAGGGTGGTGGATCCAACAAGGGATTCTGGCTCCTTGGGGTTTGGCAATGTAGCCTGGAGAGAGAGGATTGATGGTTGGAAGATGAAGCCAGAGAAGAATACTGCTCCGATGAGTGTTAGTAATGCACCATCTGAAGGCAGGGGTGGCGGAGATTTTGATGCCAGCACTGATGTACTCATGGATGATTCTTTACTGTAAGTGCCTGAAGCACAGTGTAAAACTGATTCTTTTATGCACGCTGTCTCTTTATCATCTGCCTAACAGCATTCACACATTACCTATATGAAACTGTGACTTTTCTTCCCTGTCCTCCTCCAGTTTTTCCTCTCTCGGTTTCTCCCTTTTGGCTTTTGCAAATCCATAGTTTTAATTGAGATCATATTTGTTTTTTTTTCCCTCATTGTTTTCTTGTATTTATTCCATTGTTGTAATGCAGAAATGATGAAGCCCGCCAGCCTCTCTCAAGGAAGGTTTCTATTGCTTCCTCTAGGATTAACCCTTACAGGATGGTCATAGTTTTGCGGCTTGTTGTCCTTTGCATTTTTTTGCACTACCGTTTAACAAATCCAGTGAAGAATGCTTACGCTTTGTGGCTAATATCCGTTATCTGTGAGATATGGTTTGCAATATCGTGGATATTGGATCAGTTCCCTAAATGGCTTCCTGTGAACCGTGAGACATATCTTGACAGGCTATCTCTCAGGTAGTTTTTTCCTTTTTCCTATAATCTTGTAAGTTGTAATGTTGTTAATTTTTAATAAAATCCTTAAAAGATTTAACTTCTGGATTTTTGAGTGCCTCACAGATATGAGAAAGAAGGAGAGCCGTCTCAGTTGGCTGCTGTTGACATTTTTGTCAGTACAGTCGACCCTTTAAAGGAACCTCCACTGGTCACAGCCAATACAGTACTATCTATTCTTGCAGTTGATTACCCAGTCGACAAAGTCTCTTGTTATGTTTCAGATGATGGAGCTGCTATGTTGACTTTTGAAACTATGTCTGAAACGTCTGAATTTGCAAGAAAATGGGTTCCTTTCTGCAAGAGATATGATATTGAGCCCCGAGCTCCAGAATGGTACTTTTCACAGAAGATTGACTACTTAAAAGACAAGGTTCATCCATCATTTGTCAAAGAACGCAGAGCTATGAAGGTAGGAAATTGAGGTTCTAGTGAATGATTTTGATACTCATAAACTTAGCATGTATATGTTACTTATCTTACACCAAAATAACTTTCTTTCAGAGAGAATATGAAGAATTTAAAGTTCGTGTCAATGGGCTTGTTGCAAAGGCACAAAAGGTTCCTGATGAAGGATGGGTCATGCAAGATGGTACACCTTGGCCTGGAAATAACATCAGAGATCATCCAGGAATGATCCAGGTTTGTCCATTTTCAAACTAAACTAAGATTTTCCTCAGTCAGAAATGCCTTCTTAGGATAATTACAACCCACACAAAATTCACAACGTTGATATTTTTTGTGTACTGCACTCCTGTAAATGGCTTTTGGCTTTTCATTTCGCAATCTATAATTTTCTGTTTGCTGTTGAATAATTATGTTTTCTGTTTGCTGATTGTTATTTGGGCTTCACAACACAGAAACTACTGTTTTAAGCAACCTTCTTCTTTTTTTTATTAATATTTCTCTTGGATCATTCTCTCTTGTTAAAATCAACACATGTCATGGTGTCCAATCCCATTTACATCATAATTTGCAGGTTTTCTTGGGCCATAGTGGAGGACTTGACACTGAGGGTAATGAACTTCCACGATTAGTGTATGTGTCCCGTGAGAAGCGTCCTGGTTTTCAGCATCATAAGAAAGCTGGTGCTATGAATGCACTTGTAAGTTTTCAGTATTATCAATAATGGAACCTATTAAGGCCTTACTACTAACTATTGTGGGTCGTGCAGGTTCGTGTTTCAGCAGTCCTCACAAATGGGCCCTTCTTGTTAAATCTTGATTGTGATCATTACATAAACAACAGCAGGGCATTGAGAGAAGCTATGTGTTTTCTAATGGATCCTAATCTTGGAAGAACAGTTTGTTATGTCCAGTTTCCTCAGAGATTTGATGGGATTGATAGAAACGATCGATATGCCAACCGTAACACTGTTTTCTTTGATGTAAGTGCTAACAGAAATCTTTGGCACAAATTTATCCTCTTGTAGTTTCATGATAAATGTGCCATGCAGAACTGTTCATTTTACATGTTACAAAAAACTAAAATTCATACATTTTTCCTTGTTGATGCTTATGCAATGTTAGATAAATTTAAGAGGATTGGATGGAATCCAAGGCCCTGTATATGTGGGTACAGGGTGTGTTTTCAATAGAACGGCCTTGTATGGCTATGAGCCTCCTCTCAAGCCTAAGCATAAGAAACCAGGGTTTCTGTCTTCATGCTTTGGTGGATCGCGAAAGAAGAGTTCTAGATCGGGTAGAAAGGATAGTAAGAAAAAATCAAGCAAGCTTGTAGACCCTACTTTGCCGGTATTCAATTTAGAAGATATAGAAGAAGGGGTTGAAGGTAAGCATGGCCTTTTATTTTTCCTTAGCTGCTGATCTATCACATCTTCATTCTGCAGACATGGATATCTACTTACATTAGTTGGTGACAAGTCAAATAACATATGGGTCTTCTATCTTTAATGATACAAACTTCATATAATATAGCTTGAATTTTTTCACTTCTATCCATTTTCTAAATGAGAATAATCTTGGTGGAACTTGTCTTCAGGATAGGGTTTAAAAATATTATTGACACAAACAAGTTACTTCAGATAGATGATAGTCACTTATCCTGTGGATAGTTATTGGTTACCTCTCCTTTGTGCTTGCAATGCTGATATTTCTGCAACTTTCTTCAAAAGGTACTGGATTCGATGATGAAAAATCATTGCTCATGTCTCAAATGACACTTGAGAAAAGATTTGGCCAATCAACTGTGTTTGTTGCTTCCACTCTTATGGAGAATGGCGGTGTTCCTGAGTCTGCCACCCCAGAGTCTCTTCTCAAAGAAGCTATTCATGTCATCAGCTGTGGATATGAAGACAAGACAGACTGGGGAAGTGAAGTATGTTAACCTTTTCTTTTCTCTAATGCTGGTAAATTTATTTTCCCAATTTTTTTAGCCTGTAAATATGGGCGAATGTACTATAAGCCAAAGATTATCACTTCTTCATCCCTCACAAAGAGAGAGGGAGGGAGTGAAGGAGGGTGAGAATTCTATATGCATCCCTACCTGTGGCTCATGTTGACACATTAATTTTGTATTTCTAATAAACATATTGTTGTTTCTTTCTGCAGATAGGATGGATATATGGTTCTGTTACGGAAGATATCCTTACAGGATTCAAGATGCATGCTCGTGGTTGGAGATCAATCTATTGCATGCCGAAGCGTGCTGCCTTTAAGGGATCTGCTCCCATTAATCTTTCTGATCGTCTAAATCAAGTGCTTCGGTGGGCCTTGGGTTCCGTTGAAATTCTTCTCAGTCGTCACTGCCCCATATGGTATGGCTATAGTGGAAGGCTAAAATGGCTCGAGAGATTTGCTTATATCAACACCACCATTTATCCAATCACATCCATTCCTCTTCTTGCCTATTGTACATTGCCTGCCGTGTGCCTTCTTACCGGAAAGTTCATTATTCCACAGGTGAATATAGTTGCACTTGCTGTTTCTGCTTTAGATTGCTGTATGAAAGTTTTGAAATTATGGAACAACAGAATCCTGACCTGAGAATAATATTTTTGTTGCTGACTACTAAATAGAAATGCAGTGTTCTCCTCTCTTTTTTAACTCGAATTAAAGTGCAAAGAACTTGTAGGCAGAAAAATAACAATTTTTTTGGTGATTTCTCTTGAAAAGTAACATTCCGTGGTGTTTACATGCCTAGTTTGTGTTTTGTGGTATTGCAGATTAGTAACATTGCCAGTATCTGGTTCATATCCCTCTTTCTTTCAATCTTTGCAACTGGTATTTTGGAAATGAGATGGAGTGGTGTTGGGATCGATGAATGGTGGAGGAATGAACAGTTCTGGGTTATTGGAGGTGTGTCAGCTCATCTCTTTGCTGTCTTCCAAGGCCTGCTGAAGGTCCTCGCTGGAATAGATACAAATTTTACTGTCACTTCAAAAGCATCTGATGAAGATGGTGATTTTACCGAGCTATATATGTTCAAATGGACCACTTTACTCATCCCACCAACAACTCTCCTCATAATCAATCTGGTTGGAGTGGTTGCCGGAGTCTCTTACGCCATAAACAGTGGCTATCAATCTTGGGGTCCTCTCTTTGGCAAGCTTTTCTTTGCTTTCTGGGTGATTATTCATCTTTATCCTTTCCTCAAGGGTCTGATGGGACGCCAAAACCGAACACCTACGATTGTTGTGGTGTGGTCAGTTCTCCTTGCTTCTATCTTCTCCTTACTGTGGGTACGTGTTGACCCTTTTACAACCAGGGTGACCGGACCAGACGTTACGCAGTGTGGCATCAACTGCTAGAGGAACAGAACAGTATCGTAACCAGAAGGAATAAATTTTCCTGAAGATTTATGCAGATATCCTCAATCGGAAAATCATCACCTTCTGCTCGGGTCTCAATAACCGGACCAGAAAATAATATAGGTTCATTTCTGTGTTATTCTTTACATTTTTTTGTTTTTTCCCCTTCATTTTTTCGACAAGTTCTTTAAGTGTCTTGAGTCGATTCACCTCATAAGCTTGTAATCCCAATCCCAAAGTATTTGGCGCTAGAAATGATACTGTTCATCTCCTCCATGTTGTATGAGATAATTTCTTAAACTTGTATGGCACAAATACCCATGCTTTATCGTCCTAAAAGTGGGCTAGATTACCTTCAGAAGTAGCTAGCAGAGGCCATGGAATGAGACAATTGCAGGTTATCGATGACCACCTGCACAGCATAGCTAAATTTCCCTTCTCTCGCAGAAATTGGTTCATTCTATTTGAGGAGTGAATCAGGTAATGCAGAATGAAGGGCAATAACAAATTACACGTACAAATATAAGAATAAATGATGATATAATTCATAAATTATGTGACAGTTTGAAATGATTGGAACTCTTCAAGCAGTAGAATAATGGGTTTGGAAATCCAACATGAGTGCTTGAATTAAAAAAGAGAATCAGTATTAATTTCATGATTTTAAATTTTGTTTGAGAAAGGTGTTGGAACTTGATTTTGATCCCATTTCGATCACACTCTTAAGAATTCAAAAAACAACAATTATTTTATAATTTTCAATCATTTTGCTTGTAGTTTTTTATATCGATAAATATTTTAAAAAAATTTATTGAGAAAAACAATAATCATGCAATGAAAGATGGATTAAAAATAATCATAAAGTTTTGCCCCCTCCCCAAGAAATTAAGTGATAAGGATGAAAAAACAAATAAAAGAACAAAAAAAAGGAGGAGATGAGGGAAGGTTTGAGAAGATAAGAAGAGAAAAATAAAGGGAAGTACAAATAAAGTGACTCGTGCAAGCAAAAAGGAGGGAAATGTTTTTAGAAAGAAAAAAAAAAAAAAAAAAAAAGATGAAACGATGGAGTGAGATAAAAGAGAGAGAAAATCAAGAGAGAAGAATTTGTTTACAAGGAGAAAGAGAGAGATAGGAGAAATGAAAAAAAAAAAAAAATTGAAAAAAAAGACATGGCAACCTCCCTTTGCTCCCATTTTCTCCTAATATTCCCTCTTTCCCACTGTCACCAATCATCACACCGTCATTCACCGCAACTCATGGTAGCTTCCATATCGGCAGCGCCAATCAGCCTCCCACATTGACAGTGGTGCTGCCAGCGCGCAGCCCAAGTGTCACCTCTCTCTCTCTCGAGCAAACCTAGAGTCACGAACCACCAATCATCATGTGTCCTCTTCTCCCATGGAAAAATCACCAACCACTCTACGACCCACCTCCTTCTCTCCATGAATTGAAAAATGAGTAAGAATATTTTCATCGGTGTTGAAATGTGAGAGTGGGAGAGAGTCATAAGCAACATGAGTATGTTATACAGGCATGCACAAGGACCGAGTAACAAAGAAAAGATTTGTGTATACAGCCAGAGGAAAAGAAGAAAAAATCCTTGACTGAGAAGGAAAGAATGAGGAAGTTAAAAGATTTCAGTCTGCAAGTTGCAACAGAAGAAAAATACCCTAATGGCTAGAAAAATTAGTAGAGAGAAGGGAATATGGCAATGCTTTTAAAGCTATCAGGAATTGAAATGGGATTCCTGAATTGCAACATTTCTTCCT
Organism: Populus alba; assembly: GCF_005239225.2. NCBI lineage: Eukaryota > Viridiplantae > Streptophyta > Magnoliopsida > Malpighiales > Salicaceae > Populus > Populus alba. The sequence continues at coordinate 5,133,537 of NC_133299.1, forward strand.
TATTAAGATGAGAAAAAATATTTTTATATGTAAAAATGTAAAAAAAAAAAATGTTATGAAAAACAAGTTAATTTGAAATTTTTCTTTTTTTTACAAATGTTAAAAAAAAAAAAAAAAAAAAAAAAAAGGAAATTGTACTTGGAATCTATCTAAGGGCCTGAATGGGCTTCCACCAGTTGCCGAATATATCATCTTAAGACAACTCGGAAGCCTTTTTTAGGCCCAAGATAGGCACCTACCAACCAAGATAAGCCCAAACAGTAGCTGTGAGAGGACCCGGGATTTAATTGATTTGGTCCAAATCCATGTCTGGCTGCTCGTAGGTTCTTCCGCCATTTGCGTATTAAATTTAATTGGCCTCTTTGATAGTACATTGGGGACTTAATTGAACAACACCAAAGTTCAGGTCACCTGATTGATAAAAGCATTATTTGAAAACAATTGCGTATTAAATTTAATTGCAATTGAATTGGATTCAATTTGATGTTGAATTTCACCTGTTAGGGCGTAAAATTTCTTTCATGTGCTATTTTTTAATCCAAATTAAAAATTAAATGTCTATTGTCCAAATCTAAAAAAATTGATGTGATTATTGTATTTCAGTGACAAGAGGTAGAGCCAAAGTTTCTTCTTGTAAGTCAATGAATTTCTATGTGATCATAAATAATTTCATATTTTGAATTACTTTAAATAAAATTAAGAAAAAAATGATTATTTTTCAAGCACTAATAAAAATAATAACTCCATTGATGATTTTGTAGTGAGGTGTAAAAGAAAAGAATAGATTTGTGAAAAAAAAATAAGGAAAAATAATTATGAAAGTAGGACAACTTCATTAAATAAATAAAGTAAATAAAAAACAAGCAAAAAATTAGATGTATATATATATATATAAGAGTACACGAACGAAGTATTTAAATTAATTCATAATATAACAATATAATGTAAGTGAACGGTGTGATAAAAACATGTGTATATAAATTTTATTTTTAATAAATTTCATAGATTCAAAGATGCTTGAGATGAAAGTTTCAATGAAAACTAATATTTATTAATTATAATATTTTAAAATTAGATTTTATAATTTTTTTTTTTATTAAAACCACCAAATTGAGAGTTTATAAGCTTAGAAATTTAATCAAACACAAATAAAGTAAAGGTACCAAAGTGATAAAAATGAAAATCTCTAGCTACTACCTCAAACCTTAACCCCCACACGAACCCTAGCCTCCACTCCTCTTATAAATGCCTCCTTTACAACACTCCTTCTACATCTGCGCCTCTCTCTCTCAAAACCCTAATCTCTCACATTTCAACAAAACCAGCAGCCATGGAAGAGCGCCCCCCTGCAGAACGTGGATCCTTCGGTCGTGGCTTCGGTGGACGTGGAGACCGGGGAGGCCGAGGTGGACGTGGAGATCGCGGCGGACGAGGCCGTCGCCGCTCTGGCCGCAAAGAGGAGGAAGAAAAATGGGTACCAGTCACAAAACTAGGCCGCCTTGTTAAAGATGGCAAAATCTCCTCCGTGGAGCAAATCTACCTCCACTCACTACCCATCAAAGAGTACCAAATCATTGACACCCTTATTGGTCCTATCTTGAAGGATGAGGTGATGAAAATCACCCCAGTTCAGAAACAAACAAGAGCCGGTCAGCGAACCAGGTTCAAGGCCTTTGTTGTTGTTGGTGATGGGAATGGACATGTTGGTTTGGGTGTGAAGTGTGCTAAAGAAGTGGCCACTGCCATTCGTGGGGCTATTATTTTGGCAAAACTCTCGATTATTCCGGTGAGGAGAGGGTACTGGGGGAACAAGATCGGGAAGCCACATACTGTGCCTTGTAAGGTTACAGGGAAGTGTGGCAGTGTGACTGTGAGAATGGTCCCTGCCCCTCGTGGAGCTGGGATTGTTGCTGCCAGGGTTCCTAAGAAGGTGCTTCAATTTGCTGGAATTGATGATGTTTTTACATCTTCCAGAGGATCTACGAAGACTCTTGGAAACTTTGTTAAGGTTCGGTTTCGACATGTTTATTTTGCTGTGTGCTTGTGGTTGCTTTTATTTTTCTGAATTTTGAAGTGATTGTTGTGATGGGTTGCAATGTGTAGTTTGTTAAATCTTTTGTTATGAATTTATCTGGAGATGTTTTCTTGATGATTTTATTTTGCCCACGTACAGTCTTCTTTTACTCACGAGACTGGTGGATTGATTTGTTTGTTTGAGAAAAGTGAGGCATTCCATATCACGAAATGTTGGTTTTGGTTTTTTGTCCAATTTTTATGCTGTCATGTTTTTCATTACTGAATGGTGCTTTTCTGGGATTCGAAATGGAAGTAAATGTAGTCTGCACTGATTGTTAATGATTTTCTTGTTTAAAACTCCTTTTTGCGCACTATTATGCCGTTGTAAATTCTCTCTTTTGCTTCCTTTTTTCTATATTGGTAGGAAAACAGTTTATGATTTGTAGGAGATGATTAAGACAACTCCATTGAAGTAGAATGTAAATTCATGTATTTCGAGGATATCTGTCTAGTTTGGGTTGGCTTGGCTTGCTATTCAGTACTGTTGTGTCGGTTTCTAGTTGATCCCTTGTGTCTTTATCTTTTGTTTACTGCTGAGTTGCCATTGTAAGCAAGCAAATGTTTACTTACCCGCTTGTTTTTTCAACTAATCTATTAAGCATTGATGTAAGTCCTCTACTTCACTATTTAATTGCTTGCTCTTCTTGTGAAAATTAATGATGTGTATCATTGTGGATGTCTGAATCCTTTGTTCATCTGTAGGCCACATTTGACTGCTTGCTGAAGACTTATGGGTTCCTTACACCTGACTTCTGGAAGGAGACTCGCTTCATAAGGTCACCATTCCAAGAGTACACAGATCTGTTGGCAAAACCCACTAGCAAGGTTCTCATCACTGAGGTTCATGAAGATTGATTCTCATGCTGCCTGGGATGCCATGGAAGATTATTACAAGACAATGTTTTTCCTTAGTATAGGCTGTAGTCAAAAGATGATTATTGTATTCCCTGAGGATAGCCATGTTTGTTTTGGATTCCTTTCCAAGTTTTGATTCGGATTTTTTAAATGTTATTTTGGATGAATTTGCAATGTTATGCATGCTTTGAATCATTATTTGCTGATGTGCTGCTCCCCAACCTGGCACTTAGGTTAACAACCCTTCTGAACACTGAATCATTGTGTTTAAGGTGGTTGTTTCGTTCTCCATTACCATGCCACCCTATGTTGATCTTGAATGAGGAAGGCTGGTGCTAATCTCGGACTGGGTGACCAACATGAGCTGATCATCGATTTTGGATTGAGATAATTATGTTGCTTTTTATGATTCTAGGCTGTTTGGGAGTGCTTTTGAATTTTTTTGTTTTTTTTTAATGTTTTTAAATTATTTTGATTTGTTGATTTTAAAAATAATTTTTAAAAAATAAAAATAATTATTAATATATTATTTTTAATAAAAAACATTTTAAAAAGTAATAGCAATAAACATGTATTTATGGATTGTTGCTGTCTATAATAAAAGTCCCAGGCCATTACCTTAGCACAGCTTGCTTTTACTCTTGAACTGGAAAATCTGTTGTGTTCGTTAAGAACCAGTCTTTGGATAATTTTGTCCTGTCTCTTGTCCAAGAAGATTTGATCCCTTCTCATTAGTGCTTTGCAAGTGTTTTGAAACCCGCAATGAAAATTTAATTAATTTCTGTGTTCATCCTAATATTTAAATCTAAAAAACCAAAGAAAAATGCGATTTTTATTCTTCAAAAAGTTCAATTTAAATATTGTTCAAGTGGAAATAGTTTATGATATTTGAATTTGAAAGTGAAACAATACATGCATGAAAGAACATAATTTATCCTTTAAACCAAGCACATTTATTAATTTTCAAATTTAAAGTTCATAAACATGTTGAGCCATACCTTAAGTTTAAGTTGGTATTTAGGTGGACTAGATGTGATTGATCCATGAACACCTTTATCTTCCATGTTGAAGAATTCGTAAACTAAAGATGAGATAGGTTCGTGTTTCGAATTAGAGGGGCTCAAAGTATTTGACCTCTCAACAGCCTTACATTGCTTCTTAAATTAAAGAAACCCTTTACGGTGCTACGAGTACTCTAATTTTTTTTTTTAAAAAAAAAAAAACACATAATATATATTTTTTATTAATTTGCTTTAATAACCATAAACTATTTTTTTAATAGAAAAAATTACAAACATCGTATTGATTAAAATAAATAAGAGATATATTAATAAACAAAATATTATTTAAATTAAATAATGTCAAGGTAAATGTATTTTCTCTGAGTGTGTGTGTATATATATTATTTAAATGTATTTTCTCTGAGTTAATATGTTAAACCTGAGTTAATTGATTTTTGTTAACAATCATAATAACTATTATAATTCGGCCTTATGACTTGAGTCATAAGTTTAACATATTAACTCAGGTTGATTTTTTTTTAATTGATTTGTTTTTAAATTTCATTCTTCAATATTAGGTTGATTGGAAATTAGGTTTTATAATTTGGTTTGATTTGTTTTCTATGAGGTTATTATAGTCTCATAACCCGGATCATGGATTTGACTTGTTAACTCAAGTTGACTCAAGTCAATTCAATATGTTGTTATCTTAATATTTAAAAATGATATCTTGACAAGATTCTTGAGTCAAACTATATTTTTACGAGTCGTTCGAGTTGTTTTTGAACTTGCAAAATCAACCATGTCATGTCGAGTCAACCCACACGATTTAGATTTTTTTTTCCCACTAGACAAACATTAGCAATATCTGAATACTTTATTTATGTTTAAATTTATTTTTACCTAATTCACAATGTAGCGTAATTTAATAATATAGTATCATCTATTGCGTATCATCTAGTGCGCTCCTCGATCCATAATAAGAATTATTAATTCCACATTATTTTAAACAATCATTTGAAATTATTCAAGCATCGAAAAATATCAATATTGTTACTAACTTTGAAAGATGCACGATCTCTTGATGCTATGTAATATTTGGTATGTTAAGAGATATAATGGGTAATTAAAAGAGCAATTCATTCATATTTTGTTGGTAAGCTAATATATTTATTTCTATAAAACATAGACCGTCGTGATTGATTAACTAGAGACTCAGCTAGCCCAAGATCTAGATCTATCCGAACAAAAAAAAAAAAAACTTTAACCTGGCCTAATCTAGTATAAAACTTGAGTTAAGCCATTACTTGAACAATCTAGATGAAATATGGTAAAAAATCTATTAACTTTTTTTTTTTTTAAATAACTCGAGTTAAGTTTCTAGATTCATGACTTGCAACTTCTCATAGATCTACTTCTAAGATTTTAGAGCTATAAATATATTTTTTCAAACTAGAAAAGGGTATTTTTATTTCAATACAGAACATTTGCTTTAAGCAAACCATGAAAGATAGACAAAAGGTGCATTCACTTAACTTCTACAAGTGTTGCTTTTGTACAAAAATTTTTATACTCATATGATAATACTACAATTAGACATTATTAGCCTTGGTGCTCGTGATTTATCATGGATTGAATTATATTTTATTTATATAAAAATTAATAATCAAGTGTTGAAATTGGGTAAAAAATAACATAAAAATTGGTCATGATGAACTTTTAACCATGCTAATTAGGTTAAGCTAACCCAGAATATCTCACCAAACCTATAACCCAGGTTGTGTAATTAGAATAACTTGATAAAAAAAATAAAGAGAATTATAAAGTTTTATTTTTTTTTAAAAAAAAAACTTGCGCTAACTTTTCTAATCCTTGACCCAAGTTATTAGACCTGAAGTATTCAATATGGAAAAAATATTGAAGGATGAAATTGAAAAACAAATTACAAAAGAATTTAAAAAATATCAATTAAAAAAATGAGATAAAAGCTAAAATAAAAAAATTAATTGTATATTTAATTGAAGGGTGAAAACAGAATTTTTTTATATATATATAAAAGGGTGAAAATAATTTTAAAAAAATAAAGATCAAAATTGACATAAGAAAAATTATGATTAAATGGTGAAATTGAAAAGAATGATAACTTTTACAAAAATAACCAAGAAAATAAAATTAAAAATCAAGACACGAGGACTAAATTGAAAAATATAATATCATCAATTTGAATTGAATGATGGAATTTAAAACCACTAAAACTTTTACAAAAAGGGTTAAGAAAAAAATTAGAAATTCAAAGAACAAGGACCACATTGAAGAATATAATATTTGATAAATTATGATTGAATGATGAAATTGAAAACAAATAAAATTTTTACAAAAAGACCAAGATAAAAAAGTAAAAATCAAAAGAATAAAAACTGAGGTTGAAATACAAACAATCAAGATGGTCATTATAATTTCTGGGAGAGAAGAGAGAAAAGAAAGAAAAAAACAGAAAGGCCTATCAACTTCAAACCGGATCACCACCGGTGACACAAGTCACACTAATATAAAAAGGATATGTCGGATCTTCTAACAACACAATAAAGCGATATTTTTGGACATCAAGAGGTACCACATAGCTGCTAGAAGGGTGTGCCTATCTCCCACATGCCTCTTGGTGCCATACATGTGCACCCATCTTTTTATTTTTATTTTTATCTAGCCAAATATGAAATTGCTTATGATTACAAAAAAAACCTTGGTGAAAAAAACAAAAATGTCCATTAACCTTAAGCTTTTTTTTTTTTTTTTACTTTAAGGGTATTTTCATTGTTTTACTGTGTATTTTAATGGTTTATTATTTTTTATATTTGGATAAATACCAGATTACCCTTCATCTTAAATTATAATAATAACAAAATCATTGTGAAAAATACAAAAAGACCTCTTCACACAATATTTACATTTTTTTTATTTTTAATAATATATTGGCCGTTTCACTATATATTTAATATAAAAACACTTATTTATTTCTGATTAATTTAAAAATAATAAATGAACCATGTAAAATTTTTTCAATATCTTTAAAAGCCATTAAAAAAAAAAAAACCATTACACCGTTTCACTAAACAATATAAATATCCTTGCAGCTATGTTTTCTAAATATCAATGAGCCCTCTTTAATTTTTATAAGCTCTATAATTGAAGTCTACTCATTTTCTAAGAATTAAATTTAATTAAACCTCTCGTGCACTTAGCGATTCTGTAAGCATGACAACTTATTTGTTGTAAATATTTCTAATATCAAAATCGAACAGTATTTTGCTTTCAATTACACAACCATTTGATCCTTGCTTTTAATTACATGATTTTGATATTTTGTGTAAGTTTGTATGTATTTTAATTAATTTTATAAATTTTAAAATTAATAATTATATAAATCTTTAATGATTTGAAAAGAATTCAAACTCATAATTATTAAAAATCAAATCAAATATAATACCAATACCAGTTCAGCTACCGACCATTTTTACTGTCAACAGGGAGTAGACATAAACTGTAGGTCAGCGTTGATCAGGGGGTTAACATATAATTTTCTGAGGTGTACGGATTAGCTTAGTAGTTTATAAACGTTTAAGGACTAAGTTATAATTCACTCTTATCTGTTGCCTTTTGATATAATTCGGTGATGCGATGGGGTCCGCATGTAATTCCATTTTTGAACGCGTGGAACTTTCCAATCACTTTTTAATTTTAATTTGACATGGCGCCTGCTCATAATGCAAATATTTTTTGTTTCCTTAGTAGTTTGTACAGGTTTTAGAGAGAGAAAGAGACGGAGGGGGGTATAGGACAGGCATTAAATTGAGTGGTCTGGACAATGCTGGAAAATCGGTGCCTTTTTTACATGGTTTAGAGAGATTTCCAGCCTCTGGTCAGCTGTTTCTTGGCTCTGATCCGAGGTAAAATATATCGAATTTTCATGGTTTGGTTATTGATATATATATTTTTTAATTTTCATAAATTATAACCCCTTTTGTTAGTTATATTTATCTTTAAGAATTTTGATACTGCTTCACAATTTTGTGATTAGTTATATGATTTTGATTCAGTTTTCCTGTCCCCATAACGCCTTTTCTTGATTCTGAATTCCACATTGTCTTGACCGAAATTGTTCTGTATGGTGAAATTTTGAGTGTTTTTTCCCCCTTTTAAGAATCCCTTTTGTAAAATTTGTAATTTTTCAACACAGGCTGACCATTGAATTTGAGGGTACCCAGTTGAGTTTTGAGTCTTTCTTTCCCTTCTTGTTGCAGAAATCTTGAGTTTCTGCTCGGTTTAGAGGGGAAAGAAAGCAAAAAAAATTGAGGGAAATATATTTGGAATCCAAAATGAGCGCGATTTCGGGTTTAGTTTCAAGGCAAGTAATGCCTGCATGTGGTAGTCTTTGTTTCTTTTGCCCTGCAATGAGGGCAAGGTCCAGACAGCCTGTCAAGAGGTATAAGAAGCTCATTGCAGATATTTTCCCTCGAAACCAGGTTAGCATTCTTTAAATTCCTATCTTTTAACTCTTTTTTTTTTTTATAACATTTGGTATGCATAACAAGAAGTTAATAATTTCTTGTTTCTGCAATTGTTGGTTAATTTATGTGAAGGCGGGTTTAAACTTTAAAGGAAAGCAGTTTCATGAAAATAAGCTAGTTCATACTTTATAATGTGGCAATCCAATTTGGAGTACACATATTCCTTTTTCCCTCTTTTAGCTGATTGTCTTTGACAGTGACAGAATGTTCATCTTGAGTACTTATATTGTACTTACTGACTGAAAACATATGATGTCAAAGTTCCAACTGCCAGCACATGGTCTCATGTAATGAAAAACAGACAGCATATCAAAGACGAACAATGACCTTGTATTATGTCACTGGGGTTGCAAATGATGTATCATTGCTTGATAAATCTTAACATAGAAATAGGTTGTACAAAAACTTGGAATATGAGAGTGAGGTTTTACCTTTCAACTCCTAGATGGACTGTTTTATCTTTAGGTATTAGAAACAAGTGCCATTATGCATTAACAAAGAAAATTTCATTAAGATCTTTTTCTGATTGATCCTGGAGTAATTTTGTGACTTGGGATGCTATTGAATCCCTAAATAGCTTCTAAGGTACCATTTAAGACTCAGCTTCCTGTTTTTCTCCTTGCCACCATAAATCCGTTATAGAAAACCTTGTTCTTTGTTTTCAGTCTTATGTCATTCTTTTGTTCTAATTTTTAATTTTTCGATTCCACTCCATCTGTTTTTTCTTTTCTTTCTATTATATTGCAAATGAGATTATGTAGTTGTCTTTTTTTGTTTCTGGTTTACTTCCCTGTCAAGCTATTCCTGCATGAAAATGATGAATTTTAAGCCACTAGGGTTTCGGACTCCTCTCTGAAAATATGGTTTAATCAAGCACGCATGATGCTTCTGAAAATTTTCATTCTGTTCAACAGTGAAGTGATTTGATGTCCAGTTCATTTCATTGAAATTTGTGTTAATGGAATATTTAACGACAGGAGGAAGGACCAAATGACCGGAAGATTGGAAAACTATGTGAATATGCTGCTAAAAATCCTCTCCGTATCCCAAAGGTATAGTTTGTTTCATATAAAACCTCAAATTAACGCAATAGTTGTGTGATACAGGTCTGATATTTTGGAAAGTTCCAATGTGTCATGTTACTCATGTATATATTTATTTCTTGAATGAAATAGGGTGAAATTTGGCTGATATTAGCTTTTATTCTCTCTGTATGGTTGAAAAAACCTTTTGGAAGTAATATCTGCTAAAATTGTTGTCAAGTGCTATTTCTTTGGGAAATCAAGAAGTCAGAAAACATATGTCAGCCAAGTTTCTTTTGTTTGTTTATTATGGAACTAATATTTGTGATTGTGTGTCTTCTTGCTCCCTTTTTGTTAGTTGTTTGATTAAATTATTATTTGTCAAGAGATATAAAACATGCTATACACACATAAATGATTGTATTTCCTATCAGCACACATGAAGTACGCCCAGATTAATTAGATAGGACCTTTTGGCCTTATTTAACCTCTTTCACCTCCATTCCCTTTTTCTTTTGCTGGAATGAGATTGGGTTTTTGATGCTGTTCAAGTTAGACTATTTTATCAGTTGAAAAATCATATTGATTCTCTTCATCCCCCCCCCCCCACGGGCATTATGATTGTTTTGTGATTAGCTGCAAATTTGGTAATCAGATCACATGTTCTCTTGAGCAAAGGTGTTACAAGGAACTGAGAATTGAGAACTTTCAATCTGCAAAAATTGTGATGTGCATTTACAGGAAATTGCTGGTCACCTGCAAGGAGCAAATGTGAGTTTATTCTTCCGTGATGATTTCTTTTGTGGGTTGTGAAATATTTGCATTATTAAAATCTCTTTGTTTCCCCCATTGTTTATAGTGTTAGATTATGGTCTCTTTCATACTTTCTTTTGTACTATATACACCACCAATAATACCCATTTAAGTTTTCTTAAATCACACTTGTAGAAACAAGGGTCATCCTTTTCATTTCTCTCCACTTGCTATTTCGTCCCCTCCACCTTGAGTAAATAGTGTAGCATCTGTATTTGCTTTCTTTGCTCTCATTTCCTCTATGTGGTGTATTTATGATTGGGGATCATTTCACAGGACTTTGTTTGCAAGTAGCTTACTGGGCATCATTAATACTCTAATGGATCAAACACGGCAGGATGACATCCAAGTTATAGGATGCAAGACTCTGTTTGACTTTGTAAATAATCAGGTATGTGTATTGGTTGTTACTTAGTAACTCAACATCATCGTTGGGGGTAATTTGTTGTTGAGCTTCCAGGTTTCTGCTCAGAGGAACCTTCAAACTCTCTCACATAGCTGAATTTTGCAGAAGGATGGAACTTACATGTTTAACTTAGAAGGATTTATTCCAAAACTCTGTCAGTTTGCTCAAGAAGAGGGAGAGGATGAAAGGGCAAAGGGTCTACGGGCAGCTGGGCTGCAAGCCCTTTCTTCAATGGTAACCATTTCCTCCATTTTTCCTATATTTCTTAAAAATCTGGAACTATGGTTCTTCTGAAATTGGTGGTTAACAATGGGAATAAAACAAATAGACCTATCTTGAATCTTACTGTAGCCAGCAAATGTGATTACTTCATTACTTCTAAATGCATCTTGCCTGACTGCTTTGTAAGTCTTTCTTGCTCCAAATTGTTCTGCAAACAAGTACCAATGATCCGAGGGAAATGATTTTTTTTTTGTTTTCCATATAAATAGAAACTCTCTAGTATTAGTACTTTTCATTTCAATCATTCTTATTCCAAGTGGTTCTTTTTTTTTCCCTTTTGTATTTGTAGGTTTGGTTTATGGGTCAACATTCTCATATTTCAGTGGAGTTTGACAATGTAAGCAGATTTTCGGACCGTCTTGGATCACATTGCAAGTTTCTGTGTGCATGACAGATTTTGATACTTCTTATCATCCTCTCCGTGTTTCTACCTGAGAATTGAAAAATAATCAATCATATCCAAATGTGTTTTGCAACCTGCCCATAATTTGACCAAGTCTTTTAGTCTGTCAGCCGTTGCTTTGCTTAGTTGACTAATAATTTTTTCATTAGATAAGTCTTATATATGGACATATATGCACAAAAGAAATTAAAAAAATAAAAAAGAAATGCGGTAATTGAGGCAGTTCAAATCCATGCATGAACTTTCCTATTTCACCAGACAGATCTGCACACTCAACATCTTTTCTTCAAGTGACTGCCCTCAAGAAGACATGAACATGCATGCTTGTTCTTAGAAGAACAAGATTTTTACCATTTATGCAATGTAACAACACCTATAGGTACATTCATGTGGACACAGTTTACCGTGGAAGCTATTCAAGGCAGTCTCTGCAGTAGAGCGTCTTAACAAAATCTCATTAATCTGCATGCTTTATCTTTCCTTTTTTCTTACCACTATTTAAAGAATATGACCTACATTTCAGCTCATTCAATCAATCATTCATTTTTTTTAGTACAAAGATAAATAGTTGTTTACCTTTTTTTTTTTCTAAAATACTTTCCATATAATTAAACAGGTAGTTTCAGTAGTCTTGGAAAATTATGGTGGTCCTATGAGGAGTTCAGAGAACCTAGATACTGACAAGCAAGGTCCTCAGAGTCGGTGGGTGCAAGAAGTGCTGAAAAATGAGGGGCATGTCACTCCTTTGCCAGGGGTCATTACAAGGGTTCCTTCTTGGAGAACAATTGTAAATGAGAGAGGCGAAGTAAATATGACAGAGTAATCTCTTGGCACAAGATTTTATTGGTGAAGACATGGTTTATTGTATTTCAATCATCAACTATTAGATATTTATCATTCTTCTGGTTTGGCAGAGAAGACTCCCAGAACCCCTGCTTTTGGTCCAGGGTTTGCTTGCATAACATGGCCAAGTTAGGGAAGGAGGCTACAACAATTCGGCGTGTTCTGGAATCGTTGTTCCGATACTTCGATAATGGAAATTTATGGTCCCTTGAAAATGGTCTTGCCATCCCAGTTTTAAAGGATATGCAGTTTTTAATGGATAATTCCGGTATATAAGCAATTCTTTTACCTGTTCAATTGGTATTCCCAAAGCATTATTTTATTCCCTGTCTTCTAATTTTATGAAGCGTGCTATTTTTGTGCTCTTCCAATTTTAATTGTGGTTTGATGGGAGACTGATTGTGCTCTTTAATTTTAACATGTTATAGGGCAAAATACACATGTTTTGCTTTCCATATTGATTAAGCATCTCGATCACAAAAATGTCCTTAAAGAACCCAGCATGCAGCTCGATATTGTTGAGGTTACCACTGCCCTTGCTCAGCATGTGAAAGCCGACCCTTCTGTGGCAATAATTGGTGCTGTAAGTGATGCCATGCGTCATTTGCGGAAAAGCATACACTGCTCACTTGATGATGCAAATCTGGGTGCTGAAATAAAAAATTGGAACAAAAACTTGAGAGAAGTGGTGGATAAATGCCTTACTGAGTTCGCATATAAGGTGGCACTCATCTCCATCAACTCTTACATAAAGCGATGCTTCTTTGGGTTTTAAAATAGTGTTCTTATGTTAAGTAATCCAATTTCATTTTATGTGTGCTGTAAATATTTTATATATTATAATCAATTACTTCAGGATTTTCAAAGAGATAAAAAACTGGTTGCTATTGGTGAATAGGTCGGAGATGCTGGCCCTATCCTTAACATTATGGCTGTGATGCTGGAGAACATCTCAAATATTACTGTTATAGCCAGAACTACGATTTCTGCTGTTTATCGTACCGCTCAAATTGTTGCCTCATTACCAAATTTGTCATATCAAAACAAGGCAAAGCCAAACTTGTGGTCTTTTTCAATGTTATGATTGTTGACTACCTTCATTCCTTTATTTATCTACTATACGTTTCTTCTTTCTTGCAGGCATTCCCTGAAGCTCTATTTCATCAATTACTTCCAGCAATGGTCCATCCTGACCATGAAACAAGAGTTGGAGCTCACCGCATCTTTTCTGTTGTTCTTGTGCCATCTTCAGTTTCACCTTGTCCATCTTCGACTAATAGAGTCTCTGATCTTTCACGGACTCTCTCAAGAACTGTCTCTGTCTTTTCTTCTTCAGCTGCCCTTTTTGACAAGCTACGGAGGGATAAAACTTCCACCAGGGAAAATGTCTTTCAAGACAGCAAAAATAATGCTCATGAAGGTGAACAAATCAGTAATGGGATGCTTGCTAGATTGCAGTCATCTACCAGTCGAGTATACAGCATGAAAAATCCTCTTGTACCTTCAACATCAGATGAGAATCCTGTAAACAGCTTAAATAAGGAAACCGTAAGTTCTGGCAATGTCAACTTCTTATCATCCAAATTGTAGTTGTCCATCTGGGTTAAATTCTGTTAGTACCCGCTTAACTTCAGTGGGATTGCATCTGTTATAATTCTCTTCCTTAGGTAACCACTATAGTCTGATCCTCTAATTGAGATCCTAACTATGCACAAAGAATTCTGTGTGATCCTTACTGCTCGTGCAGAAGAGTTTCCAGTTATGCATTTTTCTTCTAAAATATGCTAATATATTCATCTGAGACATCAATACAGCATCAAGAAAGGAGTGTAAGAGTCTGCTGGAGATGCTTAAAATGTTACTCTATGGAATATGGGTCAATTCAACATAATACTGTATTCTGGACATGAATGGACATAATCTTTAGATACATCTTGCGCAAAAAGTGGGCCTTATCTTTATACATGTATATTATGGCTGATACAAAAAGTGGCTTTCCGAAGCAGGAAATTGCAGCCTGTAGTTTATATATAATCACTAGCTTGAATACCAAAAGTAATGAACTCTTCAATTGGTTATTAAAAATTGTCGTAATTTAGTCTATTATTGTATCTGAATCTTCTGCATTTGTTGAACCTCAGGAGGCTGGTTCTCTAAGGCTGAGTAGCCGCCAGATCACTCTTTTGCTTTCATCAATTTGGACACAGTCCATTTCTCCTGCAAATACACCTCAAAACTATGAAGCAATTTCTCATACATATAGCCTGGTGTTGTTGTTCTCTCGAACCAAGGTAATTTCTCAGTTAATGTAATTGACAGTAGCTCTTTAACAGGCACTGGCGGTAATAACAGTTTCCACCTGTGGCTAATCTATTTTGCTATCTCTATTTGTGTCTGTCATCAATGTTTAAGCTTGTCATTTCTCTAACTGCATCTGAAAAATTCCTAGAGTATTTTATCCGCCTTGCAATGAACTCTAATCACAACTGCACCACAATTTCTTCTTGGACTTTAGTTTAGAAGATACAACATCCACAAACTTTAATCATTTATAGGCTCTGTGAGAAGTTAAGTGATGCAAATCTATTCACCAGTTATGTCTCATTGATCCTGAATGGTTGCGCAGAATATTTCTGTTGGCTATCTCTACAAATGCTCTATCATGTCTTTTTCCCCCTCTTATTTTTTCTGGTTAGTTTATGAGTTCTATTGCATTTTATCTTCTTTCACAGAATTCCAGTGACGAGGCTTTGATTAGAAGTTTTCAGCTTGCATTTTCTTTGAGAAACATTGCTCTTAAGCAAGAAGGTAAGATCTCAAAGTTATTACAGCATGGAAAGTTGTTTCTTGTTAATGAACCAGGGCTGAGTTTTCTATCAAAACTAGAAGATGGCTTGCTTTGCGTATTATGTAAATTCATGATTGACAAAGTTGCATAAATGAAGTGAAAATAAGTAGAAGAAACTTAAATTAAACTTTTGAATTTAAAACTGAATTTGTCCTAGATAATATGAGGCTTGTGGTTGAGATGTATGACTTGGTAAAGGATTTCTAATTTTTGTATTATTAGCTCATTCACAAATTGGGGTATAGATACTATTTTCAATTTTTTAGAAAGGAGCCAATACCAATTAGAGTCATTCATTTCAATAGTTGAATATTTTTAATGATGAAGGGTATTAGTGACAATAATTATGGCTAACTAAGCACAAGAATGGTTGATTGGTTCCTAGGAGCACGGATGAAGCTTTCACAAAATGTGGCTGCTTGATCTGAATTACTTTACCAAAAAATTAATAAATCCGGTTGGTAGGTCATCCAAGAAAATCTTTAACCTCATTATTACTTCCATATAATGGAAAGCTAAATTGAGTTGTGCCTTAACTTTCAAATTTGATTACTGAATACGATAGGGTGGAAGGTTAGGCAGTGGATGAATTTTACTAGCGCATACAGGTTGAGTATTGAGTCCTATTATGTACCGCTGATAAGTATGTGCTGCATCTTGAGTTGTAAAGTATTTAGATCACAGCTCCTTTGAATAAGTGGTTAGGGTACAATTAAATTCAACCTCATTTAGTTTATCTTGCTATTTTCCAACTACTTTCATGCTATTAAGCATGTCAAGCAGGGAATGAACATGTTAAAATTTTGCATTTGGATATCATCTCTTTAATTGAAGCCATAATCTCGCTATTATTGCAGAGCCATGCCACATCTTGAGTTGTCAATTATTTATATCACAGCTCCTTTGAATAAGTGGTTGGGATACAATTAAACTCAACCTCATTTAGTTTATCTTGCTATTTTCCAACTACTTTCATGCTAATAAGCATGTCAAGCAGGGAACGAACATGTTAAAATTTTGCATTTGGATATCATCTCTTTAATTGAAGCCATAATCTCACTGTTATTGCAGAGCCACTCCCACCATCACGTCGCAGATCCCTCTTTGCCTTGGCAACTTCAATGATTCTTTTTACATCGAAAGCGTACAATATCATTCCGCTTATTTATTGTACCAAGGTGGTGCTTACAGAAAAAATGGTAAGTGTATCATTGCTAATTAAGTTATACTTGCATTGGTTTACAATTGTAAACATCTGTTCAGTAGCTTGTTGAAGGTTCTGTATTATGTTGGGATTATGCTTTCTACTGTTACAAGCAAATGATTGTTTCTGGTTACTTTCATGTTATTTGTGATGTATAACCATAAACTTCATATTTTTTTATGGGGTTTGATGCTTGTGATATATACCTATATATCAAGCAAATGACCTTTTCTGGTCACTTTCAAGTGCTTTGTGATAGATAACCATTAACCTTATGTTTTTATGGGGTTTGATGCTTGTATCAGATCGATCCGTTTTTGCACTTAGTTGAAGATTGCAAGTTACAGGCTGTTAGTACTGAATCTGGCCACCCTGGGATTGTTTATGGATCTAAGGAGGATGATAGTTCAGCTTTAAAATCCCTTTCAGAGATAGATGTTACTGGGAACCAAAGCAGGGAATTCTTTGCTGCTGAGATTGCTAAGAGCTTGGGAAATTTGGCAAAGGTAAAACATTTATAAGAATTATTTCAGTATTTTGGTCTGTCATTTGATGATTTTACTCTAGATGGTATCACTGTGTGATAGCACTGTATTAAACAGTGACTTGTTCTCTACAGTTTGAAGCATCCACTATACAGGAGAAACTCCTCAACGAATTCTTACCCGATGATGTGTGTCCTTTGGGAGCTCAGCTTTTTATGGATACTCCAAAGCAAATAGATCAGGTTGCTTCCGAAGATAACTCTCTAATGGAGGTAAACGCCTTTCACTATTTTCTCTTTTATTAATACTTGGGACTTGCATTCTCAAAAAGAGAGAGAGAGTTTCATGGTGCTCTCATCATCTTATTTTTGTTTTTGCAGGGCACTCCACTTTTTACATTAGATGATGTTTTTCTAGATTCATTGGAAGATCAAACCACTCAGACCACAGAAACTGTCTTCCAAGACACTGACCTATTGAGCGTCAATCAACTTCTAGAATCAGTATGTTACCTATACCATGCTCTCTTGTTAAGTGCTATTTGCTTTTAGAAGTTTGACGAAGGCTTTTGTTGATGCTGTAACTTAAATTTTTAATGCGGATTGGTTTCTCATTTCAAGTTATTTATAGTATCCAGTCTACTCTTCTCTTGAGGCCTTGCTTGCATGGCCCTAATGGTTTGGGTTTGGGACTTGTCTTCAATCTAACACATTGAAATCTTCCAATTATGCGGTAAAGGAAATAAATAATACAAAAAACATGATTACAGAGAGGTGCTTTATGTGTGCAGGTCTTGGAGACGACACAACAAGTTGGACGATTGTCTGTAACTGCACCTGATGTGTCTTATAAGGAAATGGCTCATCATTGCGAAACCCTTCTGATGGGAAAGCAACAGAAGATGTCTCATGTGATGAGTGTCCAGTTGAAACAGGAGAGTTTGATGAATGTCTCCCTCCAGAACCATGATGATGAAATAAGGAAGGTAATATCTTAACTGTATGGTGATTTGGGTTCAGATGGTCGTGTTTTCTTACTGCATGAAATTTAAACCTGGACATACTCGCTATGCATTTCTTTGCACGTATCATCCATGTGCGTATGGTATGATTATACTAAATGTAATATCATTACTTTCTCCGAAGCATAGCCTTAAAAGTTTTCATTGTGTTTGCATGCTGAACTAATCAACTTGAGAGATTCCCTCACCTCTTCTAAATGAAAACATGCAGGTTACCAATCCTTTCCTTGAACAAAATATCATTGCAAGCCCACAATTACCGCTCGTTGGCACTGTTCAAGTGCGGTGTGGGGCAGAGTATCAACATCATCCTAACTTCTTCAGGCTACCGGCATCAAGCCCCTTTGATAACTTTCTAAAAGCTGCTGGTTGTTGATCGTAAAGAAGTAAAAGAAGCATGTTTTCTGTCGACAGTCAAGAATCAAGTGATAAATCAGGTCGGAGCTCGAAGGCCATACATCTGCAAGAATGTCCTGTCAGCGTATATATATCGCATTTTCTATTAATTTTTACAAGTCCGAGATGCCAACAACATTGGTTGATGTTGGTTACTTTTAGTCACCTTCAATTCTTTCATTCTTTACCTTTCTCGTTTCTTTTATCTCCATATATTTGGCAGTGACTGTAAGAAGAAGGTGCCTGCCATTTGCTTCTTGTCCAGTGGTCCTGCAAGAGTGTTCGGATACTGCTTGGATTTTTAAGGAACTGGTATATCTTAAATGTCCATCGTTGAATGATGATAGATGTGCAAGTAAATTCTAAACTTGATCATGTATGCTATTTTGAGATGTGAAGCCTGTTGAACGGAGGCACCCACACTTGTTCTTCGATGTATTCATAGTAAGAGATACCAAAAACTCTGTTCCTGGATTGCAGTGTCTCCTAGCCCGACTTGAACCGGAGACAATCAGCTCTCTCTCTCTCTATCTCTTAATGTTTTTGGAAGGAATGTTTTCTACTAGTTTCATTTATTGTGTATGAATGCTCTTTAGCATAATTTCTTTTTTATCTTATAAATTTAATAGCATGATTAGCCATGCATGGTTGGCTTCAATTCGAGTACTTGTTGCAGCACAAACGATACCCCTTTAATTTAAAAAAAAATAAAAAAATATTGGTTAATCACCTTTGTGGCGGCATGGTAGTTGTGATGGTAAACAATCCATTAATAATAATAATAATGACTATAATAATATCAAATTAATATCTATTTTTTAATAGTAAATAATGATAATCACAATAAAAGATAATAATATAATAGAGGTGTGACTATAATAGAATAGTAATTATAAAATTTTAAATATGTTTACAAAGATTTTGGAAATGATAGCGTAGTATAATGATAATATTACTATGATAATAGTGGTGGTATTGTTGATGATAATTATAATTACTCTGATAATATTATTGGTAAAATAGTAGTTATAGCAGTATGATGATGGTAATGTTACATAATTTCCTATGTATTAAAAAAAGAAAGAAAGGGAAATCACTTTTTATTGTTTTAAAAAAACTGTTTTAAGATTTTTAAATTGTTTAGAAGAAAAAAAAATATACACAGTAGTTCTAAGATGGGCTAAAATAATTTCGATGTAGAGCCCAGCCCAGACCAATTATAAAAATAAAATTGATAATATGGCCTAGACAAGTTGAGCCCATGCAGAAAAAAAACTGAAAAAGAAAAAGAAAAACCCTTCCTCTTCCACACAAACACACACAAATAAAAAATAAAATAAAAAAACAAACAAACAAGAAGACAGGCGCCATCTCTCTCAGAAGCTTCAAGCAGACAGCAGGGGACCCGAATCGCCTTTGGCAGATCCATCACCATCGTGAGTTCCTCTCTCTCTTGTGGGTTTCATTTCTCTGATTTTATTATAACCTCTGTTTGGTAAATAAAGGTACTGTATCAGTGACTTGGGGTAATGTTTTTCAAGACAATCTAGTTTCCCTCCTCCTTATTGTCAGCGTCTAACGATGCGCTCATCGATATCATTCACCATTAATGTTCAATCATTGCCAGCTGAGAGGCTTCCAACTGCTTTGTGGTTTTTAAACAATGCCAACTTATTTGTAGACTCCAATTGAGATGACAAATACCATTGTTGGTCATTAAAAAAAAAGAGAATTTAAGCCATTATTCATATAAAAAAAGGGGTAATGTCTCAACGTTTTGATTCTTGGTTCATTTGGGTTTTGGTTAAGTCTTGTAATCGTTGCTGTATTAGCTCGTAAATAGATTTTGACGATTCGGGTCTTGTTAAAAATTTGAATCAGTTTGGTACTTAATCAGCTCGAGAAGAAATTTTTTAAATTTATGTGAAGATTGGACTTAAATGGAAGGGAATTAGTTTGTGAAATTCGAAAAATTCGAAAAATTCAACTGGATCGTGGGTCTTTTATTGATTTGGATTCTAGCTCGACAAGATAATAATAAAAAAGGGTCTAGAAGGATTTAAAAGAATATGTGATATGGGTTTGTTGGTTTTTTCTATGAAATAAAAGGTTTGCTTATGTATGTATTCGTTCCAGTTTAGTTTTTTTTTTTTGCTTTGAAGATTCTATGTTAATGCTGTAAGGGATAAAAGCGATTGCAAGAGAGGGTTTGTTGTTCCTTAAATGGTAGGGATACTTTCATTTGTTGTAGATGATTGTTTGTAATGGTTTGTTTCTGATGTGGAGATAACAGAGGGTACTGGTTAGTTCTTTTGTCAAGAAACTAGATTGAAAATGAGGAATTATAAAACTAGCTAATATGTTTGGAATCATTTCTGTCTAGTTATGTTTTTATGAGTGATCATGTTAATTTATATGATGTATATAAACTATGTTCTCTTGGTATAACATGTACCCATGGGATGCTGTTACATAACTAGTGTGCAATCTTTTCACATTGACCTGATCCGGCCTGTTATAAGCTGCTTCTTTTTCTTGACATTCTTGCCATGCCGTCCTTTGTTTGAGAGAGGATTCCCTTTTGTTTGTTTGTTTTTTTCTGTGGGGTTTGGGAAGGCATAATGGTTTTTAGAGGTGAAGGCAATCTGCAATCTTAAGCATGCAAAGAATGCTGAAAGTCTTAGATAGGTTGTCTACAACCATGCATGGGAACTGAGGAAAGTAGGTCTTACTACCCCCAGCGACATTTTTGTCCTATTTGTTGATTTGGTCATCAGGATGAGTTATTCTCGTGTATCTATGGGATTGTCAATATCACTTTCAATGACACAGGGTTAGTTTAGTTTGGTTTTACAGTTAGAACTGCATTTGGCATTATATGATTTTGCATTGGGGATATGTTTCACTTTGATGCTACTATGTGTTACTGTATTGTGTTATTTGTCAGATCTTTCTGCTCTGAAATCGATGAGTCTAGTTTTTGAAGTAAGCAACATAATTGTCAAGCCATACATGCCTTTTTTTTAAAAAAAAAAATAGTTACGTGCTTGTTCTGTTTAAAAAATCATCGATAGGACAGTTTTGTTCTATTGGACCAAGTCTGTTTATTAGCAAACAGCAGCAGAGCCTGAGATTTTTTTCTTGGGTTGTTTGTGTGTGGTTGTGCTGACTTCTTTTCAAGGATATTAAATATTTACTGAAAAAACAAAAGATATCAAAATTTATCAAGGACCCAAACATAAAATTTTCAACTCACTCTAAAATTCTCCAAAGAAATATTACACTTGAAAATTGTGCTTCTATTCAAATTCCTTAACATTGTTTTTGCAATCTCTTTCTGGTATTCTCGCCATGGAGGCACGTTATACATAGATACCTCAATTAGGGATATCTTGAGCAGTCCATCGGTGACCTTTTCTGCTTCCATCCTTGGAGGCAGCATGGATGCTTTTTCAAAAGTGCACATTTATGAATTACCTGAATTTTAGTGGCTGAATTTTTTCTTGAAATAAGCACAGGCTCATAGCTGGAGTAATGGATTGTGAGGTGTCATTTAGGGTGCTAATACTTCCCTCTCATATGAATGAGTTCTTTTCTTTGCAGTTTGAGTATGTCAACCACGTACATAGCATCTGCTCTCGTGGGATCATTTGCAATAGCATATGTTTGTGACCATCTTGTTTCGGACAAGAAGATATTTGGAGGTAAACTGTTAGTTGTCCTGTAGTTTTAGTTACCTTCTATTGCTATGATTTCAAGGCCACATTTTTTCTTAAACGCAGGCACTACACCAAGAACAGTTTCAAACAAGGAATGGTGGGAGGAGACTGACAGGAAATTTCAAGCATGGCCTCGTACTGGAGGGCCACCAGTGGTGATGAATCCCATCACTCGCCAGAATTTCATTGTCAAATCCCAAGATTCTTGAATCCAATTTTAGCTTGTGATAAGTCAGTTTCAATTCATTGGGGTGTTCTTTCTGCCATTGACAATGTTTAGCGATGTTCCAATGCTTGAACACAGCCATTTTTAGCTCTGGTGACAATGGCCTTTGTGCCTTTTTATTTATTTAATTATTTTTCCTGGATATGGGTTTCGTCAGCAATGCTGTCATGTTTCAATCCAAATAAAAGCAAAGTGACAGAATTCAGAGCATTTCATTGTTTCAATTTGATTCTTGGTTTGAATGAGAATCCTGGAAGGTGACTGGAGCAACGATCAAAGATCACTTGACCTTACATTTGAGGGAAATATCTCTCATTACACCAAATAGCATGACCTTACATTTGAGGGAAAGGGAAATATCGTTGTTCGAAGCTGGTTTGTCACATCGTCGCTCGAACTTCGAAGTTGATGGCAGGTACACATGGTGTAGCTCCTTGCATGCATTCGAAACTTCGGTCTCGAATTTGACACAATTAGATGGTCTCTGCCGAACAATATATATATATATGGTTGTACAGATACACCGGCAATATACTCGATAGGAGCATTGCTTTATTATACATCCACACACGAATAAAAAGGATTTCCTTGCGAATAAAAACTAATGAGATGAAGGTATATGAGTTCTTCAAAAGTAAATGATAGGACTCCAGGATAAGATTTACGACTTAATCTTCTTCTTATCACTTAAATCAACAGCTGGAAGCTCAACCTGATGCTTTGATGAAAAATATCATACTACGTCATGAGTAATAATACCGTCTTATTCAATAAATAAATAAATAACAATTTGAACATCACATTATAATCATGCGCAACTCTCCTTAATATATATATATATACACACAATTAATTTTACAAGCCCTGAAATTAAAAATAATGTAACCCTCTAAAACTTATTATATTAACAAACACAAAACTTAAATTTAAAATCATATAAAAAACATTTTTAATACTGAACACCTATTATATAATTAACTCTCGTTAATATTCTTATTCAAACATAACATTTCTCATGATCTGGTCAGGGTGCGAAATATTTAGATATAGGTTTAAATATAAATAAATGACAAGATTACACGAAATCGCCCAAAAACAATTAAAAACATAAAACATATGGCTCCTTCGTTTGCTGTGTAAATCAACTGCCACTCAGAAGTAATTGCGTCATCATATGGCTTATTAATTATTGCTAAAAAATTATCATGGACATCTTAGTCTTTTTATTATTTTTTATAATAGTTTAATTACTTGATTAAACTTAAAAATAATTAATTAATTAACTTAAGTCCAAGAGCTTTTTTCTAGATTTTACTTTAATCAACACAAGGAATTGATTTTGTTACCCTGAATTCAATTTTTAACCATTGAATTCAAATTTTTCGAAGCTTGCTTCAATGGAAGAGCCATCGAGCCATCTGTATCTTGGTACGGCGCGTGTCAACGGTGGGACAATGAATCGCAATAGAGGGAAAAAACACATGCCAGTCGATTTTAATCTTTCTTTACTTTTTTTTAGATCTGTTTTCTTTCTTTCCTTTTCGGGTATCAGATCCAGCGGTTGTGGGTCGGTCACGGTTGAAAGGGGGAGGGCGTTGCCACGGTTGGTAGTGAAGAGAATCGGGGTAGATGGAGAAGTTGTCGATGGTCTGTGGGGGCAGAGGAAAGGAAGACAGAGAGGGACAGAGAGGGGAAGATCTGGTGAGGAAAATGATGGAGAAAAGGGAGGTCTGTCCGGTGGGCGTTGGTTTTGGGGATATGGTTGGTTCGGTTTTTTTTTTTTTTTCCCTTCCTTGGCGAGCTGCGGTTCTGGTCGAGGTAGATGAAGGGAACGGTTGAGAGGTTGGGAGACGCATAGTTATTAAACCTGGTCCGGGGATTGACCCGGCCAAGGAGCCGGGTCTCGGGTTTTATGGGTCAACCCGGGTCCATCTGGATTAACAAAAATTAAAGTTTTAATATTTTATATGAAAAAATTCATGTAAATATAGATTATACATATTATAAATAATGAAGTTTAAAATAATATTTTAAAAAGTTTTTTATCCCACATTAAAAAGACATTATGTTAAGCTTTTAAGTTGAAGTATTTAAACTAAAAAAGTTTTTTATCCCACATTGAAAAAACATAACTTCTTTTTTTGGAACATACAGTATATATACTAATGGGTTTTTTATCCCACATTGAAAAAACATAACTTTTTTCATGGGAACATAGAGTATATATATGAAAGGGCTTCAAATCTCACATTGAAAAGATACTATGTAATCCTTTTAAGTTGAAGTATTTAAACCAAAAGATTTTTTATCTCACATTGAAAAAACATAACTTTTTTCAATGGAACATAGAGTATATATATATGAAAGGGCTTCAAATCCCACATTGAAAAGATACTATGTAATCCTATTAAGTTGAAGTATTTAAACCAAAAGGTTTTTTATCCCACATTGAAAAAACATAACTTTTTTCTTGGGAACATAGAGTATATATATGAAAGGGCTTCAAATCCCACATTGAAAAGATATTATGTTATCCCTTTAAGTTGAAATATTTAAACCAAAAGGTTTTTTATCCCACATTGAAAAAACATGATTTTTTTTCTTGGAAACATGGAGTATATATACTAATGCGTTTCAAATCCCACATTGAAAAAATATATTTTTTTTCATGTGAACGTAGAGTATATATATGAAAGGGCTTCAAACCCCACATTGAAAAGATACTATGTTATCATTTTAAGTTGAAATATTTAAACCAAAATTTTTTTTATCCCACATTTTAAAAAAAAAAAACCGGTCTCGTCCGGGTTTGGCCGGGTTGTTGCCATAGCCGATCTTTTATTAAACCCGGCCCGGTCTAGCCATCGGGTTGACCGGGTCCCGGGTCGACTAGCGGGCCAGGCCGGGTTTAATAACACTGGGGAGACGGAGGGATGTGAGGGAGGAGAGAGCGTGCAGTGGCAGAGGGGGAAGCTGGCAATGGAGAAGGTGAATAATAGATCTGGAGAAGAGGAGTAATCGGGCGACAGAGAGAGGGAAAGTCGGGGACGGCTGAAAAAGGAAAAAAGAAAAGAAGGTGGGAGCGGCGACCGGTTTGGTTTTTACAGCGTAGGTGGAGGCGATTCTGTGCAGAGAAAATATATCTACGGTTTTTTTATGGTTCCTTAAATTTTTTCCGCTCAAAATTGCCCCCTACATGTAAGGCTCTGTTTGTTTGCAGGAAAGTAGTTTCCTTTTGGAAAATGAATTCCGGGGAAAGTAAATTCCTGGAAAGTGAATTCCGGGAAAGTATTTTCCGATGTTTGGTAGTGTTATGGAAAATGAACTGGAAAATACTTTCCAGTGTTTGGTTGTGTTATGGAAAATGAACTGGAAAATAATTTATTAATGAATTAAATTTTTTTTCAAGTTTATCTAATATATATAAAATATTTAATATAAAATATTTAATCACTTACAATTGTCATAACCCAATTTTTGACCTTTTTATTTTTATTATTTAAAAAAAAGATGATGAAAAATAAAAATAAAATAAATGAAGGATTAATTAAAATTTGGGTTAAGGGCAACATGATTGGAAGTTTAAAGATTTAATTAAACTCTTGACTAGTTTAATTAATTAAATCAAGGGTTTAACTAGAGAATTGATTTAATTAAAATTTAGATTATTTTAATTAATGAAATCAAGAGTTTAATTGAAGAATTAATGAGTTTGAGGAATTAATTAAACTTTGATTTAATCAAAAACCCAAAGCAAATTATAATTCACTTGGTACAGTGGCAAGCAAATTATAATTCACTTGACACAGTGGCAAGTGAATTATATCACTTGCTACAGTGCAAGCGAATTATAATTCACTTGCTACAGTAGCAAGTGAATTATATCACTGACTACTATGGCAAGTGAATTATATCGCTTGCCACTGTAGCAAGTGAAGGCGCACGCCGAAAGGAAAGTGTTTTCCTTTTCTAACAGAAGGAAAACACTTTCCTTCGAGCACATTATTAATTCTAGGTGGATGGAATTCAGTTTCCTTTTATTATTTTCCTTTATCGCCGCCAAACATAGGAAAAGCAGGAAAGTGAATTCCAGGAATTCACTTTCCTGCAATCAAACACGGCCTAAATGTGGTGTGGGATTGTATTTATAGGTGAAGAAAGTTGGGGGAATCTATTTATAAGTGAAGAAAGTTATTTTTAATTGATTGGTCCCTGGAGTTTGGTCTCTTTCACGGATTGATTTTTTGCTGTGAAATTTTTTAAATTAATTTTTAATTGATATCAAAACTTTAATGCTCTTGTAGTTTTATTCCTAATTTCAATTAATTAACTTTGTAAATTTAAATTTAATTTCTAAAAATTTTAGTCTTCTCAACTAAGTTCAAATTAAATTCACAAACTTAATTATTATTTTTTTTATCAATTAAGCCTTTAATAAAATTAATTTGACTCATTTAAAGTATAATTAAGTTTTTACACTTAATTAAATTCTTCAATTGAATCTAAATTAATTCTCAAACATAATTAAAATTTAATTTGGCTCATGATTAAATTAAATTGGCCTATTAAAAAATTAATTATATTTTTGGATTTAATTTTTATATAAATTCTCCAATAATTATTTAATTTGTCCTTAAATTTGCATTGTTTTTTTTTTTTTTTTTTTGCATAATGAAGTACAATTAGGCTTTGAATTTCCTTCAAAATTTCAACTTGATTTTTATGTATTTTTGAAATCCATCTCTGTTTGTTTTCAACACGTTGACAACCTTTATTTTATATTGGTTTTGGAAAAAAAAGTGAATTTTTAGGATTAACCCAGAATTGAATTATAACAGTTGTCTCCCTCTTTATAATGCTCATGATAGAAAGTGTCATAAAAGACTTTAGATAGTAAGTATTGTAAAAAAAAAAAAAAACAGAGAGATAACAAACTCACCATATCAAGAAATGATGAATTCTTCTGAAAGTATTTGAAGTGAGGGCTAGAAAGCGCATTTGAAGGAAAAACAGAAAGGTCTTTTTGGTAAAATTTAAAAATTTTGAAATGGTTGAATTGTCATGGGTGACCTACCCATGAAAAAGAGTTTTCAAGGTGGTGAAAAATACAAAGGTTTTTCAAGGTGGTCTTATTTTAATGGACGACCTGCTCAAGTGAAAAATACAAATGATTTTTCAAAGTGGTCTTATTATAATGGGCAACATGCCTAAATGAAAAATACGAATGATTTTTTGAAGTTAAGAAAAATACAATTTGCCCGGTGAAAGGATTTGGCCAGAGATGTTTTTAAGGACTGACAAGATAGAGTTTAAAGGCGCGTTATCTAGGAGATGAGAGTTCAAAATATCGTTCGAAAAGAGAAATGATAAGGCCTGAAGGCGAACTATTTAAGAGGCGAGGGTTCAAAGACAATCTCTAGAAGAGATGAGATATAAAGATAGAGATAGGGTTAAAAGGCATATTACCTGAAAGATGAGGTCTCAAAGGCACACTCAAAAGAAGATAGGGTTAGAAAATGCACTATGTGGAAGATGAGGACTCAAAGTCGCACTTGAAAGGAACATTTGGTTAGAAAGCGTACTATTTAAGACGCGACGGTTGAAAAGCGCACTCGGAAGGAGGTAGGGTTAGGAAACACATCACCTGAGAGATGATCGCTCAAAGGCGCATTTGAAAGGGAGACAGGGCTAGAAAGCGCACTCAAAATGAGAAAGGGTTAGAAAACACATTACCTGAAAGGCGAGGGCTCAAATGCGCACTACCTGAGAGGTGAAGGCTCAAAGCCACACTCGAAAGGAGGATGATATGGCCTAAAGGCGCACTCAAAAGGGAAAGAGGTAGGGTTGTAAAGCACACTATATAAGATGATGGAGGGTTAAAAAATGCTTTTGAAGGGAAAGAAGTGGGGCTTTAAAGCACAAAACCTAAGATGGTAGAGGGCTCGAAGGCGCACTCAAATGGAAAAGGTAGGGTTGTAAGGCATAAAACCTATGATAGTGGAGGGCTCGAAGGCACACTTAAAGGGAAACAATGTAGGGAAATAACGCACAAAACCTAAGATGGTGGAGGGCTCGAAGACGCACTCGAAGGGAAAAAAGTAGGGCTCCAAAGCACAAAACCTAAGATGGTGGAAGGCTTGAAGACGCACCCAAAGGGAAAAAAGGTAGGGTAGTAAGGCGCAAAATCTAAGATAGTGCAGAGCTCGAAGACGCATTCAAAGGGAAAAAGATAGGGTTGTAAGGCGCAAAACCTAAGATGGTGAAGGGCTTGAATGAGCACTCAAAGGGAAAAAAGGTAAGCTAGTAAAGCGCACTCAAAAGGAGACAGATATGCTTTTAAAAAGCACCATTTAAGAGATAAGTGATTCAAAACGCACTTAAAAAGGAGGTAGAGTTCGAAAATATACTACCCGAGAGGTGATAGCAAAACACCAATTTATCAATGATAAAAGCAATGCATCATGATCAAAATATATGTATACTTACATGAAAAATATAGGTTCCCTTTTCTTCATTGAGTTTTTCTTTTTCTCAAAAGTTTGAGTCTCTGATAGTAAGTTTTGATAGCTCTTTCTGTTCTTATTTACTCAAGTCATATCTTGTGATCTTAACCTCTAAAAGGGATATGACATCAACATACTTATTTTCCTACAAACCTTTATCTGAAAGGTTGTCAGCTATGTCCAACATTTTATGTTTTCTTAGAAAGAGAATCAATGAGCCAATCCTATTATGTGTTTGTTGGATTGCCTTCCCCCAGCTTGATAATGCCCCCCAAGTGTTCAATTTGGGTTTTCCTTAGGGATAAAGTTATGTAAAAGAAGATTTAGTTATTTACAGGGAGTTATTTTCATGGAGAATTTTTAGAGTTTCAAAACTATTCCAAACATATAAATCATTTTGGCATCGGTTTAAAGCAAACTTATTCTAAATAAATTCAAGTGATTTTTATGGTTAGGTTTTCATAAGTGTTGAAAACTTTTGTTTTGCTTTTGATGAAAAGGTGAAGTGACATTTTATTAGTTAAAGCGGTTTAAGCTTCAATTTAAAGGTTTCATATAACCAATTTTTAAAACATTCATTTTGATTGCATGAAGAATGCAACTCTTGTTAATATTCTTATTCAAACTTTTCATGGGTGAAGATAAATTCCATCCTTTTCCATCCATTAAAATGCTAATTATCATTTCCCATGATCTTGGTCAGGGTTTCAAATATTTGGATATAGGTATAAAAATAAATAAATGACAATATTACATGAAATCACGCAAAGAACAATTAAAAACATATTATAGCTCCTTGATTTACCATGTAAATCAACTGTCATTGAGAAATAATTGGGCCTTTTCATATGGTTTATTTATTATTATGAAAAATAATTAGGGATATCTTAGTTTTTTTTATATATAATAGTTTAATTACTTGATTAAACTTAAAAGTAAAAAATTAATTAACTTAGGTCTAAAAATGTTTTTCAAAATTTTACTTTAATCAACAAAATGAATTGACTTTGTTACCTTTCAATTCAGATTTTTCAAAACTTTCCTCCAGTCACTTATTAGTACTTTTCTCTTAGGTATATATATATATATATATATATATATATATATATATAGAGAGAGAGAGAGAGAGAGAGAGAGGTAATATAGTGTTTTAGTAAAAAAAAACATATATAAAAAGTTGTTGTTGCATGCATTGCACATGCCAGTGCATTCGGTGCCTTTTCGATAGCTAAAACTATTTTTCTATCAAGTTGTTAGAAGAGTCGTCAAGCGCTTTTTTTTTTGTATGACATGTGTTAGTAGTGGAAAAATGTATCGTGAGTGAGGGTTTTTGTTCTTCTTCTTCTTCTTTCCCCCTCAAAAATTTCATATTTGTCCTCTTTGTTCCCAATTAGATCATATATTATTTTTTTGTAAAACTTTTATTGATTTTCAATTTCATCCTTCAATCTAAATTTATAATATACTAGTTTTTTTAATTTTATCCTCGTTCTTTTGGCTCTTTTTGTCCTTTTGATCTAGTTGTTTTTTTATCGTTTGTGTAATTGATTATTTTTTTAATTTTATCCTTCAATGATTTGTTGGAGATTAGGCTTCATGATTTTTTCATGTATGATACTTTTAGTCTAATGACCTAGATCATGAGTTTGAAAAGTTAACATTGGATTATTTTTTTTTTATTTGCTTTCTATAGAATACTTTGCTAATTTTAAAGTGACCCGTTTAACTCGTGTATTTTTATTTGACATTCGTTCTTTTTTAGACTCAGTTTTAAACAAAAACAATTGAATCAAATTAATTATTTAAATATAAATAATGTATGCTTATTTTATGATATTTTATTTATTAAAACTATATTTTTTATTTTGTTTTGATTTGATTTAATAATGTATTACTATCTCAATATTTTAGAAGTTTTTCTTTCAGTATGCATCAAATTTCTTTTTTCGTGGCATCTTTTTTATTTTTTAAAAGCTAGAAGAATACTTGCCGACTTGTGGCATAACGTGGACCAGATGGTGGAAGGAATGAAAGGTTGATGAAACTGCACTTGGGTAGTTGAAACAGATCTTTTGTCTGCAAAGCTTAAAAAGATACATGTTTGTTTCTCATTAAAAGGACCGTAGAGAAAATGCCAATCACTTGAAAGGGGTTCAAGACTTGTGTGTGTGTCCTTGTTAAGTGTGTTTGTTTTTGTTTTTGTTTTTGTGGTTGAGGTTGTGGTTAGGTACAACCTATTTATACACAAACCTCAACCACAAAAAACTATTTTTTCTTGCTTTTTAAATGGTTTCACACCTGAATCTACACCTCAAATACAAAAAAACAACTTGGTGACCAATGCATTCGCCGCCTACAGTTTGGCCTATTTGGTGATAAATATCTAAGCTATTGTTCGGTACTCTGTAGATGGAGTTGGATAAATTTTAAATTTTTTATATATATTTTTGAATTATTTTGATATGTTAATATTTTTAAAAAATAAAAAATATATTATTTTAATTTATTTCTAAATAAAATATATTTTAAAAAATAGTTATTATCAAATTTAAACATCTCTTACACAGGAATAAACGTACCAGTGTAAAAGCTGTATGAGTTATGTGCTGTGAATTGTTCACAAGTCTCCATGATTGATGGGGATGAGACCGGCGGATTTGACCAATGTATTTGGGGATAACAGTTGGCTTTGGAGCGTGTCTGGTCGTCTTACATGGGATCTCAACGTGTTTTCTTCCTATCCATGAGTGTTCTGTCAAGTATGTTTGTTTTTATATTATAAAAATATTTTAAAAATATATATTTTATTTTATTTTTTAAAATTAATATTTTTTATATTTTTATATCTAAATTAATATTAAAAATAAAAAATAACCATAATTATACTTTTAAATATAGTCTACAAAAGGGATTGTTGGGTTTTTATAGACTTAGGGATTGAAATCCATGATTCTAGGATCCACATGTAAGGTTCCCGATCCATCATAATTGTGAATCCGTGTTCCCTGTAAGCCTTACCTCAGGCATAGAACATTGGTGATTTAAAGGTTATGGGAGTGCAATAGTTATTATTTAAAGTATTTTTTATTTGATATTATATTAGAATAAATTTTTTTATTTTTAAAAAATATTTTTAATATTAATTTATTAAAAAGATTTGAAAAATATAAAAAATTAATGTAATATAAAAAAATAAAAAATTCAAATTTTTTTTAAAAAAATTTAAAATATAAAAATAATCAGGTATATAATCGGAATTTAAAAACATTGTTTATAAATATTGTTTTTTCAAATATGTTTTTTAAATATTAAAATAATATGTTTTTATAATTTTTAAGATTTATTTTTTATATTAACATGTTAAAACGCTATAAAAAAATTTTAAAAAATAAATAAAAATCTTCGAAAACATGCACGACGCAATGCCGACTAGAACATCACTCCAAATAAGCAAAATGTTAGCTCCATTATCTATTTAACGGCTAGGAATTAGACCGGAACGTTTTCAAAATTACAGGATTCGTATTGAGAAAACGTAAACTGTAAGAATCAAAATGGAACATCGCTGAATAGTTTCTCCCATCCCTGAAAGTCTCTTCATTGCCCAGAATTAATAAAACAACTCACCATCTTCAACAAATCCAAACCTCACCTATCAATTAATCGAGAGAGATTGAGATTTAGATTTAGATTTTGGCGAAAAGGGTTAAAAAAATGGGCGATTTAGATACTGCAAAGCCACTAAGAAAGATCGCAGAAGCCTTTAAAGAGCTAGAAGCTACAATAAACTCGCAATCCCAAGAAGTTGAAGTGGCACCATTCTCTCATGCTTGTTCTCTCGTTTCTCCTCTCTTTGGTTGCTTAGGGATCGCTTTTAAATTCGCTGAAGTGGATTATGTTGCCAAGGTAATCTTTCATTTTTATTCATTACCGACAACCCATGTTTTTTTTCCTCCATTTACAATTGTTTGATCCTTCCCTTTTTTATGATAAAATCGAACAGGTGCTTGATCTTGCAGAGGCATCGAAGTCGATTGGTACATTACAAAGTTTGTTAGAGAAGGATATACAAG
Source organism: Populus alba (assembly GCF_005239225.2). Classification (NCBI taxonomy): domain Eukaryota; kingdom Viridiplantae; phylum Streptophyta; class Magnoliopsida; order Malpighiales; family Salicaceae; genus Populus; species Populus alba. Next base: position 5,166,278 of record NC_133299.1, read on the forward strand.
GGAATTCTGTGAGAAAATCCGGGAGTCACTCAAGAAATCTTTTGAGAGTAAAGCGTGGGCTTGTTATGGTCAAGGTCTTGTTTGAGCTGATTCTTGTTACAGAGTAGGTGTTTCTTAACTCCTTCTCCTTTCGTTTCGGAAGATGCCCATCTGGCTAAAATTCAAATAGTTGCTACATGGACAGGGTTTACGTAATAATTTTTCTTGAAATTTTTGTACTTGCTGAAGTTATGGTTTTTTGGTTGCTTCGTTTTTTTATGCATAATAAAGGAACGCCATCATTAAGTCTTCATTAGAGGATAACAGTGGTTAAACTGGGGGTTAAGAAGTTATTTGATTTGATGCTTGATTTCTTGCGAGGTGTTGTATTAGGTTTGTGCTCAATGTTGACAATTTGGGTTGTAGCGTTTCTTTAAGTTTTGATAATTGTCGGCTTTGATGTGTTTGTCTTGGCTTTTTAAACCTGTTACTGATATCTGCATGTCAATTTTCCTTTTCTTGTTATTTTTCCTTTAGCTTGCATGAAGTGATTAGTTTTAAATTTTTTTGCAAGTTTACCACAAGCATTTGCTCTTGAATAGACTGAACTTCATCAAGGAAGGTACTACTGAAATCTTACAAAGAATATAGTATGATGTTTCAGTTGACAGAATTTTATAAAGGTTTAGAGTCTTATTTGATCCTTAAATTGCGTAGGAGGGATATTAACCACAATTCAGGCAATTCTTTAGCCAAATGTTGGTGGGGTTCAAGATTCTTTTCATCTTTTAGCCCCTGTTTGGACTTTTTAATTCATGGTGGATTGGGGAAACTGATTGTTTGGGTTAAAGGATTCCAAACTACACAATGGGACAGGGGGCTGAAGGTTTATATTTGTGATGGCGAGGTCTTTACCTGGAGGGTGTTATGGTCCAGGGCTTTAGTTTCACGTGTTCCTAAAATTATGTGTTTTGCCTGGGCGAGTGCTCCCACTGAATGATGTTATGGATGGTGTCTGTTTGTCACAGTTCCCTGTACTGTAAACTTAACACTCAAACTTGCCCCTTCAGCCAATGACTTTGTTTGCCTTCAGGATGAAACTGTTATGCATCTTTTGTCACCAGATCAATTGTATGTTATGGAACAAGTAAGAATGTTTCAGCTACTTTTCCTGTTGGTACAAAGGTTGGAGACTATACAAGTCTAATTCTTGCTGAACCTAGGTTCAAACTGACATGTTTTTTTTTTAATTACTGTTTGAAGGTTTAGTGATCTATAAATGCTAGTTTTTCCAAATGCATTTTTCCTGAATCACCTGTGGGTCACTGGGTATTTGACGTTCATTTATTTTCTGTATATCTACTCCAATTATACTCATTTTGTGCCAAGGTGAGAATAGTCAATGTACCTCTTTAAGATGCATTGGTCTTTCTGAAGGGGCAGACACCCCCTCTCGTTCAATTCTTGATTTAAGAAGCAATAGATTGGTTTAGTTATAAGTTGCATGCCTAAATAAACCTCCAGAAGGTGATGCCTGCGTTTCATCACCTTAATTTATACACAATTACACATTGAACTTCTTGATCAGAATAAGCAAATTATAGTTGCAAATTTAATCAGATTGGCCTTGATCTGGAATTAATGTTTTGTGTTTATGGATGAGAAGATGGTTAACAGTTCCTTTTATTCCTGTGTCAGGGGAAATTTTTTGAAGGGCCCTGCTTCGAAGGCTTATGAACAGGTATTTGCTCCCCATCATGGGTGGGCACTTAGGAAAGCTGTTGCTGCAGGGATGTATGCCCTTCCTACTAAAGCACAGCTGTTTAAAAACCTGAATGAAGATGGTGAGTGCTTGGACCATTTCAAACGCTTGTTAATGAAATTCATTATCTCGCAAGTTCCTGAAAGGTGTGCAAGCAGATATGCTTGGGGGATTAAAACCTGTTTCCAATTCACTTGTTATCTGACTTGGTGTTCCATAAAAACATGTCTGTTCTGCAGGCACTCTTATGTTTGTTAGAATGATTCAAGTCATATTAATTTCTTCAATATTTGTTTTTCTGCAGAAAGCTCAGCAAGTATTCAAATGCAGAGTTATGTTGCTGCATCGGCGCCGGTAATAATGTACGTCGAGAAACTCTTCCTAACCAGAGGATTGGGTCTAGATTGGTGAACAATGGACTTCTACTGAAATCTTTGTACTGTGACTGTCCTTTTAGTTTCCTCCATTGGTCCAAAAACATCAATATACTTACTAGTGGCATAATCAAATGTATGTTTATTGAATGCCTCATGCAGTGATATAGACACTGTTAAACAGTTATATCTGAACACAATAAGCACTTGCTAGTGTGATGGTGCTGAGTTTTTATTACTCTGTTGCTTGCCTGTATTTTATTTTCTGAGCAGTAGATTCAGATTGGAACATGTTACTCGATATGCAAGTTCCATATTCATATTTGATTTCTTTGCCTCCCACGAATGATGGGAAATTTTCTTATGATCCAAAAGGAGCTTGAAAATTCTTCTTTTTTTTTTTTTTTTTCATGTTTCCCTTTTTTCACTTCCCCATTCCAAGTCCAACTGCACGCTGTTAATTTTGAAAAACATTGCACAGAACAAAGACCATTATTCTATACTATTAAAAGAACTGGGATTCTTTATATTGTTTTACTGTTCATAATGAATCGGGATAATATATTAGTTTAATTGTTTTGATAACAAATTCGTGTTGCAGTTTTGTTGGTTAGTGAGTCGGTCGGGTCCAAGAGCTTTTTTACCACATTCGTTCACTTTTTAATTTTCACATAATTTTTTAAATATCAACCATTCCACATCACAAAACGCTATCGGTCGACAAATGTGACTGGAAAGATAAATATGGTTTTTTCAAAGAGGAATTAAAATCATCTATATATTTGCTCTACACCAGTATTATAAGAATTCGTAGACTTAGCCTAGCAGGGTGAGATTCATGGTATCGCCACGCTAGGCTAGGCCAGTTCAGTAGAAAAATCTATTTTAAAAAAAAATTAAAATTTAAGTTAATCGAAACCAACCTATCTGATTTATTTTAGTATGTGTTGAGTTGATCTTCAACTAAAGTCTTATAACTCTGGTCTAAACATCATATAAGCAAAAGTAAATTATTGACTAGTTTATGCGGTCATATTATGCTACTATTTAAATAAAAAAATTAATTTAAAACAAATATAATAGTCATATGGAATTATTTGATGTGATATTGATAAACTTGACTCAATAAATCAATTTTAAAAAACTTTTGATTTAATTTCTTGTTTAAATCAAGTTTAACATTAAATTGTATAAGAAGGTGTCATCAATTGATTTAAAGAGTTCTAAAATTAAATTTAAAATCATGATTTTTTTTAATATTAAAACAATAATATATGAAATCGATATGGATTTCACGACTTAATCCATTAAATCCACAATCCAGAATGATAGACTAGATTGGGTTTAAAAATATTTTTTAAATTAATTTTTATTTAATTATACAATAAAAAAAATATATGCTTGAAAAATCAAATTTAGATCAAATATTATGATATTTATTTGAGACGTAATAATCTTAAAAATAAAATAAATCAAAATAATTTATAAAGACAAATTCAAAATTAAGCAAATATTAACTAATAAAATTAAGTAAATAACGACGTAAATGAAAGGAAAATGCAAGGGAAAAAAAATCATTTTCTTCACTGTTCATTTATATGTGTAGAAGTGTGCACCCCGAATCTTTTAGAGTTGTTAGGTAATAGTATTTGTAGCTGTAATTTCCTTTTTCTTAGTATTAGTATTTGTTTTGTTTTGTTTTTTAAGGTAGATGCTCCGATATTACGAGTGCCAAACTTTACGTATCTTCTATGAGTGCCTCTCCCTTGTCCTCCGGGAATTCTTTTTGGCTTGGAGACTTGAGGATGACCTTGCATGTGTAAAAGAGAAATTGTCAGCCATCAATGCAGTAATGGTAGATGCTGATAAGAAGCGATCAAAGAATCACAGGATACAACTGTAGCTAGGGAAGCTCAAAGAATCTTCTTGTATAATAAATAGAATTAAAGCCATTCTTCAGAGCTTTTCTAGACTTATCGGAAGAGACGAGGATCAAGAAAACACCCCTCCCTCATTCCAATAGTTGGATTGGAGGGCCCTGGGAAGACAGCTCTCGCTAAATCAGTATGTTGTGATGATGATGAAACTGTAAGAACTCATTTTCAACTGTACATGCGGGTGTGTGTTTCAGATGGTTTTAATCTAAAACAAGTGGTAGCAAAAATGACTAAATCTCCAATTGGTGATAAATGAATTGATTCAGATACGAAAAAATTGCAGGAAAGTTGATGAAATCCTAGATAACAGGAAATACTTGCTCCTTTGGATCATGTTTTGAATGAACATCCCGGGAAGTGGTTATTGCTGAAGCCTCTGTTATTAAAGGATGCAATTGGCAGTAAACTTATAGTATTAAACGTTTTGCTGAGATCACGAGTAAAGTCTTCTTGATGAAGAGGACTTGTTTGTCTTTGTTTTACGAGTGTGCATTCTAGGAGAGGCAGAGGCAGCACTATCCAGTTCTGGTAAAATCTGGGAAATAAATTGTGGGAAAATGTAAGCAAATTCCTCTGTCAGTAATAAATTTGGGAAACAACTTTTTGGAGTAACTGAGGAAAATGAATGGAAATCTGTAGGAGATACTGAGACATAGGAAGCAAAGGAAGATGGTGATTTCTTCAAAAAAAGAAGGTATTTTGCCTGCTTTAAAGATTTATCAGCGACTGCCTTCTCACTTTAAAAGATGCTTTCTTTATTGCTCTTTTTTTCCTGCTAAACCTTACAAATTCATTGATGTCTTCTTGGTGCAATTTTGGATAGCACATGGATTCGTTCAATCATCAACCGAGTTGATTTCCAAATCTTTTTTCTTTGAGATCTTGATGATGAGCCTATTATGATGTTCTTTAAAATTTAATTATTCTCGAAATGATTTGAACTGTTTCAAAGACCCTGTTGTAGATCATCAACCGAGTGCACTTGCATTTATATACATTCAGTATGTAATGTATTACATGAGAAAGGAAGGTAATGTTATTACATAATTGTGAGCAAGAGGAAAGGAAGGAATTAGATATGATTGTGCTGTGATTAGGGCTGTGTATATATGAAAAGGCTTTGATTAAAGCTGATGATCTTCAACATGCATTTTTGATAAATCTATTTAAATTTTAAAAATTAAGAATGATCATCTACTTACATTGTTTTAGATGTATAAAAATCTTCTTAAAACCTACCATATTTTCATCAAGATTAATTTTGTGTAAAAGATATTTATCTCTTATTGAATATTATATTGAGAAAATAATATTTCAACATCTCCATTAAAGCAATATGACAAAGTTCATAAGCTATATATATCCTCTAAATTACTCATGCAAAGGATTTTTATTTTTTCATATTCTCTAATTATTATAATATTATTTTTAGAGCATTTATAATAATAAAAAAATTATTTTTAGAATTTAAATCTCATTATCTTATTTATTGCAATCTCTTATTAAAATCACTAACTTTATAATCAAAAGATCTATAAATCTCATTAAAAAAAAAAATGTTTTGCAGAGTTAAGTCTTTTATCATAAATCATCAGCTTCATAAACTTTAGAAAAGGAAATATTAATCATTCTCTATCTAAACACTTAAAAACTCTCATTCTTAATTATATTAGATCTTGGGACATCATCGAAGTGATGTTTTTCTTGTTGTTTCCATATTATTTGTTCTTTTACATAATAGATTGATTTAACTACTATTTAAACAATTTTAAGATTATTGACTTTCAAAATTATTCAATTCAGAGTTTTATCTACCGTTTAATACCATTTTTTTTTCTTATCCCTAGACGTTGTGTCATCTATATTTTTGGTTTCTGCTGTGAGTGTTCTTCTAGTCGCATTGAAGCTAGTTCCCAGCAGAGATTGGCTTGAGGCTGCACGTGTGTGCCCTGCTTTCTTCAAGCTTTTATTTTCTTGCTAGCTGTTTGTGGTTTTCTTTGATACTTTCTCGAAGCCATTGCATTAATAAATTATTGAGCACATGGGTGTTTTGGATGCTTGATGATTTAATAAGAAGTATGTTCTCAGGCATTGTAACATGATATTTGTTTATCTCTGCTTCAGTGGCAACAGAGTCACAGAAAACAATTTTTGTATATAACCTAAGGTTATGTGTGTATGAAATCCAAGCTCTTTCTCCTCTCTTACTCTTTTTTTGTGGAAATACATTGTCTCAGATGTTTTCTTCGTGAAGATTTTTTGCTCTTGAATGGCTCCGTTTTCATACATTTATGCTAGGGAGCCAAGAAACACATCCATTCAATGTTCACATTAGCACAATCTAACTTGTACCTGCGAGCTGAACAGGATCTGAAAGAATGTTCGGGTTGGATTTATCTTCTTGAACTTGTGAAAAGGAAGCCTCCACAAGTAAAACGTCTACCATTTAGTCCTTGGCACGAACATTTTCAACAACGAAGTCCTTACAGCTTCCTCCCTTAACAAAATTTAAAAATAAAAAAAACCAATGAAGTTTCATCATAGCATGAAGCTATGGTTTCGCATCCAAGTCTAAATGTTATTTTAGTAGGACTTGTCTCTAGAAAAAAGGAAGGGATGTGGAGAGTGGGAACTCAAGTAGCGTGTACATGTTCTTGACGTATTTGGAAACCTGCAACTCTGCTGGAATTTCATTAGAAAAATTATAGTTCACATATATTTCCAACATCTCAGGACCAGAACTTCAATGTTACAATTGTAGGCTTAATATGCAACAAAAACTCGAGAGTGGTCTTTTTAATGAAGCAACCTCTTTCATACACCCTTCAACTGTTTTTTTTTTTTTTTTTCCCTTACTCGTATAGTTTACAAGTTGCCATTATTGGGACTGAATTTGGTAAAAAGAAAATGGACAGAATCCAAGCTCGGACTGAAATATCCAAATCTGAGTCTTTCTCCTCCAGGCAGGCCTATCAGAAACGAATCATATTTTCAGAAACAAGCTTCTTGTGTTGTTGACAGCCCATTAACTAGTCTTTCTGAATAGGTAGCGTAGAATGCAGTTCCATCAGCCTTGCTTTATTTCTTGAAGCATTTCAACTACCTTCTTCATTTTTGGCCGCTTTGCCGGTGTGCTGTCGGTGCAGAGTAATGCTACCTTGAGAGCTGCCAGCATCTCTCTCCTCCAACCAAAGGAAACGGTGCTGAGTCTTGCATCGAGAATCTGCTCAGGAGTCTCTCCCCTAGCCGGAGCACCATGAACCCACTTCACCAAATCTACCCCTTCACCAAAGTCCTCGTCAACTGGTATCCGAGTTGTTAGGATTTCAAGCAGTACGACCCCGTAGCTATAAACATTTCCTGGAGCGGTAACTTGCATCGTGTATGCATACTCTACATAACGAAGAAAAAGCAGAATGACAGTGAGAAACAAAGGGATGTTTAAATCTTGTTCTCTGAGCTCAAACACTTTTAAGTGTTGAAGAACAGATCAATTGACAAAGCTGCTAAACAGGTATGGTTGGTTGAGAAGCAGTTCATCATACTGCAAATAACCTGCATATATTGGCCATAAATTCGTCTACAATAAGCCACCATCTCTTGTTTGTCATAGTTTTTCACTATGAATTCTTATTTGCATGCTACTGGTTGCCAGACTGCCATTGTTTTTATTTCTGATAAGTGAATTTACTTTCATCGAGAAGAAAATAAAGAAAAAGAAATATGAAGATACTGAAACCAATTACACTGATGAAGCTACGAAGTCTAGAATTATTCAGTTTAAATATGCATACCTGGGGGAATATAACCAAAAGACCCTGCAACTGCACTGATGCTTGCGGTGCCTCTGGATGGATCCAAGAGCTTTGATATCTCCACTTCCCCAACCAAGGGCCTGAAGTCAGCATCTAAAAGAACATTACAAGAAGAAATGTCAAGGTGGATTATGGCCACGTGATGAAGAAAAGCCAATCCTTCTGCCACCCCTATGGCAATGGATAACCTTGTAGGCCAATCAGGTTCGTACTCGGATTTCTTGCTTGATTCATGAAGAAGCTGAGCTAATGTCCCATTGGGTAAGTAATTATGAAGCAAAAGAACGATGTCTTCATAAATTACAAATCCAACAGGTCGCACTAGATTATCATGACAGAGCTTGCTTAGTCTTTCAAGCTCCCTTATCATCTTGTTCTGGTGATGAATAATGGTTCTGTCCATGGATTTTAGTCTCCTCGCCATCAATACCATCCCAGAAGGCATAACTGCCTTGTATACCGTGCTGAAAGTTCCACTGCTGAGCTTATTTGAATCTTTCAAAGTTGCTTTAACAACAGCATCAAGATCTATTGCTTGCCTGAGATTTTCAACAAAGACATTTCCGGCTATTATTGCTGGTTGGTCATTGATTTTGTCATCATCAATTCCGGCAGTTTTGGCTGCCTTTTCCTGACTCTCCCTCAGCATAAACAGCAGAACAACTATAGTTACTGAGACAAATACCGCCAAACCAGAACCAATAACAGCTAGTATAATCCTGTAAGAGACCCTATGATGGTAATTCTTCCGACCAGAAGGATAAGAATTTCCACATGACAAACTCAATGGCTCACCACAGAGACCTTTGTTCCCAAAAAAGCTTGAATTTAGACTCTTTTGAAACGGTACAAAGGTGGGCACAGGGCCACTGAACAGATTGTTTGAGAAATTAACCTCTATCAGACTTAACATTCCCTTGAATGAAGGTGGGATAGTGCCTGAAAGTTGATTGTTGGAGACATCCAATGAAACCAGCTTGTCAAGCTTCCCTAATTCAGGGGGCAGTGATCCATGGAGATGATTGAAGCTCAAATTCAAGGCTATCTGTAAATTCCTGATGTGACCAATCTCCGGAGGGATACTTCCAGTCAAGTAGTTGCTACCCATTTGCAACTCGAGAAGCTTCATGCAATTTCCAATCTCGTGAGGTATCTCACCTTTGATTGAGTTCTGACCCAGAAGCAAGAACTGCAATCTTGACATGTTGCAAATATCAGTAGGGACAGTGCCATTGAATCTATTATTGCTAAGGTCAAGCTTGTTAAGACTCTTCCACCCAAGAATTGATTTCGGGATATCTCCATACAAACTATTGCCTGAAAGAATCAATTCCTGCAGATTTACAAGCTGTCCAAGTTCAGGAGGAATAATTCCAGTAAATCCATTTGAGGCCAAATTTAGGAGGGTTAGATTTGAGCACCGAGCAAACTCAGACACAATCTCACCAGATATGTGGTTATTGGCCACTTCGAAATATGTGAGGCTGCTAACATTCCCAATTGCCTTAGGGATGACTCCTACGAGATCATTGTTCCCGATTCGGATATTAGAAAGGCCTCTGCAGTTGCCAACTGATTCAGGAAGTTCACCGTTGAACCGATTCATAGTAAGAATCAAGACTTCCAACTTCCCCATAGCGAAAATGCTCTTTGGTATTGGCCCTCCGAGCATGTTCGAATGAAGGTTCAACACCCTCAACTCAGAAACTGAGCCTAGATTATCAGGAATTTCACCACCTAATTCATTCTCATAGGCGGTAAAAACCCTCAAGTTTGTCAAATTACCCACCCAAGATGGTATAGAACCATTCAGCTTATTACTAGAAATTTGAAAATCCTCCAACTTTTCTAGACCCTGAAACTCATCAGGTATCCATCCTACAAGCATGTTGTTAGAAAGGTTCAATGACTTGAGGTTTCTAAGACCACCCAACTCCATAGGAATCACACCTCCAAACTTATTCAAAGACAAATCAAGAAATTCAAGCTGAGACAAATTCCCAAAAGCTGAAGGAATTTCACCATGAAAACTATTGCTAGAAAGATCAAGCTGCTTCAATGCTTTGAGCTCAGAGATTAGAGTCACATTACCTCTGAGACCAAGCCTTGAAAGATCAAGCCCTTCAACCATTGAATGATTCAAGCCACAGCTAATGCCAGCCCAGTTGCAGTAATTTGTGTTGTTGGCACCCCACCCAGGGACTCCAAGCTCTCTTTTAATGGCTAACAGTATAGCTTGTTCATCCAACTGAGCAGTCACTAACTGGGACTTTGATAAAAAACCAACAAGAAAAAGACACACCAAGCATAAAAATGTCATTGTTGAGTTGGTCTTTTATTCCAGGGCTAGCACTTGTTCATGCAAGAATTCAAGATTTCGTCACCCCCAACTCAAGAACATTACCATGTCCTATAACCCCACTTCTCATCAATAATAAAGTTTTGATCTTTTGACCAAAGAATCAAACTTCACAGCTAGAACACTTAAATGGGGACTTAGAGAATAAAATTTAAAGGAGTTTCGTCAAGAAAAGGCCAAGAATTGCAAACCCAAAACACAATAAAAATTCAACAAAGCCCCATTTGAGATTTCTTTGGAATCAAAGCAATGCAAAGCGTGAAGTGATCAAAGAAATGTGATCTAGAAACAAAAAGACCCGCATCAAAGGAAGAGGAAAGAACAAGAGAGAACAAGCAAAAGAAGCAGAACAAGTTAGGAATGCACTATAAAACATGAGCTGTAAATGCACTCATATTTATCAATACATATCAAAGAACCAAACAGCAAGAAAATGGCTCAAGGCCTGTGTGAGTGAAAGGCAAGTGTGAAGTTGAGAGGAGAAAGAAAAGAAAGTACACAGTACTATGTTCCTCGTTTTAGTGTTTCTTATTTCTCTTCTTAGTACAGTAACAGTTGGGTTATAGACAGAGAAGAAAGAGAGTAAGGGTCTGAAAAGAGCGGAGGAATTCTGTCCTTCTCTTCACTCACGTAAGGCTTTTTCACGAGAAATGGGCGGTGAATTGAGAATGAAAGCTGCAAAAAATAAATGAAAAATCTCTCTTTTTTATCTCTCTTTCTGTAAGTTGTCTGGGACTGGGTTTTGATACTTTCTACGACAGTACTTTCAAGTAGCCCCCACAGTTTTGGACCCTCTTTTAATTAATTAATGCCCAATGTTGGTGATTTTTTTATATATATATAAAAACTAATCTTTGTGCAGTACCATACGAGTTGAATGGACTAGATACTTGCATTTTAATCAGAAGTCCATTTGGTACAAGAACTGGTTCAGGAATTTAACATTTGACGGGTCAATTAAAAAAAAAATTGGTTTGAAAAATCAAGATAGCAACGTCGTTTTGACTTGAATTCAAATTAACTTGTATTAACTTTGAGTTGATTTTTTGTAACAGTGGGTCAAGACGAATAGCTGATTTTTAAATTTACCCACCAAACCAAACCAAGATTAATAACAATAATTATGACCCAAAATTTAGTGGAAATTGATAATTTTCATAAAATTATTGATTGATTTTGATATTATTATGAAGGGAAAAGGAAAGTTATTTTTTTTTTATATAATAAAATATTTTTTGAGTTATAAATGAGATTTATTTTAAAAAAAAACAATCCATGAAAAAAATAATTTTTTAAAATATTAATATGACATTATTTTAATTTAAATAATGAATATAAGAATATTTTAATGAAAAACCACTGTATGTAATCTAATTTACCTTCTTTTATATAAGTTGAAATGGTAAAATAGTAAGTGTGGTGATTTTCATTACGGAAAAGAAGAAAAAGAGAGAGAGAGCGAGAGAGAGAGTGACAGAGAGACAGAGAGACAGAGAATGTTATTTCATGTCAAGAACCAGGTTCAAACTTCAAACCTCATACATTTACCTTCTCTCTCTCTCTCCTCCCTCCTCTCTCTCTCTCTCTCTCTCTCTCGCCATTTTCGGAAGGATTTGACCTTACGAGAGAAATAGAAAATATATAGCTTTTTTTCAAACTTGTCCCAATTCCCAAACTCAAAATGTAAAAGAAATTATAAATTAAGCTGTCATGAAGTATGAAAAGAGAGGAAAAAAAAATTAAAAACATATAAAAAAGATATATAAGTCTAATGATATTGAAAAAGGTTACAAAAAATAATTCAAGGGTCTCACTTCCTGATCTAAGATGCCAAGCGGCTTTTTTTTATTATGAGTTATTGGTTATTTTTGTGTTTTAAAAAAAATAATAATTTTTTTTAAAATTAATATTTTTTTATATTTTTAGATTATTTTGATACGCTGATTTTAAAAATAATTAAAAAAATTTATTTTAATATATTTTATAAGTAAAAAAGTCACAACCACACTTCCAAATAGGTTTTCAAGTATCATTCATTTTACTTATTATAATAATTACTTTTGATGTTGTTAAATTTATTTTATCACATTTTTTTTGGTAATATTAATAATTTGATAAACAAATAAATAATCATATGTTTGTTTTTTTTTTTTAGGATGTTAAATGTTATATGTATACATTTCAGCAAAGAAACTGTAACTTTTCAAACTTTAGATGAAAAATAAAAAACAAATCAAAGTATATGAGATTTTTTGTAATTATTCAAATAAAAAAAACAATATGAAAGGATGGTATCTGAAAAAAAATTTCAGAAAAATAAAAAAATTATATTTTACTTTTAGGATGCTGATATTGTTTTCTTTTAAGATTTTATCAAATAATTTGCTAACAAATTCAAAGAGATAAATAAACGTTATGTTTTTCAAATGAAAAAATCAAATGTTGGGTTTGGTACACGAACTTATAATTTTAATAGCACGTAAATTGAATAATTGACCCCCTACATCTTCTTTCGTTTTTATTTTACAATTAAAGCTATTCTTGGATTTGTTTTCATATATTAAGACTGAGTCTATTTTTTAAAATCATTTTTTGAAAATAAGATATTTGTGTCAAAATTAAAGGGTTCATGGGAATTTTATTTAAATACAATAAAAGAAAAGGAACAGAAAAAAAAAAGATTTAACTGGATATTGAGTTTTTGAGATGTGTTCTTCTTTATAAGGACTTTTTAATAGGTTTTTCCCTGGTTAATTCCTAGTTAATTTCATAATAACTAATTATGAAATATAAAGTATAAAAGATTAATTAATCCTAATTAATTTCATAAAAAGTAATCAATCTTATGAAAAAACATATTGTCTTCAATATTCCATAATGTGTTAATATCAAAAATAATTTTAAAAAACTAAAAATATATTTTTAAATAAAAACATATTTTTAAAAAATAATTACAATTATATTTACAGATAGACTTAATTTAGCAACTGGGAATTCTAAAATGAATCTCAATTACGCACCTGCTAAATAAATCAAAACAAGGTTGCGCTCGAGGGCATTGTCCTGTGAGATGGGGGATTAAATAACATGCTCAATATTATTAACCTTATAAATATTTAAAATAATATATTTTTTATTTTTTAAAAAAATTATTTTTATTATCAATGTATCAAATCAAATGATTTAAAAATATTATTTTAAAATAAAAAAAATTAAGATTTTTTCAAAAAATATTTTTAAAAATACAAAGGAGTAAATCATTCTTGCGGTTTGGGGGCAAATTAAATATTTATTAACCTGTATCAGTCATGTTCTTACTATTATCAGGGGAGGAGGAAAATATTCTCTCTTCTCAAGAAACAGTGCTAGTTGAGTTGTTGCTCAGTTCTATCGAGTGAATTTGAATGAAAAATTCTCAAACTAGTAAGAAAATAAAAATTAAAGTTGGCTAAAATCAACCACTTTATTTATAATTAAAGACAACTCAAGATCCTACGTTCTATTATCTTGGCTGATAATGGTTGTAGTTTAAGATATATATTTTTTTAAAAATACATTAAAATAATATATATATATATATATATTTAATTTTTTAAAAATTATTTTTAATATCACATTTACATCCTATTTTCAAACATACTCTTATTTAAAAGTAAAGTTGGATCAAGGGATCAAATTACTTTTAATTTGGCATCAGGAGTAGATTTGTTCCAATTTAAACAAAAAAACTTAATTTGATAAAATATAAAAAAAAAGGTGCCAAACATGATTTTAGCCAAGATAATATGAGTTTTTTCTATAGTTATTAAATTAAAGAATCACATGTCAAGTATAAATAAAAATTACTTTAAAAAATTCAAAATAATCTCACAAGTAAATTAAATTTCAATTATTTCGTTGAATTAACTTGATTAAATTAAATCAATTTTAAATTGATGTTTTTAGACTCGAGTTAAGTAACCAGTTAACCATATATTGGGTTGATAGGTCGATTTTGTACAAGTTTAATAAGTTTAATAGGAGTGGAGAGGAAAATTGATTAATGGTTAAACATTTTAGCAAGTCAATCAAGAAATGGTATATTTTGGCATATGAGGTCTTGGCCTAGCAGTTAAAGGGACTTGTTCTCTTTCTCTGTATCCTGGATTCAAACCTCACCGTGCAAGCATGTTACCCTCACGGTATCTTACATGCTCACTGGGTTTGCAGGATGTTCAGTGAACCGTGAGATTAGTCGTGGTGCGCGCAAGTTATCCCGGATATTCATGTAAATAAAAAGAAAAAAGAAAAAGAAATGGTATATTTTGAACTAGCCATCAAATTACTAAATTTCATCGGGCTCTAACCAGGCCCCCCCTTGTCCCCGGAAATGCATGTAGTAGCAAAGCACTGTGCCTCCAAGAATCCCAACTTCCAAGCACATATCGGGAAAGGCAATCTCTTGAAGGGAGAGAAGAAGCGGGAAATTAACCATATTATTAATTTATCATGATCTGAGCAGACAATGCGATACGTATTAAAGGCAACAGCAGAAATGACAGGGCCACACAAGAGGAGACGTGACAGACCCATTAGGATTGCAACAAGTGGAAGCTCCCTTGGATCTATCATCCTCTAATTTGACGTGGTGAGTTGGTTCACATCAATTTCCAGGGCCCCGTCACCCTGTTATTTTTATGCATGCCTTGCTTTTGAAAAGTACACTTTGTCCTGTAATTGTTTCCTCTTGGTTATCATTATGTGCATCAAATAATATAATCATGAAAGAAAGTGTTATTTAAATTGTTGATGAATAGTCTAATAATATGATGATAGTCTTACTATAACATTAATGAAGAAAAATGAACTGTAATGAGTGTTGCATATGCTCACCCCGACCTTTCTTTTTCTTTTTAATAATGGAGGCAGCAACACAAACCTTAAATTTTCTTGGAGAGAATCTCCTTTTAAAGAATTAGAGCTATTTTTAGTATTTTCTTTTTTAAAAATAAAAAATATATATATTTTTAAAGTATTTAAAAAATATACTTTTAAAAATAACAGTTATCACACTATTAAATATCCTTTTAATCCTCGATGATAATATAAAAATATCTTGAAGAACTCAAAAATATAAAAATAATTTAAAATAAGTATAATTGTTATGTATAAATAATGATAAATTATTGTCTCCAAGAGGTGTAGCATTATGACAAAGGGTTTGAGATCTGCATAGCAGGTCTCGAGTTCAAATCAGAGCGTGCACTTCTTGTAAGAGTTTAGAACAACCTGAATTTTACTCGCTCATATAGATTCACAAAGTATGTTTTCAGAGAATGGAGTTTTTTTGAATCCAAAAAAAGATAAATTATCGATCAAGCACTTGAGAGAAATCATTTCTCTTTTTCTTTACTGATCTCTCCCTAATTGATTGTGCTTGCATCTCAGTATCCATGACTGTTTTTTTTTTAGTGTAAACTATTTTATTATGGCATTAAGCTTATATTTTATTACAAGTTTGAGTTCAAATATAATTTGCTGGCTTGTAGAAAAGCTCGAGCAACACATCTAGTGTTTTTCCGCATCTCGAACTCCTTCTTCCCCTACCAAAACAAATTTTAAAAAGAAAAAAAAATGAATTATTTCATACGTTGCTTGGGACCTTGTTAATGGATAATAGTTGTGGCATCTCACAGACAAGTAGGGACAACCGTGGTATAAACACACACACATATATATTATATAGTATGGTGGACACGACATAACAAAAAAATATTTACTTTTACATAGACTTTACTTAAAAAGAGCAGAGACAACATTATAGATGCCTTGGTACCTTTTGCTCAAGACCGTGGTCAATACATGGATGAGTATATATTCCTTTTCAATGGCAAACCAAGACCTCAAGTTTATTTTCTTTTAATATGTTTGGAAATGTGGGTGAATTTATATTTTAAATAAATTTAATTTTTTTTATATTTTTTATTGTTTTGATGTGCTGATTTCAAAAATATTTTTTAAAAATAAAAAAAATATTTTAATATATTTCAGCATGAAAAATATTTTAAAAAATAACCGCAATCACACTCCTAAGATATTAACTTCAAAGAATATTTTTAATTGTAGTGTATGAAATTTTTAAAATAGTTTTTTTAGTTAGAAATATATTAAAATAATTATTTTTAAATTTTTTTATTTTATTTTTAATATTAACATATAAAACGATGAAAAAAAAATATTAATATAATATTTGTGTTCAAACAAAATATAATTTTAAAAAATATATCAAAGCAGAATAAAAAATTGCATGAAACACCCTCTTACTTTGTATACAATCAAACTTGATAAAAATCTAAACAAGGAACGTTGAATTGAGGCAAGAATTTTGCGGGAATCAAGGATCTGGATACACGTAAGAAGGACAACTTTGTTTCCATACGATGCGGCATTCTTCACCACAATTGAGGGGTCAAATGGTCTTCTGTCGCATTTATTTTTTTAACTTTGAATATTTTCGCCCTTTGAGAGCAATAGTCTAGGTCCTAGGATAGATTTCTCAAGTCCCCATATTTTCTAATTTGACTCTAATTCTGGCGGGAAGTCTGCAGAAATCCTGCAAGTAAGTTCCACGTATAGCTCAAGCAAAATTCGTGTCAGAATTTCATTCACGATTGGTATGGGAGTGATTGGTAATAAGTATGTGTGTATATATGTCGTTTTTATGGTTCGAAGCCCTATAAATGATTTCAAATGTTCCCTCTTCCTCTTTGGTTTTTTTTTTTTTTTTTTTTATTATTTATTGAACTATAACTCCCTAGTTTTTTTCTAGACAGATTCTTACTTTTACATCTGGATATTGAAATAAAAGTTCTGAATCTAATCCAAATAATTTGTAATAAAAATTCATGAAAAAAAAATAAAGATAAGATATTGTTGGGTCTGATAAGCTATATTAGCTCATCAAATACATTTTGTTAGGAGCCTCAAAAAATCAAAATTCAACATCAATTTAAAAATCAACTTGAGCTCGTATTTGTTTTTTTACAAACTTTAAAGATAAAAAAATACTTAATATGAATTTTCTTCATCAAATGAAATTATTCGACATAAATATTGTTTGTTTTAGTAATCAACAACACTTTTTTTTTTTAATCATTAGAATTCGACGATCTCTTTCTTTCATCTCTCAACTAGAAACTTAAAAAATAATAAAAATAAATTTTTATACCAAAACCAATTTGGAGAAATATTGAGGTACTAAAATTGTATAATTTACATAATTTTTAAAGTTAAATAATCAAAGTGCATCTTTTGCGAGATTTATGGCATACTATCCATGCTTGATATCCTTTTCATTTCGATCCCTCTTCTTTTAATTTTATATTTTCATAAAAAATCAAAATCAATTGGTATTAAATTAGGATTAAATTGCTAGAAAAAAAAATTAAAGAATTAAATTAAAAAATTACAGAACTTTACATAACCCATCCACAATAATTTATTAATGAAAGGATAAATAATATAGATTTTTATAGTAAAAAACTCACGCATAAGAGAGTAATACTTCATTAAATTAGCAAGCTAGGCATGTGTAATTTATGTTTGCATACAAAAAGGGTAACTTTAAATATCAGGCAGAGTAGGATACAGAAACTTGAAATCCTAATCCCTATGACCCAAAAAATAAAAAAAATTCCCAATTCCTACTTGCTTATTGCTTGCTTGGATTCCATCGGAAGGTCCAATGGCATGTCTTATTTTTTGATGCTTTGATTAACCACTCTCAAGCTTTGATTAGGCAAAGATGCCATCTAAGATCATAGGAAAATCCTTAGGATTCATGATAGCATATTAGTGGTATCCCAGCATTGACTATAGAGAATGCCGGTTTGTAAAGCGAAACCCTAAACCCAACTTTTGCTCTATCTATGAAAGAAGGGCTAAGCTTCTAGAGCTATAATTACCGACAACAATGATTTCGCCACAGAAAGAAAAAGAAAATGTCCTGAAGACAAATCCACTCTGCAGTCAAATATTCCGTTTTTTTTTTTTATTCCTTTTGAAAGAAAGAAATCCATGGATGCTACGGTGCCGTGTTATGATCTTGGACGAAAAAGATACTGCACAGAACAAAAAACATGTTTGTAAGATATGAAGATAAAGATTTCGTGGATATCAATGAGCTGAAAAGGATGTATTTTCTTGAGAAGACAAATAGAATTTCAAGTTTATACACTTCTTTTCAAAAGCGAGATGTCATCTCCCCTGTAGACTATGCCTGCGTGTCTTGATTACAGTAAAAACTGCTCTACAATATGCGAGAATCATACTGCAAAATGGATGTAAATCTCCATGCGTGAGACCTCCATGGTTTTCCAGAAGAACCAGGGGAGCTTCTTCACTGTCAACATCCTTCGTAGATGTACTGTGATTGAAACAAGAAAATCCTAGCAAACAGACACAATCCTACCTCCCCACTCCGTACCTTTTTTCACTTTCTGCAGACATGACTCCACTGTCCATCTTCTACAAAAAGCATGTGCATGGGTGATGGTGTGGGGGAGCCACTTTTGGTGATTGTCATCCTTGCGGCCACAAGAAAAGGACTAAAAAAGCAAATGGGATTTCATTGGAGAGCCTCTACTGATTGAGATCGGGCTCTCTCTTTACTAGACATGCATCATGACCCTTGTGCCATGGATTGTCTCACCTGCTAGGGCATCATTGGTCCCCTCTCCCCTCTCTCTTTCTCTAGGGATTTTTCATTTTTTGTCAGAGTTTTGTTTTTGAGTTATTTTCCTTTTCCTTTACCACTGGAACGTTAATGGCATCACACCACATCAGAGTGCGGGACGGTGATGGTCCATGGACCATGCTAACTGGCCCATGGTGTGCTTTCTTGTTGGTGGACACTCGACCTACATGGGCTATGCAAATATCAAATCTGTGCAAGGATGAACTCAGATTTCTCAACGAGGCAGGGTCGCCATCGTTGGAAAGACTCAAAATTTATTTCTAAACGCATAGTCTCAAAAGAAATGTGGGGCATTTGGCAAGCTGAAATTTGACATTTCACTTTTTGCTACAAATAAATAAACTAAATATGAAGTATATTTTGGAAGAAAATTGTACTACTTTATCCATTAAGCGAACACTTGGATAAAGTCTTTTTTTTTTTTTTTCTATTAATCAAAGATACATAAATAAAAAAAAAAACAGAGAGAAAACATCTTAATCGCATTTACGTTTCACAATGGTTATCCTAAACACAGCAGGTAAGCCACAACGTGGATAAAATCTATGCTTGCATGTGATCATTGGGTAATACATTCGCCTACATACTTGCAAGTAAGATTCCAAGTAAATTTTGAAAAAAATAAAAAAAACAGAGCTAAGGCAAGCTGCAGTCTGGTTTAATAGGTAAAATCCCAAGTACACCTGTTTTTCATTGTTTTTTTAGATGTTGTTAAAGAGTATACTTTTCGTTGTTTTTTAAAAGTATTTTTTGTATTAAAATATATCAAAATAATATATTTTTTATTTTTTAAAAATTACTTTTGAGATTAGTACATAAAAATAATAAAAAATATATAAAAAAATATTATTTTTATAAAAAAAATTTAATATTTTAGGAACGCAATTTATACTACGTTTCCAAACATTTAATGAATAATATTTTTTTATTTTTTAAAAAAAAAAAATTAATTCGGACAACATATTATTTATTATCATTTTTTTTTTTATCAACTTCGATGATCAAAGAAGTAGGGTTCAAATATATTAGAACCAAAAACATTAAGAAAACCCCAATAAATCTTTTTGAACCTCAAAACACCTCAATTTAATCTAAAAACCAAAACTCCAACCCAACTAAAAACAACTTGAAGGGCCTGCTTCCACTCTTTTTGACAAGTTCAAAGGAATGAGTTAACTGGAATTCCAACATGCAACTCTGGAAGCACTGTACAAAAAAGATTCAAGGTATATATGTTTGTAATTAAGCTTTCAATAACTGTAATCTAATATTTATCCTCTTTTGCGCAAACTAGAATTGCTCTAACGTGACATTAATAATTGCTATGATAGTGCTCATGTTAGTTACCTTTAGACAATTACTGCGGAATCGTTGAAGCCTTAGTTATCAAGATTAATCGGGCTTTATTTTCGTTTTTTAACCAAGTTGGTAATGCAGTTGGCTATCATGGCTGCTGAGGTACGGTGCTATGAATTTCATACTCCAACATAGTAATGATTGCTGTGTGTTTGCAAGGAGTTAGGCGGCTAAAAAGTCATGTGTCTAGCATAATGGTCGCCACATAAGTTCCCATAATTTGCTAGATCACAGGAATGCGAGGGCGAATTACTGAGGCCATAGACTAATCTCAGCTGGGTGCTTTTTTAGGAATGAGGAAAAAAACTGAAAAAAAAAAAAAAAAATAATTGAAAAAACTAAATCATGAAAAAAATAATTAAATGAATTAAAATTTTAAAAAAACCGACCGGTTCGGTTCTGTATCGGTTTTATAAGCTTAAAACCGAACCGAACTAAAAAAACCAAGTCAAACCGGAAAAAAAAATCGAGTCAAAACAAAAAAACCGAGTCAAAACTGAAAAAATAGAGCCAAACGAAAAAAAAATTTGATTTGATTAATTTTTTTAATAAAAACCGAATTGAATTGATCACCCCTACCAAAGGGTTCTAGCCCTGCCAAAGAAATGGCTTCGCCGTGAAATGGAAAATGACACAGAAATGTACAATGGACGAGAGTGAATCAAAGATGGTCCATGGCGACGGCTAGTTCATCATGGGCAGATGAAGAAAAGATCAGCATAAGACCAACAGAGAAGTAAGTAAGTGAATGATGGTGGTAGATGAGATTAATAATTATTTTTTATATCAGTGCGTCAAATTACATCGAAACAACGAAAACACGTAAAAAAACAAATTTTCAACAAAAAAAAATTAAAGTTTTTGGAAACACACGGCCAGCCGTGTTTCCCTAACGCTTACAAGACCAGCTGCTGCAGCTAGTGTAACCATGGAGATTCGGTATATAAGACAGCAGAAGGAAAACCTAGAAATAATATACTAACCAGTGAGGTTCCGAAGATGGTACTGGCCATAGAGTATAGCCATCAGCACGTTGTTGCTGTTGTTTTTTTGTCAGATTCATCGCTATTTGCTCCATTGTTGAAAATAATTTTTTACGTTAATTTTTAAAAATAGAGAGAATGCTTAGGTCAATGACAATAATTCACATTTAACAAATAAATTATCGATACGTTAAAGCCAAATAATAGATATAGAAGGTTCTAGTTTCTTAATGCACTCAAATTTGTCTCCTTCTCTCTTTTTTTGGAGGACAAATAATAAGGTTCGGTTAAAGCAGAATTAAGTCCTGCTATCATTACAACTTGCTGTTGTTCAAATCTGGAAATGAATCAGGCTTCATAACTGTAATTCTTTCGAAAAAAATCTCTTATCCTTCTCTTCTACTATTGGAACTAACCCACATTTCGTGAATCCTTGCCATAGCATCATCCCTAAAAGCACTATCTGGAAGGGAATTGCGTAGATCGTCATTCAACTCCTGATGATTATTAAATTGATTATCATTATTGGGCTCCACAAGATGATCATTGCCCTCCATATTATCCACAGGCAGCGTGGCCGGCGGCATGGAAGAGATGGGTCCGTTCAATCCGGCGTCATGCATAGTCAGGGGCATGGAGGAGGAGCTGGGTCCATTCAATGCTGCTAAGTGCATTGTAGAGTGGGGTTCATTCAATCCTGCGGCGAGCATGGTCAGGGGCATGGAGGAGCTGGGTCCATTCAATGCTGCTAAGTGCATTGTAGAGTGGGGTTCATTCAATCCTGCGGCGAGCATGGTCAGGGGCATGGAGGAGCTGGGTCCACTCATGAATCCCCCGCCATGCATGGTCAGGGGCATGGAGGAGCTGGGTCCACTCATGAATCCCGCGCCGTGCATGGTCAGGGGCATGGAGGAGCTGGGTCCATTCAATCCTGCGAAATTCATTGTCGAGGGCATGGAAGAACTTGGTACAGCGAATGCTACTCGTTGTGAAAATCCTCTGCCAGTACCCTCATTTGTAGGCAATGTATACATTGCTGGTTCCATCATTGCCGCAATCTGATTACTGTTGCCACCAAAACAGCGTCGATTCATGTTGTAATCATAACAAGGTTGGATTCCGTTAAAGTAAACTTCCATTGTATCACTAGTAGAAGCGGCGTGAGTGGCTGGTTGCTGAGAACTATCATTATAAGACGTGGAAGCATCATTTCTTGAACCTGCGGGGCCATGGCATACAGGGTTGCCATCGTTTCTTGATTTTTTACCAGTCTTCATAGGTTCTGCCTTTGGTTTCCCTCCTTTAAGGTATATTCTACATAAAATACAATCATTCAACTGCAACAAAATAATATGTCCATCAGGGAAAAAAACCAAAAACAAAGAATCATTGTTCAAAGTAGAGAATAACTAATCCATACCCTCATGCCTTTGGCATTACTTGAAGAAACATTATTAGATGTAGGATAGTACTCATGCATCTTCCACTCTGTTCTAGTACCACTTTTCCCTTTCCCTACGTAAAAATCTAGTGATCTTCTTTCGACCATCGTGTTGCTGTTTTCGTCAAGGATTTTTGTATCTGGACTTCCAGTAGGCTTCCAAAATCCACCAGGCACTCCTCGATCAGGTCGATTCCCATTGGGATACTTTCTGGATCTAGTAGTGAAAAAATACCACGCATCTTCTCGATATAGCTTATACGTTTCTGATCATACACAAAACAAAAAACAAAAAACTGTTCCATCAGGCACATTATTCATGGATCAATGTAACATTGTTTTATACACAAACAGGCATTAACCAAGTATTATAACATATATACACAAGGAAGCAATATACTAACCAGCAAGTGTTTGTGGATGGTATTCGTAAATGTTAACCTCGTGAATACGGTTCTTAGGCAATGGTTCATTCCTAATCTTTTTCATCAAGTACTCCACAACCAGCTCTTGATCAAGAGGGAAAAACCTGATTCCGGGTTCCATGCCACGAAAATATGGATCAATGTAGTTCCCATCATCTACATTAACACGACCTACAAGAACCAATCGTTAGAATGTTATTATATAACTCACAAACCGATCACTATACGAGTGAGAAGCTTTTAGTTTCAAAGAAAATACAAGAATAAAACTACGCACTGCCATAATATTAATTTAAGAATACTCACTAGAGGATCCTTGTGGCTGTGGCCGGTCAAGGCGATTAACCAAAGTAGTCCGTGAACAGGCCGTGATCATGGCATTGTTGGGCGGCGTACTAAACTGATCAGGAAACATGTCATTGTCGTTGCTGTCACGGTCACTTGCACCCGCTTTCATCTTCTTACTGTTCTTGTAGTTAGACATGCTAGACTGGCCATTATTTTGCTGCATAGCTGTAAAAAGCTTCTTTCTTTAGAGGATACAGAGAGGATTAGGTGCTTAAGAACATAGCTGAAACTTGTGTGCAGGGAGGGGGATATAAATACGTTGATCCTCAACCTGATTACTAATACGGAATGGACAAGGTTTTCTGTGTTCTTCAAGGCTTAAAAGAGACCAGGAATTCTTTGATTACTTTTATTTTAAAATTGTAGATAAACATTAAGCTCAAATTAGCAGCCTGTACTGTGAAGACCCGAAAATACAGGAGTTCATATTCCGTACAATTCTTCAAGTAACCAATCAGTAAATTGAGAAGATATTCTCTAGAGAAAAATATAGGAGATAGTATTTTAAACTGATTGAAATTCGGATGAGTTCAGGATAGGCCTGGATGTGGGCTTGGCCCACTCTTTTTATTTTTATTTTTCTTAAATGGGCATTCTCCTTGCGACACGCCATGCAAGGTTTGATCTTCGATTCAAGATTTGTCTTCACTGCCGAAACCTAGCGATCTTGAGTTTGGTCCCTCAAAGAAGAAAATTTATTTTTCAATTAGGCAAACAAGGAGTTGATGTGATCAGGCCATTTGCTTCGGGCCCGAAATAGATCATTGCTTCTGAACTTTTGGAACTGAATGAGGCCCAAGCTCTGGCCTTTTGGGATTCCAGCCCACATATAGAAATTGACTTAAATTTATTTATTTTTTATTTAAATTATCTTTTATATATTTTCAGATAATTTTAAATTATTTATATCAAAAATATTTTAAAAAATAATATAATACATCCGAGTTTGTAAACCCAAGCTATCGCTCCAATTTGTAAATAAGTAAATAGTGCTGATGAAAAATGTAGATGCTCACAATTACCTTCCTCAGCTCTGCCAACCGCTTGCTGTGGTAAGAGCAAATAGAAATCCTCCATTGACGAAGGATCTTTGGGAAGAATCTGAGACTGGCAAGTTGAACAAGCAGTATTGAACATTGAACTTTGGCAACTCTCGAGGCTGCTCAAACTCAAGAAATCAAGATTCTTCTTGCAAATGGGACAGAACAGCTCCGCCGAAATAGTTTCCTGAGGCTTTAGATTGTAGCTCTTTTGAGTTTTGACGCCTTCGAGTGGCCAAAAGGAACAGTGCCACCATCAATTCCAGGAATCCTCTGTTGAATTCAAATGGAGTATGCCTTCCAGCTGTTCGTACAGTCGCGCACTCACGAGAAGGATACTCTTCCTAAAACCCAAAAGGTTTAACAATAACCTGCTAATTAATCTTCAAGAAAAATAAGGGCAGAAAGAAATGCCAGAAACATTATACATATACATAGAAATAACACAATTAAAATTCTCTCTCTATCCTCTCTTTTTTTGTTTTTGGTAACTCGAGGTGTCCGGACCAGCTTACATACACCACGATTAATTGAACATCCTGCAAGACCAGTAAGCATGTAAGACACCACGAGGATGATAGGCGTGCACAGTAAAATTCAAACCCATGCGCAGTGAAAGGGAACAAATCTCTTCCACCGTTGGACCACATCCCTCAGTGCTTTTCTCTCTCCTCCTCCTCCTCTTTTTTTTGTTTTAACTGTCATGGGTACATAGCATTAACAAATCTATAATTTTCAGGTTTTTTTTTTTAAATTTTTTTCTCTTTATACTAGAAGTTTTTATTATTTTACACTTAACTATGATTACTTTTTTCTTATTTTATTTTATAATATATTTTAGTTTTTTTTTTTTCTTTACATATTCATTTTGAAAAAAAAAATATTCTTTACATTTAAATATTTATCACTTTATACTTGACTTATTTATACCATTCTTTTTGTTTTTATTTTTATTTTTTTTCTTTAATTTTTTTAAAATTATTATTAAAAAATAAGAAAATGATGTTTCAATGTTGCAATTACAACATTATTTTATTTTTAAACTGTGTTTAAAATAAGATTGAGATTTACAAGTTTTTATCAACATGTGTGATCATTATTATATTTTATTATGTATAAATAATCGATTTATTAATTTATAATTTTATTTTTTTATTAGTTATAAAAAATATATTAATAAAATCTACATATAAATTTATTTACATTTAAAAAATTATTTAACTACAATTAAGCGTGAATCATCGTCCTCCTTTACGAATCAATTGGTTTGGCAACCTAAGGAACTGCAAGCCATGGTTTTTATCTTGTTTTCTTTTACTTTGTGAGTTTTTGATGGGTTGTTGGACATCAAAGTTGATTTAACAGAGGTTTTCAGGTCCAAAGATCTTAGAGTTTTTTAGCTGAGGACTGGTTGGACGTGGAGAATGTGATATCTTATATTGATGGGTGTGGATTTAATAAATGATCTTGTTAAAAGTGTTGGTTGCTAAAATATTATACATGTTTTGGGGTGTTAGGTTTAGAAGTGAGTTCTCGTCACCAAAAACAAAACTATAAGAACGATAAGGCTCAAAGCGGACAATATACAACATGTTTGGTTGGGCTGTTATATTTAATATCAGAGCTGACTTTATTGGCTGTTCGGTTGTGCCGACAGGGTCGTTAAGCTCGTTAAAAGGAGTGGATTATAATATCTCATATCAGCGAGTAAAGATTTGATAGCTAGTCTTGTTAAAAGTGCTGGTTGCTAACATGTTGTATAGTGTTTTAGAGCGTTAGATTTAGAAGTGGGCTTGCATTACTAAGAACAAAACTATAAGAACAGTAAAACCTAAAATAAATAATATACAATATGTTTGGCTGGTCTATTATAGAGAATTTTTATGTAAATGAAACTAACATGGGTAATTCAAGCCAACTTTTACTTGCGATTTTCATATATATATATATATATATTTTTTTTTAATCTAAAAACTTGGTTCAAAAGGATAATTATAAAGTTTTTTTTTGGGTATATTTTACTGCACATAAATTCTAATTAATCATAATTAGGATTTTAAAAAAAGAAGAAGATAAAAGATGAGTTGTTTTTACTGGTCTCGTCATAATTTTTTTCTTCAATGGTGGTGGATTAGCTATTGTCATATTGATTTATAAATTTATTTAATAATGAAACAAAACAAAACAAAGGATGATTTTAGTTGCACTCAATTTTCATTTATATGAGATGGTTTCGAAGATTGTTGAGCATCACTCCTGTGCTAAGAAACTTGGGAATTGTCCTCTTTTTTTTTTCGATTCAACCACCTTTTTTTTTGTAATTTCAATTTTATTTTTTCTTTATATTTTTTTAATAATTTTTCAGTTTTGAACCGGTTAATCGGATCATATCAGGATAATTTTTAGATAATTTAATTTTAAATTCGAGTTAAACAAGAAGATGGGTCAAGATTTTTTTTCTTATCAGTTTTCATCATTTTTTTTCTCAATTTCATCATCGGATTTTTTTTTACCAATTTGTTAAGTTGTTTTTGGTTTGACCAAGTCAATTGAGTTAGGATAAGTTCTATATCATTTAATTTTAAACTTAGATTAGATAAGAAATTGTATCATGAGGGTTTTTATGTCAAATTCATCATTTTTCTCTTTTCCCGATTTCATTCTTATATATTTTTCACCAATTGATTGTATATCTTTGGATTGACCAAGTTAATTAAATTATAACATGACAACCCCCACATAATTTAATTTTAAACTGGAGTTAAATAAAGAGTTAGATAAAGAGATTTTAAGGTTAACTCGTTAATCCGGGTTTAATAAAAATACAAAATATTTTTTTATGACTTGAATATTTTTTTAATAATTTTTTAAAAATTAAAACTTGGAACTATCAACTAATATCTTCTAAATAACTTATTTTTTTAAAAAATGAACTTTGGGATAAAGTTGATACATTCTATTGGGTTAGTGGGGCTATTCAATATTTAGCATGATTTTCTTTATGGTTTTGAAGGAAATAGTAATTTCCATAAGATAATAGTAAAATAAATATAGAAAAAACGACTGCAATTTAATAAAACAAAACAAGATTTTGATTATTATACATGAACTTTGAAAATTATAAAAACAATATTCAAATTAAAGTTTCAAACATAATAATACTTATTTGTGTACAATAATTATTTTTTACTACACAAAATTCGATATTAATATTATAGAAAAGAGAACATAGCTGAAATTTTGTTAGTTATTATTATTATTATTTTAATTTTTTATGAAGGCTCAAATTTCAACGGGCTGGGTTGGTTTTGACATAGAAAGATCAATTAGGGCTTCTCGGTTTATGGGCTAAAACCCCGGACGGAAAAATTAACTCTGCTAAACCTCTAGTCCCCGAACTTCACACTGCTTTCGAGCTTTACATGTAAACTTGGTTCTCTGTTCAAGTTTCAAACTTGATAGCCACCAACAGGCAACAACAAAAGCTGTAAGCCCATGTCAAGGTTTTCACTGATTGGTCATTTTTTCTTCTCTGTTAGTTTCATGTTTAGAAAATAGAAAGTAAATTATGGGTTTTCATTTGTTTTCTTTTTCATTTTTGTTTGATTGGGTTTGTTGGTTTTTGGAAGTGAAGTGTGCAGGAAGATGAGAAAGTTGTGATTTTGTGTTCCATTTCTGTGTGTTTTTCATTCAGACTTTACACTGCTGCTTAGCTCTTTAACAATGACACTGCAGCCTGTGCTAAGAACCTGAACTTAAATAAGCTTCTGTGTTTTGTTAGAAATATTTTTTTTTATTGCTTTTGTATTGTTGTTTAATGTTTGTTCAAATAAAAGGAATTTGGGATGTGTGTTTGTTGTGTTTGGTGTAAATTTGAGTGCATATGAGCTGCTTTGGTTTGGTTTTGAATTCATGGTGGATAAAGGAGAGATCAGTCTCTTGTGTTTTGTGAAATTATCTAGCGGGTTTGAGAAGCTATTTTATATTTTAGCTTGGATGAATGCTTGAAAATATAGAAATCTTGGTTATTGGACATATGGGAGTGTTTAAAACAATGTACTTTGGTAGGATTGTTAATTTGGTTTTACATTATAGGTTGCCTTTCATATTCAAGAGCTAAGGGAGCTTTTCAGAAATAAGCTGAACAGAGTCGAATGGGGGTGCCAGATGCCTCTGGGGACTTGTCATCGGAGATGGAGGTGGATGCTTTCAGACACCTCTTCCCTCTTCGCTATTTTGAGCGTCATCTCTCAGAATCTATACGCCCAGATGCAAGGCCTCTTGGAAGAGCTAGAGATACAACATTAGCCCTTGGTTGGCTTAGCATTGTTTTAGTCTTAGTTTCTCTCATTTTCATGTTCCTAGGTAGATATCGCTCATATAATCTTGATGATTGAACTGAATGTTATTAATATGTAGGGGCTGTTGCATCTGCTCATGGGTCAGCATTGGCAAAGATTGGTTCAACTGTTAGTCTCCTCCCCCTCTCATGTGTGTCTAAATGTGCATGTTTGAGTAATCTTATTCAAAGTCATGTACTTTCTTTCTTGCGCAGACCATGTTGGCTGCCATAAAAATGGAAGTGATGATCCCTTCAACAGAGTCACCAGACGAGGGCTGCATAGGTTGTTAGCCATGCACTTTGAATTTTGTTTATCTTCTCTTTTTTTTTTTAATTTTCACGCGTATGTACCTTTTTCTCTTGCTTTGATTTATAGGACGTCAATACATGAATCTTGTTTTTTTCAGCTATTGATTTCCACATGCCTCCAATTTGTTCTCCAATTGTTAGGCCTGGTAGGCCTGCTGAGGCAGCACCAGTGATATCAAAGCAATTATCTGATACCATATCAAGGCAAGTGAAGTTTTCTGCTTCTATTGACTCCCCCCAACCCCTCATTTTGCATGCAGAGATGTGTGTCTCACATAAGCTTCACCTTTTAGCTTATTGTGTTGGTTAAAAAAAGCTGTTAGCCTATTGAAACCAACTTGCTCTATTTGTTTTTAGTGGATTCATAACTTGTTCATTAATATTCCTCATGCATTGTCTATCATTGACCTGTTACAGTTCTGGCATGATTAATCTAAAGGAACTGTCCTTGGTCAGTGGAAAAGCCGCCTGGATGGCTTACCTGGTTAGTGGTATTGGTTTTCACCTTCTTTCTTAATTTTTGGCTTCAAAATTAAGGTGGTCACTGCCTGTTTTTCTCTTTTCAATCTTTCAAAAGCAGAAATGCGTTTAATGTATATTGGTCATTGATAAGATTTTTTCCCTTTATAGTGTTCCAAAAAGAGTTAGCATCACTGCCTGTTTTTCTCTTTTCCATCTTTCGAAAGAAGAAATGCATTTAATGTATATTGGGCATTGATCAGATTTTCTTCCTTTATATCGTTCCAAAAAGAGTTAGATTTGGCATACTTTGACAACTATGATATTTGTTTTTTCCTGCTGGATGAAAATTAATGAGTCGTATCTCCTTGAAGGACATCTATTGTTTGGATGCTGATGGTGCTCTTTTTGATGCTGCACTACTTTCAGCTGTTGCCGCATTCTCTCATTGTAAGACTGCATCCTTTTCATGTTCACATCACTTGTGGCCAGTTAAAGTGAAAGGCATAGACTAACAAGAATACTTGCCTAAAGCCCATATACCTCATTCCGCAACATTTTTCCCTTTATTCATTTACTGTGAAATCACTTTCCATGGACACTGGAAGATTGAATTTGATTCATTTTGTATTAGCTATTGAAATGCTATCATGTGTAGATTTATTTATATCTATTCCAGTGGTTTGTTTTTTTTTTTCATTAATTCAAATTAAATGATAGGTGTATTGGATTTGCTATGATACAAAAGTCTTTTTTTTATTGGAAAAAAAAATGTAAATGTATTCTTATATTAGAAAAATGTATAAAAATGAATATTTACGTTTTTTAAATTATTTTCAATTTTAAATATAAGAATAGATAGCATAAGAGACAAGGGATAATCTATAAATTTTGACTTTATTTAACTTTATCTAATTTTATTTTTTTATTTTCAATGTTTTTTATTTGAGAATCTTTTCTATTCTTATCCGATCCGATCTGATCTGATCTGTTCTTCTTTTTTTTTTTTGTTCAAAATTGATTAGAAATTTTTCTATTTTGTTTCTTGTTAGTTTAATGTTTGGATATGTGTTTGGTTCTCCAGTGGGTTAACGCTCCTGTATTCTTCAAAACTCAACCACTCAAAAGAGTCAAGGATTTAGTAAAACCCAGTTTAGATATGTAAGAACAGGTTCCAAAAGTTCTTTGTTTTCTTTCTATAGAAATTTACTGAAGTAGCTCTGGTTTCTATATGTCCAAATAATTATGTCAAGGAAAGCCAGTTTCTTGTGAATATCATACGGGCCTAAAAATGTCGATCATGAAGATCATGGTTCTTTGATGATTTGAAATTATCTGATCTGGTTTGTCGATTCAAAATCCTTTGATTTGAGAATTCTGTATAGCATTATATTCCAGATAATTTCCATGGTATCAATGGCTTCCCATATATTTGGTACACAATAAGCCTTCATCACTTTGCTAGCCTAACAAATGACAGAAAATGTGCGGTGACACCCAGTTTTACCTTTTTTTTAGTTATACAGCTATTAATTATTCCCAATGCAAAGTAGCATTGGTAATTTGTTGCCTTTTCTCCTTATGAGTTCAGTCCAAGCTCGAACACTTTCTATGATGTTAGTTTGTTTCACTGGATGTGATTTTGTACAAATTAAACTCTGCTTAGCATTCATATTTGTATCTGTAGCTATCTTTATTCATTATGGAAACTTAATATGTTGCAGTGCAAATCCCCATAGTTTCCTTAAATGATGATGGAAAAATAGTACTTGTATCGGAGGAAGATGAGGGAGCAAAATTGGAGAAGGAGCCTGTCAACAAGGAAAAGAGGAAGCTCAAACTAAGCAGCATTCCATTTTCATTAACATGCATACTTCATAAAAATTACATCTTGGCAGACCCCACTGCAGAGGAAGAGTCCATCATGGAAACTCTTGTAACTGTGGTTTTGGATTCATCTGCCAGACTTGTATCTTTTTACAAGCCAGGTGGATCATTTCTTGCCAATACATCAGCTGTCCAGGTTAGTTAGTGCTTTTGATAACATAGATCCATGGCTCCCAAAATATAATTTGATGTCGAAGTATCCACTTAAATTGTCATAAAGATAGGAAGTAGAACAGTCTGTCCTTTAGAACCATGGCAATGGAAGCAACAGGCACATTTGGTTCTCTACATCGAGATAAATCTGTTACCTATTCTGGGGAGTGGCATTGACTTGATGATAAAGTTTTCACATTCAAGACTCTTAAAAGTTTTGAACTACTGGGGTTTGTGTGGAAATTGGAAATTTTGACATGGCTTACCTTCAAATGCCCAGATCATTTTAGGAATTCTAATCCTTAACAGAAGTGATGTTTAATGAGGTAGATCTGTTTGGCTGGGTTTTCTTGTTCCAAATGTGTTAAAGACAGTACACAAGAGCAGATAGCTAGGAAGTGATATATTCAAGCCTTTCAAATAAAACCAATGGAACTTTCTATTAACGTATAGGATACATTTCTAGCCATTTGGTTAGAACTCCTAGTATGGTTTGCATCATCACTTGTTTCTTGGTTAGACATAAGTGAATAGTGAGATGTTTGATGCTTACAAAGAAGTGGCTTGCTGAGGTTGCAGGATTGCGTTGCATTGACAAGGCAGAGAGTCAAGGAACTTCAAGAGATTTTAGACGAGGCCATTTCTGGTATGGAGATCGACTAAGTTTCATTTGATAGGGAGTAATTCTACAGTTTAAAATACAATGTTCGTTCTATCTTCTTCCTACTGTGTAATGAGTGATTCTGAAAGAGATTTTTTGAGGTAAAAGTTATTAGCGAATTATTACTCGTCAATGAAGAGCTGTTGATGACATTTTCTTCCATCTTTATTACAAATCACAAAAAAAACTAGAAGGTAGCTATTTACTGTGTATTGTTTGGAGAAATATCGTGGATTCTGATAATGTAGTGGTATTTTATCTTTCATTGATCTTAACAATTGCCTTGAAAGCTGGGGTAAAATCATCTTTTACAGTAGAAATATTTTTTTGCCTTTAAAAGCTAAAAAAATTAGCGGCGTGTGTGGTCAGACTGGTGACAATTTGGTCTGCTATGGAGTTTTTTCCTCCTTTTCTTTTCTCTCTCATAGATTTTAGTATTCGTGCCCAGCTTTTAAAATTTTATTGTATCTTTCAATTTATATTTATTTTGAATTTTTTTTAATTTTTTTTTATTTTTATTTTTTTTAATACTTCTTAAAAGTATTTTTTTTAATTTCATCTTTTATCATTTAATTTTATTTGATTTTTGTATTCCTTATTTTTTTATTATCATTTCCAATATTTTTTTTTCTATTTTTCATTTAGAATTTAATTTAAATTTTTAAAAATTATTCATTCAACTATCACAATTATTTTTTGTGAGCAAGGTTTTCATTGTTTTAATTTTTTTTAATGATTTATGTAATTTTCTCATACTTTTTATAATGAAATTCTCTGATGAACCATGAATCACTTCATATACAATTGTCCGTGTGATCAGAACTTTTTTTTGTATATTAAGTTTTTTCTTTGTGAAGTATTTTATCATATATTCAATTTGATTTTTTTATAATTCAATTGTTTATATATATATATATAAAATATAATATGCATTTGTTTTTTAAAACTCTAATTAATATTCAATTTAATAGAATATTAATCTAATTAATTACTTTTTATTTATCATTTTTTTTTTTCAATTGAGACCCTAATTAATAATTTATTTGTTTTGTTTTATATATTTGTTGCATAAGTCAAGTTAACATGCTTCCATTTTCTTACCAAGTTTTTTAATAAAACTTTGATCTTTTTTTACTAGGTTTTTCTTTTAAAAGTTTATTTTTGTATATAACCGGGTGGACCTTATTTTTTTTTCTAGATTAATTTTAATTAAGTAAATTAAATTCATTAATCAACTTATTTTGAGAGCGATCAAATATTAATAAATATCAAAGATAATTTTTTTTTTATTAATAATAAATATAATTTAAACAAATAAAATCAGTTTTACATGTAATTAATCATCGACGAGCTATAAGGTACATTAACTAGAGTAACATCAAACTCTCTCTCTTGCGTGTTCAGGTAGATCAACTGGTAACTAGAATTGTTTTGGCAGCATGTTCTGTATTACTCATTTTGAAGGCAATCTCCCCTCCCCTCCCTTCTTCTCTACTTCAAGAACTTGAAACGACACCATTTCTTGACTTGCACATGGTATCAACTACTAAGCGAAAACGTTTAGCTTGACTCTGTATCAGATGGCCTCCTGTAGCGTGAGGTCTAGCTTTCTCTTAGTTTTTTTTACTTGATTTTTTTTAGTATACATTCATCAAGTGACCAGAAAATATGAGGGCATTTATTCTTAAGCTGCTTTATGGGTTCAAACTTCAAAGCCACGTTTTCTTCAACAATGATCAAACATTTCTTCAAATTGAAGCACAAGGCTGATGGTTCTTGAGACTTTCTTCTTTGGATTGTAGTATTGCTTGATGGATTGATGCTTGTAAAGTGGTATCTGGCTCATTTATGGCGATTCTCAAATTGAGTTAGTGTGTGAGTTGGATATAAAGGGGACTCGAGGCTTTATTGCAATTATGGCCCTCCCAAGAAAATTCCTCTAACCAATGGCTAAATGTAGACTTGTCATGGATTGGATTAACAAGTGTAGCAATCGGAGGTCCCACGCCGCGTCCTGCACTCAAAATTTTATTTCACTTAACCAAATAAAACTCGAGCAAATTCAGGGTAATTCTACTATCTTTTAATTAAAGATATAATATTAAAATAACTTTATAGAAATAAAAATGAAACAAATAATGAAATTTAAAGTCTAATATTCAATGATAAAATTTAAAATAAAACAAAAATGACCTAAAAAAACTAATGATAAATCAATATAATCTTCGAAATTAGTATTGTCATTGGACCAATTCTAATATAAAAACTAAAAGAAAGAGAATAATCAGGGACTAAATCAAAAAATAAAATAAATTAAAAAATGGATAAAAATGACAATAAAAAAAGGATTAAAAATATTAATCAAAAGAATAATGACCAAATTAGATAAAAAAAAATTAAATGAGATGAAATGTCTTGGGATGAAATCGAAGAAAAAGACTTCAAAAAGCATTAAAAACAAAACAAAAGGCAATCAAAAGAATAATGACAAAAATTAAAGTACACAACAATTGGAGGACATGTTTGAATTTTAGAAGGTTTGATGTGAAAATCAAGGTGTAGAGAGAAAAGAAAGAGGAAAAGAAAAGAATATTCATCGGAATCAACCGTACCTCCATCATTTACATGTGTCATACCATCATGAAGAGGACAATGTGTTGCTTTTTAACATCATCGTGAATTGTGACTTTTGAACACCAGACAGGCATTCACTATCCAAATAGCATAGGTACCTCCTACTTGATAACACGTGCATAACATGCATTAATAACTTTTTATTTTTTAATCATTTTTATATATGTTCAAAGACCTAATTGTCTCTCATTTAAATTAACAATAACAAAAAAAAAAAAAACCTATATTGAAAGACCCATTCAACCCTAACTAACAATATTATCTTTTAGAAATGTAAAGGTGATACGGTCATTTAACTATATATTTAAAGGTTAAAAATACCTAAAAAAAATCTTTTTTTTATTTTTTTTTTTAAGGGCATGGATACATTGTTCATTTAAAATGTAAAATCATTTAAAAAATCCTAGATGTAATACATGCATAACAAATTAATCGCACATGTACATGTGCCACAAATTAGTGCGCATATATGTCATACTTGCTCGACCAAGATTGGAAAATGTATCTAGTGGTTTTAAAATGGAGCTTTCACGTGTGTTTTGTATTTGATTAAAAGTATAATATACTATAAATATTAAACTTTTGAAAAATGTGTTTTTTGTTTAGTAAAAATAGAAGAAGGAGAGAATTTTATCTTCACAATGAAGAACAAAAATCAAACAAAAACAAGAAATCATAAAGATAAAATTGTATAATTATAAAACCTGAATCAGTTTGTCAACTCAACCAAAGTTTGAATGACTCAGAACTTGAACCCGATAAATCAGAACATAAATCAAATACAAAATAAATAAATAAAAAAACTTGATTAATTTAGTTCAAAAATTTAGATGAACCTAGTAATTTGGTAGACATTGGCTTAACCTAGCCAAAACTCAGCCAATAACAAATCCTCATGTTTAATTAATTTCCAATCTTGGTGGTCGTCCATGCATGAATGCTATGTTAGAATTAAAAATATTGCTTGCTTTTCACTGAGAACACAATCAAAATGAAGAATCTATTACAAGGCAAAAAGCCCCTCTTACACTGCAAGAAAAAAATCTAGTCACCAATTTCCCTATCATCATCCAATTCCTCCTCAGTTGCTTTTGGGAATCCAATTCAACCAATCAGATTCCAGGAAACTCCATCATAAAAACCTGACAGATAGATGGGGGTATACACACTCCCATTATAGTTCCTTGACTACCCATTTCGCCACGTGTCCTTCCCTCTCACCACTAACCATAATAACCAACTTTTCTCCTCTGAAATGCCCCTCTACACCTCCACACAGGAATTATAAATTCACAGCATTTAACCTCCTGGGGAAAAAAAAGGAATAAGAATAAAGAAACACAATTGAACCACGACCAAAAACAGTGACAAGAAACAGAAGCAGATTCGTAAATTTTTTCTTCCGAAATCTGTTTTCTCTAGCTTGGTTTCTCCCTCTCTCCAATTTAGAAACAGAGAGGAGAAACAGAGGGCTCTGTTTTTTGAGTTGCTTAAAGCGAGCTTTTTCCTACCAAGAATGGCTTCTCTAGTGTCCTCTCCATTCACTTTACAGTCAACCAAACCAGACCAACTCTCTTCACTATCTCAAAAACACTACTTTCTTCACTCATTTCTCCCCAAGAAAATCAACCAAACCAACTTCAAGTCTTCGTTGAAAGTACAATGTGCTGCAATTGGCAATGGCCTATTCACACAAACCACCCAAGAAGTTCGCCGAATAGTACCTGAGAACAACCAGAACCTCCCCACTGTGAAGATAGTCTACGTAGTCCTTGAAGCTCAGTATCAATCTTCACTCACTGCAGCAGTTCAAGCTCTTAACAAGAGCTCCAAAGATGCATCATATGAAGTTGTTGGTTACTTAGTAGAGGAGCTTCGTGATGAATCCACATATAAAAGTTTCTGTAAGGATCTTGAAGATGCAAATATCTTTATTGGGTCATTGATTTTTGTTGAGGAGCTTGCATTGAAGGTTAAAGCTGCCGTGGAGAAAGAAAGGGATAGGCTTGATGCAGTTTTAGTTTTCCCTTCAATGCCTGAGGTGATGAGGCTCAACAAGTTGGGTTCTTTCAGTATGTCACAGCTTGGTCAATCAAAGAGTTCATTCTTTCAGTTGTTCAAGAGAAAGAAGCAGGGTGCAGGTTTTGCTGACAGTATGTTGAAGTTAGTGAGAACTCTGCCTAAGGTTTTGAAGTACTTGCCTAGTGATAAAGCTCAAGATGCTAGGCTTTATATCTTGAGTTTGCAGTTTTGGCTCGGTGGGTCACCAGATAATTTGCAGAATTTCTTGAAAATGATATCCGGTTCTTACGTTCCTGCGTTGAAGGGAAAAAGGATTGACTATTCTGATCCAGTTTTGTTCCTGGATAGTGGAATTTGGCACCCTTTGGCTCCTTGTATGTATGATGATGTGAAGGAGTACTTGAATTGGTATGGAACCAGGAGAGATGCTAATGAGAAGCTTAAAGACCCTAATGCACCAGTAGTTGGGCTGGTTTTGCAAAGGAGTCATATTGTAACTGGTGATGAGAGTCACTATGTGGCTGTGATCATGGAGTTGGAGGCAAAAGGTGCTAAAGTGATTCCAATTTTCGCTGGCGGGCTTGATTTTTCAGGGCCCGTTGAGAGGTTTTTTATTGATCCAGTTACAAAGAAACCAATGGTGAATTCAATGGTATCATTGACTGGTTTTGCTCTTGTTGGAGGGCCGGCAAGGCAGGATCATCCAAGAGCTGTTGAGGCGTTGAGCAAGCTTGATGTTCCTTACATTGTTGCATTGCCTTTGGTGTTTCAAACAACTGAGGAGTGGTTAAATAGTACTTTAGGTCTGCATCCAATTCAGGTGGCTTTGCAAGTTGCTCTTCCAGAGCTGGATGGTGGCATGGAGCCTATTGTTTTCGCCGGCCGAGATCCAAGAACAGGTAAGTCTAACTTCCTTCTTTAGTCTGTCCTCTTACTCTTTGTTTTGTTCTTTGTCATTTCTCATATGATTTTAGGTACCACCATTATATTTTGTAATCTACATTAAAATTTAGAGCTGCTATTATTTCCAAAATAGACAAATATTCAAAGAAACTACAGTTCTAACAGTCTTTATCTTTCAATGCTTATAGTTTACAAGTTGAAACTGGGCAGTTTCTTCATTACTTGAATTCAAAGCAGTACTTCTCCATGCACACATGGCCTCAAATTCTTTAAGTATTAATAAGAGAAAATACTTTAATTTAATTGCAGGGAAATCACATGCTCTTCACAGGAGGGTGGAGCAGCTCTGCACAAGGGCAATCAGATGGGCTGAACTGAAAAGGAAAACAAAGGTTTTTTCCTTCATCCTAAATATCTTCCTAATCTTTAAACACTGAATCATATTTTTTCTTTTAAACCTTGAGGTTTCTTGTTTACTTCCGGTTAATTAGAAAACAATATTTGAACTATGAAGCATAATAGTTCGTAATGCTTAGGCAATCTTCATGATGCTTAAAACACAATGAAGCAGCGCATCATTCCCACCCTCATTTCATTTGCTTAGAAGTGAAACGAGAATTTCTTTGAAAGTAAAAATAACGAAAATGATCTGTTTTTGACAAATTTTATTAGAGATAATGGAAATGATTAGAGTCTGATAGGTGCATGTATTTACTATTAGTAGGCCTCTTTGCTGATGTAAACCTCTGTTATCACATTGTATATGTGCACTAATAATTGATTAGCAATGAGCTTTATAGTTCAACAACAACTGCTTAAAACGTAAATATGATGCTGATTGGATGATCAGGATAGGCTGTCCACTTCTGCCATTTTTTATTGACTCATCTCCCTCTCTCTACTTTGTGACAGAAGATTCACATTTTCATTTCCCACTCTATATTCTCATATAAAACAATACTTGAATTCAATTTGAATTTATTTTTTTCGT
Organism: Populus alba; assembly: GCF_005239225.2. Classification (NCBI taxonomy): domain Eukaryota; kingdom Viridiplantae; phylum Streptophyta; class Magnoliopsida; order Malpighiales; family Salicaceae; genus Populus; species Populus alba. Next base: position 5,205,192 of record NC_133299.1, read on the forward strand.
CACATAATGACAAGTGTATCACCTCATTGCAGACTGAGAAGAAGTTGGCAATCACTGTCTTCAGTTTTCCTCCAGACAAGGGAAATGTTGGGACAGCAGCCTACCTTAATGTCTTCTCATCCATCTTCTCAGTTCTGAAAGAACTAGAAAAAGATGGCTACAATGTTGAGGGCCTTCCGGAGACTTCAGAAGCCTTGATTGAAGACATAATCCATGATAAAGAGGCTCAATTCAGCAGCCCAAATCTGAACATTGCTTACAAAATGGGTGTTCGAGAATACCAAAGCCTTACTCCATATGCCACTGCTTTGGAAGAAAACTGGGGCAAACCTCCTGGAAATCTGAATTCTGATGGAGAGAATCTCTTGGTGTATGGAAAACAGTACGGTAATATCTTCATCGGAGTCCAGCCCACTTTCGGTTATGAGGGTGATCCTATGCGACTATTGTTCTCCAAATCAGCTAGCCCACATCATGGGTTTGCTGCTTATTACTCCTTCGTGGAGAAAATTTTCAAAGCTGACGCAGTTCTTCATTTTGGCACTCATGGTTCGCTTGAATTCATGCCAGGGAAGCAGGTGGGAATGAGTGATGTTTGTTATCCTGACAGTCTCATTGGGAATATCCCTAATGTCTACTATTATGCAGCTAACAACCCATCTGAAGCCACCATTGCTAAACGCCGCAGCTATGCAAATACCATTAGCTACTTGACCCCTCCAGCTGAAAATGCTGGGCTTTACAAGGGCTTGAAGCAGTTAAGTGAGCTTATCTCCTCGTACCAATCCCTCAAAGACACAGGTCGTGGGCCACAAATTGTGAGCTCCATTATCAGTACAGCTAGGCAATGTAATCTTGACAAAGATGTTGAGCTTCCTGACGAGGGAATGGAGATCTCTGTAAAGGAGCGAGATCTTGTTGTTGGAAAAGTATACTCCAAGATCATGGAGATTGAATCCCGGCTTTTGCCCTGTGGGCTTCATGTCATTGGTGAACCACCATCTGCAATGGAAGCTGTTGCAACGTTGGTTAATATTGCTGCCTTGGACCGTCCTGAAGATGGGATTTCATCGCTCCCAGCAATATTAGCTGAAACTGTTGGACGAAACATAGAGGAGGTATATAGAGGGAGTGATAAGGGAATCTTGATGGATGTAGAACTTCTTCGGCAAATAACCGAGGCCTCCCGTGGTGCCGTCTCTGCCTTTGTACAGAAAACAACTAACAATAAGGGTCAAGTTGTAGATGTTGCAGATAAGCTTACCTCGATCCTTGGGTTTGGAATCAATGAACCATGGGTTGATTACTTGTCAAACACAAAATTCTACCGGGCAGATAGGGTTAAGCTGAGAACACTATTCCAGTTCTTAGGAGAATGTTTGAAACTGGTAGTGGCTGACAATGAGCTGGGGAGTTTGAAACAAGCCTTGGAGGGCAAATATGTGGAGCCAGGGCCTGGTGGTGACCCAATCAGAAACCCAAAGGTGTTGCCAACTGGAAAGAACATTCACGCACTAGATCCACAAGCCATTCCGACAACAGCAGCAATGCAGAGTGCAAAAGTTGTGGTCGACAGATTAATTGAGAGGCAGAAGGCTGACAATGATGGGAAGTATCCTGAGACAGTTGCACTTGTATTGTGGGGAACTGATAATATCAAGACCTATGGTGAGTCCCTGGCTCAAGTCTTGTGGATGATTGGAGTCAGGCCAGTAGCTGATACCTTTGGTAGGGTTAACCGGGTGGAACCTGTAAGTCTTGAAGAGCTTGGAAGGCCTAGGATTGACGTCGTGGTCAATTGCTCAGGAGTGTTTAGAGATCTCTTTATAAATCAGGTACTAGGTCGTTTTCATATAACTCATTTGTTTTCATTTGGGGAAAATCATGAGGATCGGTTCATAATATTTAACATGTGAATATTTCACTTCTTTGTGTTCTCCTACTTTATTAGCTGACTTTTTTTTTTTCAATCTTTCACCGATTAACTTCTGTATCATTTTCCTTTATTTTATCCACAGATGAACCTCCTCGACCGTGCAGTTAAGATGGTAGCTGAACTAGATGAGCCAGCGGATCAAAACTTTGTCAGGAAGCATGCTCTAGAGCAAGCTGAAGCCCTTGGTGTTGACATTCGAGAAGCTGCAACTCGTGTATTTTCTAATGCCTCAGGATCATACTCCTCAAACATAAACCTTGCAGTGGAGAACTCTTCGTGGAATGATGAGAAGCAGCTTCAAGACATGTACTTAAGCCGGAAGTCCTTTGCCTTTGATTGCGATGCCCCAGGTGCAGGCATGACGGAGAAAAGAAAAGTTTTTGAGATGGCTCTGAGCACAGCGGAAGCCACTTTCCAAAATCTTGATTCCTCAGAGATCTCACTCACTGATGTGAGCCACTATTTTGATTCAGACCCAACAAACCTGGTGCAGAACATGAGGAAGGATAAGAAGAAGCCTAATGCTTACATTGCAGACACAACAACAGCTAATGCTCAGGTTAGCAATTGGACGACTACTGCGATTGCAATCTCTTTTAATTCCAGAGGCTTTGATTCAACAGTCGAATCTAGTAATTAATAAGTTCTAAAAAACATCAAATTTTGTCTCTTCCAGGTACGTACTCTAGCTGAGACTGTGCGGCTTGATGCACGGACCAAATTGTTGAACCCCAAGTGGTATGAAGGAATGATGTCTAGCGGATACGAGGGTGTTCGTGAAATTGAAAAGCGGCTAACAAACACTGTTGGATGGAGTGCAACTTCAGGTCAAGTCGACAACTGGGTCTATGAAGAGGCTAACTCAACCTTCATCCAAGACGAGGAGATGTTGAACAGACTCATGAGCACCAACCCGAATTCATTTAGGAAGTTGGTGCAGACCTTTTTGGAAGCCAATGGACGTGGGTACTGGGAAACTTCACAGGAGAACATTGAGAAGTTGAGGCAGTTGTATTCTGAAGTTGAAGACAAGATTGAAGGTATTGATCGGTAAATTGTAAATGTACTGCTGGAAAGATTTGCAAATATCAGTTAACAATGTTGATTTCCTGAGTTGTTTCTCTTGAATGAATGGATGCGACTCTCAGGAACATTCAAAACGCAAGTTTTGTCTACAATTTTTTGCAATTCTATCCCTTTCAAGGGTTTTGTTAGCATCTCAGAAGAACAAAAATCTTCTCTCCCATTACCATACCTCAAATAAAAATGTGAAAACCCAAGAAGAAGGTTAATTTGATTACAAGGATGTTCCTCAGTCAAGACAGAATATGATAGCCAAGCAGAGCATGCCTTCTTTTTTCGTTTTCCCTCTACGATAAGCCAAGCAGAGTATGACAAAGTATACTCCCAGAGGCATGCAAGCCTGCTTGAAGAGAGAGAACAAAACTGGGCCAAAAAGGGCCAGCAGCTGCCTGAACAGAATTGAACACCAAGGCCTAATATAAAATAGAAAGACACCAACAGAACAAACCCCAAACAAAGAGATAAGCCACGACAAAGAACCATATCCCGAAGCACCACAACCAGGAAGGCAGGCATTGAAATAGGAACAAAAGAAGAAACCGAAAAATGTTTCTTGATTTTGAGAACTGCACCACTCAATCAAGAAATTAAGAAAAAGAAACTGAAACGAGTATCTTCTTCTCTTGTATTTTTCAGCCAAAGAAAAAGATCTAACACATTTTTCCATTCAAGTGAATCCCCATCAGTAAATGAATGATACAAGGTAAATCTACAAAGATGTTAAAAAGGAAGAATTACAAAAATTTTAAGGAAAAATATAAAGAGCCCTCCCCCTAAACAAAAAAAATTGAAAAGAAAAAAGTAAAAACAGAATTTGGTATAACAGGTACAAAGTAGTTTGAAGCTTTCTTCCTCTATTCTGGCTCTTGTAAGTATTAGAAGATGTTTTTACCTTCAAACCAACTCCATTAGGAGCGGGTCACCTTCTGCCATTATTCTTATCAGCTTTATGAAATCTTGTTCACTAGACACATTCCATGGATGAACAGCAGGTACTTGAGCAGAATAAAGAGTTGAGTTATCAGGTGGTGGCTTCCGCTTATATACCATTGTGCTTAGCACTGAATCAAAATTCTGAGGTGAATCCATTGACATAAAGAACATGGGTATGGCAACCTTTTGATGAATATCTAGATCACCCACCAAACCAACAAGATCTACAAAGTCGGTAACGAAGTGCTGAGGAATATAGAATATCTCAGAACTGCCTATCACGAGGCTCTGGTCACTTTTCATAGCTTCCTTGTAATTGACTTGGAAGTGAACTGGCATTGAGCCAACAACTTTTCTTACCATTTCTGCTTGCTTTGCATACCAATCTGTGTTTCCATTGGTTGACACAGTTGTCCAGGACTTGGATACCTAATGCCATAATGTGTTAGAAAGATGGGGATGGGGATCTACATGTGTTGCTCACAATAAGCATGCAGCATCACAATATGGACATAGATATGAACACTATTTATCCAACTGCAGTATTGCCTTTCATCTTATACCATTGAGATCGTTACTGCTAGTTTAAAAAAGACATTAAGATATTGATTTTTGTGAATGGCGTGAGAAAGAAGAAACAAAGCTCCAGCATATCAAACCAGTGTGCATGATCCTAATGCATAGAGAAAAATGAAATTGGTAAAAATACGGCAACTTTATGTCTTGCGATGACCAGAAAAGTAGAGGACTAAGAAAAAGAAATTACCTTGTCAGTAATCCAAAGTTTAGCCTTGCTAGCTTGAAGCAGATTCCAGTAATTAAGAATAGTATCATCCTGAAGGAATAAAAAGCCTTCGGCACTGCTATATCGATCGAATATCTTGGGCAGATGCCTATAACCAATATTAGATAGTATTATTAGTAAACAAAGTGACACCAGTTAAGATGAAAAGTATGGGATATCCACTTGACAAGGCAAACAGTTAAAATTTGACTTCACACCAATTCCATGGTTATCAATAACAAATGCATGCCTAAGAAACCAATATCTATCAACTAGATAACAACCAGAACTGCAATAAAAGACACGGCAACAAACTCAAACTGACATAACTCCAAAATAAATTTGAGGGAAGAAAAGGAAACAATGCCTCCTTAAGAAATGGACAATTATAGAAGGAAGCCGGAGACTCCAAGTAAAATCACGCTCTTGTCTTGCATGTGCAATTACTAGAATGGTTTATCCACAAGCACCAATGTCTCAAGCCCCAAAGAATTTGAAAATAGACTACCTTAAACTATTGTAGTATATATATCATTTCGTCCAGCACACAATGTCCTTCAACATAAGGCATATATTTCAGAACATCACAAATGGAGATCAGCACAATCAATCTGGATGGATGTTTTCTGAAGTACTCTGTCCTGGCTTGAAGACCAGAGCTTACATATCAAGTTCGAACCTGGTGATTAAACTCATTCCCAGTGGCATGAGTAAACGGCAATGTAAGTTGAAGGATATGATGATTCCCAGGGCCATAGTCTCCAACTAAAAGAATCTCAATACAAAAAGGATTGCAAAAGTTCTCCAGGATTTCAATATTACCGTAAACATGTTTTAGAAAGAGGAGTTGAAATAAGAAACATAACCACCAAATATGTTTACATTGACTGCCTTATTTTATGCAACTCTAACAGCCATCCAAATTCCAACTTCAATGTCCAAATGCACAAGTTCACTACTGTGACTATAGGGCATAAGCAAAAATCTATACATTAAATGGATCCCACAATCTAAGAGAGATCAATCCTAGATAATCAAAAAGATTTTGAACTAAATGTAAGTAATAAAACCAATTCCATGAAAACTCTCTCCTTGCACCCTTGCTACCCATAACTTTAACCTCAGACTTAATTAGAAAAAATCTCTTTCATTTTACAAGAGTGCCACAACTTCCCACCACGCCAGCTCCCCAGCCTCTATAGGAGACAGTTCTAGTTCTAGTTAGTGGATTTTTCTATCTATCATATGAATTGATATCAGATATCCAAGGCGATGGTTTGCATAAGAATCTAGATTTAAATTATGGTAACAAAACAAGCAAAATAAATATTTATTTCATATAGATAACTTACTTGTACATATGATCCAAATGGCCTACTTCAACAGCAAGATCCTCATTCTTCTGCCACGACAAGATAATCACAGTTTTGAATATTCTCCCATAAAGCAATCTCCATTCCAAGGCAGTGCGTTCGACAGGCCCATTGCAAAACATAATAAGCACAACATTCCCAAAATTCTTCCTCCATCGAATTAAATTGGCGATCTCATAATTCACAGTTCCTATTTCCTCCACTCCAAGATGCACAGACGGAAACTTCCGAGGAACAAACTCCTTTCGATCCCCATGACCTATAGTCGGACGTGGCCGATCCAATTCAAATGACATTAACCTAGGCTGCCGATACCCTACAGCAAGCAAGTCCTGAAGCCAAGCAGCAGTAAACTTCACATCCTGCTCACTCCAAAACCCCTCCTCTGCCATCGCAAAACTCAACTCTAAAATCTTCTCAAACAACCTATGCTCACTCGACCTCCATGCAACCAAGAACTTAACAAGCCTCCCAACATTAACATGAAGATCCTTCTCTTCAGAAAAAGGGTACCCCCCAACTGTATCATGTCTATGCACGGTAGGTGGATAAACCACAACATACCCACCAATCTCCCATAGAAGCCTTTGACCCCAGTAGCCTCTCAAAACATCAGAAGCCATATTACTAACTGAAACTGGAAGCATCAAACCCCAGAAAGCCGATGAATGGTAAATCGTATTAAACGAATTAACTGGCACCATTACCCCTTGAGGCAGTGCCACTTTCGGGGCACGCTCATCAAACCTAATATCGAAAGCTTCCAAACCCGTTTTCCTAGTGTAATAAAACACAGAATCAACATCAGGCAATCCATTCGATATCCCTTGTTGTATAAACTGTTTCCCACCATAAACCTCAGTGTAAAACTCTTCATGACCAAGTTCACCCACATTCTCTAATGGTAACCCTCTTGGCCAAACTGTCCTTTGACCAAAATGAACGTAAGGATTCACTACACTCCTATTCTCATTCTCATGACTATATTGCAATATAGTCTCCTGCCTAGCCCCCTCCCCTATTAACTCCACATCAAAATGCTTCCCTAAATCACCATCAATAACCTCTCCACGATCATCAGCATCAAAAATTTTCTTTGCCCCATGTTGGATCGCGAACAAATACCCCACACTCTTCCGTAAATAAGAATCATAAGGTACATAACCCAAAACTCGAAACCCTAAACTCGCTTGTTGTTCTAAAGACAAGTAAATTGCACCCTTCAAGGACCAATCATTTGGGGTCCTTGAATTCCCAATTGCAAGCAATTGCCAACCTTTAATTCTAACAAGCTTTTTAAGCGAATCGGAAGGGTAATGAGAGACACTAACAACAATCCATTTCTCTGACCGGAAATTGGCATAAGTCGAAGACTTGTCAGTGATTGCTGGAATATTGTTCCAATCTATGCGAGGGAAATGATGGGTTTTGTCTAGAGGTTGTGCTTGTGATTGAAGGTAGAGAAAAGCGGCGGTGTCACCAGTGCTCCGGAGGAAGAAGATGGCGGCGACAGTGGCGATCAGCACTGTGATTGTGATGATTTTGTAGAAATTCTCAGATACCCATGTTGAGAAATCTAAAGATTTTGACTCTGAGAAGCGCTGGTGGAGGTCGTGGTGGTGGTGGTTGATGGTGGGTCTGATTTGGGATTTGGGAGATTTTGGGTTTGTTGTTACTCGGCCTTGGACCAACATTGGTAAAAGCAAAATGGGTACTTCTTGATTTCGGTTTTTTCGAAGAGATTGAGCTTCAATTCGTGTGGTGAAATTGTGAGATTTTGAAGAAATTGAAGATCAAAGTTTCAATCCTCTGTGTTTCTTCGAGTTATTGATTGAACTTGAAAGCTTCAATCTTTTTGAGTCTCTCTTATTCAGCATAACATTGACTCTCACTGTCAAAACGTTTTCTTGATTTCCTCGTCTCTCTAAACACGACACAGTACACACTCTCCTCCTCTCTCTCTCTCTCCTTGTTTTTTTTTTCAGTGTCTCTCTCTAGAAGTAAGTTACAACAACAACGTCTCCTATCCTTTTCTTTATCTGTCTAGAAATGAAACAGAAGTCTGCTTGTTAGCAGCTAACATAGAAAGGAAAGAAGTTTGTTGTTGGCTGCCGACGAGGTATGGGTTGGGTACGGGGTTGCTTAGGCTTGAATGTTGTGTAATGTAACGTACCTGCTACCTCTTGTTGAAGGGGGGTGGGGTGTCTCTGTCTCTGTTTAGTTTTTCTCTCTTTTATCATTTTTTTTTTTTTTTGCTTGGGTCCATTGGATGATTTCAGATTCCCAATCTGCTGCAATTAATCTTGTCGGCTTTATTGATTTTAAATGAATTTTATTATTATTAAAATATTTAAAGAATATTTTAAAATGAGGTAATAACTGTTTTTAAAATGTTTTTTATTTAAAAATATATTAAAATAAGATTCTTTTTTTAAAAAAAAATACATCTAAACGTCAGAAATATAAAAAAATTAATCTTGAATTATTTTTTTTAAATATGATTTCAACCATATTTTCAAATGCTAATTTATAAAAAACACATAATTTAATCCAAACATGATTAAATTAATATTAAAACATTTTAAAAACAAAACAATGTTTTTTATAAAAATAACTGTATAGTGATGTTAAACTAACTCAGCAATTTAATAAGATGTTAGCTAAGGTGATTTGTTTTCTTTATTAGTAATTTTAACCCGCAAGTATCTTGCTTATGTATCATGATTTTCTCTCAAATTAGATTTAAAAATAAATCTGGAGCAAATTTAATGTATGAAGAACTAGATCATTCCTAGATCTAATTGTGAGCAAATCATTTAGAAACAGAACATTGCATTCGAGAGACAATTTATTTCTCTCCTCCATTTCCTTTTCCTGTAAGATTCGATCTTCAGTCTCAATCAATAACTTAAAGCTGTAATTGTGATTTTTTGAAAAAGAGAAAAAAGAAAAAAAAAAGTGTTTTGCTTATCTGTCATGTGGGGGCCAGTGAGTAGAAAAAAAGAAGAAGAATTCAATGTCCACGTGTTGTTGCGGTAGTTGCCAGCAAGGGAAGCAACTTGTTTGGCTATGGCCATTTGAGTGTGCGGGTACGGCAGATTCTGCTAGCTTGGGACATTGCTAAACGAAATGCTTTCTATGTTTTTTGCGGATTTTTCTTTTTTTCTTAAATAATATAGTTTGTCAAAAGTTTTGTTACAAAAACACGTTGAAAAAAGATTTAAAAAATAATACAATCAGAATATAACTGTATTTTAGAATATATGGTTGATATTTAAAATAATGGTCGCGTTTTAAAATATACTTTTATACACCATTGTTATTTTAAATTGTAGATTTTTACGTATGTTTCAAAACATATTCTTTTTACATATTAATTAACTTAAACAAAAATCAATCCAAAAATAAAAAAAAATGCAAAGATAAAATTCAAGATTTAGTGATTAAAAAAAGAAAAGGAGATAAAGTGATATGACATGAGAAAAAAAAAAAAAAAAAAAAAAAAGGGTTAACAAAAACACATAGGGCTTTGTTTTTTAACAAAAACACAAAGCCCACATCTAGTACCATTAGAAAAGATCTTAATGAGATGATTTTGATTATACCCTAGAAAAGCACCAAACAAAATTATAATTAACCTCATACAAAACCCTTCACAAATTACAACCATGTTTAATGGTTTTTTTAAGGTAATTAAAATTGTCTTGTTCAAAATTTTTCTATCGGTGTTGAGTATGTGAAAAAACGAAGCTTTGATATGTTCCAATAACCTATTTTTTCATGATTATTGGATTTTTATAAAGTTATAGGTTGACTTTGTATTCAGATACATTATTTTTTAAATAATTATTTTTAACAGTGGTGGTATTCCAACAATGTTATTTTTATAATGCTTTTCTTGTTATTTTTCATAACTTCTATTAAAATATATGTGATAGAATTCTAAACCTGGCAACGAGGTTAATGGGGTTTAAGGGCTTTCTTGCTTCTATTATCTTAACAATTCTCTTTATCAAAGCGATGTTAAAAACGAGGTAAGAAAAAAAAATATATAAAAAAGTACCTGTGATCCATTGAATCATGTTAATAATACATTTGATTCTTAGGTGCTGGCTACTTTTAATTTGCATACACTATAATGAGATTATTATTTTTTATATAATTACTTTAATGAAAATTAATTTATGATAATAGTAAGCGCAGATGTCTAATAGTTCAGAAGGCATTATAAATCAGCACCTTCAAGAAATAAATTGATTCTACGATAAGAAAGAAAAATTTGTTCCGAATTTTACCATTACAATTAGTTATTTGTCTTGTTTTTCATCGTCATTATTCTTCAGCAACCCCCTTGAAATGAAAACACAAATTTTTGGGCCTGGGAATTGAAGTGGGCATAAGGGTTTCAAAATTCATGGGCTAGATTAAAATGGCCGATTTGAATACATCAAGGCAAAAAAAGAAAAAAAAAATTTAATGGAAAAGAATGAATAAAAAAACTGAAAAAAGTAATTAAACTTAGAAAATAAAACAATTAAAAAAAAAACTGATTAAATTAATTAAAATTTTAAAAATATTGACCGGTTTGGTTTGATTTAGTTTTATAAACTTGAAATTTAAAAAATCAAATTGAACTCAAATAAAAAAAAATTAAACTAAATCAGAAAAAACTAATTACAAATAAAAAAACAAATAAAACCAGTTTTTATTTTAAAAATTAAATCAAACTGAAACTGATTGGTTGGTAGAGAAACCAAAATAGCAGAGAGAGTGAGAGAGCACCAAAATAGCAGTAACTAACAGAAACCAAACAAAATGTTAAAAAACTCCAATTTTTTGAATCTCCCCGCCACCCACACACAAAATCGTTTCGTTTCTTTTTGCTCAAAACGACAAAAATGCTTCCGTTTCCTTCTCCTATTGAACCCACTGTCGCTTCTGCTCTCCTCTCCACTACCACACCTCTTTCTCCCCCTCCCACTGTCCCACTGTTACTTGATCGATTAAAACTCGCTTTCTTTTTTTAATTTCTTCTCGGATTTCAACCAACGATTTCGTTTTGGTTGTTTTTTAAGGCTCGGTGTTGATGGAGAGAAGAAATCTGCGAAAGAGCAGTAGTGAAGAGGAGAGCTTGAGCTTGGCGTCTAGTGGCTCGAAATCGTGCGCTTCATCTCTAACAATTGATGGATCGTGGTTTCAGGAGATTCGAGCTCACAAGCTCAGGATCGTCGCTTTCGTGTCTCGCTTCCATGAAACGAAGCTCAAGGTGATCCTCATTTTATCCCGGTTTAATTCTTTGAGTTTCTATTTGGCTTCGTTCTATTAAGCTTTGAGTGATCGTCTCTGTTGATGCTTATTAGTTGATATTTTATAGTGTTTCTGTTCTGTTCAGATGATTTTTCACAGCGAGTTTTTGTTTAAATCACTTTTTAGCCTGTTTGATGCTTATCAGTTGATTTCTATGTGATATTTTTGGTTTTGTTTGGATGATAGTTTTTTTTAGTAGCATTCTCCGTTTGAAATCATTATGAATCTCTTTCAGTGATTATCGGTTGATTTTATTTAGTTGCCTTTCTGTTTGGCTGTTATTTAACCCTAGCTCTCTTACTGTATTTGTTTTTAATTAAGCTCTTTGAATTAAGTTCTTTATAGCTTTGTGTTTGCCTTTAACTCAGTCCTTTTATGCATATTTTTTGACAAGTTATTAATATTAATCACTGTTTTTTAGTTTATTTTCGTGTAATTTTTGCAGGTAGTGCGAAGGAGGCACTCGGAGGTGAACCGGAGCTCTGGCCACCAGAGGGCTGTCGTGCTAGCTTCGCCGGAGAAGGCAGCTGCGCTGGTGGCGTCTACAGAGTCAGGTTCGTGTTTGTCAAGTGGTTCCGGCGCGGCTTCAAGCTCGCAAAGCCACTTTATGAATACGAACGGATTGATGATGAAGCCGGCTGGCTCGTGATGACCAGGAGGAGACGAAGAGGATCAGATCTGGCTTTGGCTCGTGTTACATGAGCGGCCGAGCCGAAGCAACATGGAGGCTGCTGTCAAGTGGTTGTTTCTCTGAAATGAGGATTCGTCGACTGCTTGGCGACAGTCCTAGCACAAGCAAAGCTTTGAGAAAGTGGGTGGGTGAGTGAAGTCGCTCACATGATTGGCACGCGGAACGTGTTAGATCTAATAGCGTTACAGTAATGCTTCTGTAAATTTCATTTCCTGCTTGGAAAATTTTTAACCCTGTTCGTTTTGTTGTCAATAGAATACGGTGAATTTCACCTGCTGTGGTGTAATGTCAGGCTGTTAAAGCAAAAGGCGGTGAAAAGATCTGGTGAAGGAGGGAGTCATGACCATTTACACGGTAATGGACTCTTCTCATAAATTTTTTACTGCTTTCCCAATCCAATGAAATGATTAATTTATGAAATTAGTCCATAAAAAGTTACCGCTATGTGTTATAACTGTAATTAGTGATCTATCTTTTTGCACATAGCATCCCACAAACGGGAAAGTTTGGTCAGCCGATACACTATATAAACATATAAGTGAAATGGGAAAAGTTGGTATATGATTAATTAGGCTGGTAGCATGACATAGAGCAACCGTCTTGCCTTTTGTAGCGTTTTCTGCACAACATTGCTGCGTAAAGATGTGAAAACAAGGAACCGTGTGACACTATTATACCACTAATTAAATACATTAGGAAGGCAGTGCCAGTGCCTCTCCACGATCCATATATAAATTATAGTTAACTGACTTTTTGCTCTGTTGACACGTTGTATTGTTTTTCTTACTGTGCCTAGAGAGGGGGGCCTTGTTCATGTACATTTTTTTAGAATGCTTTGTTCATACCTTGAATTAATAGATTGAGAGCATAGCTTCACCTTAAATTGATAACTATTGGAGGGGGCCCTAGCCATCTATGCCCCTTGAATTGTTGTTAAGATAGTTTTGAGATGTGAGGACTGGGCAGAATGCCAGAATAATCGCGTTTCTTTCTTTTTAAGAATAAAGAATAAAGAACAGCTGACACTTCACATCCTAGAATCAACCCAAACTCGTTTCCTGTTTCTCTTGACGCCTTCTTTTAGTTTAATCATATATCTGAGGATGGTTTTTTCTCCCCACAATTCTTGATGGTTTTTATATTATCTTCTTTCTCTTTGCCTTTAATTGTATTTTAAAACATTTTTTCGCCTCAATATTCTTTTTGCGCCAAGGAAAGAACCTTACCGAACAGTTTTTGGGCTGCGATCTGCCGGCATTTTGTTTATTAGAATGGCCAGCTATGAGGTTTGTGATTTGTTGGACGACATGGTACATAATCTATTTTTTTTATATATATTTTTACTGTTTTTTTATAACAAGCTAGAAATCTTATGCTAATATTTTATGTAAAATATTTTTTAATAAAAAAATAAAAAAAATAGTGGTGAAATGATGGTGATAATAATACAATAACAGTAATTGTTTGATGGTCATATTAATAATAAAAATAATAAAAAAAGTAATAGTAGTGGGATGGGATAATAATTGTGGAGAAAATGTTTGTGCTAAAGAAAAAAGAAAAGATAGAAAAAGAAAAAAAAAGATGATAATTAAAATAGTAAAATGATATTGTAAGTAGATTATTATTTATAAAATATTTTATAAAATTTTATGAATTTAAAATATTTTTTAGTAAATAAACTAAGTTTAAAAGTTAACTCTAAAATATTTTTTAGTAAATAAACTAAGTTTAAAAGTTGACTCTAAAATATTTTTTATTGATAATTTTTCTTGTAAAAAAAATTATGAAAATAAATAAAAAAAAATTATTTTTCAAAAATAAATGTGGAAAAACTGTTGAATATAAAACAAACTAATTTGAAAGTACAACACGGTCAACACCTGCTTGCTTTTCTTTTTCACCTTTTATTCGTGGCCTCTTGATTTGCACTACCGAATCCATCTTTTCTTTGCGTGTTATACCCAAACCAGGTTTATATAATATAAATGTTTGAGAATATAATAGTAATTATTTTTTATTTTAAAAAAATTATTTTTGATATCAATATATTAAAATAATTTGAAAATACTAAAAAATATTAATTTAAAATAAAAAAATAAAAAAAATCAAGTTTCTTTTAAAATATTTTTAAAATATAAAAACAAATAATCCGTAATCAGGAAAAACAAGTGGCTAGCAATTCGAGTATTCAAGTTAGGTTAGGAAATTCTCCACAGTTTGGGCCATGAGGCAAGGGAGCTCTTAAAAACTTTTAGTCAAGAGTTCTTTAAAACAAGAAGAAAAGGAGGCATAAGAATTGACAAGTCTTAGACAACACCGTCAAAACCAACCACTTGGCGTATGCGCATATTCAACGCGTAACGCTGAAGCTTGACGCGGTCGAGAATGTACTCTAGCGTCTGAACCACCTTTGAATAGAAAAGGTAAGGTAGGAAGAAAAAGAAGGCATCGGGAGACTATGCTCCTTCACCTTTATAGTTCTTTAATATCGCACACTTGATGTTAGCCCCTATTATTTGTGCCCTCTCTGAATACGTCCAACCGTGAAGACTTGTCAAAATCTTAATTGTATTTAATTTTTAAAAATTATAAATTCAAATTTCATAAATTTACATTATTAAATTTAGAATCTATAACATTAATCGAGATATACACAAATTAACTCGAACACCTACATTAATCTAAAAATAAAAAAACTTGTCAAAATCCCACATAGCGAAGAGTTACATTCATTTCCTTTAAATTGAGGCCGAGTCACAAATTATTAATAAATATAAATTATTAATGAATTTTTTTATTCTGAGAAATTCGTGTGAACACAATTAGTACACTAGTTTAGGAATCGAGGGAATAAGCATATTAGCTTAGGATTCACGTTCAAATCAAGATTTAAATAAATGTGTAAGAAAATTTCCTTAGACGTTGAATGTAAAGATGGTTTTTTATGGTTTAATGACTTGCCACCTTTAGCAATATGCAATATATATTGAAGTATGATAATGATAGTTAAATTTTCGAAGAATAAAAATATATATTTTAATACACACACTTTTTTTAAAATAATAGCTATAGACTTTCACAGCTAAAAGGACACAAAAAAGCATCCATTTACGAGAGGGCATAAAAAATCTTCAAATATGTAGAGGGGCATAATTAATATGGGGTACAATGACAATATAACTTCCTACAAGGACTAAGAAGGAAAAAAAAAGAACAGGAAATGGAAGGGAAGATAGGAAAGTCAAAAGCCAGAATTAATGGAAAGGAGAGATCCCTATATAAAGCAAGAGTCTCCTCCTCTTTCTTGCATCAAGTCTGCTAACAACATCTTCGATACAGAGGCTCACACATCTTCTAAAGCCGCTCTTTCTGTCTCTCTTTCAAGTTCTCACTCCGAGGAAAAGGAGGAGGAGAGTTTCTTGTAGAGACATGGGGAAGTACGTGGAATTGTTAGATGCTGGGGTGAGAATAGCTGGAAGATTTTACTCTCATTGTCCACAAACTGCTCGCATGTACTACCATCCTCCCTCTAACTCCGAGGATCTCCACCACCACCACCACCACCACAACGGCGGCAGTGGGAGTCAAGCGACGACTCAAGACTCTACCCTGGTGGCCAGTTGTGGAGTCAAGGCGGCTTCGGGTTTTGGTACTACTGACTTAGCCTTCTATTCCGTCATGTAAAAGATTTAAAAAGAGAGACAAGTTTTTGACCGATGGATCGATGTATTGATTGGTTCTTCCTTCCATTTATTGGAAAGCTTCAATAGAATTTTGATATATTCTTTCATTATATAAATATTTTTATTTCGTTTTAATTATTAAATATTAAAAAATAACCGCTGAAAGTAACCGAGGATGGAGGAGTGATGACTGCTAGGAACAGCGTCCGCCTGATGCATCAGCGCCATCGGTGGCCATATGTGCTGGTGGCTCCTACCAAAACATGCCACGAACAGGCACGACTGCTTTTAACACCAGCCAGTGATCAATCAAGTGGGCATAGGTCTCCTGCGCGCATGAATTTAGGATTTATATGCAAAGGTGAGCCCACTGCGCAAAGCAAAGCATTGATAGGTAGCCGTAGCTCACACGTATAATTTATTTATTTGGCTAATCGCTGTAATGATTCCGTAAATAAGGTTTGGTTTATTACTGAAAACTGACTTTTTGACTGTAAAATTATCTTAATTAATAATTATTTTAAAAGAGTTATATAATTATATATTCAATAAGTAACTAAGTTAGAATAATCGTTGGAAACTTTAACTTTCTATTAAAATAAGATTTTAACTCAGTTTCTTAAACAATTTTTTATTTAAGTAAAAAACTATTGCTAAACAAATATATTTATGACTTTCTTTTTTAATCAAAGTTATATATATATAAAAGTTGAATTAATTTGCAAAAATCATTCCGAATATAACTTAGATGTTAAACATTAAGAAAATAGAATAAAATAAATTTCAAAAATACATAGACCCTTGAATTCTAATCTAAAAATAGGATCTACCTTAGCTTCTTCTTGTCATATTTTTTTAATGTTCAACAACACTATTTTATTTAACAAGCTATAGTTCTTCCTTGATTATTTTTGGTCTAAAAATAAATATATTTTTCTATTTTAACCAGCTTTTAGGTTAAGTTTTACCGGTTAAAAAATGAAATGTATTTAGAAATACATCAGTCTTTCGTGCGCAATGCGAAGAAACAAGTTCCTATAAGTTACAATCACCTATAATTTAACACGTGTGGGCTAAATATTATACACACATAAAACAGAAAATACTACATAAATAAATGAAGGATTTAAAATTTACACAAAATATTTACTTTAATCCTAAAATTTTACAATGATTTTACCGATTCCGACTATAAAAATAATTGATCTTAGTATAAAAAGGTTTCGTTTGGTGAAGAGGGTTTTATTTATATAGTTTTTAAATTTAAAATGACCTAAAAAATCAGATTTAATCTCAAGAAGATTTTTCAAGAAGATTTTTTATTACGGTTTTTTTGGTGATTTTTTTAAGACTATTTATGAGTTTATAAAAATATTTATCCTTTTTTTAAAATATTTTAGGTCAAAAATAAGTTTTTAAATAAAAAACATACAACTTGTTTTTTAACCATCATAGTTACCATAATACAGGGAATCTCAAACGACTATCATAGTTATTCTATCGCCTTTAGAATATTGTTTTTTAAAAGAAATAGTGGGGCAACCCGGTTACATTTTTTTAAAAATTTTGAGCCCACACATGGCTTGCTCTTGCAAGCCTGCACATGAGCCTTTTCTTTAAAGAGCCAAGCCCAGCGATGCCTGATCTATTTCTTTCTATATGTTTTTTGTAATTTTTATTTTTAAAAATCATGTTTTTTTATGTATTTTTTAATGATTTTATAAATTTGTCTATTTTTCTTAACAAAGTATTTTGATTTCTAATTTTTTTATACATAAAATAATACATTAAAAAAACCTATATATTTTTGTTTAAGAAAAACAAATCCAACCACAGCAAAAACGTTGGTTAAATAGCTAGTCCAAAGCTATAATTGACAGCCGAAAAGCAACGAGAAACTGGGAATGTAAGAACAGTGAAAAGCAGGAAATAGTGCCCAAGCCATGAAAATCACTTGGAGATTTTTTGTTTTATTGCTATACTGCGGCTAAGGCTACCATTTGGTTGCTTCGTTGCATGTTCAATTTTCTTCATCCAGTTTGTGCACAGCTGAGAAGGGAAGATTCCTATTGCTTCTTTGTACCAATCCTCCAACTCCATGTGACCAAAACCCCCTTTAAATGAGCCATATAGAGCATGTGACCTTTGAAACTGAAAATATCTTCTATTTGAACTCTGAAACTCTGAGTTGGGTGGAAGCTGCTGGCTTTTATCTGATTTATACGCAGATGGATACGGTTTTTCATAAACCTGTATGTTTAGAGGATGTTTGGGAGTGTAATGGTGATTACTTTTTAAAATATATTTTTGCTTAAAATTCATTAAAATAATTTTTGTTTATTTTTTTTTTATATCAGCATATTAAAACAATCCAAAAACATTAAAAAAAGTAATTTAAAGAAAAATTTTTGAATTTTTTTTACAAAAAGCATACTCATCTATACTTTTTCATCTAAATCCAAAACTCAGCTCCAACCCAAACCTGCTAGTCTTTCTGCTGTTCTTTGTCCAGATACATACTGAAACATAGCAGTTAAATTAATCATCAAAGATATTGCTGCTGTGAAATTCGAACTGACATGGCATTTGCAAGGTTAAAGCTAAGAGAAACATGCAAGAATTTGAGTCCAAAGTGTATTTACCTTTCTTTATTAAATAAAAAATAGCACGTAGTTAAGTAGACACATGAACTGAATTTGAGTCCAATATGCATAGACAATTCTCATCTCTGGTTTCCAAGCAGCGAGTGTGCACCATAATTATTTTTTTCAAGAATCAGATGAAATGTGAAAAAACCTTGGAAGCATCTTCTAGGTCTTGTTTGGCCTACAAAAGAGGCTTCCGAGCGAGGAAAAAGTACATAGGTGTGAAGATTCCCATCCTGCATGAATCAAGGGCAGAATGATCATACAGTGAGAGCATGCATGCTAAGAAAAAACTTCGCTGTTTAAACCAGATTGATTGTGCAAATCGACCTGTGACCGAGATGATTAGACTTAATGAGATTAGAAGGGTGAATTTGTCCCTAAAAGACATAGTATGGTGGCAAAAGGCTTGAAATTTGTATAGCAGGTCTCGAGTTCGAGTCAGGGCGTGCATCTCTTATAAAAACCTGGGACAGCCGAGGATTTACTCACTCACCTGGGTCACAAAAGTACGCGTTTTCCAAAGAGTGGGGTTTCCTCGAATCCAAAAAAATAGTATTGGATCCGATGGCCAAGCGAACATTTTACCAGTCTGTCATTTCCTGTTATTATATATCACTAGAAAGAGCCTTCCTGGTTTATCAATGAAGAACAGTAACTGAAAGCAAGTTAAGGATAAATCCTGATTACCAAAACTAAATTCCTCTCGTTTTCTACTTCTTCTATTTCTCCTTCTCACCTGAAACAGAGGAGGTTCCTTCATAATTTCCAATTTTTCTCTTTCCATGTATCTATCAGCCAATGGGGGATTGGAGGTGGGCAGGGGCAATGTTAAAAGGCTGTGCCGCCAGCGATGCAAGAGAAGGAAAAGGGTAAAGAATTCATCCTTTCTAAAGACTCAGAATTTTAGTGCTTAAAGATTTTTTTGTATGCATGCTGCCTGCAGAATAAGATTTGTTATGAGAATTAAAGAAATATTTTGAGTTCCATTTTTAAAAATGATATACGAATGGTAAGCCCCGAATGAGTTAGAGATGCAGTTAAACTATTAGGAGAGGATTTACCTTCCGCCTTCAACAAGTGCATCTGCTGCTTTCTCCAAGAAAGCCTGAACTCTTTGGCTACCCTCTGGTGCAAGGTGCAAGAACTCTAAGGTTTTGACCTAAATGAGCAATAAATATTTGACTTACGGATTACTTTGCGAGTTAGGAATAGAACTACATTTGATTGATTTGAAAGCATAAAAGAAATTGATTGCTCTTATTCATCCTCGCAACTCTTAACCTCATCTCATTCTCTCCATATTTTAGCCAACAACAAAAAAAAGAAGCCAATATGATTGTAAGAACTTCTGGTTTAAAAGAAAGCACCAAAATACTTGTACCATGTTCCTAGTGATGAATCGTCCAACAGCTGTTACTCGGAAACTGCTTAGTGAGAACTGATTTTTGTCAAGAGGAAAATACCAAGGTAGAGGTGAACCGACAGCAACATCCTTCTCCCTTACAACCTAAAATACAAGAGAATAGAAAAGCATATAGGAGAGTAGAGGATGTTTTCCAGAGTATTGACTCCATACATTTTTCTTAACTTTGAACTATACAAGTAGAGTTCAGTGAATAGTTCAACCAACACAATGTCGGTAACCTCGAAACCTGCAAGTTGCAGAGCTTCAAGACATTCTCCCACTGACCTGATGTCAGGAAGCCCATTGCCAAGCTCAACTTCTCCCTGTTTCCAAAAGCATAATTGAGTTACCGCACCCTATGTGTAAACATCAGAATAAGGGGCGAGTTTATGCGGGCAACCTTAATCCTTTGGTGTTCTTGGTTCAGAGGGTCAAATGATTCAGTTATGCACCATTCATAAGCAGCAAAACACTGGCCAGGTTTCAACACTCTGTAAATCTCTTTATAGCAATCATGCTATTTCATCCAAAAAACAGAGTCAAATAACTTCAGATAAAAAGGATTGTCTACAATTGAAGCAAATGCAATGAAGGCTATATCATAACTTGTCACATTGAGAGTTCATTCAAGTTCGGAGTATGACATACCACATCCGGTGCATGGCAAGTGGCTTCTAGTGCAAATATTGCATCAAACGTGTTGTCCGAAAATGGCATTTTCATGAAATCAGCGTCATAAAACATGAGGCGTGAAGGGCTCCAACATAGAAAAAAGCAGATGTGGAGGACATAAAGCAATTGAAGTGTCGAACAAATTAACATCTCAGCTCAACAGAGATTCACAGCTGAAAGTGATGACATTTGCATGAGATACAATTTATCCAACCTTCACATAGTTGCAAGTTTTGTCCACTCCTGCCATGCGATTTAACTCCTAATAAAGAAGGAAAATCTTGAGTATACGGTTGAAAAAATAATTTGACACTTTCTCTGGTTGCAGAAACGCAAAAGTTCAAATGAACTCCCAGTTTGAAAACCCCACAATATTATGGAACTTTGAAACTTTGCATAAATAAGTAATGTCCACATGCATTTTACCACATAGCAAAATCACATACCTCTCCTCTTGATATTTGATATTCATTGTTGTTTACCCCTGTTATCAACGTTCCACTACAAAATCTCATCAAAATCATGGACATTGATTAAATTAATTAGAAATTAAGCATCATACTCGACATAAAAGTACCAGAATTTTCTACTTTTCCAATCAACATAATAGAAGAAAATACAGCGATTACTCAGCTAGGAAAAGAGTCAAGCACTATCAATGATATCAAACTCTTATCACATGTTAAAGATACTGTAAACAATGAAAACATAGTGATGCTGTTTGGAGCAGCTATTCAAAGAAGGTATGGTGTTACAGTGTACAGCCCAAGTAGTGAGCTATTCTACCTATTTTCTGATGAATTCCTATATCCCACAAAGAAGATAGGTTTTGATCCACAACTTAACAAATGCATAGCTAGGAGAATGAAGATACTAAAACTTCGATAATGAAGAGTTCCCTTATCCTTTTAATGGCCCTCCAATTCCACAACCAACATCCAACACCTGAGTTTGAGAAATACAAGTTCAATTAATTAAATAGTTTGGTAAGAAAGCTTTAAAAAAAAAAAGTCCAATTTCACCAAGATTTGATCACATTACAACAAATAAATGATACTAAGAAATCACCTTCTGTCCTTTCTTCAAACCTAACTGCAAAGCAAGAAAGTGCTCATGTCTCTTGATGCTCTCACGAAGAGACTCCCACTTCCACCTATAAATACATAAAAAAACATCATCTATCATCACTCCAACATGGGAACCCCACACCAAAACTCCATGCTTACATCCCTAATAGAAGATTCAAAAGGTTCACATTGGCGATCACTCCTCGGTCCTCGCCTAGGAGCAAAATGGAAAGATTCACCCCAACCATATTCATAGAAGCTTGTCACAAGATCATAGTACTTGTTGACCTGAAAACCCACAAGGCATTATTTCACTATTTATCAAAACCAACTACCATAAAAAAAAATCGTTAAACAAATCATTTACCAATAACCCCTGACAAAAATCCAAGTAAACTAAACATGAGCAAGAGCATGATTGAATGACTAGAGCCAACAGTTTTACAAGGCCTTACCATGTCAGTGTAATTAGCTTTTCTTTCCTCATCATCTCCTCCAACATGGTACTTCTCATATCTACATTTTAACACTATATAGTTCAGTAACAAATCATAAAACAAGACAAACCCAGAACGGCAATGTGATAAAAGTAAATGAGACAGAGAAAGAACTTGCTTTTTGACAGCAGATTTCACTTGGGTTTTCTCAATTTTCCCTCCAACGTTGGAAGCTAGATAAAATGCCCCAGAATTTGACATCCTGCAACCAAAACAATACGAGTTGACTTTTTAAGTTTGAGTTTTACCTCTTTGACAAAAAGAAAGAA
The DNA here is from genome assembly GCF_005239225.2 of Populus alba. Lineage (NCBI taxonomy): Eukaryota > Viridiplantae > Streptophyta > Magnoliopsida > Malpighiales > Salicaceae > Populus > Populus alba. The sequence goes on from NC_133299.1 coordinate 5,227,543, forward strand.
GCTCCTTCAAGGAAGGCAGCAACTAAAAATCATATGCAGTTAAATCTGCAAACCACCTTTCTGTACGGAAATAGTAGCTTGTGCCTAATGGGAGTTTAAAGATCGGAAAGAAAATTATGTGAAGGAAATGAAATAGAAAGGAGACAAGGTGCCATGCAAGTGCATTAGATAAGCAATGAAATTAGTATTTTATGGTTTTTTTATCTTTATCAGAAATTTTTCAAGTAAACTTTTAATTAATTATTTCTTTTCTTAATAGATTAGGAGATTATTCTCAAAGTTTTTTCATTAGACCTCCAAGGGATATTCTCATACCAATTTGTACATTAATGAAGAGTAATTCTATAAAAGAAATCTAAAAACCCAACTTATTTCAATTTCTTCTCATTTCCCTTATCTTCTTTTCCCCGTTAAAATACTCGAAACAAAAATCATTTCCTCAAAATAAATATCTTTCCTAATTCCTTCCGGTTTAGAGAAACACTGAGCATGGCCCAAGAAACTTTCAAGAAGATTCACAAAACCCAAAATTGTTTCTCTGCCTAAGCTGGGGACCGTATCATGTTAGGATTGGTAGTAGACTGAATCCCAATTAAACATTTTCTATCATAGAGCCCAATTCAGTTCTCTGATGCGCACATGATGCCCTTGTGAGCTGTACAGGAGCAGAGTTATTTCTAGAATTAAGACCAGGTGCTATGCTCGGTTTAGGAATTGATCGGGTTGAATGGATTAACCCATTAACATAGCTTCAATTTGTATTAAAAAATCCATAATAATTTTATTTTGAAAAAAAAATTTAAAAATCAAATTATTAGATCGCTAGATGGATCGAGTTCGCTCTAAGTCATGTTTTTGTTTTTTATAAATCAGCCTAAACCATTGGCCTGGCTAGGTTTTATAACGTTGTAGGTGGACTAGAAATTCAAATCATTAGTAATACAAGAACCAAGCTTCATAAAAACCCTAAGGATGCTAACGGCAGCAAACAACGTCATTAATGTTTACCAACCCATTTTAATGACCCTAATTAATAGAAGAGCTGCAATGGATAATGTCACCTTCAGGATTTCACACATGCCCTTTTGTTTCTGTGAAATAATATATCTGCCATTCTGCCCACCAACACAAATCATAGGACGTGGGGAAGGCAGATGCTTGAGAGCAAGAGCAAGATCAATTGGAGTTAAAGATGTACGAAACTGGTACTTCCTTGGCAAAATCAAGCATCAAACTTGCATAATCACCGGCTTGTTTGGACATGAAACAAAGGAGTCAAGATTAGGAAGAGATCAGACAACTAGTCATCGAAGAAGTCCAAGGAGAGAGCAAATCACGGCAACCAATGAAGGATCCACATGAATCAAGAAGGTTCCTGGAAACTTGGGACTTTGATTTTGAAAATAGAGGGACAGCCCGACACATCGCCCGGCTAATTTGGTGCCACTTTAACATGGGCTGTTTTCTACTGTTATTTACCTTTCTTCGATGCATCCAGCTTCTTTTTTTTTGTATTTGTATTATGAATATATAAATAGATTTTTTCCATTTTTCAGACCCACCTCAGGACTTTCCCTTCCCTATTTAGGGAGCCACTACTTGAAAAGCAAAACACACACAATGGCTTTGTTCCTCTCTCTTTGCATTGCTCTCCTTTTCTCTTTTTGCCATGGCTTAGCTAATGCTGCCATTCCACCCCCACCTCTTGATGGTAAGCAATAGCCTCTATTTTTTATTATAGTTTATGTAAGATATTCTTACAGCTCTTGTGATATGGATGATCATTCATGACCTTATGTAATATGGAAATATTTTGCAGGACTTGTTGAAAATGGGGATTTTGAAGAGGCACCAGCAAAATCAAACCTCAATAAAACGGTGATCATAGGAAAACACTCACTCCCAAAATGGGAAATCAATGGCCTGGTAGAGTATGTCTCAGGTGGGCCACAACCAGGGGGATTCTTCCTAGCCATTCCTCGGGGGGCCCATGCAGTGAGGCTAGGCAATGAGGCCTCTATCTCTCAAATTCTTACTGTCAAACCAGGCTCAGTCTATGCACTCACATTTGGAGCCACCAGAACCTGTGCTCAAGATGAAGTGCTAAAGGTCTCAGTCCCTGGCCAGTCAAGTGACCTCCCTCTGCAGACCTTGTATAGCAGTGATGGTGGTGACACTTACTCCTTGGCTTGGAAAGCTACTTCTAAAGCTGTCAAGGTCACATTTCATAACCCTGGTGTTCAAGAGGACCCCTCTTGTGGACCTCTATTGGATGCTATTGCAATCAAGGAGCTGCCACCTCTCAAGCGTACTATCGGTAAGATCCTAGCTTTTACAGGATTCTTAGAATTTGCTGAAGTCTTTGTTGTTTTATATATGTGCTCTCTTTATACAACCTAAGTGATCGTTTGTATTTTCATTTAATTGTATACAGGCAACCTGGTTAAAAATGGTGGCTTTGAAGTTGGTCCACATGTGTTCAAGAACTTCTCAACTGGAATCTTGATCCCTGCCAAGCAACAAGATCTAATCTCACCACTCCCCGGCTGGATCGTTGAATCTCTCAAACCTGTAAAATACATTGACAAGAAGCACTTCTTTGTTCCCTCAGGATTTGCCGCGATTGAGATGGTAGCAGGGAGAGAGAGTGCCATAGCACAAGTCATTAGGACAATTCCTAACAAATTCTATAACCTCACATTTACAATTGGAGATGCAAAGAATGCTTGCCATGGATCTATGATGGTTGAGGCTTTTGCTGCCAAGGAAACTGTCAAAGCACCCTATGTTTCTCAGGGAAAGGGTGGATCCAAGACTGCAAGTTTAAGGTTCCAGGCAATTTCAGACAGGACAAGGATTACATTTTACAGTGCATACTATCACAACAAGATGCACGATTATGGTCATATGTGTGGCCCTGTCTTGGATGATGTTAGGGTGTTTCCAACTCACTGACGAGTTCAAGTTTGGTGGTAACCCAAAATTGTCATGAGTAAATTCTATAGGTAATTAGAGGTTTGTGATTGTCCATGAGAAAGAGTTTAATATAGTGAAATGGGTGTTTAGTTTTTCTATTTCTATTTTTACCAAAGGCACACTTGAGAGGGACACGGATACTAGTTGAGTTGCAAGCTTATTAGCTTTCTAAAACCTTTTGAAACAGAAACAAATAAAAGTGATATTACTATCTATAAACTTCAGTCATCTACTTTGGATGATCGTATTTGTGCTTGTCCTGCACATGCATGGTATGTTTTTTTTTTCTATTTTGGTTAATCAAATAACAGTAAGGCATTTTCTTGAATGCCATTATTCTCTGGCATTGGATCTATAGCATGTCATTTCGTGATCTGGAGCTCTACAAAGAAAAATTAAACAACATTTGGTTGACCTCACTGTCCACAGCTGTATGAATCATAGTGGGTTCTGGATGTTGCAATATTCAAATGAATTCCTTTCAACAAATTTCAAAGTTTTGCAAGTGTTCTTCAATATTTCTCAATACCCATTACAAAGATTTTATATTTAAGGCATTGTAGACGGCTCCTTTTTCTTGCAAAGGATACTTTGTTCCAATGCTTTACTCTTTGTATCGGAACATTCCCACCCTTTAGCTTTGCAATAGGAGGCCAGAGTAAACAATAACCTGCAAGCAATCAGCCCCCCTAGACCTTGTTTTTCCAACAGAAATTCAGGGAAATACAGAGTGTTTGAACTACCTTTTTTGTCTTCCTTGCTTCAAGCATTTGCTTGTGGAAGAACACGAGGAAATGGTGTTTCCACTATCTAAAAGTCATGAAATAGAAAAATGAAAAGGGAACAACAGTCATCAAAGACTACACTTCACATGGACCAGCTCCTGACTCTGCTTTTTGAAGCAAACAGAACAAGATTTCCCCTTGAACAATACTGGGCCAAGATAAAAATTGAAGGTACATCCAGTACTCCTTGACAAAAGGCAAAACAAGGTACGCTTTACACAAGATCGAGAAGATATGGATAAGCTCCAGAAAAAAAGTTGTCCTCCACGCTATACATGATTCAATGTTGTTGGGAAATGGCCAAAAAGCTAGCAGCCCATCATCCTCTTATCACGCCTTGCATGCCATCGCCAAATGAAATGGTTTGCTAGCTGCAAGTCAAGGTTCTAGTTAAGAAACTATCAAAGCAAAGAAACGATGAAACTAATCTCTAATCTGTGTCTGCTAGACTTGCTCTCGAATCCAACCAAAAAATGGTATGACAGGGAGCATCTACTGTAAGATCTTGAACAAGAAACATAATCGAAGCACGTGCAATGAAATTAATTTTGATCTCAATCTGTCCACGAGGAGGGTAGCATCTCAGAGTGGCTAGAAATTTATTATAATTTCATTACCAATGGATAAAGGATCCTTGATTGTTTCGCATTCCTACGTGTATGAATGATTCCCGGGCATGGATACCATGAAGATGGGAAAAGACAGGAAAATAACGAATCCGTGCTCAACTAGCACCCAATCAGCCGCGTGATGTGTCTGTCTGTCCTTGTATTTTCAAAATCTAAGTCACAATTTCCCAAGTGGGCTCCACGTCCCTTGCCGTGACTGGCTGAACCTTTTAAAAATATATATATATTTTTTAAAAACAGTAGAAAAAATAATATTTTTAAAAACGCAAAAACACGTTATTTTCTATTGGTCTTGATTCCATTTTGTACCCATGCAAGTGATTAAATGAGACCAAGGAGGTAACGATTTCGTACAAGGTTGACTAGCTATTTAGGTGGGCTGTTACCTGCTTGCGTGATTTTTAATATAAATTTTGTGTTTTAATAAGTAGTAAATAAATTAATTGATTTTAATAACAACGCTTATCAGGTGCTTTCGGGTTAATTTTAATAGAAAAATTAAATCTTTTTTTCATCTATAATGGTGAGACAAATTATCTAAACTTGTATTCAAGTCAAGATCAATGTGAGACTGTAGGTTGAAGCCTTATTTTTTAGAAATTTGAATTTTTTTATTTAAAATTAAATATTTTATGTTTTGAATTATTTTTAATATACTTTTTTTAAAAAAAATATAGTTTTTTTTTTAAAAAAAAACATATATATATATATATATATATAAAGGATACTATAGAGTGAATTGGGTGGATAAAGAAGAAATCAAGCTAGGAGTTAGCCCACTGACATCCAAGAGGATACTCTCCTCAACGAATGGGAACAATTCTCGAACCAGCTCATTAAGAAAATAACCATTTTGGGTCTCGTTCGTTAGTCTTGTACTCTACCAACCCATGAGCTAGCTAAGACAATCATAGGCCCACAAAAGTTGAACTTAGATTGAACTCAAGACTTTTATACTGAGTCTGATCCCATTCTAGGAGTCTCGTTGTTCCTCATGCTCCATTGGTTCAACCATGGTCATAAAATTCATCCAGAATAGACTCGAGACAAGACTAAGTCACAGATTGAGAAACCCGGGTTAACATCTCAAGATTTTTTAAAAAATTAAAATAGTACTGTTTTGATTAATTTTTTTTAAAAAAAACAGTTAATGGGTTGAAAACTTAGTTTTATCTTGGTAAAAATTCAACTTGGCTTAACTTGAATTTTTAACTGAATCTAGAGTTGAGTCATTGGGCAAACCAGGTTTTAGAGCTAGGGTTTCGATCATTAAAGACGAATTGGAACTTCCAAAGGAAATGTCAGTCTTCAATTGAGGAGGTTAAAAGGTGGATTTGCAGGTAGAAAGACTTTATAGCACATAAAGTACTTTGATGGTATGGTCAAATGGGGAAGAGAAGTTTCAATTGTTGATGAGTGTGTAAAGTTTGCTTATATTATATGTACTTTCTTTCCATCATAGGCTACTTTGCCTGCCACCCACCACCCAAATGGGCGGCACCACCCTTTCTCCTCAAAATTTGATGGCATGCTGTGAAGATATTGCTTTTCCATCGCATGTTAGGTACTATTTTGCATTTTAGATATAGTTTTTAATGTATTTTTTATTTATAAATTCAATTGTCTATATTTTATTTAATTTTGCCCCGGTTGCACTCCAGTGAATGTTAGTCAAGATTCAAATTAAATTTATAATTGGTGATCAAATAAAATATTTTCCTAAATAATTAAAGATTGGAGGAATTGCATGGATTTTATGTTGCGTGGAATTTGTGACATTGGAGACGGTGACTCTGAGAAGCGGTGATGCCAGCAATTCAGGGAAGATGGGCTTTCCGGTCGCTTTCAGTCTTAGAATTTGACACCGCCCAAGCCGTCCTGTACTGTTGCTGGTCTTTATCTTCCCTTGAAATATCTAAGCCACTCTAAAAATGACACGTGTGGGATAAATGTGAATTCATGAAAGCAGAGTGTTTTTTTTTTTCACTCTATAAATTCGAATATTTAATTTTTTTTAATGCATTAAACTTATGAAATGCGTTTATTTAAAGATATAATTTAATTTTAGTTAATATACAAAATCATGGCCATCGAATAAAAGAATGTTCAATTATTAGCCTGGAGAAAAGGCTGATGCATACTCTTGTTGAATAACTTAATCAATTTTATAAAGGATAATTAACACATTTATTTTATATATTTTCTCGATTGAGCATATGGGTTTTAATTTTGTTTTATCTAAATATATTAATTTTTTTTAAAAAAATTATTAGGCATTTTCATACACCTTCCTTTAATATCTCCATTATTCAATGATATTCATTAGTAATCCAACCTTTGATTAGATTTTTTGAAAGTGTTGATGTGTTAAGAGAAAATTAAATCTCACATATTAATAATTTAGCAATTAGAAATGAAAATAAGGGACCAAATCAATCAAATTATTAAAAACAAACTACAAGGAATGATTTTTATTATGTGTGTTTTTATTTTTATACACGAAAGCTAAATTTAATTGAATTTTTTTTTACTAGATGAAGACTATATTTTTTTTATTCATATAAGATGTTTAGACCAGTTTGCGCGCATCTTAACTAATTCTCACGGATTCTAAAATTAACGATAGTATATGAACCTGAGACAAAAATAAATTTTTTAATTCCAAACTAACCTAGAAGATAATTAGACCATACCTCTTATGTTTATGCAAGAGGTTTACATAATTCCGAGCTCATCAATTAGAAAATGGTGCTATGCATTTATGGTATGATGTGCCTTTTTTAATTTTTAAAATAAATAGGATTGGTGTAGGATCGACCTCCCATGTGGGAAGGGAAGGGTGCAGGCCAATTGATCCAAGGGATCATTCAGCATCCAATAAAAACATTCAAGGGCACAAGCCACATGGTTTGTTCACTAGACACACCAACAGTGAATGAATTTGTTTTTTAGAAAGAATAGCCATTTTAGGCAGACCTGATACAAACTCGTGCCATGGATAAGATAGATTAATTTATTAAAAAAAACATACATTAAAATAATATTAAAAAATAATAATAATATCAATAAATTTTGAATAAATCAATTTCAAGTTAATAGCTTGCACTAAGGACAGGTTAGTAAAGTCATGGGTCGAGCTGATTCCAATTCAGGTTAGCTTGAAAAGTATTACGGAGATGCCCAATCCAGCATCCAAAAGACTTTACATCTTTAGTGTATTTTCTCTTATTATAAGTATTTTTTATTATTTTTTTAAATTTTTATTGAATAAGATACTATTTGTACAACAGATTTCACATGAAACACAAGTGAGATGGATCAAATCTAAATTTTAAGAGCTAAAAACTTAGAGGAGATGACGGAATTTCCAAAACGAAGAGGTGATTAGCAAGACTATAAAGCATAATAACGCATGCATGCATGTATAAAGGCAGAGGATACAACTCCACCTGAGGATCTGTCGTGCAAAGCACCCATCATTTAACAAAGACAGACCATATCTTAATCTGGTGATGGATGTGCCTGAATTTCATCATTCTTGAAAGTTGATTTGAGTTTGTTAAAAGACATTATCATAGGAATGGATCATGGCATTGTTTCACATTTTAAAGAACATTTCTTTAATAAAGGCATTCATGATGATGAGTTGCCAAAAGCTGACAACATTGCCGATGATAATAAAGAGAAAACGTTGCAAACTGCTAGAGTATCGTACGTCCACTGAGTTTGGCTCTTGCCATTTGAAATGAAGAGGGGAAGAAATAATGAATTTACATCTCTACTTCAAATTTCGACAGAAACGGGCAGAGTGAACTCAGTATGGAGCACAGACAAACATGGGAACTAATTTTCTGCATCTCCGAGGTCAAGCGTTTAGTAGCACAGAGTGTTTCAAATAGTGCAGACGAAAGTTCTTTTCCTTTCTTCCTTTTCTTAATGACAGAAGTCATTTCTTGATGTGGAATTCATGCTGCAATTGCTTTCCTAAGAGTAGTTGTTGAACTGTCCAAATCAACTGAGATTACGGTATTATCTGGTGTTTAAAACCCTCTAAATCTTCTTCAAAAACTATTAAAACCTAGAACCCTTTCACATATCAAGCCCTGTAACCGAACCTGTTCATTCAAAACTCGAGTAGAGAACGGAAGAGACCTCTATATTTGAGTGTTTTTCTATGACAGAGAACTAGAGCTAACGTTGTCAATTTATACGATCTCCGTTAACATTTTGATGCAGAGATTTGATTGAGAATTATGTGCCTTTAGAAATTCAATTGAAAAACAAAAATAATTGATTAGTTTGAGGTTTGTCTTCTCCAGGCCATGGGATGATCCTGCGTTTAACTAAAGAAAACAGAAATGAAAGATTGGACTAGCGTGCTTTAATTAGTAATGTAGACGAAACGCAACTATCTAATATGGATCATGTGACCATTACCATAGCTTTTTTCTTTAAGGTTGTCCTTTAGTTACCTTGCCTTGCATCAGCTGGCTTCTTATTTTTGCAGCCTTGGTGAATCTTAAAACCCATGTCATCCGGTAAATGGAAAGTAATTTTTTTGGAAATTATTTTTCAAGTGTTTTTATATTTATTTATTATTAAAGAGATATTAGTCCATAGAAAATATTTTATAGTCATTTAAAAAAATTATTTTGGTTTCAGAAAATTTTTTAACACATTTTTAAAAGTTGTAAAAAAAACTAAAAAAATATCATGTTATTTGTTGATTGTATCAAATTTAATCTTTAATTTTTTAATTGATACATATATATATATATATATATATATTCTCAATTGCATTTCTTGAAATTTAATATAATTTGATTTTTATATCAACTTCAATCCTCATTCTTTTCATTCTATTCATGTTTCTCTTATTTATTTTATAATTGATGATTTTTTATTTATCAGATTTAATCATCATTTGTTATTATTATTTATTTTATTTGAAATAATTTTTTAAATTATAATTGTATTTTTTAAATTTTTTATTTGTTAAATTTAATCTGTATTTTTTTATTACTATTTTTTTTTTAATAGTAATATATATAAAGTTGTTTGCAAGGCATATTCTTTGAATGTCCTAGAAGCAGTGCCCCCACCATAACATTTCTCTCGCTCTCATTCTTGACCACGGTGTTTGCCATACATGTCCGAGCCAGCAATTTTGAGGAAGGCTGGACCCACTAGAACCCTTTTGTTCAAAGCCTTCTCATTATTCATTGAACAGTCAAGTGAAGGCTAATTACTTGTATTTTTTTTTTATCATCAATACTAATAATTTAAAATGGTTTATTTAATTTAAAAAATAATATAAATTATATCTTAAAATATTATTTAATATGTTAAGTTATTAAGTTGAGATGATTATTTAACATGGTATCAAAGCCTTTATGATTAAGTGATCACATTAAATCTCATAATTTTTATTTTATTTGATAAAAATTAAATATAAAGTAATGTGAATCTATGTAAGTTTCAAGTACTTGATGAGGTGTGCTAAAAGAAAATAATATAAATTATATATTAAAATATTATTTTAATAATTTAAGTTATTGAATTGAAATGATTATTTAACATATTTTTTAAGCTGAAAGATATAAATATTGGCTCATTTATCATTAAAATAACGGAATATTGTAGAAAATTGGTTTAATGACAATCTAAATCCGTTGTGGAATTTTTTTTATAAATATAATTTTATAGTTTTAATTTGAGCAATTAGATGCATGTGGTTTGGTTGTTAGACAATGTAAATCTATTTATCTATATTCAAATTAAAAATTCCCATTAATTTTGAGGATCTGTGTCAAATTTTTAGGGTGTGTTTGGAGTGTGATAAATGTTATTTTTCAAAGTGTTTTTCATATAAAAATATATTAAAATAATATTTTTTTATTTTTAAAAAATTATTTTTAAACATCAGTATATTAAAAGGATATGAAAACATAAAAAAATTTAAATATAAATAAAAAAATGGATTTTTGTGGAACGCAGTGACTACATTTTTAAATAGTCTCTTATTAGTTATAGTCTAAAAATGATTAAAAATTCAAAAAAATAACATAAGAAATCATTAAATATTTTCCAATTTTTTATTTATTTACCACTAATTTCCCTTTTCTATATATATGTTTTTTGAATTGTTATCCACACTATCAAAAAAATATTTTATTTTTAGAAGTCAGAAAATAATTTTTTTCATTAATATCTTACTTATTTCTATAATCACAAATTGATTAACTTATACTACAGGTCATGCAAATCAAAAAGATGATATAATAATATTTAATTAAGGAAAAGGCAAAGGATTTATTGATGAAAAACATTTGATGGGGTAAATGTGTAAATTTCATAGGTATGACTTATCAATTTAATTTGTCTTATGATTTGAATTTTTGTGTTTGAGCTTTTTCTATTTGTTACATATAATCTCTTTCTCACCTAGATTTTTTTTTTCTGGTTTTGTAAAATAAAATAAATTAAAAATCTAGAAAAAATGAAAAAACCTAAAAAAACTCAACATAAAATATATAAATAAAAACTAACTTAATTTTTTTTTACTTTACTCTGGAAAATAAAGTTTAAAAATGGGGGTAAATAAATAAAAATTTATATTTTTTAAAACTCTCAATCAGTTTCTATTGTAAGAAAATTAACACGTGTCCTTTTTTAATTTAAAAGTCAGAATTATAAAGAATGGAGTTAACTGTAAATAAAAGGACCACTACTGTCTAACGGTAACGGATCAAGTCACAATCATTTAATTTTTAAAATTAGAACCACAATAATGATTTTATAAAAAAATGTTATTACAGGAACTCTAATGTCATACCACCTTGAAATTTTTATAAACTATGTTGGTAATATTAAAAACATATTCAAACTGACTCACCCACTACTTAAAAAAACAAAACAAGACATGTTTAAGGTTTCCTTATAAACAAGTGAAAGCTCATGAGAGAAATAGAGAATATTCACACCCTGAAAATTAATATATTATGCAGCGCTGGCAAGTATCAGTCCATATTGCAGGAATTGAGGATATAGACATGACAAGGTAAATATTTTAATTAAAATATTATTTTAAAATATTTAAAATAAAATATTAAAAATAATAAATTTTTAAAATAATGCTATTTTTTTATATATCTGAAATTAAAATAAAATATATTCAAAAAAAAAAAAATTATATTTTAAAATAAAAAATGCAAAAAATTTTCTACTGAAAAGACAGTGACAAAAATATTCTGGGCACTGCTTTTTTTTTTTTTGCTAAGAAAGTAATAATTTTTCATCTTCAAAGGTGAATTATAAAAAATTAATAAAAAAAATATTTTATTATGTAAAAGAGTATCGCATGATGAGGAGTATTTGTGAAATTTCGCATTCTAATTTTGTTTCTGATGATATTTTAACCTGATTTTATTACACGCTCAAAAACCATGGAACCTATAGTCTTATCTTATCCGTAATGGAATTATAAAGTATTATTTATTTCATGATGAAATTTTTAAAATTTTAATTTAAAATCATCAATATTAATAAATTTTTAATTTTATTTTTTGAATAGGTTTTTTTTTTTTGAAAAACCATGAAATGAGTTTAATTTTTTTTGTTTTTTTAAAAATTATAATGACGTAGCAGTTTGATGCAAATTCCAATTATGTTATTGTCGGGTCCGGCCCAGTTAAAAAAATTCAGTTTTTATTTTTTTTTAATTGTGTTCTATTCAAAAAATTAAAAGAATTTGATGACGTAACAAAAGATTCAGTTTTTGTTGTTGCTTAAGAACCATAATAATTTATGTGATGACATTGCACAAGAATAATAAAAAATATTTTTTCAATATTATTTATTTCATGATTAATAATATTAAATTTATATATTTTAATTATTTTATAACCTCAATTTGAAAAGTATTTTTTTTTAACCAAACACATTAAACTACCTTTTCTTTGACCTCAATTTCAACCACAGTTTTAACCAAACACCTATTTTTTCAAACCACCTCAACTAAAAGTACTTTTTATAAAACAACTTTTTTCAAACCACAACCACAAAAGCTACCGCAATACCAAACACACCCTAAGAAGATGCTTATTTGAGGACACCTGCCAGACTAGTTTCAACTTTTAAGTACAAACAAAAATGGATTGGACCCCTTAAAAAATCCATTGAATGAATTATCTTCAATAATTTCCTAGGCATCTCGTCTTCATCATTCTTAAAAGAGGAAAACAGAAGAATTGTGGGTTAGCTGCTGGTTCAACCTGGATGTGGACCAATTTATGTGCACGAATTCTGTCTTTAATTATTGTCATAAAAGTCTTTCCATTCCCTTTTTCTCTTGCCTCTCTAGGCTTCTAACATTTTTATTTATTGTAATTTAATAGAACACAAATTCAACTGAATAAAAAGTAAGACGGTATTCAAATTAATTATAGATCTTGTTTACTGTAATTCCCAGATGCCGACGCCGATTAATATATTGAATCTACTCATATTAATTTAAGATGACATCAGAATTTGAGGGATAATCTTGAAAAACAAATTTGATAAACTAAATCTCCTATCTACTTGATTTGGCAAAATTAATAAAAAAAAATTAATTAAAAAAAATAATGTGAATTCGAGTCAATCAACTAATATCGGAGGCAAGTCAGGCATATCATTTGATTCAATAAATTTTTTATTTAATAAATTTACATGACAATAAAAAACATAAGAACTACAATAAGAACTAAATCAAGAAAATAGTCCAAAACACAAAATCAACCCGAATAAATTTTTTTATTTTCAACTTAGATTAGATTTTTTAGGCATTAGTAAGGCTCAAAACAACTACAATAAGACTTCTTTTATCGAATGATTCCCGTTGGCACCACTTTCAACTATTTTGGTGGTTGGAATAGGTGTTAACAATGATTTTTTTATCTCTGTGCTGGATTTTGATGAGTATCTCTTTTTTCTCTCATAAAAAAAAGATCAAAAAATGAGAAAAATAAAGTTTGGTATCAAATTTAAATTTCTGACAACTAAAGGAACTGGTCACTTATTAATTGAAAAAAAATGAGGGACTAAACTAATTTTTTGGATGAAATTCAAAGTTGCCTTCTATTATTTTCATATTTTTCACTTTGGGTCTTAATGTTTTGATTTCACTCGCTCTTCAAAAAAATAAAAAGATGTGATTGATTATTAATTTAGGTTTATAAGAGCTAAATTATGTAAAAAATATTTGAGAATCAAATTATTTTTTTTAAAAAAAATTAACTATTCTAATTCACAATGATTTATGAAATAGTATATAGTGCATATTCAACAGTAAAATCACTAGACAACACAGTTTTTTTAATTAAGACTCCACGTACAAGAATTATAAATTAATAGATAGGAACCACCTGAGTTCATTATCAATTTTTCATGAGAAGATAGTCACAAACAAGTTATTCTTTTAGAGAATCAAATAATCTATTCTGAAAATCGATTTGCGTGTAACGAGATATCAAATAAATTATCTTTTCAACCCAATTTAAGTGAACTCCATGTACTAGAATTATAAACTTCATGCGAAAAATCTATTATTTTTATTACAGTATACTCAGGCCACGAGGATCAATCCAGGGGTGGCGAAGGGTGGTCCTCCCCTAAGATTTTCATACATTCAAAACTCCTAAACTTGTTAATCTTTTAGTGATTTTACAAAATGACCCTAAAAAAAAAAAAACTATATACGTTGGACCTTCTAATGTTACAATTTCTATTGATCTATGTTTAGCCATAGAACCAAACCCTAATATGATATACTCACATAACTTGGAGTTGTGTTGACTTGCAAAAAGAAAAAAAAATTCTCATATCAAAATAGAAAAACTTTAATATTTAAGTTAATAAATATAAGAGGGATCGATAAACATACATATTAAGAGAGAATATATAACAGAAAAAACAACGTTGAATATGGAATATAAGAGTAATAGAGTTAAGTAAACTTATTTATCTTTTTTATTTGATAACCTGAGGTATTTATGAATATTTTAGGTCACGTAATATTACATGTTAGAGATATAGTAACGATAAGAAATATATGATTTTTTATAAAATTGAGGCACTGGTTGTTATGTTAAGCTTGCAATTAGTAATAAATTGGTGCTTAAGAGTAAGTCTTATTGAGTTGCATATTATGTCCACAATGAAGCCAGCAGTGCAGTTCTATTCTCAGCAATGCATGCAACAAATATAAATCCTCAACATCAACAGTAACGGGTAGTCTTCAGTTAACTTCTGGTGCAAGCCACAGTAAAGGAGCTGGAATTTGTTAAAGTTGTTAGGAGTTAGTTAAAGTTGTTATAAGAGTTTGTTACTTCTGTTAAATTAACCGTTGCTTAGTCTGTTGAGCATTCGTCTATATATACAGTGTAATAGACAGTATTTAAACAATCAAGTAATCAAAGTGGAATATTCAGCTCATAACTCTTTCAATCTCAATTTCAATATGGTATCAGAGCATTTTCTCTGAATTTTTCTTCCGCATCTTCAAAGTTTCTTTATCTTCTTCTTTCTCTTTTCTGTATTCTTTGTTTTTCTTTGCAATGGCAGTCAACACCAATCCTACATCAGAGATGGATTCTTCCAATCCCTTCTTTTTGCATCATGGTGACAGTCTTGGAGCCATGATCGTCTCAAAGCCTCTCAATGGTGAAAACTATAATTCATGAAAGAGGGCGATGATGATGGCTTTATCAGCCAAGAACAAACTCAGTTTTGTCAATGGCACTTTGCCTAAGCCATCTGATCCTTATGACGCTCAAGGATTGGCGTGGACTCGTTGCAACAACATGGTCCTCTCATGGCTACTCAACTCTGTCTCAACAGAGATTGCTAATAGCATCATCTACATTGATGATGCTTCTGAAATATGGAATGACCTTCAGGATCGGTTTTCTCAGCACAATGGACCACGCATCTTTCAACTCCAGAAATCCATCTCATGTTTATCACAAGAAAACAATTCTGTAAGTTCATATTTTACTACTATGAAAGGACTATGGGATGAATTAGGAAATCATCAGCCAATCCCTTACTGCACATGTGGAGCTTTGAAAACCATCCTGTCTTATCATTATCAACAACAAGTTTATCAGTTCCTGATGGGATTAAATGAAAGTTATTCACATGTTAGGGGTCAAATTCTGCTAATTGATCCGCTACCTTCAATCAATAAGGTTTTCTCACTTGTCATCCAAGAAGAGAGGCAACATATGATTTCTTCATCAAGCCTCTCATTCAATCAGAACACTACTACCTTACTTACAAAGACTCTGTCTCCAACTCGCTTTGCTGGTAACAAATCTTTTTATATTTGAAAAGATAGACCTATATGCTCTCACTGTGGGATTGCTGGTCATACTGTTGAGAAGTGTTACAGAATTCACGGCTTTCCACCTAATTACAAGTTTAACAAAGGAAAGAATGCACCTCCTAGTGCTAACCAAGTTTCTAGCAGCAATACCCCTCAGCTCCCTATTACTTATGAACAATGTCAGCAGCTCATTAACATGTTCAAACCATCCATCTCAGAGCATGACTCATCTGTCAACCAAGTTTCCTCATCTGTGGTATCATCTGAACCCAGAGAATCAGAAGTCTCCATGTAAGGTGAAAATATAACAAGTGCAGGTGGTTCTTCACTACAACTTTATGATCCAAATTTCACACATTCTGTCTTTGCATCATCTTTTTCTTTAACTCCACAGGATTCCATCACAAACTCTACCAAAACCTCTTGGATCATTGATACTGGTGCTACAGATCACATGATATGTTCTATGTCATTCTTTTCAAGCATTACTTCTGTTGTTTCCAAATCTGTGAAATTGCCTAATGGACAATATGCATCTATCACTCACATTGGCACAATTAAAATTTCAGACTCTCTCATTCTAACAGACATACTTTGCATTCTTTTTTTTTCCTTCAACTTAATATCTGTTAGCAAATTGATTAAGAATCTACACTGTTATGTCATCTTCTTATCACAGTTTTGTTTTGTTCAGCACCTTACAAGCTGGAAAACGATTGGTGTGGGTAAAGAAGCTAGAGGTTTATATCATTTGCTGCACAATCCAGTTTCTGTTTTACCTAAGAATTCTGTTTCTTTCAATTCTGGAAATTTTATGTCCAATAATGATGTCACTGCTTTAACTTCTAAAAGTTTCTCTGTGAACTTTGTTAATGAAAGCTTGTGGCATTATAGATTAAGCCATCCTTCCAACCTTCCTTTGAGATTACTTTCTCATGTAATTCCTCAGATTTTACATGAATCAAATAAGAATTGCCACATCTGTCCATTGGCCAAACAACATCGTCTTTCTTTTCCCCACAGCACATCCATCTCCACAAAACCTTTTGATTTAATTCATTGTGACATTTGGGGTCCTTTTTCCACAAAATCTCTCACTGGTTCATCATATTTTTTTTTACCATTGTTGACGATCATACAAGATTTACATGGATTCACCTTTTAGCAAATAAATCTCAAACCAGAAATCACATTCAAACTTTCTTCAATCTGGTTGAAACACAATTCAATACTAAGATCAAATGCTTACGGTCAGACAATGGCATTGAGTTTAATATAAACACTTTCTATGCATCAAAGGGTGTTGTTCATCAACTTAGCTGCGTTGAAACCCCACAATAAAACTCCATTGTTGAGCGCAAACACCAGCATATTTTGAATGTAGCTAGGTCCATTCGTTTTCAGTCACATTTACCTCTACAATTTTGGGGGGACTGTGTGCTTACAGCCATGTATTTAATCAAAAGGATTCCTACTCCTATACTACAAAATAAATCTCCCTATGAAATCTTGTTCAAATCTTCTCCATCCTATTCTCATTTACGTGTATTTGGTTGTCTTTGCTATGCCAGCACTCTTCTTCGAAATCGACACAAATTTGATCCTAGAGCTAAGCCTTGCATATTTCTTGGTTATCCCCTGGGAATGAAAGGTTATAAACTATATGATTTACATCTCAATTCCTTGTTTGTTTCCAGAAATGTTGTGTTCCACGAAAATGTATTTCCTTTTGCTCTTAGGCATCCTACATCTCATACTGCTTTTGCATTACCACTGCCTATTCCCATACCTGACTCAGCTATTACTTCACTTGATCCCTTACATATAAATTCTCTTCCCTTAAACAATATCACTACTTCACCTTCCAGCTCAAGCAACATAAATTGCCCAACAGAACATGATACACCATCTGCTACAGAACTTACCCCACAACCAAATAGAAAGTCTTCTCGAGTAAAACACACACCTGGATATCTGCATGACTATTATTGCAACCTCCACTTCAGATCCTGCACCTTCGTCTACAGCTTCAGGTATTTCTTATCCTTTTTCTTCAGTTCTTTCCTATAATCATCTTTCCTCCACTCAAAAATCCTTTAGTCTTTCTGTATCTGCACTTGTTGAACCTACATCATATACCCAAGCTGTTAAACGTGAGGAATGACGTGAGCCTATGAATAAAGAAATCAAAGCACTTGAACAAAATGATACATGGACTATTGTTGATCTTCCTGTTTCAAAGCACGTTATTGGGTGTAAATGGGTTTACAAAGTCAAACTACACTCTGATGGGACTTTGGAACGGTTTAAAGCTCGGTTAGTTGCCAAGGGATACAATCAGTGCGAGGGGTTGGATTACTACGAGACTTTTTCTCCTGTGGCTAAACTCACGACTGTGAGAACTCTTTTGGCAGTTGCAGCAGTTAAACAGTGGGATCTTCGTCAGTTGGATGTAAATAATGCCTTCTTTCATGGGCAATTAGATGAGGAGGTCTACATGTCTTTGCCTCTTGGACTTGCTAGATAAGAGGAGTCCAAAGTATGCAAGTTACACAAGTCAATTTATGGGTTAAAGCAGTCCTTAAGGCAATGGTTTGCAAAATTTTCTTCTGCTCTGCTCGAATTTGGATTCATACAATCCAAAGCTGATTACACTTTATTTACCAGAATTTTGGAAGGTTCATTCATTGCCTTGCTTGTCTATGTTGATGACATAATTGTGGCCAGTAATAACTCGGCTGAGGTTTCAGGATTTATCACATTACTTAATGATAGATTTAAGCTAAAAGATCTTGGCCAATTGAAATATTTCCTTGGTTTAGAGATAGCTTGCAGTGCACTTGGTATCTCTGTTTGCCAGAGAAAATATGCATTGGAAGTCCTTGAAGATATTGGTATGTTGGCTTCTAAACCAGTACAATTTCCAATGGAACCTAATGTGAAATTATCTAAAGATTCTGAACAATTCTTAGATAATCCTACTGCCTACAGATGGCTTGTTGGGCGGTTACTCTATCTCACTATCAGCAGACCTGACATCTCCTTTGCAGTGCAAGTCCTAAGTCAATTTATGGACAAACCCAGGGTTCCTCATTTAACTGCAGCAACTAGAGTCCTGCGATACATTAAAGCATCTCCAGCTCAAGGGTTGTTCTTTTCAGTTACCTTTAGTTTACAAATGAAGGCATTCTGTGATTCTGACTGGGCCGGTTGTGTTGATACCAGAAGATCAGTCACATGATACTGTGTTTTTCTTGACAACGCTTTAATATCTTGGAAATCAAAGAAACAGACTACTGTTTCCAGGTCTTCTGCTGAGGCTGAGTATAGAGCCATGGCATCAACTTGTTGTGAGATTGTGTGGCTTCGTCATCTTCTTCAAGACCTACAGGTTTCTCCTTAAACTACGCTTCTTTATTGTGATAGCAAAGCTGCTCTTCACATTGCAGCTAACCCTGTCTATCACGAGCGTACCAAACACATTGACATTGATTGTCATGTGGTTCATGAAAAGCTTCAGTCAGGCATTTTGTGCACTTTTCATGTTTCCTCCAAACATCAACTCGCTGATATATTTACTAAGGCTCTTGGCTTCTCTCTCTTTCATCCTTTGTTGTCCAAGATGAGTCTTCACAACATATATTCTCCTTGATTTTGTTTGCGTCTCATCTTGAGGGGGAGTATTGAGTTGCATATTATGTCCACAATGAAGCTAGCAGTGCAGTTCTATTCTCAGCAATGCATGCAACAAATATAAATCCTCAGCATCAACAGTAACGGGCAGTCTTCAGTTAACTTCTAGTGCAAGCCACAGTAAAGGAGCTGGAATTTGTTAAAGTTGTTAGGAGTTAGTTAAAGCTGTTATAAGAGTTTGTTACTTCTGTTAAATTAACCGTTACTTAGTCTGTTGAGCATTCGTTTATATATACAGTGTAATAGACAATAATTAAACAATCAAGTAATCAAAGTGGAATATTCAGCTCATAACTCTTTCAATCTCAATTTCAATAAGTCTCATTGCAAATTAAAAGTATTATCACTCGAGTCATCATCGATCAAGGTATGGTCATTGATAAAAAAAAGTTGATATCGGATAGTTTGAGAAATGTTGTTATTGTCGAGAAGGAGTGACCATTGCAGAGAAAGGAGAGGGTCAAGTTGGGCTAAGAAGTACAAGACGAGATTGAGAAATGAAAGGGTGAAGTTGGACCTCAAAGACAAGGGTTTGATCATGTTGTTTATTTATTTATTTTTTATTTTGTTTTAAACACCATCAACAAACAAGAAATGTTTTTGGGTATAGCTTAATGAGAATGTTAATTTTAATCATAAACAGATGTGTAAAGCTTCGAATAGTATTTTGAACTCATTTAGTGTGTAAAAGTAATCAAAGAATAAAGATTAAGGTCAAGATTGTTAAAAATATTTATTTAACATGGCATGACATGAAATATATTATATAAATTTAAATTGTAAAATTGTAAGTAAAATATTTTAACTAATTATATATTCACAATTTCAATCAAATACTAATCAATAATATAACACAATTAAAATAAAAATAAAATAAACAATAAAAAAGTTAAAACATCTTTATTTTATTCACATTGATTCATCTACTTCTTGGACAAATCGACTCATTTACTTCGTCATTTGCAATAAACGAGTCGCTTTAAATTTTATAAACCATTTAACATTAATTACTTCAAGGGTCAAGTATGCTAATTTACAACTTTTATTATATATATTTGTTAGCTAAAACAGAGTAATATATTAATTGATATATTAATAGTTTACATAAAAAATTATAAAGAATGAATATGTATTTTAATTTTACATAAATAAAATCCACAAATAACTTGTATCATTAAAAAAATTATAGTCAAAATGAAACTCTTGATTATCAAATTGCATAATTTTTACAAGATATAAATTTAAAACAATAAAAATATTAAGGTACATATTACCAGAATGTACAATTTTATATGTTTTTCAAACTTGTAAAATGAGTATGATTTTACTTATTTTATCAAGTTTGACTGATTTTATTAGTTTTTAAATTTTAATCTGATTTAACAAATATTAACTCATAAAATTATAGAATTTTAAAAATCAACTTATTTTTTTGACAACATTAATCTGAGTCATCTTGATTTGCATTATCTTCTTAGCATGCTGTTTTTAGATTCATACTATTTTTGTATCTTTTGTATTTAGGCAGCAGCTCACTTATCATTTTTCGCAGTCCAATTATTTATTTTCTTTCCTGTCAAAATCATCAATCTCCTCATTTAACTGAAAATTAAAAAAAAAAACTTATCTGCCAATGCGAAGATGATGGCCTTCGAAGACTAATCTTATAAGCAGTAATTATAATTAATCACATTAGTAATTTTAAAATCCCCTACCGACTTAATAACTTAATATCGGGGAAGATAAAAAAATATAATCTATATTCTTGAATAAATAAAAAAATAATTCTTAAAAGTTTTGTGTACATAATAAAAATAGTGTTTGAGAGTGTTGATTTTAAAATATATTTTGCTTAGTAATATATTAAAATAATATTTTTTTTATTTTATAAAAATTATTTTTGATATTTATGCATAAAAAAAATATAAAAATATAAAAAATTTATTACTTTTTTTAAATTTTAATAAAAACACGTTGGAAACAGTTCCAGATAATCTTAAAATTAAACAAAATAAAATTGGAAAATGTGTAATTTAGTAACTGAAAATAAAAGGCATAGATTGTAACAGAATTTGGCAGCTGCTTTTCACTGTCCACTCAACAATAACAGATTGTAACAGGTAAAGTTGTAACGTAAAAATGGAGCTCCTTGTAACGTTAAACTCTGAAACACCACAGGGACCAAAAATAAAACATCATATTAAACACGGGGCAAGATAAAAATAAAATTATTTTCAAATAAAAAATAAAATAGTTATTTTTTTTACAACAGAATCAGAAAATATTTTCAATATATTCATAATTATTTTTTAATTAAAAAGAAAAACACACCATCAACGATCCTATAATATGGATTTAAAAAATATATCCATAAAGAAGGCTTTGTTTGGCTGGCAAGGTAAAAAACGAAAAAGAAAAAGAAAAATCTAAAACAGTATCGAGGAAAAATATAAAATCCATATAAGCAATCAGAAAAACAGAAAGAAAGCCAACATGGCCGGTGCCATCGTCACCAGCGGGTCACTTTTTAGCCTTTTAAATTCTAACAGACTCTCTCTCTCTCTCTCTCCCGTTCTCTGTATCTCCACAGCCATCTCTCTCTCTCATCTGCAACTAAACAATCCATTCATAATTCACGAATTCATCATTTCTTTCCTTCTTTGAGTTTCTCAGTGAAGTGATTTAGAAATCTCTGAAAAAGAAAAAAAGAAAAAAATAGTAATAAAGTTGTAAGACAGACAGAGAGAAAGAAATCAAACCCCCACACAAAGCAATAATTCACTTCTCTTTTCCTTTTCATTTCTCCTTTTTCACACTCTCATCTCTCTTTATTGCCAGCTCTTCTTTCCTCATTTTAGCTCAGTCTCTCTCTCTCTCTCTCTGCGTCTCCACATAACGCACAATCATCTTTTTTGACGCAGAAATTTCCGGGTACGTCTGTATATTCTTTGACAGAGAGCTAGACTCTGACTCTGTCTTTTTTATTTTATTTTTAAATATATAGAATCCTGATAGATCCTTTTTGATTTCGCATTTTATTTCGTGTTTTCTGATCTGGGTTTTCGTGATCTTGTCAAAATATTGGTGGGTTTTGTTTCTCTTGATGATCTGACCTTTGATCTGATTGTAAATTGTATTTTTTCTTGTTTTGTCTGTTTGTTGTACTTTTGGTTTTTTTGTTTCATCATCTTTGAATTTTGTTTACTTGCTGTATTGATTTGATGTTGATTTATTTGGTGTTTGATAGTTGATGACCAACGTGGTTCTATGTGTTAGAGATGGTTTGATTAGCTTGAGAGTATTATGATCTTAATTAAATATATTTTTTAATGCATCATCGAGGGTTGATCGAGAAAAATCCAGGGTTTTTAATCAAATGATGTTTGCTTGTGATAGAAAATGACTAGATCATTGATTGATAAGGTTTGCACCTTGTACACAACAGTCATTGTTCACACATGACATATGGATTAGTACATGATGATTCAGACTGCAGTATTTTAGCTATCGTTTGTTGGACGGGGAGAGCTTTTTGAAAGGTGGAATGATTTGCAGAGAGTGCTTTCAGGGGGTGTCAGCTTTTGGAGATGGTTGCTGATCAAGGATCTTCATGTAGTATTTTCGTGATTCCATGTGAAAATCGCAGTTGCTTAAGAACATAGGCAACTTGGAAACATGGTGGATTTTCAATGGATAGTATGGGAACGCTCTATGTCTAGTTTAAAGAATCAATCAGTTGCAGAAATATCTGAAAGCAGATGAAAGGCATATAAGAGATGTGATTATTTCTCTTACCATAAGGGTGATAGAGGATGCCCCAGCACTTGTGCTGTCTTTTTTAAACTTATAAGTTGAGAATGCTTGGGGAGAAAACTTGAGGTTACCGCCAAGTTGAATTGATGGTCGTCCTTGCACAGATGTAGCAGCTTCATGTTCTGGGCATGATGCTTGGCCAGGAACTTTGAATTTATTTTAAATTTCTCACAGTTAATGAGTTGTGAATATTGACAAGATCGTGAACTATGCACTCCTTAGAAGGAGCATTACAATTTCTGGTCTGAGACTTTCTGATGCCAGGATAATAGCCACACGGCTTCTCATACCTTTTCTGGTAGGATTTAAAGTGGGTAGATGACTAATGTTTGCGATGGATAGTGGGAAATGTAGCTCTTGATGGGAATCTAAGGATTTACGAGGATTATACTATTTTACCATGGGGCTTCTATTCTTGTAATTCCTCATACGGACATTTTCATGCTACATGAATGATAGGTTTTATGCTTTAAGCCAAGGCATGTGGGAATCTTGCACATGCAGGACCTGTCAACAAGATGAGAGTTATTGCCAACTACCCCAGTATTTCAAAATAGTTTGTCTTCATGCATAAGTGGATAATGGATAATATGTACTGGAAACTTACCGAGCAAAACAAACAACCTGAAGTGGAGCGTAGAATTTGGTGGTTTTGGGGAAATATGAAGAGGGGAAATCTAATGGTTCCTGGGTCTATTGTGAAGGGCATAATGTTAATAGAAAAACTTCCAGATTTGTGGATTGAATTAGATGAATGCTGAGCCTTGCTATGCAAGCTAGATGCTAAAGAAAAGGGGAGAAGATTAGTGTGATCCCGTCTAAAAAACTATAGTTAGATGCTTTTCGAAAACTGTATCCTTATGATATCTATTAACACATATACTATTTTAGCTTTTTGATTATCATCAATGCCTTACTTCTGGAAACATGTAGGATAGCCCTTGCACCCCCCCCCCCCCAAAAAAAAAAAAAAAAAAAGAAAAAAGAAAAAGAAAGAGAGAAAAGTAAAAAAGAACAGAATACCTGTTGAGTGTTATACTGGCAGCTTTCCATTGGTACATAAAAAGAATTCATTCTTTGTGAAAGGTGCATAGACTTTAGCATGAGTTTTTATCTATTTTAGAACATAGGATTGCTATGAGCAAAAGAAACGTTCAATATATCAGCAAAAGAGTAATAAGTACGTCTCAGTGAACAAATATTCAAATAGATGTTTAGTTCTTTGAAACATGCCATGTGATGTCATATTTCTGGAGGATTCTCCCTTTAAATGTACTTTTGTTTCCTCATGTCTGATATAATAAATATGACATTTTGATTGCATATTGCATGGTAGTTATACCTTTAGATATCCAGTTTAGATGCATATTTCTATTACAAAGACTGGATTTGTGTTTGAAAAATTACAGGAAACCATAGAATTATTGGTGATTACCACTCTGTTGTTGCCTTATTTCCAACAACATTTCAGCCTACCTCCTTGAATGGAGTCCCTGAAGGGGCTAATCAATTAATGTTAACTCCATTGTGGTGCCCAAAAAATAAAAAAGAAGAAGATGATAAACGATTAACTATATCCTGTCCAGATGGCATGGGATAAGTTTAGGATCTTGTGAAAGTATTCAGTGGGAATTCTTATCATTAGAGTCCAACTAGTAGAAAAAAGTTTCTGTGTCTTGGCAGCTTTTAGTTATTGACCATGAAATTTGATAGGTATGTAATTTTCCTGATTGGTTTGTTCTGGATATTGCAGTAAAATTACCTTCTTCTTTTGTGAGTGGTCCAAAAACTTGCAGCATATGTAATTTGCCCAAATTACTGATCTTTCAATCTTGCAGAAGGCTCTTGTGCAATTTTCGGATAGCAAATAGCTGGGTTTCAAACATCATACACTCTATTTTTGCATAAAAAGCAATCATAAGGAGGATTTTAGGCAATGTCTAGCTCTGCAAAAGCTTTGGATCCTGCATTTCAGGGAGTGGGCCAGAGACCGTATCCTTAACTGACAAGCAACTTCATACATGAATTGTGTTTTATGCATGTGCCATAAGTTCTGTTTTATTGGGTAGAGTTGTAAGTGTGTGACTTTGCTTGGTGAAATTCAATAAAGGTCACCTGTTCTACTTAACATTTTGTAGAGGGACTGAAATTTGGCGAATCGAGAATTTTCAGCCAGTTCCACTGCCAAAATCTGATCATGGAAAATTCTACATGGGGGATTCTTACATTGTTTTGCAGGTATTAACATTCTCCATCTCTCTCTCTCTCTCTCTCTCTCACACACACACACACACTTTTTATATTCTACTGTCTGTTTCCTGTGTTTGCTTTAATTTGTCCTAGAATGAATGACGAATTCTACTGCCTTTCCTGTGTTTGCTTTAATTTGTCCTAGAATGAATGATGAATTCTACTGTCTGTTTCCTGTGTTTGCTTTAATTTGTCCTAGAATGAATGGCGAACTCTTTGTTGGTTTAGTGCATGTTGAAGTATCGGGATTAATATTTCTCTTGTCTATTTATGTATTAGTTTCTAAGCTAAAATGTCTGCATTAATAGATGGTGTCTTGTAGATATCTTTCTTGAAGATAGTATGTTAACCTATTTGGGTTATTATATATTTAATTTTGCTAAGGAGGGACTTCCTTTTGTTTCTTTTCTTCATCTTTTGCTTGTATGCCTCCTTTTCTTTGTAGACAACCCCTGGCAAGGGAGGTGCTTATCTGTACGATATCCACTTCTGGATTGGAAAAGATACTAGTCAGGTGTGTTTTTGGCTTTCCAAACTTCCTCTTTAAGGACCTTGTTCTGTTATTTGTTGTCTTCACATTCGATTTAAGAATTGAATTTATTTTCTCACATAATTGGAACATATCACAGGATGAAGCTGGAACAGCAGCTATCAAAACTGTCGAACTAGATGCAGTTCTTGGAGGACGTGCAGTGCAGCACAGGGAACTTCAAGGACATGAATCTGACAAATTTTTGTCATACTTCAAACCTTGTATTATACCGTTAGAGGGAGGTGTTGCAACTGGGTTTAAAAAAGCCGAGGAGGAAGCATTTGAAATACGATTGTATGTATGTAAAGGGAAACGCGTTGTCAGATTGAAGCAGGTATCACCATATCAGATCTCGTAAAATCAACTTCACAAATACGCAATAATCTCTTCAAATGTGAATCCACCATGAGTCAAGAGCACATGATTATGAGTTTTGCTTGCGCAGGTTCCTTTTGCCCGGTCATCATTAAATCATGATGATGTTTTTATCTTGGATACTGAGAAAAAGATCTATCAATTCAATGGCGCAAACTCTAATATCCAGGAAAGAGGCAAGGCTTTGGAAGTGATTCAGTTTTTGAAAGAAAAGTATCATGAAGGAACATGCGATGTTGCAATTGTTGGTAAGTCACCTGTATTAGAATTTCATGTTGCATTCCTCCTTTCAAGTCCCTATAGTTTTCAACAGGCATGCTTTATCCAGCCATCTTTTATTTGTTTTCTGCAATTCTATTGTTATTATTGTTTTCCTACTACTTATCTCTACATGATTGCTTTTATGATCTAGATGATGGGAAATTAGACACCGAGTCAGACTCTGGTGAATTCTGGGTCCTGTTTGGTGGTTTTGCTCCAATTGGCAAAAAGGTTGCCAACGAAGATGACATAATCCCAGAGACAACTCCAGCCAAACTTTATAGGTATATTGATCTTATATGATTTTGTTTGTGCATCCTAGTAGAATTTGAAGGCTTGAAAATTAATATAGGGTTTTTCCTGTTCTCTACATTTTATTGACAATACATGGAAATGTTTACTTCTGCTCTTCATCAGGTTATGAAGAACATAATTACTTTAAGCTGTCATGTTTTTGTTGCCCTCCTCCCTCACATATATTCAGAACTACAGAACTGGTTATTAAGGATGCTGAAACATTACACTTTGTGATTCTGCATATTAGTTTAAAAAATACAGGGTTAACTCCTTTACACACACTCCTTGTCATCAGCATGGCAGTTATTGGTATGTTCTTGTTGGCATCCAATCAATGTTTAATATGCTATCAATAGTCTGGGATTTGTGTAATCTCTGACCTATTAGTTGATATACCATTTTGTGTTGCATATAGTTTTCTAATGTTATTGTGCACTGTTATTGTTGAAGAATGGAGGCATGCTGCTTTCATTCAATCAATTTTTCATCATTGTAATCTAGCTCCTTATAAGCATCTCTTATTGTGATTTCATGTATTACCCAGCTCTTGATGGTATGGGTAAAATTTTATAGAAATAAATAATTTTAGTAAAATTGCAGTGTTTTTCTTGTGCTGAGAATTTTTCTGTAAAGGTAAGACTCATCTGGTTACTATTAATTTCCATGCTGTCAACATCTCATCAAAATTCAGTTTAACCTTCTATCTTACATTTTGATTGTTGTCCTCAAAGAGTTTGATTCCTTTATTTTGTAAGAAACATGGGCATTTTTAACCTGTTTCTAATGTTTCATGATCTCTCTCTTATCCTCATAAGATACTAAATGCTACCTTGTAATCGTTGCTTCACACAGTATTACTGATGGTGAGGTGAAGGTTGTAGAAGGCGAGCTGTCCAAAGGATTGTTAGAAAACAATAAATGCTATCTCCTCGACTGTGGTGCTGAGATATTTGTTTGGGTTGGTCGTGTAACACAAATGGAGGAGAGAAAAGCTGCCAGTCAGGCTGCTGAGGTAGAGACATGCATGCACTTGTTTGTTTAAACAAGAATATGAAATCCCACCTCCAAGCCTTTTTTGCATGTCTTGTCTATGCAAAAGTATGGGATTTCATTTTTCAAACTATTTTTCAGGAATTTGTTGCAAGCCAAAACAGGCCGAAAGCTACTCGATTAACCCGGCTGATTCAAGGTTATGAGACACGTTCATTCAAGTCAAACTTTGATTCTTGGCCTGCTGGATCTGCAGCTCCTGGTGCTGAAGAGGGAAGAGGGAAAGTTGCAGGTAATGATCACATGCTGAGAGTTAAATTAAGCAACATATTTTTGTGTAACATTATTAAATTTGGCGTGTCTTGCAATGGTAGCTTTGCTGAAGCAACAAGGTGTTGGTCTCAAGGGTATGACAAAAAGTGCTCCTGTAAATGAGGAAGTACCACCTTTACTTGAAGGAGGTGGAAAGATGGAGGTTAACGATTGGCTTCCTTTATTGTGTTTTGGGAATTTTGGAATCTTAGGCTTGTTAAAATCAGTATGTCTTGGAGTATTGAATTCTGTGTGGTTGCAGGTATGGTGCATTAATGGCAGTTCTAAGACTCCATTGCCAAAGGAGGATGTTGGTAAATTTTATAGTGGAGATTGCTACATCATTCTCTATACATATCACTCTGGTGATAGGAAAGAAGACTACCTTCTCTGCTGTTGGTTTGGAAATGATAGCTTAGAGGTAATTTATATTATTTAAAGTTGGGTTTCAGATAAGTGAAAAAAGGACAGTCAATAATAGTGATGTCTCCAAGAAAATAGTGTAAACAGCTGTAGAGGGTTCTTATGCATGTAAAAACAGATAAATTGTACATGTGTCCACTTCTTTGGCATAGTGCATGCATTGTTCTGGTATTAGTGTGAAACAGATGCAGTTTTCTTTTGTCTTTGAAGTTTGAATGTGACTGTAAAAATTCTGGCTCCTGCATTATGTGTAAAGAACCACTACTGTTTGGTACTGCAATTTGACTTTTGTATGTTCACTACCTCCTTCAAATCTTTTCTGAATCACCTAAACTAAGGTGGCTGGATAGAAATGAGTTCGGCTGAGATCTATTTTCTGTGTTTGCTGCCTGGGTCCACATTGCTTTTGGCATTCCTTTTGCTCATCTCCTTAATAGCTAGGTGGGCCCCGGTGACATAGTTGTTGATGTTTGTTCACTTAATCTGGCATATTAGTCTCATTTAAGCTGTCCATTTGATGTAGAGCAGACTGCTTAGCTCAATCAATTAGGCACATTTCCTTTTAGTATTTTTTTTGGCATATGAAAATTTTCATCTGTCTTGTTGCTGTTACTTTTGTTATCATCAGCACCCTGCAGTTTCCTATGTGAAAATATTTCCAAATAAACACTATCCTTATTATTAGCACGTGACTATAAGTTGTGTTATCTTCCCAAATTAGGATTAGTGAGTCACTTGGACCACTATGTCTCTGTAATATATGTGCTGGTTCTTTAGTCTAAAAGGTTAGTTGCTGATGTCACCCTGCCAAGTCATGATGCTGCAACAGAAGTAACATGCCCTTAAATTGATCTTTTCGTTGGTTTAATATTGAGTTTCATGGTCATCCAATCCAGGAGGACCAGAAGATGGCTGCTCGGCTGGCTAATACAATGTCCAACTCATTAAAGGGCAGGCCTGTACAGGTACGATATAATCTGAAGTTAAATTGTGTATATTGCTCCTATGATTTGTATTTAATAGCTGCTTCTTGCAGGGTCGTATTTTTCAAGGTAAGGAACCTCCACAATTCGTTGCACTTTTTCAGCCTATAGTAATCCTCAAGGTACACAGCTTAAAGCCACATTCTACTGTTACAATCTCAATTATAATTGCCATGTTGAATTTTTTCGTTTGGTCAGCTGTAAAAAATATTACTTTGATTCAACTCCTTTTCAGGGTGGTCTGAGCACTGGTTACAAGAAAAGCATAGCAGAGAAAGGATTGTCGGATGAAACTTACACAGCAGATTCTGTTGCACTCTTTCGGATATCTGGAACTTCAGTTCATAACGATAAGGCAGTGCAAGTGGATGCGGTATGTGGTTTGATCATTGAGTGTTCTTTTCTGCTGATTTTTTTTTTTAAATAGTGAAGTCTACTATGAAGATATTTTATTGCATCATGCTTCTTGTATTCACAGGTGTATTCAATGTTGTTTTTGGTTTGTAAGTTATTTGGAGATTATAATTCTTCTATTCACTATGGTCAACATGATAATTTGGAGATCATAATTCTTCTATTCACTATGGTCAACATGATCTGTTACAGTTTTAGAAACATGATGCAATAAAATATAACATGATGCAAAGTTGTTTTCAGTGTGTTTGTAATTTGGTGACTAGTTCTTCTATTCATTATGGTCAACAAAGTCTGGTACAGTTTTAGAAACGATGACCTTTCTCACTTCTAAACAATTCAAAGTTTATCTAGTTTTTCTTTGAAACGTGAAAAGGAAAGAACTTTTTTCAAATTTCTTCAAAAGCATTTCAAATATAATCTTATTATCTAATTGCATCTGTCATTGGTAAAAGAAAAGGAGTGGAACTAACAGTTTCATGGACCCCAATGCATTACTCTATTTCAGGTGGCAACGTCATTGAACTCTGCTGAGTGCTTCCTTCTGCAATCTGGCTCATCAATTTTCACCTGGCATGGAAATCAAAGCACCTTTGAGCAGCAGCAGTTAGCTGCAAAAATTGCTGAATTTTTGAAGGTATTATCCTTTGCGGAATTGTAGATTTTTGGTTTTGTTGAAATATGCTGTCACTATAGGAAGAATGTCAATGGCTTGAAGTCTTGACTACAAATTTGGTTAAAATCCTCTTCTGCCATAGTTGTCTTTTATTTGAACTTCATCTTACTATCATTTGCCTTACTAATTCAGCCAGGAGTTGCTTTGAAACATGCTAAAGAAGGAACTGAAAGCTCAGCCTTTTGGTTTGCCCTTGGAGGCAAACAAAGTTACACCAGCAAAAAGTTTTCTCCAGAAACAGTCAGAGATCCTCACTTGTTCACATTCTCCTTTAATAAAGGTGACATTTCTAATTCTGAATCTTGGCTGATACCCTGTAAGTTCTATTTAATTTTCTTTGAGATAAATCAGATTGAAGCTGGCATCTGAGATTTTGAAGTAGTTGAGATAACATTCTAACTCGGCTTTTTTATGATCATTTTCACTGCTATGTGGACTGCCAGGGAAATTTCAGGTGAGTTCTAGACTTTAAGTGCAGTACAAAATTCTTTCTCTGCAGCTTCTTAGAGTCTATCATGTTCAATTGAGCAGGTCGAGGAAGTTTACAACTTCTCTCAAGATGACTTGTTGACTGAGGATATCTTGATACTTGATACACACGCAGAAGTGTTTGTTTGGGTTGGCCAATCTGTAGACCCCAAAGAAAAGCAAAATGTTTTTGACATCGGCCAGGTAGTGCTTAACCTGTTCCACTTTTGTTAGATTTTTCCTGTCAATGTTATTTACAGTATATTTTCCTTGCAGAAATACATTGAGATGGCTGTGTCTCTGGATGGTTTGTCTCCAAGTGTACCACTGTATAAAGTTACTGAAGGAAATGAACCATCATTCTTCACAACATACTTTTTATGGGATCCCATAAAAGCCACTGTATGTACTGCATCAGCATTATTTATCTTCTCTCAATTTATATTAATTTATTTTCTCACTATTGAGAAATTGTTATTGGGAATAAGAAAATTCAGAATGTCATGAGTGCAAAATTTATAGAGTTGAGGTTGGTGTTGGGCGTGCCTTGCGGACAAATTCCCAGAAGTCTTGTGATTGGGTGGGAGAAGATAGAAAATGTAGTTTGAATTACTCACAGAAGGCTTAGCTTGGTATTTAACTAAGGGCTATGCAGATCCTCGCAGTCAATCCCAACTAGTGTTGACTGAAGCTTGGTTGAAATAGTTGAATTGTTTCAATGTACAAGCTGATCATTGATTGCCTATATAGTTATCTCCAAAGCTTAACACTAACTTATTCAAGCTTGGCAAGTCTTATAAAAAACACACAAAACTGAACGAGTGTAGGTGGAGA
This sequence comes from Populus alba, assembly GCF_005239225.2. NCBI lineage: Eukaryota > Viridiplantae > Streptophyta > Magnoliopsida > Malpighiales > Salicaceae > Populus > Populus alba. The sequence goes on from NC_133299.1 coordinate 5,259,619, forward strand.
AAGTGAGAACTTGAGGCATCAGGAAGAAGCTTGTGGGAAGTTAATCTCCTAGACAAGGACAGAATCACAAGTCTTTTAAATATAGCAATGGGAACAAGATGAGAAGCATTTATTGATAGATTTTAGAAATAGATACTAGTTAGTGCATAGAATCTAGAAAACTGTAGCAGCATGTAAATTTACGGATATAATACAGGCGAAAGGAAAACTGTAATATTGACCCATTGGCAATTGTTAACCTTCTGTTCTCTCTCCAAGACAAGAACATTTTGTTAGAAATAAATAGAACCAAGACAAAAAGACTTTAGTCCCGCCGGGACTTTGGAGCTCGGCATCTGGATGTTTCATTTGTGAAATGGGAAAAAAAATAAGAAAAGGAAAGGAAATAAAGACAAGCACATGTTGTTTGGTCCCTCTAAAGGTTAATGCTTCATTGAAAACTCTCATTGTTTACATTTATGGCGTGTTCAATACCTTATCATTTGATTGCATGTTTAAAAACTTCATCCTTGCATTACAGGTTCAAGGAAACTCATTCCAAAAGAAGGCCGCGCTACTCTTTGGGCTAGGACATCATGTTGTGGAGGTAAATACGTTGCTTAATGCTGGTGTATAACTTGGTGATGGATAGATAATTATGCACCTAATTTTGTTTGAATGCTTCTTATTTAAACTAATAAATTGTCTTTTATTATGAGATGTCTTTATCTTTTACCACAATAATATGATCAGACTTTCCTGTAATCCTGTTCTCCCATGCTCTTTCTCTATAATGTAAGTAGCTTCTTCTGGCTACATTTCTTCTCATCAATCCCACAAATTATGTTGACATTATGTCCTTTGCACTTTTTGTTTTTGTTTTGTTTCCGTTCTTCTCGTTCTTATTCTCTCTATTTTAATTGACGGGTATCCTTTTTTTCCCATATTCCCGACCCCCAATTGCTAGGCATACATATTTTACTGACAGCAATTATCTGGTTATAGGAGACTGTCAGTCGAGAATAGGATTTGCATTCCAAGTTGTCATTTACTCGCTTTTCTTGTTCTCCCTGTATGTGTGAATGAAGTTGTATCTTACATGTGGTGTTGATGTTGACAACAATGTGCATTTTTTTTCAGGAAAGGTCCAACGGAAATCAAGGAGGACCAACCCAAAGGGCTTCAGCTTTAGCTGCCTTATCTTCTGCTTTCAACCCATCATCTGGGAAGTCATCACATCTGGTAAATGAGTTTTTCATACAACAAGAGTTTGATAAATTGCCTTTCATCTTTTTTCTCTGACTCTCTTAGATGTCTGGTTTCTTTCTCTTTCAGTGTTAGCTGCATGTTGCTTGTCTGTATCAGTATCACCCATCTTCACTAATTTTTGGTTTCTGTGTGTATGTGTATTTCTTTATTTAGTGTGCTGCTTCTTTTTTCCTGTAATAAACAATTCTCATATTTTCTGAACAAACCTCCCTGCCAAACCAACTGTAAGGAAGAGTATGGCCCTTTTGTCCTTCACGTTCTTAATAGGACTATGGAGACTGCATTTTACAGTTAATAAAATCTGTGTAATTGACTATTTTGTTTTGCCCCCCCATAATTTCCATAATTCCAAGTCATTTGGTTCTCTTTGAATCGAGTTAGATGGAAATTTGTTGGGCACAAAGCATTGTCTATGCACCTTTTGCGGGTTTACAAGCATCTGTTGCTGATCATTTTTGTTTGTTTTCGCACAGAATTTGCATTTTGATGTCTTGTTCTGACATTAGCTTCTGCTTGTTTGACTTCTGTTTATTTACATGTAATTCTTGCAATTTCTTCAAAGCATGTTTGTATCATAAAAGCCCTTGTACCCGATAATGATGGTTTATCATGTATGTATGTGTTATGAATTCATCCAATGAATCAACTTCCGGCCTAATGAGGTGCATGTGATGTGAGGAGCAGGATAGGTCCAACGGGTCAAATCAAGGAGGAACAACACAGAGAGCTTCTGCTTTAGCTGCCTTATCCTCTGCATTCAATTCATCCCCGGGATCGAAAACTCCCGGTCTGAGGCCATCTGGAACCGGTCAGGGATCACAGAGAAGAGCAGCTGTTGCTGCTCTTTCATCAGTTCTTACTGCTGAAAAGAAGCAAACACCTGAAACCTCTCCTTCTCGTAGTCCTCCCTCGGAAACTAACCTTCCTGGTAAGAAAAAATTGTCTTTTTGCATGTTTCTGATGATTGTATCTTAAATATGAAGAAATAACAGTTGCTTTTAAAATGTCTGTATCTTATTCTGCAAGTGTATATTTTTCTGCTGAGATCCTTCAATTTAATTTGATCTCATATGTGTACATGAGATGAACAATCTAAGACATTTGAAGTTTCAACACTTGTAGCTGAAGTGAAAAGTGAAACATTATTTGAAGCAGAGGGTTCTGAAGGAGTTGCGGAAGTCAAGGAAATGGAAGAAACTGCATCTGTATCTGAGAGCAATGGAGGAGAGGATTCAGAAAGAAAGCAAGATACAGAGCATGGGGAGAGTGATGATGGGAATGGTCAAAGTACATTCTCTTATGATCAACTAAAGGCTCACTCTGACAATCCTGTAAAAGGAATTGATTTTAAACGCAGAGAAGTTGGTCCTATTCTCGATGCTGTTACATGAGTTTGTTTTCTGGATTGGTATTCAGGGTTTATTTTGTCTTTGATTTTTCAGGCATATCTATCAGATGAGGAGTTCCAAACTATTTTTGGGGTGACAAAAGAAGCATTTTATAAAATGCCAAAATGGAAGCAGGACATGCAGAAGAAGAAATTTGATTTATTCTAGAGATCAAGTCCATTGAAGGGAATTATTTCTCTACCCTTTTGTGCTCTAACTCAAATTTCCTCAAATCATTATGGTCTTGACTGCTCTGTTGAAAAACCGTGCTTTCATTGGTGAACCATGCCTGGCTTGTTGCGTCTAGCATTTCACTATTTACTCCTTGATGGAATGTAGCTGTGATTAGTATCGTGATTGGTTGTGATTATGCCTGAAGAGTGAGTTTTGCCCGTGTTTTTTTCACTTTTAATCTACTTTTTCCTCTTTTATTGATACCAGATTGTAGTCTCTGGCACTTGGCAGCACAAATTCTTTTATTTGGTCACAATGTATCTCATCTGTGATTATTTGACTTTTTTTTTTTTTTTAATCTTTTTATTTGTTAAGAAAAAAAGGGTGTACATGGATTGAACTTGTACTCGAGTCAATATTCAGGAATGAAAATTTGTTGTTTGGAACAAGTATGGTTGCGTGCAACGGGTTATTCAGTAAATTATCATCACTGCAATGAAATTCCTTTTAGTCATTGCCATTGTATTGCTTGTTCGTTTCCTTTTTCTTAAATGACGGATCATATCATTATATCAGGCGGGAAAACTAGCACTGCACTATTTCTAGCATTTTACTGCTAGATTAAGATATTATTTGGTTATTACCTCGTAACAAAAAAAATAAAATAAAATTGAGAGATAACATGTTTCCCTATAGGTTTTATTTTAAAAATTATTTTGAAGGTGTATTTATTTTATATTTTTATTTTATTTTATTTTTTATATATATATGTTTGCAACATTAACCTAGCACAACTTAGTCTTTTGTTATATATTTTTTTATTGAATAATGTGGCAATATTTGATAGGTGTATGTAGATTCAACAATTGTAATGAAAGATCCATCCCGCCATGATTTTAAAAATGTTCTTTAATAAAAAAAATTATATAATTTTATTAAATAATTCTAATTATAATTGTATTATTTTTTAATTAAGGTGTATATAAACTGATTCAAATGTTAATAATAATAATAAAAAAAAAAACACTAGTCTTGTGTTTGTTTATTTTTTTGTGTCGTGTCCTAATTATAGACTTGAAAAGTTTTGGGAACACCCTTGTCCTTTGTCCATGCTCTAATAAATGGAACGGTATTTCATTTGAAGGCCTCACTACTCTAGCCCAACCTCGAAAGGGCTCTTTGAAGTATAGTGCCTATTACCCAAAATATGTTGAGCTTCGCTTTGTGTTGTGGGTATAATAAAATTTGATTTTCAAAGTATTTCTTTATTTAAAAATATATTTTTAATATTTTTTAAATTTATTTTTAATATTAGTATATAAAAATAATAAAAATATATATAAAAACTCAACCAATAAACATCTATAAAGAAAAAGTAGTTCGCCTATTTTTTTTATATATATAATTTAGGTGATGACACATCTAGAAATCATTATATCATTATATGAAGCTTAATAACCCAACCACCAAACACAAAACACCTATGAATAAAAACTCAAAAGAAAGAAATTTTTTTTCAAAGCTTAGATCTATATTTTCTAGCATCATTGAATATAAAAACCATTTTCATTAAGTTTATCTTTTAAAAATTAAATTGTAGATACAAAAATCAAAGTAATTGATGACCAAATTTCGATTGTCCAAGAGCTTTTTCTCTTATTAATTTTATTTTATGACTCTCTCTTCTATTTTGACTTTTAAAAACTTAAATGTGACATAAATAAAATTTAGGATCAAAATGCAATAACCACTAGAAAGAACAAGGACAAAAGATGAGAAAAATTGAAACTTGAATCAAATTGAACTTTTTCCCTCCTTGTGTGGAAACGTTTGTTTCTTCATTTATGTTAATTTGTTTTTAAGAAGAAGGAAAAACTCTATTTTGTAAAGTTGGCTGTAAATTTAATATATGAACATTTAATAACACATTAGGTAAGATGGAGAAAACATATCAAAATACACATAAATCTTGGAATCATAACTTAAAAGATGAAACTGAATAGAAATAAAGTTCAATGATAGAGTTGTAAACTTAGCAAAATACTGGGCAAAATGCAGGAAATGAATAGTTTTTTGCGAATGAGTGAATTTTTTTTCAAACCGTAAAAAGGAATAATGTTTTAGTTTTATTTAATAATCATTAATATCTACATTTTATTAGTTTTAGAGGGCTTTGATATTGTTTTGTAGAGTTCATATGTTGGTGTGTGAAATACATGATGTTTCTAGTCGGTCCATGCTCGGCCGAAACCTCAATCTTTTCAAATATTCTTTTTAGCTGACTTGAAATATGCTTATCAGAGCATCTCCAATAGGAAATGTCATATTGAAGAGCTAAATGAAGAAAATAGCTTTTTGAATAGTGTAAATATAGCCTTTTGGATTATATGCATTCTAATGGTAAAAAGCTATTTAGAAAAGCCATTTATATTTTAATATATTTCATGTTAAATTAATTTTAATATAATTATATAAATAATTTAGATATTTTATGTATAATATAATTATGATGTTATTAATTATATAATTAATATGAGTAATTTATAAAAGTAATATAAAATTAATGAAGTAATATGAAAGTTAAAAAATATAATTTAAAATTAAATTTAAAATTTATTTATATGAATATTTTTTATTTTAAGTTTTATATGTTATTGTTAAAAATTTAATTTTTTTAAAAATTTTTTATGTTTTCATAATTTTCAAGTTTTTTTATGTTTTTTTTTTTCATTATGTTTGTTATCTTTCAAGTTAATTAATCCTACTTGTTATTGTTAAGTGTTAGAGGAACTTTAAAAAAGTATTATGAATTGATATCAATTTCATAACAATGTATTTAAAATAACCAAGAATTTTCTACATATTTAATTAAAAATACATTACATAACAATAAATCAATCAAAGTTAATTAAAAATCAAAACCCCTCTTTTGCATAATTTCTAACTTTCTATTTTGAAAATACGCTGCAGAAATTGGATCCAAATTAGAAATATCCATTTTCATAATTTGTTCTTCTTTCTCAATCCTGTCCAATTCTTGTTTCTCTTGACTTTGTTGAATCATCATGGCTTGTTGCTCTAACATAATTTTCCTGTCTTGTTTCTTCTGATCCTCAATTTCAACTAGAGTATCCCTGAATTGTTGTAAGAGATTCGTTACAGTTGCATCCTCAACTTTATATTTTCCTTGTCTACGTTTAAGTCGTTCCTTTGCAGCCTTCTGACCGATTGGTCTATCTTGATAAATTAATGGTTCACTGTCTTCTCCTAAACTAAAAGAATCAGGGGTAGATGGAGTTGATGAAGCCGGACTTGCATTGAGATGACCTTTTTGTTTCTTGTTTGACCTTTGATGTTGACTTGCACGCTCAAATTACCATTTGGGTTCTTTTCTTAAGATAACCCAACAATATTCTAGTTGAAATCGTTTGCCAACGTAAGAAGCATATATTTGCCGAGCATCATTAATCTGGTAAAAAAATAAATTAATTAAATAATGTTAAAATATATGCTAAACAATTTAACATAGAAATGAATATTAACATTACCCTTGATTCTTCGGTCATTCCACTTTGCTGACGATTTTCAATTTGAGTAACAAATCCAACAAATTTACCGACTTCTCTATTTATTTCTTGCCATCTACTTGAGATGCTTATTTGTGAACGATTATTCAAGTTTCCTCCATTCTCTACAAAGTAAGCATGTACGCGAGCCCAGAACTGTTTTGTTTGTTGATCAACTCCTGTAATTGGATCCTTGCTTGTATTTAGCCATGCAGAGACAAGTAAACAATCATCCTTTGATGAGAAATTTTTACTTCTTTGTGATTTTTTTTTCCAAATGGACATTTAAATTCGAGCATGTTAAGTCATTAATTAATTTATTAGAATCACTTGGTTGAGAGAGAATAGTTTCTGACTCACTCATAAGAAAGTTGGTAAAAGAGCTTGGAAAATTTGAATCCATCTACATTAAAAAAAAAAAAAAAAAACTCAAGTTAAAACCTTATTATAAGAGAGTGTAAAAGAAGCTCACATTCAATGTCTAGCAATTTTGTAGTTTTCATACATGCGAATTAATAATAAGCATTACCTTCTACTTGTTCTAACATAACAATTTGATCATTATTTAGAACTAAAAGAGAATCGATATACTGGTTTAATTGTATTTTCAATAAGACAAAATATAATTGACCTCAAATTAAAACAGACAATCAAAAATAAATTTTAAATATGTAACTCTATCTTTTTATCAATATCAACTACCATTATTAATTCCTCTTAATTTTATCAAAGATAACAACATAAATAAAAATTGTCTTCCTTAACCCATATTAAAAACATAAAATAATAAAGAAATAAAACTCATCACAAATATTAAATTAACAACAAAAGATCTAAAAAATCAAGAGATATAAAAATGAAAATAGAAAAAGCTTTTAAACAAGCATACCTTTTAATTTTAGCTAATTAACACAACCGATATTAATAATTAACCGGAGAATAATTGATTTTTGTTTTTTTAAATTTGAGAGAAGGGTGAGGCACAATACAAAAATTTAAAACTACAAGTTTTTTCTTCATGTATTTATAGAAAATTTTTTCTATATTTTTTTTTTTAAAAAAAAGAAGAGCTGTTGGCCAACAGCTATAAAAGTAGTCATTGGTCATTTTGGCCATTTCTATAGTTAAATGTAGAAATGGCTGTTAAGAAAACAAAAAGTCATTTTGGTTATTGGTTTACCTCTTCCGTTGGAATGCAAATAGTAAAGAAATAAAAGGTAAAAGTCATTTGGCTCTTCATTTGGCTGCTCCATTGAAGCTGCCCTCAATAATCAATCATCCCCTCTCTTTGCAACCCCCCTAAAAAAAAAAATGAAGAGTAAGACAGAAAAAAAGAAAAGCATGCACATATCTTTTTTTCTTTTTTCTTTTTGTTACACCAATTTTAGTGGACATAATAAGTAACACGGAGCCCTTCCCACGGTGTCGTTTATAAATACACTTCATATAAGGTATGAATCTGAGTCCTTTTCAAATAGCTACAAGCCCAATTGATTTTAGCTCCTCCTATGAAAAATAAATTTTAAATCCTCCCGGTTAAAGCCCATTTCTGTATACAAATCTTTTTTGTAAGTTTCATTAAAAGGTTTTTTTTTCTCTACCAAGATAATTGCTATGGAACCACTTATACATACTCTTAATTCAAAGTTAGCTAACTTGATTATTGATTAGTAGTTGCTATTAATTATTCATTACCCTTGCACAATTTTTTTTTGCAACTAGTTACAATAGTTTTAATTCTTTTTTTGGCAATTTAGTTACAACCAGACGTTAGTTCATGCTGCTGGGCATATTATTTTTTAAGTGAGGTAAGTGTGTTTTAAAGAAAGAAAAATAAAATTAACTACTCAAGTTATAGACATGAGTATGTCAAATAAGTTGGTTTTATTTTAATTATATGATAAAAATGACATTAAATTTTTTTTTTAAAAAAAAACAATCACGATAATTAAAAAAAAAATTTCAAAATTTCAAAATAATATAGTTTAGTTTTCAGCCAAGTCAACTTGAGCTAGCATGATAGATATGTAATCTTAGGTAATAAATGGCTAGCTAACCTAGGTTAACTCACAATCCATGTCATGAGATCAATATAACTCTATATAAAAAAAATTCAAAAAAAACCACAACTTTTTTTTTTTTTTTAAATAACCAATGTCCAAAGATGTCAATCATTGTTAAGTTTTCAAACTTGTGATCCGAATCATTAGATTAGAGTACTATACATATAAAAATCATGAAACTCAAATCCCCAACCAATCAAATATTGAAGGATAAGATCAGAAAAAAATTATACAAAAGGATCCAAAACTAAAAATTTCAATTAAAAAAATAAGAATAAAAAAAAAATAGAGGACAATTATAAATTTCCAATTGAAAGGTGAAATTGAAAAGAAAATCACTTTAACAAAAAAAAACAAAAAAAATCAAAAGAATGAGTACCAAATTAGAAAAAATAATATATTATAAATTTGAATTGAAGGATGAAATTGAAAACAAATAAAACTTTTACAAAAGGACCAATTAAAAAAATAAAAAAATTAAGGATCAAATTGGAAAATATAATATATCATAAATTGGGATTGAATGATGAAATTGAAAACAAATAAGACTTTTACAAAAGGGCCAATAACAAAAAAAATAAAAATAAAAAGAATGAGGACCAAAGTTGAAATATCAATAACTAAGAGGACAATTTTGAAATTTTAAATGGCCAAATTGATTTTTGAGAAGAGGAGAAAGAAAAAAGAATAAAAAACCCCACTGACGGCAATTCTTCCCACAAACACCACCACATGCCACCCAAACAAGAAAAAAAACACCGTAAAGATCTCAATGACACGATAAAAGAGTGTTTTTGGCCATCGGAAGGCACCGTATGAGCTGTTAGAAGTCCACAAGCGCATCTCACCTGCCAACAACCTTTTCATTTAAAATGTATTTTATGTTAATTAAAAGATCAAATTGACTTTAACCAACTTAATAATAATATAAAAATCAGGTGGAAAATACAAAAAACATCATTGGACACCAACCTTTATTTTCTTTTGTCCTTCGAGGATATATCAATCATTTTATTGTGTTTGGATATTTAAAATAATAAAAAAAGTTCTTTGATGCAAGTTTTAAAAGATTTCAATTTTAAAGATAATTTAGTAATTGTATTATGCCAAAATAATAAAAAGAAACATATTCAACGCTAGTTAATTTTATAATGACTAATGATAACTTTTGTTCTGTTAATAATATTTTTTGTATTTAATAATTTTTTAGTATTGAATATAGAGCTCTAAAACCTAGATTTCCACCTAAACTTCTATCCCTACCTCTAATTTATTTGAGATTGTAGTAGCAGTTGCAGTTCAAAGTGCTTTTTAACTTAGAAATGTATTAAAATGATGTTTATTTATTTTTTAAAAAATAATTTTTAAAATGAACATATCAAAATAATATGAAAATATATATATAAAAAAATCTTAAATAAAAAAATTAAAAATAAAAATAATATAATTTCAATCATGTTTCCAAATAAATTCCTGTTCGAGTTTGATAAATTATTTTGATAGCATTACGTTCTACCTAACAATGATAAATAATTCAGAGGGCTTTGATAACATTATTTAGAAGACAAAAAGCCATCACTTCATATAAATTTATCTCTCATTGACGTGGCACATGTTGGATTGATTTGTGCTGGTGTTTTTCTCCAATATGGATAAACAAGCCTTGTACATCTGATGGGTCCTAGTTCTGGAGCCTATACATCAGTGGAAAGATCCTGACCAGAGATGCACCATGTACATTTAATGACCTGTTTATTTATATATTTTAAAAATATTTTTAAAAATTATAATTTTATTTTTATTTTTTATCAACTTCAAATTAATATATTTTTAATATTTTTAAATCATTTTAATGTGTTGATGTTAAAAATAAAAAAATTATTAACATATATTTTAACACGAAATATTATTTAAAAAACAACTACAATCACACTGTAAAATACATTATTAATTACCCTAGCTAATCACCCGCCTCTAGGCTGTTTAGTGATTATAAAATGAGATAAGCCTCATAGCTGGGGATGCTTTATAATTATACCTTTTTCATGGCCTCTTATGCTCTTAGATTATTATTACACCCTTTGTCTAATCTCCTGTTCTTCCCACGGTTTTATTTTTTATCAGCTGCTTCTTAAACCCTTTGGAAAGATCCTATCGAATTCAGAGAGGATAAGAAAGGGGGCCCTCTTGCTGCTATGTACTTAATATATGGACCATATGTGAAAAGGGAGTGTGATTATACACACACACACACAAATTATTCTGCCTAATCTTTTATATATATGCGACCAAAAGTCGAGGAGGTCCACATACGTGTAATCTTTCAAAGTCATTGTCGTTTAATTTTGGAAATTCACCCACTATGCTAATATTTGGGTTTCACATGCATGGTATATAATTGGTCCTAATGTGATCAATTGGCACAATAGTGGCCATTGATGCAATTTTCTTTTGAAACCAATGATTATGAACATGATTTTTCTATTAATTGAGATTAGCAGCAATTAAGGGTTGATATCAGTTACGAGTATATCTCTGCTTGCATGCATGTTACCCCATGATGCAAGCCTTGTTAGGTTTCACATGTTGCATTATTAGGCTATATTTAGCTTGTTTAATTGGTAGTTTACATTGATTAAAATCTCCCCGTGATAATTCAATGTTCTAAATCATGTGTTCATGTGAGGGAATAGTCCCCTCGCAAGACTCACACAGCCAGCCACCCTTGGAGGGATTCGTTTTCTTCTTGTAGAAATTCAATTACGTGCCCACATCCTTTGGAGAGTGACCTAACAAAATCCCAAACAACGAATTAAATAAAGCAAACTATAATACACTACAAAGTTGAATCGCATTGATTTTGAAGTAGATAGAGATAAAGAATATATATAGAGATGCTTTGTTGTGGTTTGATAATTAGCGTGTTTGAGAGTGTGGTTGAGGTTGTTTTTCAAAGTGTTTTTCACTCAGAAAAGCATGGCAATAATATTATTTTATTTTTTAAAAATTATTTTTGAGATCAACACATCAAAATGATTTGAAAACATCAAAAACATATTACTTTAAAGCAAAAAAAAAAAATTCAAATTTTTTTGAAAAACGCTTTTGGACAGCAATGCCAAACACCCCCTAATCTTCACTCGTGAAAAAAATTGTATCCTAATTATTGATGGGATGTTCTAGATAACATTTATAGTAGATTAATGTCGGTGGGTCAAAAAAGAATGAAGCACATACTTTAGCTCATACCATAAGGCCATGTTTAGCAGTATTAAATTAATTGCATACAATATACATGTAGTTTGTGGAGCGGCTTTCATGGCTACAAAACTATAAATGAAATATTTTTATTATTTTTTATATATATCTGACAAGTGTAGTTTTTGACCATTTTTGTTTCGTACTTGAAGGTACGTTTTTTTTTATTAAATGAAGACAATTTTTATTTCATAAAATATAATTAACAAACATATATACCTTACTTATTTTTTAAGGTCTTCAATATTTTCTTTTACTTTTGTTAGTTTCTATCTCCACTTTTAAACGTTAAAAATAAAAAGTGGGTAGAGAGCATAAATATTGTAAATGACTTGTTTAAAACTCGATTAAAGGGTTCTAATCAACATGAGTTGTCTCCCTTAACTAAATCGAGAGAATAGACTCATTCCTGTGAAACTACAATAGGTGTATTTTCCATCATTTTCTTAAGAAGAAAAATGAGACAATTTATAACGTGGTGCAAAATCTTGGTGCCAAGGAGATGCAATGCTATGGGACCATAAGAAGAAATCACAGCTAAGCAATGCTATGGTTCATTCAAAATCTTTCATGTCAATGTCAAAAAGGAAGGTGGAGCCCTAGTCCGATGCCTCTTTTCAGAAGTCATAACTACAAGTTTAAGAGTTCGTGTTCATTTCCTCCTCTCATAACACAATAGTTGTGGCAAAAAAAAAATAATAAAAAAAAAAAAAAAAAAAATCACCTTGTGTCCCTGCACCTTTAAGTTTTAGTCCTATTCACCCTTTTTTTTTTTTTGTTCATATCAGTCCTTTTACTTAAACTATTAAGACATTCTAATCCCTTCATCCCTTTTGTCGCAAAGATATGTTAGTTTAACCTGACAAGGTCGTCAGTGGCTTTCTACACCAAAAATTATATATAAAAATATTATTTTAAAAAAAAAGCTAGCAAGTTATCCTTGCAAACCTTAAAGCATGTTTATTTTAAACTTTTCAATTTTTTTAAAGAGCAAGATATATAGTTTTAATTATTATTTTTTATCATTTTTCGTAAAAATAATGTCATAATTTATCTTCATAATCTTAGGCTAATATATTTGAATTTGATATGTTAAAATTTGATCAATTTAATTATATCATTGGGTCAAACTATTGGATGTTACAATTCAAATAGATAAAAGGGTTAAAATGCCTCAAGAGTTTATTCAAAGCCAAAACATGAGGATCTGTTTGTTTTTATGTTTTAAAAAATATATTTGAAAAAATTTAAATTTTATTTTATTTTTTATTTACTTTAAATTAATATTTTTTTAGTGTTTTCAAATCATTTTAATATGTTGATATCAAAAATAATTTTTTAAAAAATAAAAAAAATATTATTGACATGTATTTTTAATATAAAAAATTATTTAAAAATTAACTATAATCATACCACAACTCGAAGTAGAGGGATCAATATGTCTAGAATTTAATAGTATATTATTACAAAATGATTTTTCGCCCACTTGCTTTCTTCTTCCACAGAATCTGCCATCTTGAGTTTTGCTTGACAAAAGACAAACATCGTGTGTGATTGTCTATCCTCTAACTAAATTAAGTCGGCCGGAATCCGAATACTACTTGACAATGTTCAATATCTCATTCATCTTAAGCCAGCTTTGCCACATACATTTTATATTTTTCACATGAAAAGACATGGTTGTTCTTCATTCCACTTAAACTACCTTATTAAATTGGGAACATATTTATAATTTTTAATTTATTACCGATCAATCTTCTCTTCTTCTCCATGATCTCCACAATTCAAATTTAGATATTTTTACATCATTGTCTTGTCATCCTTATCTATTATGTTAAAATCTATTTATTATTTCTATTTTATTAGGGAATTGGAGAAATTTTTTTTAGGATAACACTCCAAACAAAAAATATGCAATTTTTATTCGAAGACTAACTTGCTTGGTGATGTATGATTTCTTGTAAATCATGTTGATGAATGTGTTAGGATTCACCAATCACAGCAAACAGTATCTATGCCTGGAAGTCTTCCATTGGACAACTTCCTCTATGGGGTCCCACCAACACTCCCACCTCGCATCCAATCAAAGAAAGGACAGTGATGTCAATGTGTGAATTCCGTGAGGAAACGTGGCATTGTTATTGGTTGTCGGTGACCTTGCCCTTTTTTTATTAATGGGTGAATAAGATTTAACAAGGACTTTGCACTCTGTAGGTGATGGTGATTAAGCATCCTAGGGTAAAAATTTTAATAGCAATTTCGTATATTAAATTACCCATGTCAAGATTGGAGAGAGATCATTAGAAACTCTATTTAATTTCACGATTTTTTTTGAATTCATGTATCACAATAATTGTAATTAATGAATATTCTCCTTCTATTTTTAAATCAAAATGGAATTAGTACTCATCTAATAAAGGGTTGTTTAGGAATGTATTTTCTAAAAATTTAATTGTTTCTATATATATTTTTATGTTTTTTTTTTTAATTATTTTGAACAAAGGATAAATGATAAATGGATTTTATTTGTGGTCAGGAAACTTGGATGGCAACCTCCAATCTCCAAAGGATAAATGATATAAAAATTCATGAAGTGAGAGAAATAACAAAAACGAAGCATCCAATGGAATTGAATAACTTTATGGACTTCAACAATCTTGCCTAGTTTGAATTACTATGCAATTAATTTACGAACTCCCTTTTCATGATGATCCTGATTTACATCATCTTTTTATCCCATAAAAGTTAATTGTTTTGGTAAATAGATCAAACCCTACAATGATTGCTTATTTTGCTTTCCACGCGATCAAGGAAAGAAAGGTGCTTTGTTATATTGGTCATTTTCATGAAAGCAAATTGTACATAGCTAGGACGCTAGAGGACGATGAGGTATGGACCTTGTCCCATGGCAGGCCCCTCCATGCTTTCCCCAGGTAAAAAATAATATGGCTATGATCTCCATCATCGAATTACTTTGAAGGTAATTTGATAGCAATATGATGTTGAGATTTCGGAACCCAGACAGCAACAAAGAACTCTTGTCATCTATTAGACGTCTCACCCTTCTCTAAGGGATAAAATTTGCACAACACTGTTCTTCCATGGTGAAAATGTCACGATTACGCTTTTATGACTGTTCGATAGGACGAACACTTTGGCCATGTCGGCCATGGCATCGATCCAGCAGGAAGAGAGCTTGGATCACCTTCAAAATCACGAGTAAAATATTCCACAATTGAGGCACCATTGTGCTTGTAAAGTCTTAGAACTTGTTTGTTTTTACGTTTTAAAAGTGTTTTTTAAAAAAATTTAAAATGTTTTTTATTTTTTATTAACTTTAAATTAATATGTTTTTAGTGTTTTTAAATCATTTTAATATGTTAATATCAAAAATAATTTTTAAAAAATCAAAAAACATTAATAACATATATTTTAATAGAAAAAATTATTTAACTCTTTAAAACAATTAGCACTGAAATATTCAATCAGACAGCAGAACTCACAAACTGCAAAGAAAAACCAGGTGTCATGGCATAAAACACCCCTTATGCAAGGGTGTATGCACAAGGAAACCTTACACAACACGAGCTTGACACCTTGCAGATCTTTACTTCGGTTATCCTAGATAACTACAGCTCATGATTGCGGATTGAAAAAATAATTAAAATTTTAAAAGAAGATTTTTCTATGAAACCCATGTAGAATTGTGGTGACATTAATTAAATAAAAAATTTTAAATTCATAATTAAAATAAAATATAGACCGCACCACCATGCCTTTGTACAGAAACAAACCACGGCTAAGAATGATAAGTCATAAAAGGGAAGCGAATGAAGCCAGGTCCTTGGCATTGCAGCCTTAAAAAATGGAAAAGAAAAAGATCAGTATTGGGAATAGCATTTGGCACGCACTTTTTTACTACTACCCAGCTCATTTAATTCTTTCTCCCCTTTTTTTTTTTTTTTTTTTTTTTTTTTTTTTCTAATGCCATGCGAAGACATTTACTAGCAAGCAACCGGCTAGGGTTTTTTTGATCTCACAAGGGTTGGTTTGGGTTAAGGCAAGAGCTGGCAAAAGTGAAAGGGAAGAAGGTGCTTGAATGATACGTTTTAATGCTTTTCATGCCTTGAAACAAACCTGAAGAAGAAGATCACAAGCATTCGGGGTTTAATCAATGTGTTCACATCTCCCTACGCGTGGTTGCTTCACATTCTCTCCATGACTCTCTCTCTCTCCCCCCCCTCTCTCTCTCATTATCTTAAACTTTAATTTATTTATCTAGAAATAAGCAACAAATCCCTTTTGGGGTGGACGGATCCATTCTTTACAAATGAGTCAATTGTGGAGGAAACATTAGCGTGCATAATTAAGGGTTATTTATTGCATCCTTTTTAGGTAATTAAAAACCAAGCTCATGGATAAATTATTCACAAAAAACTTAGGAATATAATAAAGTTGACCGTGAATATCATTTTCCCTCCACAAATTCACTCTAATTTTTTTTTTTTTTGGTTTTGTAGATTTGAATCGGATAAAATATTAAAGAAAACAAAGTTTGCCTTACCTCCAATATAGTTTATTGCATCGTGAAGTTAACTTCAACCACAATAAATCAACGCTACGCTATGGTTTCCCCCTCCGTAATTTATGAACTCTTTAATTGCTTGTTCATACCATAATTTGAATGAATGGTATGAAATTTCCAGCAAAACCCACAATCTTTCCTCACAAGATTTCTAGTTGGTAAAACTCGAATTTCATTCACTTCTATATTGTAATTGATTAGATAAACATGAACTCAAGGGAGTAACTGAAATTAATTATTAAGGTAGATTTATATTGTAAAAGCGTGTTTGGTAGCGGTTGCTTTTCAAATAGCTTTTCATGCCGAAATACATACCAATGATGTTTTTTTATTTTTTAAAAATTATTTTTGACATCAGCACATCAAAACGATCCAAAAAGTACAAACCAAACTTAATTTTAACAAAAAAAAAAATTCAAAATTTAGGCAAAACGCAGGTGCAAACGCAGCACCAAACGCTGCCTTAGAGATTAAGATAGTGATCGGAACATTGTATTTCAAAAAGATAATTTTTTTTATTTTTTTATATTATTTTAATATTTTTGTGTCAAAAAATAATTTTTAAAAACTAAAAAAAATTATTTTTTTAGAAAATGATATTTCTGAACACTATCTTAATTTCTAAATCTACAGTGGATTTAATTAGTATTATATAATCTTCTTTGGCCTGTACAAGACAAAATCATGATTGGTTAATTTGGACAATTTCTTGTACTCTTTGCATCCTTCTGATATCAAAATAATATAAAATTAGCATTCCCATTCCAGAAATTCAATAATATTTTCAACACTATCATTTACACGTAAGAAACAAACCTGCTTGTGGATTAAGAAACACAACCATATATATATATATATATATATATATAAGAGAGAGAGAGAGAGAGAGAGAGAGAGAGAGAGAGAGAGATATGATTATGCAATTTCTGTTCTAAAAAATAAAAAAATAATAATCTATTTCTTCTTTGTAATCTGCTGATTAACAATCGCTATAAACAGAAGATTCTACTTCCCATGAACATATTTGCCTTATAATAATTGAGTTAATCATCTCAGAATTACTATTAACCCCGAGTTGGATTATACTATAATTATTCCACAAAGACAAGTTTGAGCCAGTGAGTGAACTCATACCCGGGATTGACTCGGTCGCTGTAATCAAGTCAATAATCTTCAATATATGCACCTTGCCGACGAGTTGAGTTAATATCCCTGACTCAGTAACTGAGCTCTTCTTCTTGTGTTGCATGGCTGCTCGAGCGATCTCAGTTAACATTGCGCTAGACAATCTCCGAATTCCCCGTGCTCCACCCATCAAGATCGCTGAGTTAACTTGACAATTAATCTGAGTTTGCTCCGAGTTTTTCCTGTGATGCTTGCTTGAACAACTTTCTTGTTTAATTCTAATGTACACCGACTCTGGACTCCGGTTCCTTACTCGGCCGAGTGGGTCTCTGAAAAAAACCACTTTTTTCACGTCCACTAACATTACATGCTTAAAGTTTCTCCTAACTCGACCGAGTAACATTGGATAACAAGCCCATCTTCTCAAACTCATTGGCAAATGATCTAAAAACCCAGCAAGTGAATTTTCCGGGTCAAGCTCACTCGCTTCAAAACCCACCACTGAGCCATAACTCAACAGAGTCAACTCACCCTCGCCCTCCCCCGACTCACTGAAATTGCCACTGCCATCAGCTCTAATTCTCTTTCCCCACAGAGGCTCACCCATCTGCTTCTTCCCACTCTTAAAAAACTGACCCACGTCAAAACTCGACGCCGACACGGAGTCATGACTCGTTCTATTCAATTGTTTGTAGTAATTAACAAGTTTCAAGAACGAGTCATTCTCTTCTTGAATCAATGATTCAAATCTTGTAGCGAATAAAGAGGAAGGAAAGAGAAAGACAGCATCAGCTCTTGCTGTGAGACCTGAACGATGCAAGACTCTTAAAAAGAGTCTAAATTCAGCCTCATTAGTCTCTTCCATTACATGAGCAACAACAAGATCACTCATGGCTCTAGTCCCACGCCTGTAAAGCTTGCCCATTCCTTGTAAAGCAAATAAAGAACGGAACTTTTCACTTCTTTTATCATCTTTTGGCCAAAATGTTCTTGAAAACATAGAGAAGTAACTGGTTTTGGTGGGTTTAAGCTTGTTTTGAGGCTTTTGAGACAAGAATCTACGTGGGGTTTTGTTGATACTAATGGTGGTGGACGGGTTGGGGATTGCGGGTTCAAAAGTTGAGAGAGTGAAGAGAAGGAGGGTGAGGAGGAGTAAAAGAGCACAAATCGAGATGGTGGATTGAGTCTTCGTGATTATGGGGTTGTTTGAGTTGGTCCTTTTAATTATTTTTGATGAGTTACTGTTGGGAGTAGCCAGTGATGGGGTTGATGGAGAGGAGGGGCAGAATGGAGCAGTGGCGTCGGCGGCGGTGGAGGAGGTGTCTTCAGGGAAGAAGACTAGGAGCAAGCCCATGCCCCAATTTTCACTGTTGTTTTTGCAGCTTTTGGCCTTCGCCATGATTCCCATTTTCGTTTCTCTTTCTTGATCCCTCCCCTCTTTGTGTGGTTTTGAGGACTTTGCCTCGCAAGCTTTTTAACACGTTTTTAACTCTTACTTTTGCTAGCCTCCAAGGGCAAACCTCGAAAATGCCCTCAACCTATGTAGTTATTCTAATTTTGTATCTAAACAAAA
The DNA here is from genome assembly GCF_005239225.2 of Populus alba. Classification (NCBI taxonomy): domain Eukaryota; kingdom Viridiplantae; phylum Streptophyta; class Magnoliopsida; order Malpighiales; family Salicaceae; genus Populus; species Populus alba. The sequence goes on from NC_133299.1 coordinate 5,278,599, forward strand.
CTTCATATCAATCTTATCCTCCAAGTAGACTTTGTTTCGGAAAGTTTCAATTAAGTATTGATTCCATTCAAATTGCACTATTTTTTTAAAATAATAAATGACCCTTTTTCTTAAGAAATTTAACATTTTTTTTTAATAATTATAGTTAAAGGCTTCAATTGAGATATCAAGATTATTAAGATATAATTTTTTTTAAGGTTTCCTTACTCTAATGAATGATTATTTTGCCTGTTTGATATTCCATGTATTGTTTTTAGAATGTAATCTTCCTGATCAAGAAAAGGAAGATTTCCGACTCTTGATATTCTTTCTTGTTTTTGTTTCCTTAAATATTAATATGTAATGCGTGACTTATCCTTTCTTGGATTAATGTTAACTAGAGATGTTTATTTTCAGTTTGGTTTAATTTTTATAAAAAAATAACTAAATTGAAAAAAAACCACCAAATTGAAACTGGTTCAAACCGAATGGTTTTAGTTTGGTTTGGTTTTTAGGACAAAAACCAGTTTAAACTGGTTTGACTCAGTTTTTTCAGTTTTGGCTCGGTCTTTTTGGTTTTGCTCAGTTTTTTTCCAGTTTGACCCAGTTTTTTTCTTGTTTTTTGGTTTGGGTTCGGTTTTGTTTAGTTTTTTCTGGATTCAAGTTGTAAAATCGAACCGAACCGATCGGTTTTTTCAAAATATTAATCGGTTTTTTTTAATGATTTGATTTTTTCAATTATTTTTTTTATTTTCTTAGTTTAAGCAGTTTTTTTTTTTTATTCCTTCTCACCACCCCTAATATCAACTCGAAGAAAAACTATGATCATTGTTTCAGTACTGTGATTTACTTCAATTGAGATTGGTGAAACCAAATAGTTCATACTTTTCTATGTTGTTCATCGGTTGGCTTAGGTGTGGTATTTTTCATTTTAATTTTTTATTATAGTTCTTTTGAAGATCTATTCTTATTCTATGTTTTGTTTTTTATATACTTTTTTTCCAGCAGTTTCGATTACTATATATGGATAATTAGATAATTTTGTATTTTAAATTCTTTATCCAATCACCTTACGAACTCAAACGAATAGATATAATATATATAATCATTCAATTAAGCAATACAAGAGATTTTTCTAATTTTTAGACTTAGATAGATAGTGTTTTTTGAAAATTTATACTGGAGTTTAAAATTCAAATTTGGTCAAGTATTATAATTTTTAACTTCATGTAACTAGAGTCTCAAGAAGTGTCAAAGGGAAACTATTCAAATTTGTATTTAATTTTTATTTGTGAATTGATCGTTATTTGTGATTTTTTTTATAATCTTTTTATTTTATAATAGCAAATTAAATCCAATAAAAAAAAAATGCTAAATAGGCAGATAGAGGAGAGAAGATAGAAAAAAAAATAAAAAAAATATCAGAAATACACCAAAACTCTATTTACGACATTACTGATATTATCAAAAAGATCCCAATAAGGTAAATTTAACAACACCTAAAAACACCACCAACAGGAACTCGAATGGGCCACACTTGCCATTCAAAAGATGCACAAGTGGCTCACTTGTCTAGGCAATAAGTGTGCCCCACTTGGGTTATTATTGGTGACCTTTTCTTGGTATTATTAGATTATTTTATTAAGATTTTTAAAATAACACTAATGATATTATAATTAGAGCTTTAGTGTGTCTCTGGAATCTTTTTATTTTCTTTCTCTTTCCTCTCTCTTGCTGACTTAATATATTTTTTGGATGTCGCAATTTTAAATAGCGACAAGCTATAAATGTCACATTTTCCAATTATAACATGTACAAGCTATGCTATTTCATCAGTTTTTTTTTTTTCATCTATGATGTTTCACCAATATATTTTTTAATGTGCTAATAACCAAAAATACCTTCCAAATTTAGATTAAAAAAAACTAAAACAGCTCAGTGTTGTGCTATGCTCTATAAGAGGAAACAACATGGATTCACATGATGTTTCCTCTATTTTTTCAATCCTTTTTTATTTGAGTCTTCAACTTTTATTTTTGGTTAGATCCTTTTTCATTATATTAGTTGGAATTGGGCTTTGTTATTCATTTTGGTTGGCTTGGAATTGGATACTCGTGATGTCAAGAAACAAAACCGACTCTCCATTGATGCTTAGTTTGGCAAAATTAAATTAAATTAGCAAATTTTAGCATATGACAAGTATTGACCCTTTTTTCTTGAAAATATTAGGGGAGGGGGGAATTGTGTGGTCAAGGGAGAGATTCAACCTTTTATTTTTTTGGTTCCTTAATTGTTTTTCTTTTCAATTCGATCATTTCATATGGATTTTTTTTTATTAGATTGGACTTGATATTTTTTTTGTTGTCTAAAAATGAGGATCCTACAATGTAAAAAAAAATTTCAAACCATGTTTGATGCTTAATTTTGCAAAATAAAATACCATTTTATTGATCTAAAAGCAATTTAAGGATTGAAGGATCAAATTTAAAACCAAAAACAATTTTAGGAATTGAAAAAGATGGGCAAGCTAATTTGGCTTACGTGTGTGAGAAGAGGTTGTCACGCTTTAGTGGCTTGTGCAACCTTTTTGAGTGCTTAATACCATTGTTCGTGGTTATGTTAGAATCATCACAATGAGATCTTTCTAGAGGTAGAATGTGTGTCCATAACGGAGTGATGGTGAAACTCCGATAACTTTTTGTTTTCCTCTCTCTTTTCTCTCTCTTCTTTTTGGAATTCGTGTTGGTCTCCCAAAATTAAAAAGTGTCTTGTCATTTTGTTTTTATATTAAATTTGGTTCCTTTTTTTTGATTGCTATTTGTTTTAAATTCTTTTTTTGAATTAATTTTTTTTTCAATTTCATCCCTCTAAATTTGGTTTCATTAAATTTTTATATCATATTTGATCATTATTCTTTTGATTACAATTTATTTTGTTTTGGATTCTTTTCTTAATTGATTTTTTTTTTCAATTTCTTCCCTCAATGTTTGGTTTCATGTTAGTTTTATATCAAATTTGGTTCTTATTATTTTGATTCTATTTGTTTTTATTTTGGATCATGTTTTTGAATGATTTTTTTTTTTCAATTCCATCCCAAGTATTTGGTTGATTGGTAATTTGGCTTCATAATGTTTTTAGATTTGCCTTCATGATCTGAGTCATGTGTTTGAAAGATTAGCACGAGTTGGCCTTGGTTTTTTTTCAATTGATTTTTTTTTTAATTTCATCATTCAATATTTGGTTAATAGGAATTAAGCTTCAATTTGTTTTTTGTTGCTTTAATTTGATTATCCCATTCTTATTTAATTTTTTCTTTGTTTTCGAATAAAATTATGAAAACCTTTTAAGAACATTGAGGGATATTTTCACAGTGTTGGCAAATGTTCATATTTTTATTAATCATTGTCATTTTTATAGTTTGGCTTATTTATTGCATTCCTTTTTTTTTTTAATAATTGTTTTTAATTAACCTAGCTTATTGAACTCAATCAAGTCAATAATCCAAACTTCAAAATTTTTTATTTATTTAAAAATGCTAACATTGTTTGAGCATAATTATTTTATGTCAGAAAAAATTTGACTCGGTCACAGTATAGCCTAAGCCACAATCTAGTGAAACACTACAAATACTCTTTCGAGGATGTAAACCTTCTAAATAAAGATTGAAACATTATAATTATTAAACCTATTTATTAAAATAAAGTTGACATGAATTGGTCTTACTCCATCCCCTTATCATTAGACTTTTAATATTACTTTTTATATAACTAATTTTTTGTTAGTTCTTGAAATTTTAAGTTTCATCATTGAATTTTTTTTTTCATTTCATTCTTGCAAGTTATATTTTCATGGTTTTATAGGCAGGGTCGATTTCGATTTGCATGCTATATGAGATGTGTCATAGAATATTCTAATATTAAATTAAAGATCAATATTATGAAATATAATTCTAAGATATTGTTAAGAAAATTAAAAGATGAATGGCCAAAATTAACTTGAAAAAAATAGCCTTCAACCCTATATATTAAAATAAAGCTGACATTAATTGGTGTTACTCCATCCCATTATCATTAGACTTTTCATCTTACTTTTTATATAGCTGCTTTTTTTAGGTTCTTGAAATTCTAATTTTCATCATTGAACTTTTTTTTTTCCCATCTCATTCCTATAAATTTATGTTTTCATGGTTTTATATGTCATATAATTAAATAAAAAAAGAAATTTTAATCTAAAAATTATTAAATTTAAACATGTATGACTTATATTGCGAGTTTGGTTGATTCACTCAAGTTCACTTTGAATTTTTTTGATTGAGTGTTGCTTTTCTTTAATTTTATTCCTTTAATATTGAGTTAATTGGAGAATAGGTTTTTCAAATTTTTTTTTTTGAAATTATCCCTACAAATTTCGCAGGTAAACCCGAATTGATCTATGAATCCAATATCTTTTTTGTCTTAATATTAGATAAAAATATCATTCAATAAGCATGATTAAAATGTTTCGATCTTTATCTAACTTATGATTTTTTGCTTTAGTCTTTATTTATCATTAATAGTTTTTTTAAATATTTATTTTAATATATATATATATATATATAATTCTTGATTTATTTGATTAGATATATGCATAAGTTTTTTTGATTTTTTATTAGGATTTTTTTATAATAAAAAAATGTTGAAAAAGCATGCATATTTATTTACTTTTGCTAAAAAAATATATATATTATCCTACCCGTTGATAACGCGTGGTCGAATAACTAGAAAATAAACTAAATGAAGAAGTGGATTCATTGTTACCTTTACCGTGGACAAAGAAAACAAATGCATTTGGCCATAATTTTTCTTTCTAGTTCTTGTCCTTGAAAAATTATATAATAAATAGTTAATTTAACAACATATATAAATTTGTTACTAGAAAAAATACTGCCGACATTTTGGATGTGATTCGTCAGGATCAAATAGCTGTATTATAAATCCTGCAGGGTGTCCCGGCTAGAAGACACTAAGATGTGGGGACTTCAAGAAAATTCGAAAGCTTCTGCAATCCATGGTTCTGAAACTGGCTTAACGGGTTAATATAAGATTTGGTCGATCTGAAACTAGAATCAGGTTGGATTGGAGAAAAAATAGAGAAAGAAAGAATTTAGTGTGACCTGGCGACCAGGTTGACACGGCAAGACCCGATTGCAAACCCATTGATTTTTATTGTTTTTTGTTTTGTTTTCTTAAAACGACATTGTTTTGATTTTTAAAATTTTTTTTTTTTGACCCGATCAAAACTCAGAACCCTGACCTTGAATCAGGCCAGGTCTTAAAACTATGCTGCAATCTCAAATCAACCCTTTAATATCAGGTTTGCTGCCAAGCATATAGTAATTGTTATATGAGAAAATTTGAGGGTATTTAGAAAACTAGTTTATCTGGAATGCTTTTACTTTATCCAATTTAACCCATCAAAATCAATTAATATAAATATTATAAATGATAATATATAACTTTTTTTTTTTTTTAAGAAATGAGTATTATAGGACTAGTGACAGGTTAGGATTAGTAAAACTCGGTTAACCCGACCTAACCTATATACCGTATACATCTTTTGTCTTTATATTTAATAGTTTGTATATTAAGCATTTATTTTTATTTTATTTAGAAATGTTCTAGCTCCAAAATTATTTTTAGTGGATTTTCTATTGGATTTTTTTAACCTAACAAGAAAGAGCTGGTATCTTTACTAGAATTTAATAGTAGTGCAAGATATGAAAATTAAAGCTAGCTTTGGGGTGCCATGAAATCTAAAGTCCATGTTATAGGTCTACGTGCCTCTAAATATGGACCCATAAAAATTAGTAATATAAACCACAACCCTGAATATTTGTAATATCTACAAAATTTTTTATAGCCCAAACTGATATATCTAACTCAATCAGGTTTAAAAAAAATTGAATGGATCGAGTTTATAAGTTGTAAAATACTAGAAGTTAGGTTGAATATAATTATATACTCAAACCCAAACCAACTTTATCCATAAACACCCATAGAAAAATCTAGTTTGGTTGCATTTAATAAATCCAACTATATCCCCACTTTCTTCTTCTTCTTCTTCTTCTTTAATTCAATTCAAACCCTAACCCTAATTTCTTTAAATTTTCGACAAATCCCTCTAAAATCCGACCACTCAACTTGTTGGTGCCAACACAACCTCCCTCCCTTCATTCCATTCTTATCAAGCTTCAGTTAAGTAAGAAATTCCACCTATTTTTGCTCTAATAACCATTAATTTATATTTAAAGTTAATTTATTCAAAATTTGTTTGTTCAATTTGTAGTTTGCATGCATATTTAAGTGTTTTACTTGTTTTATAATGATAATTTTATTGTATTAATATATGATTTGCATTTTAGGGTTTGTTTGAGATTTGAGAGAAATTGATTTAGTTTGTCACCGGATAAAATTGAATGTCATTTTATAACTTAGATATGTTAGAATTGAAGAAATGATGAATAATTTAATGAGCACCAATTATTTAGAAAGCATGATATATTTTTAGAAGGAAAAACTAAATTTAAGGATGTGTGTATGTAGGGGTTATCTGATTGAAGTAAGGTCAAGAACTATGAAATTGTATCAAAGAAAGACAATTTTGTAAAGAGAAAGAGAGAATAAGAGGGGAAAGAAATATATCTTATTTGTTGGGGTGGGATTTGTTATTCTTTTTCCTTGTATTTTTTCTCCAAGTAGGACTAGCTGCTGCTTCATCTGTGGCTTGTTGCAGCTAGGCTCTGGAAAAAAAAAAAAAAAAAGACTTTAAGATATTTCATGGTTCTAATTTTAGTTAGAGTATTGGTGAAGATTCAGAGAAAATGAGCTTTCTTGCAAGTTGCATTTGTGAGGAAATTGAGTGTATACATGTAATTATAGGCGTCAAACTATGATAATGTTTCTATGCAGTAGAGCTTGCTCTTCTCTGATAGTCTGAAGGTACTTAAGGATAAATTTGATTTACTAGTCTCTAAGCTAGCAAGTCAATGTATCTTTAAGGCATCTTAGATTTCATTTTCTAGGTTTCACTTTTCTCCATGATTAAGAGTTCAATCTTTATTGGTTTTTCAATTTTTGGAGATGATTATATCGATAGAAATGATGGTAATTTAATGATGATTTTGTTGTTCATTTAGCATTATTTAGATGAAAAGTTTCTCATGGATCTTAAATCTTTATTTGTTTTTGATTTTTTAGAGATAATTTTTTTGTTGTGGTTATTAATTTACTGTGAGGAATTATTGATTCGGGGATCATAATAAAAAAAATAAAAACACTGATGAGAATATTGACATAATATTCTTTCCAATGCTAATAAAATATAAAATCCCAACGATGTATTTTATAATATGTTCCGTCTATATGTTTTAATTTTCTAGTAGGGTATATATTATTTAACCAAAAATTTATGCAAAACTCAATCTTAGATCCCAGATAATTGTCACTTCTTAACATGTAATATAATTCATTTGAGGCATGGATCATGTGGGCACGTGTGATGAAGAGAGAAACACTATTTTGACGGTGGATCTCAAGTGGAATTTTCCAGGAAACAAACATGCACGTGTTCCTCAAGGTTCCTAGCTCATTATTGAGGGGGGGAAAAAACACAGAAAGAGGTTGTTTGCTGGATGTGCGTGAATACTTGTAACAATGTCCATTCACTTGACACTCTCGTTAAGATAGCCTTTACAGAGCCAGTTCGTACACAGGGAACTTCAAAATTGCTGGCCGGATCGAGTTAATGGACCTTTCTTAAAATCAAAGGCTTCTATTATCTAGACCTCTCCCTCCTTAGGGTTGGCAGATGGTAATTAGTGCACATTTGGTGTTTCTAAGCGTTTATTCAATCCATAAATTTAATACTGAATTAAATGGGGAGTAGTTGTCATGTAGACTGGATTTACTTTGGTGGATCAACTGAATAATGAGTAATGCTAATCTTAAACAAAAATTATTTATGATATATAGGTTAATATAATATGTCCTGAAACTACATATATAAAACTTGTCCGATGAGTTGATCAGGGCCTGAACTACTCGAGATCTTGGCTAGGTTTCAAATGGTAGAAAAAGCTTACAATTAACTCGTTCAAATCTGGATAACTTACTAAGTCAACTCAAAACTCAGAAGACCTGGTATAATTCGGGTGAGATCTTTTTTTTTTTTTTAATAAACCCAAAAAGATAAAATAAATTTATGAATACTTGGCCTATATATTTTTTTTATAGCCTACATTCCCATGAAATATTTTTTTTTAACTTTTCTATGTGGATAAATTATATTTTTTTAGGGCCATGTTTTGTAAAACCATATTTTATTGAAAACAAAACTGTCAAAACAGGTCTAAGAACCTATTTGCCAAACATGCTCTTAAACCAAAATTCCTTTATCAAAATAGTGGCAAACCAAACAAAGCTTTCAAGTATTTGAGTCATCTGGATTGACCTGAAAACACTAGTTTAACCATGAATCGAATAAAAAATCAAGGTTTAATCCAAAACTAAACCAGAAATAAGATTTAAACCCAAAACAAAATCAAAAAAAAAAAAAAACACAAAAAACATAAAATTCTCTAACAAAAATAGATCAAACACTAAGGAAAACGAAGAACAATGAAAAACATTCAAACTCAAACCCAACAACGAAAACATCAATCTATACTAGATTTGAAGCAATAAAAGGTAAGGTTTTGTTTGTAATCTAACAAAGATCAAGATTTAAGTATTCATTTGCTTCGATTATTACTCAAACATCATGATTTTTGACATAAATGAGTTTCGGTTCAAAACTGAAATTCTAAGATTAAAACCAATAAAAACATGTTATTAATGTATGAAAACCCTAGATTATTTACTAATGATGATATACAAACTTGCAGAAACCAAAATCAAATCAAAATGAAACCTAAAACTAGCATTCAAGTTAATGTTTTTCAGATGAACATAAAAAATATAAACCCATGTTTCCCAAAAAAATCAGCATACATTATGAAACCCAGAAAATACATTTTAAACCTTCCAAACCAAGCTTTCTTGTCCTAACATACCTCATTATAATAAACAAATCAGTTTGAATAAAAAACACTAACAAATAAACTCGAATAATCAAGAACATGTATAAGATTTTAACTTTCAAAACTGTAGTCTTATTATTAGCCAATAAAAATATCAAAATTCAGTCCAAAACTAACACTTTAAACACTTTAAGATCCAAACTAAACTCAGGAATCAATAACATGCATTAGCAACATAGAAAAAGTCATTAAACACCTATTGCCACCTTTGACAGATTCCAAAACTACTATACTTCATCAAAATCAAACACACAAGCACCTTTTTAAACATTCCCAATAACATTAACAACAACTTCAAAACATGATGTATTAATCAAAACAATATTTTCATTCATCAATCGATATAAATGCTAAAACACAAAATAATGCTAAAAAGATTCAAAATCATCATTAAACATTGAAAAAGCATGAATAGGACAGGCCGCATAGACTGCATTTTGAGTTTTCGCATGGTTATACATTCTCAAGTTTGCTAGTTATGGACTGCTACTTCCCTTCTCTTTTTCTTCCTTATTTTCCTTTCACTTTCTATTCTTTCCAAAGCTTGTTAGACCTTTTATGTTAGGTCTTTGAACTTTCATACTAAGTTTTTTTATAGAGAGTATATCCTATTCTCTCTTCTCTTTTGTTTTTTATTTTTATTTCTAGGGGTATTTATCATCTTTTCTAGTTTTTTTTATGGGTTCTCTCAAAGAATGATCAAAGCTCATTCCTTTGATCAAAATGAGAGAGTTTTGGGCAGATATTAATAGCTAGAACCTTTTTTTTTCAATGGTTTTTGGGAATGATGGTTTTGCCTGGGCAGTTTTATCTTTCTTGGAGACAAAGATATGTATTTCTCATTTTATGATATTGAATGAAAGATTTATAGCCCATAATTTGCGCTTGTGGGTTTAATTTTGCCTAGAATCTCTTTTCTCTATAAGCTTAAGTGGCATTTCGATCACTTTTTTTTTGTTTTTTTTATTATATGGATAATTTTTTTTAGAGGATTTTGAGTTATACCAAACATATTAACCAAGAGTTCTTTGATATCAATTTATCATTCATCCATAATTTATTTAAAATATATTAATGTTCCATATCAAAAAATTTATATTGAAATTAAATTCCAACAAAAAAATTAACCCCAAAAATCCACTTTTAATTTGGCCTTAAATGCTATTAACCATATTTTAACAAATTTTTAAACAATCTGAGCCTACAGCAAGCAGGCAAGTGCTTTGGCAAGAAATGCCTCATACTAATCTATTGCAAATTGAGAAAAACCTCATATCTTTTGCTTTTGGATATTTGTTAGGGTAAAATCTCGGAAGCAGAATCTATATTCAATGAGATGAAGATGGCTGGATGTCTTCGTGATGTTGTAACTTATACCATGATGATACATGCTTTTAATGCCGCAGGTCAGTTTGTTCGAGACTGAAACGATTGATGAATGACGTGAAATAAATCATCTCCCAAGCTATATCCCTCTCTTTTGCTTTTGTACAAGTACAGAACTTTGGAAAAAGACATGTACTCTTCTTCAAGAAATTAAAGGAGTGCAATATCCAACCATACACTACTGCATGTTAGCGCTGATGAGGCTTTCAATAAAGGAGGCGATCCATCGAAGGTTCTCATTCTCGCAGAGTTTATGAGAGATAGTATCATCATGTAGCCTGTAAGGGTCCTCTCTTTTTTGCAAATTTCCTTGATAATACATGATAAATACCCTGCTCTCTTGATAATAAACATTATGCTCATGTTTCCTTAGTAACTAGCACAAGAAATTTGGGTGTAGATTACGAGATTGGAGAATAACGACTGACTTGATTAAATTGATGGAGCCTTCATTCTCTGCTGTTTCAATTGGACTTCTGAATCCGCTCCTGCATCTTCTGGTGAAAAGTGGAAAAATTGAGTCCATAATGAAGGTATTCGAATATTTTCACATGTCTAAATGATATTATGATAGTTGTGTTTGCCAAGAACACGGCGTTGAAACCAGTGAACAATTTAATTATTCCTTTGTTTGAGTTCTTGTTGAACATCTTATCCTAAATCTCCGTGGATATCAGGATCAAGACCGAGTCAAAGTTAAGCCTGGACTCTCCTTAACTTACTGGGTTTGTTCTTGATAATTTTGTTACAGGAATGAATGGTTTATGGTGAATCCCTGCATGAATTGTTCAGATTTGACTTGTAAGTTTGATGGAGGTTTATAACAAGCATAATCAACAAGAAAAAGAGACAAGGACGTGGTCATTGTGGTCATAAAATAGCAAGCAATCTTATTGAACATCGAAGCCTTCAGTGGTAATGGTGGTTTCAGATTCAGGTTGGTTGTTCATATTGTTTTCTCTCTGTTTTCAACATGGATTCTTTTGAGTTTTTGTTAATGGTGGTAAGACTAAAAATTCAGAGCAAGTGACTAAAATATAACATTTTTGCCCCTCTCTTCTCTTCTCTTCCCTTTCTCTAAACATCTTATCATTCAAACCTTGCAAAAACTCATATTCAAAATTTCTTTCTCCATTTTCACAACGTACTTGTGCTCACAAATTGCATCAATTTCTTTCAAAATAGACTTATATATCAAAATCTTCATAAAAAAGGAAAAGGTTTATTTTTCTTTATTTTTCATTGTTTTAATTTAATGCAACATGGGTTTTTTAGTTATTATATATATTATAATAACAATCCCGTAAATAAATTAAATTTTTTTAATGTAAAGTAAATAAATTTCTTAAAAAATAAAAACAAAGTTAAAAGGGACTATGTTATAGAAGTATCACGGTAATTTTCTCTTTAAAGTAATAATAAAAAAAAAACTCAGTATCCAAAGTAAAAACCATCAATCAAGCTGGTGCCCATTTTGCTTGCCAAGTCACCCAATAAAAAGCAGGCAGAAGAAAACAAGCAATTCAACCATGCGATAATTCGAACGACGACGTCGTCTTCGATTATGACATGAAGCACCTCCAAAACTAGACAAGTGGCAGATGGTCTCCTCATACCCCAGCAAGCATCCATGCTCTTTCAAAAACCCTTAAGTTACCATATTACCCCTTTTCCCCTCCTAACCGTTGTGCTTTTCACCCTGCAACAGCCCAAAAATAACATCGTCATTTCCAAACCGATCAAGGACATTCCCGTCATTTCACCCTCACGCCTCGCTACTTCAGGGAAAAACCAACTGTAAAGAAGGTGCTTCCTTCGCAACTCTCAATCTGTTTGGTTTTTTTTTTTGGATCAAATCATGGCGTCTTCTTCCTCTCATCCGGTCCTGAAACCAGAAATCGGCGGCGTTGGATGTGGTGGCGGGAGCAGCGGAGGTTTTGGTGGAGAGAGTTCAGAGGCGGCAGTGATAGCGAACGATCAGTTATTACTCTACAGAGGACTAAAGAAGCCAAAGAAAGAGAGAGGATGCACTGCAAAAGAACGTATTAGCAAGATGCCTCCTTGCACTGCTGGTAAACGTAGCTCTATTTACCGTGGTGTCACCAGGTATAAATATACGTATTGTTGGGTGTATTTGTACCTGTATACGATTGTACAATATTCTTATTTAGGGTTTAGGTTTGAAGTTTGCAGCTTTTTATGTTATGTATAAATTAGTGTGATTTGTGAAGTGTGATTGTGTAGGGATAAAATGGAAGTTAGAAAGCTAGTTGTTTGTGCTATGTGGATTACGTGTTTGATGACATGTGTAAATGAGTGTTTTTGTGGATCAATGTAGTAGAATTGGGCCCTGGAAAAGAAAAGGAGTTTTTGTTTTTGTTTAAGTGATATAAATAAGAAGTTGGCTCATTTTTAGAAGCTTGTAACTTTGTGATTTGAGGAAGATAACAATAGTGTATGGGGTGGTTACTGTTTATGGGTAATTGTTAGAGAATGATAGTAATTTAGGAGATAGTTTAGAGGTAGATTGATAGTTAAGGGTTTTAGCTGTAGTAGTTTAGTAAAAGAAGGATTTAGTTTACAGTATGGAAATGGTTGAAGAATGTGGGATACACAAGCAAAAACTTTGTTGATAGGAAATATAGTACAAGGAGAGTTTTAGAACAAAGATTTAAAGCTTAGCATAGTTTTTTTGGCCTGCCTTACAAGTGATGGTTGCATGACTATTTATAGCCTTGTTAACCAAACTATATGGAACAATCTAGATGAAATTTGCAGCCATAGAACTTGCAAGAAATTCAGCCAATACACTAGAAAATTCTAGAGTTATTTGAATTGTGGATAAGCACTTTTTTTTTCCCTAGAACATTCCTAGTGTTTGTTTGATTTCTTTAGAACTTTTCTAACTTAGCTTAGCACTAACTTGTAGTTTGTAGTATTTTCTATAATTGATCTCTAGAATCTTTTTTAAGTGCATTAATAATTTAGAAGTAACCAACAGCAACACAGAAATGTGATTTGATGTGTAGATCGCATTTTTATCGTTTGTTTTGGTCAATAGGCATAGATGGACTGGTCGATATGAAGCTCATCTTTGGGATAAGAGTACATGGAACCAGAATCAGAATAAGAAGGGAAAGCAAGGTCTCTCTCCCTCACCTCCCCCCTCTATCTTTGCAATGCAGTCATGGGTATATTGTGCCAAGCTGACACTGGTTTTTTTTCTTGTTATTGTGCATGGAATGGTTGGCTTGGCATGTTCTTCCAGTATACTTGGGTATATGTTACTGGCTTTATACTATTTCTTTCATGAAATATGCTTATGGTTGTGTTCTTCATATTTGCTGGATTTATTAAGTTCTACCCATTTGCAGGGGCATATGATGATGAGGAAGCTGCAGCTAGGGCATACGATCTTGCTGCTTTAAAATATTGGGGCCCTGGAACGCTCATTAATTTTCCAGTGAGATAAATACTCCACATGGACCTTTCTTCATTTGTTGCACAGAGCTCATTCATCTTTATCTGTTAACTGATTAGGTATCATTACTGTGTCCTGCAGGTTACTGATTATAAGAGAGATCTTGAAGAAATGCGAAGTGTCTCAAGAGAAGAGTATCTGGCATCTCTTCGGAGGTAAGTATCGAGTCTGAAAAATGTACTGTTTATTGTAATCATGCTGTTTCCAATGGTGGATGTTTTCTGCAGAAAGAGCAGTGGTTTTTCAAGAGGACTCTCAAAGTACCGTGCACTATCTAGGTAAATTACTGGAACCATTCTACATTTTTTGTCTGCATTCAAAGTATCTATTCATTTATGTTACCTGTTTGATCCTCCCCAAAGCTTTCTTTAGGTATTTTGATTGTCTTTTAAAATATGTGTAAAATATTAACAATTTTTTGTTTCTGCTTTTCTTCTGCATTTTTGGCTTTCACAATGCAGTCGATGGGACTCATCTTGTAGTCGTATGCCTGGATCTGAATACTGCAGTAGTGTAAACTATGGTAAGGTCTGATTTTCTTAATTCACCGATTCTCTTTTTACCATTAATCAAGATCACCTAATTGTATTAAAGAATTCTGCAGTGTCATGTTGCCTCACAAACATCGGCTTTTGACAATAAATTGGTTACCTCCAGAATTACTGCTGACTATCTAAGGCCAATATTTTATTATAAGGTGCAGGTGATGATCATGCAGCTGAAAGTGAATATGCTGGCAGTCTCTGTATTGAGAGAAAGATAGATCTGACAGGCTATATTAAATGGTGGAATTCCCACAGCACTCGTCAAGTGGAATCCATCACGAAGTCATCAGAAGATACTAAACATGGCTGTCCTGACGACATTGGCAGTGAACTTAAAACATCAGAACGAGAAGTAAAGTGTACCCAGCCATACCAGATGCCTCATTTAGGTTTATCTGTTGAAGGAAAAGGGCATAAAGGTTCTACAATATCTGCCTTGAGCATTTTGTCACAATCAGCTGCTTACAAGAGCTTACAAGAGAAGGCATCAAAAAAGCAAGAAACTAGCACTGAAAATGATGAGAATGAAAACAAAAATACTGTCAACAAAATGGACCATGGCAAAGCAGTAGAGAAGTCCACAAGTCATGATGGCGGTAGTGAGAGGCTGGGAGCTACATTAGGAATAACTGGGAGATTGTCTCTTCAAAGAAATGTGTACCCATCGACTCCTTTCTTGTCTGCTCCTCTTCTGACCAACTACAACACAATTGATCCCTTAGTCGACCCCATCCTTTGGACATCTCTTGTTCCTGCTCTTCCTACTGGACTTTCTCGAAATCCTGAGGTCGGTTTATTCTTGCTTGAAGCTTGTCAATATTTCTCTTGTTTTTTTTTAACTGTAATTCTCTGCTTTTCTTGTACTGGTTTTTTTGCTAGAGTACAAATTTTTTTAAACAAAAACACTTGGAAGATAAATTCTTATAAAAACTTGCTACTAATTTATGAGCAATCATGAATCATTTTCATAGATCTGGAAAATTGCAGTCTCCTTGAGTGAGATGATCCATCTGTGTAGAATACCAGAGAAACATCACCTAAACTAATATCGTGTCAGAAATTTGATCCCAAAAAATTTGGTAATGTAGTTTCACATGTCATGGGATGCATTAAAGCAGTGAGATTTTCTTGGTAAACCACGGAATCATATGACAGGGTGCTCATCTATAGTTTTAATATACACTAACGCTAATCAACAACCTCACCTGTCATCAGTACTAGGAGTAGGAGAGCACGGATTATGTTGAACTCAAACTTTAACTTCTTTAATGAACTTAATATTCAGTATATAGTAAAGCTCTACAATGATTTCTTGTTGCCTGTGCACTTGCTTCATTAAAGCCTTAAATGTTGTGATGCAGGTCACAAAGACTGAGACCAGCTCAACTTATAGCTTCTTTCGGCCAGAGGAGTGATGGTGTCGCCCCATTGATTCCGCATTTTACCGAAAGACATTTTCCTTTTAATCGGGAAAAAAAGGAGCAGAAATTTGGGAGATTTTAGCATCAGATCCCTGAGAAAGCCAGAGGTTCCTTGTAACCTGTGAAAAATGCAGATATTTGGAAGATTTCAGTGTGGCAAATCCAAGGAAAAGTGTCCTCTTTTCCTTTCGAGATGAGGCTTCTACTTCTTTTCAGCAGGTTTGTTATAGGTTCCAGAAAATATACAAAGGAAAATACTAATGTATATGTACATTAATTACATGTAGAATTTCTGAAGATGTACTACACGAAGTTTCATAATATGTAAATTAAATTTGTGCCATAAAGTTGGAGACTTGGATGCTCATAATTTTATTATCGAGGACGTGGGAGGGAAAAATGACATTTTTTGCACACCCACAAGACATCTTTTATTAATTAGAATTTTTTTTTTCTAATCCTTTAATATTAGGTTATTTTAAGAATTATGTGTTGTAATTTGTTTTTATTTTTTTATTGGGTTATATACTAGTTTCATAGATTTAGTTTTTATTTTTCAATCTTCAAGGCAGATTTGTTGGAAGTGTAGATTTATTTATTTTTATTTGGTTTTTTATGAGTTTATGATGATTTCAAAATCAAAGTTGCTAGTTTAACAAGTTAACTCAAATTGATTTGAATTGTTTTTTTTTTTTTTTATTATTTCATCCTTTAATTTTGAGTTGAGCTGATTGGAAAATGAGTTTTTTTTTTTTTTTTTTTTTTTTTTTTAATGAGTTATCCTAATCTTATGACTCAAGTAATCAATTTAACAAGTTGACATGGGTTGACTCTGTTTATATATTTTTTTAAATGAATATTTTTAGGTTTTTTTTTAAATTGAATATTTTTTTAATTTTGCCCCCAACAACTTAATCTTCTTATTTATTTATTTTCCAACTTTATTCTTTAATATTATGTCATGTGTAGTTGAGTTTCATAATTTTTTTTTCGATTTGCTTCTTGTGGAGTTATCCCGGTCTCATAAATTTAATTTTGTTTTTTAATTTCAACCTTTAACATTGAATCGATTGGAAATAGAGTTTTGTAATTTTTTTTATTTTTTTTTTATAAAATTATCTTGATCTTATTATTTAGGTTTTGAATTTAATAAATTAGCTAAGTTGATTTTTTTTTTTAATTTTATCCTTAAATATTGGATTGGTTGGAAATTAGATTTTGTATTTTTTTTATTTGCTTTTAATGGGAATATCTCGATTTTGTGACTTAGGTTGTAGGTTTAACAAGTTAACTCAGATTGTCTTAAGTAGTTTTTTATCCTTCTAATTTATTTTATTTTAATTTATCATTTTACATTGAGTTAATTAGAAAGTGATTTTCATAATTTATTTTGAATTATTTTCTAAAGAATTATCGTAATTTTATAACCTGAATTATAGATTGGATAAGTTAACTTGACAATATGCATTATATTTTGAATTTAATATTATTTTTTTAAAAAAACCCATGCTAACAATGTTCATATATATATTTTTTATGTTAAAATAAATCGATCTAACTCCCAATGCAACATTTGCCAATGATCTAGTTGATATAGCTAACGACTGTCCATTGTGCATGAGCCCTCCGATGACACAAGGGCAAAATCGATGAGTTCAGGGGCCGTTAGGAAGATGCAACAAGAAATCATTCTATTAACATGGAACGAGGGAGGAGCTATTTCATCACTTGGTAGTGAAGCAACAATTGCATGGCATTTCCAGAAGATGATAGTCTAAACTTCCATTTCACATGTGGTTTAAACTAGTATAAGCTCACCTCCATCATTTCTCCGACCTATGAATTGCATAATGCTCCTATGTTCCGACCAGCGCATCAGCTTAATACAGTGGTGAAAACTTAGTTGCCGTGTTCGTATCCTCCCTCTATTCTCTTAAAATCAACCTTATAGTTGGGATTCCTTTGTAAAATACAAAAGTTATTGACAGCAGAAGCTAGATCATTCAAAGACATCTACTGGCAGAACTTGTAGTCTTGCTAATTCTGAAATTGTGAAGGGACAGTTTTCCAAAGATTCTCTCTTTTTTGTCACCATAAGCTGCACAGCTATCGTCATCATAAGAAGAGTACAAATTAATAACAGTACCTAGTTTCCAGTTACCGGTTCTGTATCAAGCATTTCTGGGGATTTCATTAGTGCCCCAAGAGGTTAGGGGCTCTATCTTGGTTACCTCAACTGGAATTCAACTATGATTACCGTTCTTGTATGAATATTGGAAACCACGAGAGACATTTCTTCTTGATGAGTTGTTACCAGACTTGTTTGGGACAATTCTGTACTCCATGTTATGTGTTTCAAGGAGCAACAACATGAACGTTGAGAAGACAAGGTTGGGAAAACATATTCATGGTTTCCAATATTCCCATATTATATATTTTCAAGGAGCAACAACATTATACAGTTATATAGTTATAGTTATACACTCCATGTTACCGTGGTTTTCCTTCGTATATTTTCAAGGAGCAACAACATTATACAGTTCTAGTTATTAATTTTTTTCTTTTTAATTTTATATTCCCATATTATATTGACATGGCTGTAAGTTTTATAATTTTTTTTTATTAATGTGCTATAAACATATTCATGGTTGGGAAAAACATCCCAGCATTAAAATAAAGAGTAAGATTTGTCAAAAAAAAAAAAAAAAAAACCTTAAATGACTCATTTTGGATAAAAAATTATGAAATTTATTTTTGAAGTTGGTCGAGTAAAATCTAAACTAAATTTATGTGAGTCATTCATGTCATAAGTTAATATTCAAAATTGTTCAAAACATAGTTTTAAGATCCGGCTCAGTTCAAGGTCTGGGTTCCGGGTTTTGACCAGGTCACCGGGTTGATTTTTTAAAAAAAAATTAACAAATTTGCAGTCGGATCTTGTCGGGTCAACCGGGTTGCCAGGGCAACCTGCCGGTCAACCGGGTTACATCAGGTTTTTTCTTTTCCCGTTTTTTCTTTAACCCGGTCCGGTTCCAACTCCGAGTCGACTCGCTGGGCCGGATTTCAAAACTATGATTCAAAATAAAGATAGTTTAGGTTAGACTCTAGATCATTAAATCAAAATAAAGATAGTTTAGGTTAGACTCTAGATCTTTCACTCTAGTGGGGGAGACAAACGCACTTGAATAAACAAAGATCCAGGAACTAATTGTTGCAGTTCTCTGACTGATCTAATTTTAAACTCTGTTCGCTTCTCTCAGGTTAAGCCTCCCGATGCCAAGCGCTGTAGATATGGAAAACCTGTGCCAAACCATTCAAAGCAGGCCTTTCGACATTCCTTCACATCCAAGAAGTTTACTTGATGACCTTGAAGTTGGCATTGGGAGAAATAACTCCGTTACATCTGACAATGTATCGATAACGGAGATCAGCTTGCACGAGAAATGATAATTTGGATTGGACGCTGGCTTGGAAATGAAGAAACAGGGAAGACACTTGTGTCTTCAACACCCATTTCTGATGGGGTCTATGGTGAACAGTTATCGGAGCAGTGAGTCCGAGATGGTAATAATCTTTGGTGAACAGTTATCGGAGCAGTGGTCTGGGTCAAAATTGCCAGCTTGGGCTTGGCAAAAGGTTGAAAAACTTCCAGCCCCTTGAGCGTAGCCCAAGTGGCTGGAACTCCAGCCGCTTGGTCCGAGTCCAGTCGCGCCTAAGTTGGCAATTATGATATAAACTAGTAACCGGGTCCGCCCGATTTTTTTTTTTTGTTTTTTTCAGTGGTTTTTTGCTCTTTTTCTACACAATGGCACACGAAATAATACATACCTGTTAAAATATTATCACGTTATCTTCACTCATTGGTTGATAGCATGACCAACTTAAGCGTTGGTTTTCACAACCACTGAACACAAGGAAGGACTCTTTAATCAAATCATTTAACTTCCAGTTTCAGCTGGATGGCGAGCAGCGCCACTCTACGGTAACAGCTAGGCTGCGTCCTCACAAGGAAGTCGTTATTCTTAAACGGAGAAGACAGGTAAAAAACAGATGAAGGTTTTTTTAACAGTCATCTATTGTATTATTCTACACAAGCATGAAAAACTAGCTCAGAGGGGATTTTGTTTTGCAGGTGCACCGGAGGAGCAATCCAGTCCATTATCAGCTGTGGAGGCTCAAAATCCATGAGGGTTTTTCTATGACTTCATCATATGTTTTGTAATATTATTTTATTTAACCTACAACATCATTTTACTGATACTAAATTTCTGATGCAGTTTTATCTTAAAGTTGGAGACACTCAATAGGTGGCTTCATCAAACTGACAAGCAAAACTATATAAAGCAAAACACAGATGGGGAAATTTTTTTTCTTTTTCTTCTATGTTAATTATATGAGGTGTATATTACGCGTTCTGAGGACATGGAGAGGCAAAGGACTCATATTAATTAACAAAACACTAAAGTAGCCAAACCTACATAACACTATTAATTATAATAATTTCAATTAGTTATGGGAATTCTGTTTTATAGTTTTTTTAGTGTTTGGTTATATACTATTTTTATAGATTTATTTTTTTTCTCGATTTTATCTTTTAATATTAAATATGTTGGAAGTACATTTTCTTAATTTTTTTTTATATGTATTTATCTTGATCTCATAATTTAAATCATAAATTTAACAAGGTAACATAGATTAACTTGAGTTTTTTTTTCTAAAGTTGTTTGTTCTAATTGATTTTTTTTTTTATTTCATCATTAACATTAGGTTAGTTGGAAATTTGAATTCATAATTTTTCTCAATTTATTTTCTATGAGATTATCAAGATATCATGACCCTAGTTACGGGTTTGGTAGGTTAATATAAGTTGATTTTATTTAATTTTTTAGATCATTTTTTAATTGAATATTTTTTTTTAATTGGGCTTCGTAATTTGTTTTATTAGCTTTCATGGAGTTATCCCTGATTTCATAACTAAGGTTATATGTTTGATAAGTTAACCGGAGTTGACTTTATTCTTTTTTTTAATTAAATATTTTTTTTTTCAATTTCACCCTTCAACAACTTAATTTTCTTTTATTATTTAGTTTTTTTCTTTTCAATTTCTTCTTTTAATCTTAGATTGTTTGGAAATTGAGTTTCATAAATTTTTTTTAATTTTTTTTTGAGGAGTTATCCCGGTCTTAAAGATTATTTTTTTTTCTCGATTTCAACCTTAAATATTGAATCTATTGAAAATAGAGCTTCGTAATTCATAATTGATTTTTAAAGTTATCTCGGTCTCATGACCTAGGTAATGTGTTCAATATGTTAGCCATGTTGACTTATGTTGTTTTTTTTGTCCATTTTTAATTGATTTTATTATTTTACCCTTTAACATTGAGATAATTAGTTGGAAACTAAGTTTCATATTTTTTTTATTTGTTTTATGTGTGGTTATCACAATCTCATTACTTGAATTTTGGGTTTGGTGGGTTGATATTGGTTGACTCAAGTAGTTTTGTTTTGTCCTTTTTAACTTTCATTTTTTTCTTTTTAATTTTATCTTTCAACATTAGGATTGATTAGAAACTGACTTTTATAATTTATTTTTTATTTGATTTTTATAGAGTTATCACGGTCTCAAGATAAAATTCATAGATTTGATAGATTAACCTTAATTGATTCAATATATCGTAGTCTCAATATTTAAAAAAAATATATAATCAAATATTTTACCGCATCAATATTTTTAAAAAATATCAGTCAATATACATCATATTTTGAGTTTATGATTAAATATATTTTTTATTAGAAAATACATTATCATGAATGCTTGAACAATTTTTTTAT
The DNA here is from genome assembly GCF_005239225.2 of Populus alba. Classification (NCBI taxonomy): domain Eukaryota; kingdom Viridiplantae; phylum Streptophyta; class Magnoliopsida; order Malpighiales; family Salicaceae; genus Populus; species Populus alba. The sequence continues at coordinate 5,300,358 of NC_133299.1, forward strand.
ATTAAAAAGAATTTGATTTGACTAGCAGCAAAATATTAGCTAAAGATATGTTCTTCATCGAAAGTGAGAGCACCTTGAATTCACTGTGTGAAAGCAAGAAGCCACTGAATTGGAACTTGGAAATTATTTTGACATTGTTTTCTGCTTGGTTCATGATCTAGAATCAGTGGAGAAAGTTCATGGAGGGGAAAGGGACAAATACCACAAGTAATATATTCTTTTACAGACCCCACATACAAGTAAAGAGAGCGATGTATACCACTTTGTTGAGCAGAACTTCCATAGCTAATTCATAAAATGTACAAGTTTTATATAGGCGACTAGTTAATTCTGTGTTTTTTTTGGCCAGTTGAAATCTCTTAGCCAACTTTAATGTTAATTTGGTGTATTACAATTACTACAGCAATATTTAATATTTCCGATTAGTTTTGGTGACTTATTTGAATGTCGGGTTAGGTCTTTCTTGACAAATTCCATCAGTAATGGAACTGTAATTAGGTAGAATGCAATTGAATTGGCCAACCGCCTAGCTAGGGCTTTCCTAGAAAATATTTTTATCTCTTACTAATGTCCATTTCGTTTTATTTTGTAATTAATTCATTGTCAATGTGCAGCATTTTTCAGGACCAGAAATTAAAATGCTGTAACATTCATGGTTCAAAGTTTGAAGTTGTTGCCGACAAACCATGCCGACAATATCAATTTTTCAAACCATTGCGAGATTTTCTTCCGAAAATTAATTAGCTAATAAGTTTTGTCAAGTTAGTGCTTTGTCCTGTGTCCCTTGTCCCTTGTGGAATCTCCAGTATTGATAGATGTGTTTATTTGAGAGTTTACTACAATTACGTTGTTTTCAGTGAGCGTCAGTTGAAACATTAAATCCGTTTGAATTAGAAAATCTAATAGAAAAAGATTTCTTTCTTTTCAAAACTTTAAATTAAAAAAAAAAAATTGAATGAAAAAGCTAAATTGATTGGTTTAATTTGTTAAAATTGAAGAAGTTTAATTTGAATTAATGGGTCTTAATTATATATATTGGGTTATTTTTAACAAGTTTTCATTTCATGAGTTTTTAATCAATAATAGGTTTTTTTATTTATTTATTTGATTCGGGTTAGTTTCTCTAATTTTTTAAATTTTAATCCGGGATCAAAACTGAAATTTTTTTAATAAATTTGAGAACGCATTCAATTTAGTTAATTTTAAATCAAGTTTTATGAATATTTTAAATAATTTGGTTACTTGATTAGAAATTCTTTTAGTTGATTTTTCAATTACAATACAACGATAAAAGGGAAGGACACTTGTTGAACATTTTTTTTCCCCTCCTGTTTAATATAAGACTTGTATTTTATTAATTTGGTGATGAGAAAAATTTTATCGGCCGTGAACGTTTCTGACCTTCCTTTTCATTTTTTTTTTTGGGAGGTTGTAGTTTTTCAATCTCCCAATAAGACATGTCAAATCAGATGGTAAGACCCACGCAAGTTGCAGCTTTCCTAATTGATTTAATTGGGACGCAATGACATCAATGGAAAATGATTTGTAATCAAACTTTGATCTCTAAGTTTCAGATCATGATAAGCAGCATACAGTCTCAGTTCAGACTGACCTCCGACCATAAAGCTTGCATCTAATTCCAGTTTGCTTATAATGTCGTGAAACTAATCATAATGAGTTGTATAAAATATGAATTTACAGTGAAAAGGAAACATTGCCGGTCTAAATGTCTCGTTCTTATGATGACCAGACCTGGATCCAATTAATAATTTCCTTTCAAGTCAAACATGGATGAAGAATGTGATGAGCTAGCCTCCATTAACAGCTTGTAAGCATATAGCTTCATTCATAGAAAAACATACCACTTCAATTGTATGGCTTTCGGTGAATAGATGAAACTAGATAGGATAAAGTAAAAATGCATGTGCGCTCGCTGAAGAATAGGAGTGTAATCCAATCATATTTTTCAAAAATCTTGAATTATTTTTATGTATTTTTAAATTATTTTGATGTGTTGATATAAAAAAATACAATCCTTACTATTATCCCCAACACCTCTTAAATAAAATAGAGAAAAATGATTTATATGAAGTTGATCGTAACTGGTATGACATTGAAGTTTAATTTAGTGTTTTGGAGCATGATCCAATTATGTTTTTAAAAAAATTTGAATATTTTTGTGTAGTTTTATATTGTTTTGATATATTAATATATAAAAAATATTATTTTGATATATTTTTAAATGAAAAATATTTTTTGAAAAACAATCTTTACTACTATATCCCAAACATCTTTTAAATAAAATAGAGAAGAATGGTTTATACGTTGTTGATGTTAACTGGTTTGGCATTGAAGTTTAATTTAATTGAGTTGAAGATAATTAAGTCGTGTAAGCAAGATAAATGCAGCTAATTAAGAACACCAAATAACAACTGCTTTACCATAGCAAACCATATACTGTATATATTTTACATTTTCAACCAGAAGAGAAACATAAGTATAACTTGAGCCAGTCACGTAGCTAACATAAGGGGGGCTTGAGCCCATTCTAACACCCTTTGAAGTACATGACAATGCACAGATCTTGTTCCTTACTGCTGCCGCAGCAGCAAAATATGTAACTTAAAGCTTTGTCGTATCTAAGCTATCTACTTCGTTTTTTGTGAAGTAGCTGATGACTTTTAGCTATCCTTGATTATTCTACAATACGCACGCGTTTTATATGCACGATTGAGATGGTAAAATGCTTGCACTTTCACTAATCTCTGCTCTCTTTCTCTTCCTCTCCCTGTCTCCCTCGACTTCCAATCTCACACCAAACAACTTCGGCCTCTCATCTTCCTCTTCTTTCTCCAAATGCGCATATTTAGACACTAAATCAAGAAGCTCCTTGCACTTCCTCTTCATGCTAGTGAGCTCAGTGCTCAAGACCCCATTTTCTTTCTTTAGTCGTTTGTTTTCATCAACTAGAGTAGTGTATTCGGATGATGATGAAGTGGATGATGATCTTTGATCTTCTTCAAACTCTTGTGTTGTGACTTGAATTGGTGCAATAGGTTGTTGCTTGCTAGACCATGTTTTTCTTCTACGAATTTGGCATAGTAGCTCTCTTTCACCCTTCCGAAACATGTCATTGCAAAACTCCCACCGGCTTGTTGCAACTTTTCGGAAACCCTATTCATAAAAAATAAAAAAAAATAAAAAACACGAAAGAAACATAGGGAATCTGTTCCTCGACATAAGGAAGGAAAAACAAAACGTGCATAAACAAAATGACAAGCCTTGAAAATCATCTTATTAATTAGGAGATGATGAGTTCCTTTGCTTTAGATCTTTAGAGATTTCTTTTAAGAAAAAAACAAAGAAGAAATTCGAATACGAAAATTAGATGGGAGAAGGTGTTAGTTAATATCATTAAAGTTTAAATAAATTAATAGAAAATTTTCTAGCTCAATCATACTCATGATGGTGCTGTATAACTTTTACTCTATATATATTTTAATCTACCTTTCCTTAACCTCCATCTCTCTATGTCCTACATTTATTCCTTGTTAACCAGTTTGAATATTTGGGCAGCCTAATATGTGTGTGTGTGTGTGTGTGTATAATATATTAAAATATAAATAAGTAAGAACAAGCCATGAAACTTCTGACTAACTCACCGTACTTGGAATTACCAAGCTCTAAAGTCCAAATTTACGAAATTAATTACTTAATTAAAGACCAAGTCACTACAGAGCAGGTTAGGTCAGACAGGACCATTTACCTAGAAAAATATTAAGGAAAAAAAAAAAAAACAAGATGATTCATTAAGAACTAACTAAACCAAAAACAAAAAACAAATTAAAATATATAAAATACCATGCAGATCAATAACAAAAAAAGTTACAAAATCCAATGATTAATCATGTATACATACATAAGTATTGAGTTGCCGGACAAAGCTAGAGAAATTGCTATGCTTGAAGAGCGTTGGTAAGAGATCACGAGCAAACTCTGCCGGTTGCCACACCACAAACCCGGTCCCTTCGTCGTTCCATGATATCACCTCATCGGTAGCCGGATCCTCCAACAACATGTAGGTTTTCAATAAAAATGGTGGTGGGGTTGATTTTCTAACATATTCTAATAAACCCTTGTCATTTGCCATGAAATCTTTCAAAGAAAAAGAAGATAAGAGAAGGAAAAAAAGAAGAGAGAGAGAGAGAGAGAGAGGTTGTTGAAAGATACAAGATTTTTAAGGAGAAGAGGTGGAGAAGAGAAGAAGGGCAGTCAAGAACTCCCAACCCCAACAATAGAAACCCAACACGACTCCACAGTTCATGAGAAATGCAAGGGCTTTTCCCTTCTCTTTTCTCTCTCTTTTCAAGAAGAAGGAAATGGTTGAAACGTATTTTTCAAGGCTAAACTCTTGTTATATATAGGAGGAATAAATCATTAATTATAAGATGGTTTTATACTTTTATAGGGTGACTTTTAGTTCCATGATGTGATCAATATATCATGCACGTCGGTCCAAATTTCACTGTTAAGGATCCATCTTGTGGACCTTAGGATCATATCACTGATTTCTTAGTGGTTACAGTAATCGTTTGACTGGTCAATGAAAGACTGCAACAACAACAACAAAAAAATTCTATTAACGCGGCATATATATATTTTCCAGAAAAACTGAATCTTGTTCACACTTGAGATGGTAAAAAAACTATTTCCTATCTATGTTATGCGCGTCATTTTGTGCAATGACCATGCTAATTATTATTATTGAATGTTTAAAAATAATCAATTTAATTGTTTCCAATTTGTATAAGCCAATAATAATGAATCTTGCTAAATGTTTTTGATTAATTGTGGGTGAGATGGGTTGTGAAGGTTGTGATTGTTTAGTAACTTGGTAAAATAAGACATCAAAGTTCTTCGATCTAGGCGCAAGAATTTTGTATGAATACTTGATTACAACCCTTGTGAAGGGTTGAGATTAGGGGCAAGAGGGTTGTGCTCAATGTTATCATAAAAAAAAAAAAAAGAGTTAATTTTTAAAATTTTATTAGTAAATATATATTTAACATGTTAAATCAGATTAAAATTCAAAAAATATTTTAATTGTGCTATATTATTAATTAATACTTGATTAAAATTATTAATATATAATTAGTTAATATATTATATTTATGATTTAAGTTTAATTATATTTGACTTTATATTGTATATTTTGTGTTGTGTTGTGTTAAGGGTTAAGATTAATTAGGGCAAGAGGGTTGTGCCTAAATTACAAATTATAATCTCCTCGAAGATATATAATAATAATAATAATAATATTTTAGTTCCTTTAGGTGAGATGAGACTTTCCACATTCTTTATTCTCCTAGTTGGATTTCTGTCATTTGTGGGTTTCGTTATCCTAATCAATAAAGCATGATCTATATGGTTCCCCTTGTGGAATTTTCTCAGGGAAAGAAGTGACCTTTTTCTGACTTTTTGGGTTACTATTTCTTATCTAAAATTTGCTACATGGGAGATGTCAACGTTGCACCCAAGCGCTGCCCTCAAGATGCTTGTTTGCCATTTAATTAGGTTAAATTTTACGAGTTCATCAAGTTATATTGCTAAATGATTGTTTTTTAAATATATTGATTTCATTGGATATATAAATATATATTATATTTGGGTTTTTTTTATTGAAAAAAATATAATTATATTTCTTGAGTTTATTCTTTTTATTTACAAGAAGGTTGTTTTAAATAGTAAATATATATATTTGTTCTTCATAGCATCCTGTTACTTCAATTTAAAAAAAGATATAATATTAATTTGAATATATACAACTTATCTAATTAACATGATTTACAGGAAATCAACTTCGTGTAATGAGAAAAAAAAAAAAAAAAAAACTTATAATGCCCTTCTCTCTTATAGCTTGATTAACAAAATCAATAACAATGTATTTCCTTCATTTTATTCTGAATTTAAATTATTAAGAGGAGATTCGAATATGGAATTCATTCCCTTGCATTACCCAAGATTGGCGCCTGCATAAACGCGCCAGGGTGCGAGAATGGAAAAAAGCGTATTGATAAAGAAAAGTGGAAATTCAAGGCATTTGGACATATAAGAAGGTTCTTATTTTGATTGGGAGGGCTGAGCTTTCTTGATTTGATCAAAAGAATATATATATATATATATATATATATATATATATATATATATATATATATATATATATAATTTTATTTCTTAATTCTGTCCTTCAAGGCTTCAAAAAAGAAAAAAAAAATGGCGACTAAAACTGTGTGCTAGTTTGGTCACGCAATACCCTCACCAACCACAGCTATTCCTTTCCCATTTGCTCACCTCTGTGAACTGTGCCCTTGCATATCTGGCATCGAGCGGGGGCTGAACTAGGAGGGACTGTCAGGGGCTCATGCAAGTAATTTTTTTTCAGTCCCCTCTTTTAATAAATTTAATTTTTATCTTAAAAATAAATAATAATAATAATTTGAATCTTCCAAACTAAAATTTCTAGCTCCATCGCGGCTCTAGAGTCCAGACAATGTTCAGGATGGATTGCTGCGTTGACCCTTTGGGATCAATATTTACAAATTTTCTTTACTGTACCTTAAGAAAACAGGGGGCATGTGTTTCTAGATGTTTTTATTTTTCTTTTTAGAGAATTATGGTTCTGGAGACATTTGTCATTTGATGATCGGTAATTTATACGCGGAAGAATTGTTTTTTTAATCATAGAATATACGAGAATTATTGATTATGGTTCAAAAAATAAAAATAGGATAGAATTGTTGATTTTGGCCTGTTGGATTTTATGCATTATTCATTGATTTATATATGTTACAACGGCAATAATTTCTTTTTCTTAAATTATTATGGCTCAACCTCTGAAAAAAGAAAATCTGTTCTTTTTTTTTTTAATAATAAAGGTTTTATCTCTCGTATTTAGGATAATAATGTCAGTTAGCTTTATAACATGAATTAATTAATACAACAATGAAGCATGCAACTTTTCACGAGAGATTAATTATTTTTAGTTTGGTTTAATTTTTATTTATAAAAATAATTAAATTAAAATTTTGTAAAATAGATATAAAAAACTAACCAAATTATTTTAGTTCAATTTAATTTGATTCAATTCGGTTTGATTTGGTTATTTTATATTGAAAATTAAAAATTATATTTTTTTAGGTTTTTTTTTTTGGACTTTCTAATAGTTCTTTTTTGTCTGGTTTGATTTTTCAGTTCAGTTCAGTTTAATTTATTTCTAACTAAATCGGATTTGGTTCGGTTTTTTAATTTCAGACATATAAAATCAAAACTGAATTGAACTAAATTTTTTTAAAATATTTTAATTAGTTTTTTTTTTTTATGGTTTGATTTTTTTTAATTATTTTTTTTAAATTTTTTTGGTTTAATTAATTTGTTGGTTTTTTTCTGATCCTTACTTTTCACCACAAATACTTGCACTTCTCACCTGCTGGACCTTGGCATGAACACTTCCAAGCAAGTCGGCCAATAAAAGTTAACCTTGCACCAACATTCCGCACACCACATTTGAAAATAAGTGGTGATTATAGGCAATATTATCAATGCCATAATGATAATTTCTCATCATGGATGAGTGCCATGTTTTAGTTTCCGACTAGATGGGAACCACCCAATGGCTCAAACTGAAATTTTTTTAATGTTAAAAAATAATATTGAGACAATGCTAATATGTTTTGAAAAATTAAAAAAAAAATTCAATTTGGAATGACCGGTTTAAATCACCATGACCTAAAAAAAACAAATGCCAAGAAAGAAAAAATTACAAAACTCAATTATAATACAGCGCAAAGCAAAAGGTGTTAGCATTTCAAATATGTGATCCGGATCAAGAAGTCGGGATAATCTCCTAGAAAATAAATAAATAAATAAAATGATGATGCTCAATTTCTAACAATCCAAATGTAGAAGGATAAATTCGAAAACAAAAAAATCAATCAACAAAAAAACCTTAAAAAACATTAAAAAAAAAACCCAACAAAGTTGTGTAAGTCAGCCAAAGCTCATGAGTCGGGTAAGTCAACCAAACCCTGTGAGCCGAATCATGAAAAAGAAATAACCTAATGAAAGATAGAATGAGAAAAATTATAAATCTCAATTGTCAAACAAACTAAACATTAAAGGAAAAATAAAAAAAAAATATTCAATCTTAAAAAAATGACTCGAAAAAAGTTCTAAATCAATCTAAGCTAACCAACTTGACTCACAATTTAAGTTAGGAGAATAAAATAACCCATAAAAAAAAAAAGCAAAGAAAATTACAAAGCTTAATTTTCAAATTATCCTATGTTGAAAGATGAAATTGAAAAAGAAAACTAGTGTAGTAAAAGGATTCTAAAAACAAACCAATATCAACCCAAGTTAACCTCTCAAATTGGTAACCCGAGTCATAAGACCAAGATTATTCTATTGAGAAAAACCATCGAGTTAAATTCTCAATCAACCCAATATTAAAAGAATGAAATTAAAAAATAAAATAAAAAAGAACCCAATGCAAAAATAACAATAAAAAAAATTAAGACTCATATTTTAAATAAAAACAAAATGACTGGACAACTTGAAATTTTGGATAAGCTAGCACAAATCCTAATAAGAGGAGAGAGAGAGAGAGAGAGAGAGAAAAAAAAAAAAAAAAAAGAGGAAAAAAACAATGTTTTTAGATCCTCATTGCCGCCCCTACACCTACACGTGCCACCTCTCTCGAACCACCTCATCGATCGTGCCGCTTCCAACACCATTGAGGAAGCCATCTTTTGATTGATGGAGGAAGCCATATATGCTGCTAGAATGTATTGGGCTTCATTCATACGCTAGCTGAAATCTTCCCTGTTTTTCATAAAAGTGACAACATTTTTTTGCTTATAACATTAGTTGAAAGCCTTTTTATAAGCAAACCCTCATAGTTTAAACAAGGTACAATTAATCTAGTTATCATTAAAAAAAAAAAAACTATAAACTAAACAAGGATTACTAATTATAACTCCTAAACAGAGTCTAACAAATTAAAAGAATTATACTTAATATCTCTTAACATAGACCAAACTTAAGCTCTAGAGTACTAAAAATGCAAATAACAAAGAGAGAAAAGGACCCAAGAAATTTCTAAATCTATTTTCATCCATCCAAGTCACCTTTTTACAAGACTAGAGATCAAAAAATTAATTATTTATAATTCATAAATGTTTATTAATTATAAAGAATGTTTATATCATGAAAGATTTCATGAATGTTCATGGTTCATAAATTAATCATAAACATATTCATTTTTTTTCACATAATTAATGTATTACTTTATTTACTAAGACAATTTAGATATTAAAACAAATTACTAATTAAACATGAACTCAATAGAAAAATATTTTTTATTAACTAAAATTATGTTCAAATTCATAAGCCCACAAGTCCACTATCCCATGAACAAAGTTATTTTGAATTTAAAACTTTTGCTATCTAAAAGTTTATTAAGAATAATTTTTCATTTATCTTTAATTCATTTATATAAAAATATAATAATATTTCATATTAAAATATTCATGTTGAATTAGAAAGCCCCGACGCAATTTCAACCTCAAATATGAGTTGCTTACTGTTAATTTGGACTTTAAAAAAAGTCCATTGCATGCTTTTATAAAATCAATTCTAACAAATTGTTCATGTGTTTTAAAACTGGGATTTCTGTGAATGATAGGGTAGAACTAACATATTCTTAACAATAAATTCCAAAGAAATAGAGGTACATATTCATTACCATCAACAATTTTATTGTTCATCGAAAACATTGCCCCGTGCGAAGCAGGGTTTAAAAACTGGTAATTAATATCTAATGTATAAATTAATGCTAGTTTATATAATTATTTTCTAGTTAGAATTACCGTTGCTATTCCAAAATAACCTATCTTGAAAAATATTTTAAAGTCCATTGGCTTTGGGGCAGGAGCTGCTGCGGTGGCCATCCCAACAATTTCTAGAACTTCTTAATTTAAAAAAAATTCTTGACTAAAAAAGTTGACTATCCCAGCAATTTCAAACATTAGATTAGATATTTGGTTACGAATTAATTTTAAATAATTATATTAAGTCAAAAACTTGTTATACCAAATATTGTCAACAGATTTTTTTTTTTTTAAAGTTATCCCCTCACAACAAGTTATCGAAGGAGATGGGAAATGATAGAAAAAGATTAAAAAAACCATATACGTGTAATACCTGGCATCTTCCTTAATTCCCCACTAATTAAACTACTACGAAGATGATGATATACTACCATACGAGTAGATTAATTTAAAACTAACATCCAAAGAAATGAGATTCTTCAAATTTTAAACAAATGATTTAATAAATCCTTTCTCTTACCATGGAATTGAAACTTCATATATTAAAATTAATTTTCTCTTGTAATTAATTAAGTCTTCAAACATAAAATAATGCATTTTTGAGAAACTGTTTTCTCGCTACCTATTCAAAATTAAACCTTAAATAATAACATGGAACCATGCTTAAAGAAATCTAAATGAAAGATTTTGATGATGCCAGCGAAGAAAATAAGTTGAGAGATTTTTTGAGTGAGAAAGAGAGGAAGCTCGGTTGAGCTTAATGAAGAGGGTTCAGTTGGGTCTGCTTGGAGGAGGGCTTGGCTAGGGTTTCTTATAGGAGGGTTCGGTTGGCCCCATCATTTCTCTCCCCTCTCTAAGCCTCGGTTGGGCCTTATAATGTTTTTTTTGTTTCAGTCATTTTGGTAATAGTGGGTATACTGTTCTCTTGGAAGCGATTAGATGCATACATTAGTAGCATAGAATGGGAACTCATCAACTTAACCTGTGGATTGATTTGAAAAAAAATCATTTTTCAATTGGGACATCCAATAAAACTTTCTTGATTTAAAAATTTTGATTAGATCTTTTATTAATTTTTTTTTTAATTTCTTGACCCATTCCATTTGCTCTAGTTAATTTTCAATCCATGTATGACTTTTTAGTCTTGTAAAGTTTCTAACCAAAAATCATAGTTGATAAACATATCCAAAAAATCTAGACCTTTGAAAAACAAAACCTAGTTAACCCAATAAAACATGAGCAAACTTCAGTTGGGTCAAAAAAAAAAAAGTTTTTTAAAAATAATTATCCTAAAAGGGGTATTTTTGTATTTTTATTTTTCTAAATACTAAATTGACAAATATACCATTGGAATAAAAAAAATAAAACATTTATTTAGGGGTCTTTTGGTCTTTTCACTTTCAGTTCTTTTGTAATTAATAATAGGTCCATCAAAGCCATTTTTATCTTTTAATAAGGATTAAATATTAATAATAAAAGGTCAATGCCCACATCTTTTTGGTAGCACGTGCGACACCCCATGATTGTTTTGCTCCTTTTTTTTTTTTTAATGGAATGGATTTCCTATTGGTGGTATAAAATGCCCTTTCTCCATGTTGTTGGAAACACAATAACTTTCTCTTTTTTTCGGTGAGACGTGTGTCTGTTGAGATAAAGTGATTTGTCGCTAGTTGTCCCATTTCTTTCTTCTCTATCATTCCTTGAAAATTATAGATTGGTCATTTTTGTTTTTAATATTTCAACTTCAATCCTTATTCTTTTGATTTTTATTTTGTTCTTGGCTCTTTTGTAAAAGTTTAACTATTTCCAATTTAGTCTCTTGATTCCAATTTATCATGCATTTTTTTTTTCAATTTGATCCTTATTTTTTTGATTTCTTTTTTTATTTGTCTTATTTGTAAAAGTTTTATTGGTTTTTAATTTCATTCTTTAATCCAAGTTTATGATGAATTATTGTTTCTGATTTGGTTCTCATTCTTTTGAATTTTTTTTTTTCTGTTTGTTAATGTTATTTTTCTTTTTAATTTAACTCTCAAATAGAAAAAAAATTTTAGATCCCTTCTAATTTATATTTTGATTTTGATTTTCACCTTGATTATTTTAATTGCTATTTTTTTAAAAAAAAATTTGTGTGATTGATTTTTTCTAATTTATTCTTCAAAGTTTGATTTGTTGAGGATTGAGTTTCGTGGTTTTTCCATGTATACTTCTTCCAGTCTAATGACTCAGGTCACAAACCTGAAAAGATAACATGATTCAACATTTTTGTTTTTATCTATTTTTTTTATTTCATCGTTCAAGATTTCTTTTCTTTTCTTTTTTTAAAAAAGAAATTAACTTCATTGTTTTCTTGAATTTATTTTCTATTAAATTATCACAATCTTATAACCTAGGCTACGAGTTTTTCAAGTTAACTTGGAATGACTTGTCCTATATTACTCATGTTACATGTCTATCATGTTACTCTAGATTGACTCAGGCTCCCCCGCCCCCATTTTATCCAACTTCTTTGTACTTTTAATGGTTTTTTTTTTTTTTCTAGACAATCATGATTTTTATTAAATATGCATGTTAACCTTGGTTATTATGCAAGTTACATGAATATCACGATAACTCAGGTTTACTTGGACTAACTCAGGTTTACTTGTACTAGTTTCATCTCTTTTAACAAGAAAAAAAACACAAACTCATGGCATAGCATGAGCCCACGTCCAGTAATTATCTTAGTTCGAGCATTTTTAATTTGTCGATTTAGGTCCTTATGGCTTAGGAAAACCATGCATACATTTTTAGCTTGTTAGGTAAAAAGATATGCTTCCTTTTTTGACTTTGTGGATTCTAGCTAATATCTAAAAAAATTTATTAAAATTTTCTTAATACATTTAAACCAATACGGAGGATGCATCTTGAAAACATTTGAAAAGGGGATTTAATCTCAGTTAAGATACAAGATAGCTCGAGGATACAACTTAACGTAAAACAAAAAATACATAAGCTTTAAGCCATTTGAAGAAGTTAATGAATCTAATCGAACATGATTAAAGATGAAAATTCAACTATGAAAATTATATGTTTAGAACACTAAAAATCGCGTTAACTCTTCAAGTTTGAGTACTTTACTAGATAATTCAGTTGAACTAGCTTCAGCAAGTCCCACTAGTAAACACAACTAAAATAAAATCTTGAAGACATGTATACAAGCTAAGACAAAGGAGATGCAAGACCCTCCTGAGCAGATAATGGATGGGGAGGTTGGTTTCTCCTTGAGGAGCCATATTTTTCCTTCCTGAACGAAGGTCTCAAGGCAAGGGCTTTCAAAGTTCTTTTCGCGCAAAACCTTCTCAGCAGCAACACTAATCTCTGTTTGTATTTTAGGATTGATAAAAATAATAGTTTGTGACAAAGTAACAACAGCAAGAGAGCAGACAAATCCCACCACTTCGAATAGCTCACACGAACACCAAAAAAATCATGGAGGATTTGCTTGCCTTGGATTTTAGGCTCTCCTTGAACGAAAGGTTCGAACTCAAGCCCAAGCATGTCATTTTTGTATTGACCCTGTTTCCAATTGGCATTATAAATGTATTACATGTCAATAGTTTGGCAATACAAATCAATGCACACAGCAGAACGTGCGAGATTATCTGAAACTTCTATGTAAGTCTATGGGTTAGAAGGTTGCAAAGGGAAGAATTGACATGCAAAATTGCTTTTTAAGTGTTAGAAAATAATATAAATTATATTCTTGGATCTCATATAACAACTTAAGCTATTGGATTGAGATGGTTTTTTGATATAATATCAGAACCTTAATGACCAAGCGTTCACGAGTTCAAATCTCACCATCCCCATTTATTTGATAAAAAAATTAAGCACAAGATAACGTTGGCCCGTGCAAATTTCAAGCCCAAAGAGCTTTCACTTGAGATGGTGTATTAGAGAATAATATAAATCGTATTCTAGGACCTCACCTAACAGATTAAGCTATTGGATTGAGATGGTTCTTTGATATTAAGTGAGGCAATACCGATGTGAGCAGTGTTGAAGTTCATAGCTAGATAGACTTGGAAACTGAACTGGAAAGAATTTACCTGAACAGCCCATGCAGTGAAACTGATATAGGCCATTGGGTAGCGCCAGAAGAACTTGGGAAGATCAGGCAGTGGCCTATAGAGTCCAGATGCTATCGTCAAGAGCATCTACGTTGGCAGATAAATCATATAATCTATCAGCTTCCTTTAGAGCTACCATAAAAATAATGAGAATTGAGAAACGGTGGCTAAGAATTTTGCTTACAACTGCAAAAGCTGAAACTCCTATACCCATCAGAAAGTTCGGGACAAGCAGCGCAACGATCATTGCCACACTTTCCATAGTGGCAAAGCAGAGGAAGAAATTCATACAGAGATAGCAATAGTGGGAAAATCCCAGGTGGAATCTCACCATGTAAAATACTATTGTACCAGAAGAAAGAGACATGATCACTAAGAAAATGAACGATGCGAAGAAGTTAGAAAGCATAAACACAGCCTCTCCATAGTGCCCGTTGAGTAATTCATGGTAGGATACCTTCCATTCTTCTAAAAAAGAGGGTAATCCTCCAACAGACAAGCAAATCAAGAAGTCATAAACGTATGTGTAGCATTTTGCTCTTGTGACGAATGCGGAGTTTGACAGGCCAATATCGAAGTACATGATTCCAGCACCTAGTGATATTAGAATATAGAATAAGGTCCGTACCCAAAAATACCCCAAGTCTCTAATCATGTTCACGAAGGAACGAGTAGTCAGTGTGTAGAGCTGCTTCCACCAATTGTTTCTGCTCTCAATCAATCCACTCATAAGCTCTTCCTACAATCAGCTAATTTCTGATTAGTCAAAGGGGTTACATTTCTTGATTCTATGGAAGAGTGGTGTTCTTTTGAAGGTTTATTTAGCGACAAGTCGCAAGACTCGGAACAGCTCGTGCTGAAGAGGTTTATTGCAGCCAAAGATTATAAGATAAGATAATCAAGAATGAAGTCAGGTATCTTGAGTGTAAATTACTTACATTAATGAGTGCAATTTGTCGGATTTTTTTTCTTGTGTTTATGGAATACTCAGAACTCCTGTATTTTTCAATAAGCTTTGCTTTGATGTCTTCTGTAGTAAAACTTGTTTCAAAATTTGCTGGCACTGAGACTGCCTGCATTATTACACAAGGATCAATTAACAAAAAGGTAGGCTGGAAAGGAAACAGAACAAGCTGTTTACAGAAGAAGAAAGCATGCATGACTACGAACAGAATCTCTCAGCGATCGCAGCAGAGTTGAGGCCATCTTGTCAAAGTCTGAATTTATACATCGAAGGAAGTGATCTGAAGGATTTCTTCTTGTCGGACAAGGAAATCCTGCTTCAGCAAAGAACTGCATGATGACAAGATTATAAAATTAGCACTCAATCACTCATTTTAACAGTTTCTGCCGTTTCTATCCATCATCAAATCCTACTTACCTTAACAGCTAGCTTTGCTTCTCCAAAATAGATGGTCTCTCCACTTGAGAGGAGGCACAGGTCATCAAACAAATCAAAGATATAACTACTTGGTTGGTGAATAGAGCAGACAACTATTCTTCCATCAAGAGCAATATTCTTTAGAGCTTGAATGACAAATAATGCTGAAGCACTATCTAGTCCACTGGTGGGTTCATCAAGAAACAAGACATAAGGCTGTGTTAATATTTCAAGACCAATGCTTAGTCGCCTCTTTTCCCCACCGCTTAAGCCTCTCAAATGCCAGTTCCCAACCTTATTGTCAGCACAATCCTGAAGCCCCATCTTCATGATTGTGTTTTCTATTACAGAATTGATTTCATCTTTGGTCGTTGTACTAGGTAGCCTCAAATGAGCAGAGTACGTGAGAGTTTCCTTGACAGTGAGAGTTCCAAAGAGGAAATCTTCTTGAGTAGTATAAGACTGCAAGTTTAGAACGATCGTAAACGAAGAAAAAATATAAAGCATAAGAAAAAATATGGGGGGGAAAGTATTGAAAAAGAGGACAAATTTAAACTACTAAAACAAACAAGGGCTTTTATGAATTTTCTTTGAAAAAAGCAAGGCTGCCAATTGGCCTCTTCTCTAATGAAAATTTGCCTTTGTGCTCAATGGTTATGCTAATTCTCTAATGAAAACAGTGCTTTTAACCCTGTAAAGATTGTTTGTTTTGCCAACAAAGATCATAAATATAGAAAATTCATATTGATGATTGACATAATAACGCTTACAATACTTCCGTTGCCGATCTTCCTCTGCTTCCCATTCAACAAAACATTGCCTGACATTATTACATTTGACGACAGCCTCCCTGTGTTGAGGTCAAGAAAATCAAAGGTCATTTCCTCTCAGTTATTCAACTATTAAAATAACAACAACCTAAAAAAAGGAAAAATATGCATATAATTAAATTTAAAACTTCTCATATAAAAAAAAAAAATATAGTTAATATAATCTTAGGATAATTTGCAATTAGTTTATAGTTATATTATTTTTCATGCAGTTTTTTTTCTTTGAAATCTGAAATATTAGTACTTTAGAACTCGTTTTATACACTTGGCTTGAGAGGGCAATAAAGAAAGAAAAGAAAAATGGCTAAAGTTGCTATAACCTACCCCCCTGCCAACAGAGTCAGGCAAAAAAATTATAATTGAGAGGTCGAAAAAAAAAAAAAAAACTTTCATATCTCCTAGAGCTGTTTTTCTCTTCAGCTGTGCAAGCCACCCAAAAACAGGGTAAGAAGATAAATTAGAATTAAACAGAAGAAGCAAGAGGTAGCGGCGAGGGGATGTAGCTCAGATGGTAGAGCGCTCTACCTTTTACTTTTTTGCTTGATTATGAAAGCGTAAAGCTCGTAATTTGTTAGTATATCTTCTCGAAAAGATACATAATTAGAAAACATGCTATAGATCACTAATTAATCTTTCTATTATAACTTAAGGAGGATTTTACAAAGCAAATATTAAAACTTAATGAGAAGCATGCATGCATGGAGGGAGGAGTGGGGGAGGCACCAGCTAGTGCATCAAGCAAGGTGGATTTTCCTGAGCCAGAAGGACCCATAATAGCCATGATCCGATCTGGTAGAGCATAACCACTTAGCCGATTTAGCAACTTCCTAGTTTCACCTTTTCCTAAGTTCTTAGCCACCACTGCCGTCACATCTTCCCATACCAGATATATTTCTTTGTTTTCTCTCATCACAGTACTCCTGGACTCCGACTGCTCTTCATTCTCAATACTCTCTTCTACCTTCATCTCTATCAATAGACATTAATGTTGTTCATAGCCAGTTTGAGGCTGTGCATTTTTACATGTGCAAAGCACTGGCCCTTATATTCAAAAGTCCCTAAAAAGCGAATATATAAATTAATCAATATCCAGCCGTCTGTTACAGTAATAAATCTAATTTTCTGAAAGACAAAAAACTGCTAGCAGATGAAGACCAACGTGGAGTAAGAGACATAGGAGTAAAGAGAGTCCAGTACAATTGTCAGGGTCCCTTTGAATTAATTTGTAGTACTATATACCCTACTGAAGAAAAGAAGACTCGGAAAGAATGACAGAGAAAGATTGTATTATATTATATTCTTCTGTATTACATTCCATCACATATATATATACACAAAGTGCATTGATTACAAGAATATTTCTAATTACATCCCTGATATTTCTCCTAAGAATAATGCTGAAATCAACTCATAAAAGGAATAAAAATCATGACAGAAAAGGGAAGAAGGATCATATCAGATCATATAGATATATATGCCAATACTCCCCCTCAAGCTGGATCAAGAAGATTGATTGATCCCAGCTTGGAAAGCAGTAATTGAAAGCGGGCAGAGGGCAAGGCTTTGGTGAATAAGTCTGCAAGTTGATCCTCGCTCCTAGTATATTGAGTAACAATCATCTGCGACTGAACTTGTTCCCTAACATAATGACAATCAACTTCGATATGTTTGGTTCGTTCATGAAATACTGGATTGGAAGCAATATGCATTGCGGCTTGATTATCGCAGCAAAGGGACATAGGTTGAGGGTGAAAAACACCTAAATCAGTTAACAATGCTTTCAACCATATAAGTTCAGATGCAGTGGAAGCCATGGCGCGACATTCAGCTTCAGCGCTTGAACGGGCAACGAGTGATTGTTTCTTACTTTTCCATTAAACTAGATTTCCTCCAACAAAGATACAATACCCCGTAGTAGATTTGCGATCAAGAGTATTTCCTGCCCAATCTGCATCAGTGTAACCAAGTATCTGTGTGTGACCATGATTTTGCATAAGAATTCCACGTCCAATAGTGCCCTTGAGATATCACAAAATTCGTTTTACGATCATCATATGAGCTGCAGTAGGTGAGTGCATGAATTGACTGACAATACTAACCGAAAGACTCAGATCAGGTCAGGTGATGGTAAGATAGATAAGTTTCCCACCAATTTCTGATAAAGCTGAGGTTGATCAAAAAGGTCCCCATCCAAAGTCAGCTGAAGTTTGCTATCCAGAGGTGTCTTTGCAGGTTTGCAGTCAAGCATGTCAGCTTCACGCAACAAGTCCAACACATATTTGCGTTGATTCAAAAACAATCCTTTATGAGAAGTAGCCATCTCTATGCCAAGAAAATATTTAAGAACGCCAAGGTCCTTAATAGAAAATCGCTGATGAAGAATGCTCTTAAGACTGGCAATAGCTGCATCAGGAGTAGCAATACTTTTGTCAATAAATTCGATTCTTAATCTTCCACCAAGCGCTAATGACACAGCTCTTGACCAAGGGAGATAATTGAACTCATTCAATTGAACAGAACACAGACGTTGATTTGAATTTATATCAGGAATATTCAAATCAGAATAAGGGCGTCGGTTGAATGACGAAGGAGCAATAGAACCTCCCATATTCTCCAATCCGCGAGAAGCCATCTAAACAATTACTATATGAGACTGGCTGAATGAACCAGCTTTGATACCATGAAGAAAAGAAGACTCGAAAAGATTAACAGAGAAAGATTGTATTATATTATATTCTTCTGTATTACATTCCATCACACATATATACACAAAGTGCATTGATTACAAGAATATTTCTAATTACATCCCTGATATTTCTCCTAAGAATAATGCTGAAATCAACTCATAAAAGGAATAAGAATCATGACAGAAAAGGGAAGAAGGATCATATCAGATCATATAGATATATCTGCCAATACCTACTTTGAATGAAAATAGTCTTGAATATGCACCTAAGAGTAGATTTAAAGATTGTTTTAAATTTTGGAGAGTAATTTAATTGATTAGATTTTAGATTTATGTTTTTAAAATTACTAAATTGAGTGTCACAAATTTCAAGAATTATTAAAGGTTTATATAGTTATTAACTTCAGAGCTTCTAAGATTAGTCATGGAACATGTAAGCTGGCCCCAGACATTCACGTTACTCTAAAAAAAATCTTATTTTAAGAAAATCTCAAAACTAATGGTTGTTAACATGTATCTTAGGAATCCATTTATAATTTTTTTTTTCTTTAAGAACACTTAACATTCACGATACCCAACATTATTTTATTAAAACGAAGGAAAAAAAACTGGTAACAATTGCAAATACTAGGAGTTGAGTTTTGGGTGTTGCACTAGCCCAACGCATTCCCTTGTCTTGTAAAGGAATTGGCAAAAATCGATACATGACTTCCACAGACCGGTTAAAAAGAATTGATGATTGAAAAGAAAAAAAAAAAAAACACACACACACACACGATACACAGTGTTTTTGCTGATATGCTAAAACACATAAAAAATACCACACACCTTAGATTTTGTTAATAGTCTCCTGTCTATTTGAAAATATAGTTGGAGTTGATTTTTAAATTATTTTTTATTTAAAAATATATCAAAATAATATATTTTTTATTTTTTAAAAATTAATGCTTTAAAATGATCTAAGAATATTAAAATAATATTAATTTAAAATAAAATAAAAATATAAAATACTTTTAACTTTTTAAAATGTAAAAGCAAACTGTGACCACTATCCCAACTAGAACTCAATAAATGTACCCCTAACAAGTAATAAATACGATGGGAACTCTATGTAA
Source organism: Populus alba (assembly GCF_005239225.2). Taxonomy (NCBI): domain Eukaryota; kingdom Viridiplantae; phylum Streptophyta; class Magnoliopsida; order Malpighiales; family Salicaceae; genus Populus; species Populus alba. Next base: position 5,320,369 of record NC_133299.1, read on the forward strand.
TTAATGAGTGGGGACTGCGTTATATATTAGCTGAAAGAGCGGGGCCAAACTCAAGCATTCACTTGTCAAAAATATCACAAGACGGGCCAGCTGGCAGAATGGGAACCGACAACCTCAACTCTCATATATCTTAAACAAAAGAAAGATTTCAAAACAAACGGTTCTCGACCCAGTTTATTTTTACAATTTAAAAATGTTTTTAAACATTTTTTGATCTTTTTTTTTCTTTATTTATTTTTTATATTTTTAGATTTTTTTAATGATAAAAATAAATTTTAAACATGTAAAAAAATATTATTTCAATAAATTTTCAAGTAAAAACAATTTAAAAAATAATCATTAATACATTACCAAATATTATTAGTGTTTGCTTTATTTTTACCGGTAATAAAAATAGATACTGTTAGTAATAAAAATAGAGTGTTTATCGATAAATACAAAAAGATAAATTTTGTTAATAAAATTCATTATAATATATTGATAAAATCTTTTAATTGATGTTTTTTTTTTTAGTTTAACGTGGGTGTCCGGGTCAGCTTGCGTGCACCTCGACTAATCCCACGGGCCCTGAAGTTAACGACCATGTAAGCCTCCAGTGGACATCATATGAGCAACTTAGGGCTCGAACCTGAGACCACAGAGAAGAGCAAACCTCTTGGTCCCAGGCTCTTTTTAATTGATGTTTTTGTTTGTATTAGTTAATTTAAAGATAATATAAATCTATTATAATATCATAAAAATATTTTGATAATAATAAATTTAAACTTACGCAGATGTTCTGATATCGCAAAAGAGCTTCGGCAATGATATCAAAGTCCAAATTTATACAACGCAGGAAGTGATCAGAAGGATTTCTTTTTGTTGGACAAGGGAATCCGGCTTCAGCGAAAAACTGTTTTAATAGATGGTATAAAAGCAGTGCTTTTTAAAAAAGTTCCGGTCAGGGTTTTAACATAAAACTTGTATTCATGTACCTTCACTGCCATTTTCGCTTCTCCGAAATAGACAGTTTCTCCTCCTGAGAGAAGCAGCAAATCATCTAAAAGATTGAAAACATCGCTACTTGGCTGATGAAGGGAACAAATGACAATCTTTCCATCATAAGCAATGCTGCTAAGAGCTCTCATCACAAAGAAAGCTGAAGCACTATCCAGGCCAGTAGTAGGCTCATCAAGGAGCATAATATGTGGACGTGTTAAAATTTCAACACCAATGCTAAGTCTCTTCTTTTCACCAGTGCTTATGCCCCTTAAATGCCAATTTCCAATCTTAGAATCAGCGCAATCTTGTAGACCCATCTCCATTATCGTGTTTTCAACAACACTATCTAACTCCTCTTTAGTCGTTTTCCGAGGAAGCCTCAAGTGAGCCGAGTAAGTAATTGTCTCTTTGACTGTGAGGGTTCCCAAGAAAAAATCTTCTTGAGTAACATAAGACTGAAATTTGGAGAAACATATACCAGGTGAGATGATAAAGAGTATTTAGCAGTCCTTTCAATATTTGCTGTAAACAGGAAGAAACAAAGCAAGACCTGAAGAAGTGACCCAAGTTAGAGGTACTTCTAACTCGTATTTTTCGACAGTATAAACTTACAATATCTCTGCAGTCTATGCTGCTTCTCCTGGCATTGAGAAGGACTTTTCCACTCATTTTAACATTTGAAGAAAGTCTTCCTGTTTATGGGATCAAGAAAGAAAATCAGAACAGAATCATAACTCGTGTATAGTTCGAACATGCAGAACCATTAACTACAAGTTGCAATATGTTCATTAACCATCGACAAATTGTTTTTCAAAAATACGGTCTTGAAGGTTGATGAGGAGAGACTTATACCAGCCAATGAGTCAAGTAGCGTGGATTTGCCGGACCCAGAAGGTCCCATGATAGCCAGGATATGGCCTGGTTCAGCATAACCACTAAGATCACTTAGCAATTTCCTCGTTGAACCACTTGTGATCATGGTAGGTAGCTCCACCGTGAGATTTTCCCATACCGAGCACATTGTTTTGTCTTCTTCAGTTACTCGACTTCAATTTTAAACTTCCAACGTTTGCATCCACGCAATTCTCGGTGAATTTCTATCCTCCAAGAATTGGCATCGGTTTCATGCTGTTAAGAAATCAATTCTATCAAGCGTCGCCCCCATTAATTGCAATTAAAATTGTTGTGTACTATTCATTGAACAGTACTTGGTTCCTTAGGACAAAACCAAAAGTTAACATTAAATAATAAAAAAAAAAATTGGGTCAGTGTTTTACTGTGTATAAATTCACATATAACTATGGATTCACGGTGAAATGATTATTTTATTTCTAGAAAAAAATTATTTAACTAATAATCTTTTACATTCATTGAAGACAAGTTAATCTTTTTATATTTTAGGTGTATATTAAAATTACTTAAATATCCTTAAAAGTAAAAAAATTGGATTCTAAAGGCTTCTTGGTCTTTTACCACTATGTTTGCACATTGAAATGACTATACAATCCTTAAAAGCTACGGATTAAAATGTATTTTTGTTTTTTTCATCTTGGTTTTTTTAATTATCATCAATTTCAATAAACCACAATTCAATATTTTAACAAATATAAATGCATAAATAAAAGTGAATTGGGAGTTAGTTTAAATGTCCTTAGTAGGGAGAAAGTTCATTATAAAGAATTTGCTTTGTAGTAGGGATTAGCTCCTAAATTTCTGTTTCCTTGATAAATTAATGATATTCATTCATTCTTCAAAATAAATAAATAAAAATAAAAATCCGAAGACAAATTTAGATACGCCAAAGTTAATGAAACCAGTTACTGAGATTTCTTGAATTCTTCTTCTTGTATTAATTGAAATCTCAGAACACTTGTACTTCTCAATCAATAAGTGTTTCTCTGATCTCCGCAGTTTTCATCCTTACCGAATAACTTGACGATTCTGGGATTGCCTGTAAGGAACCATAAAAGAAGGAAAACATAAAGCTATATATCCTGCGGAGGATCAATAGAAACAGCATTGAATAATCAATAAATTCCGACTTTAAACCTTTAAACTTACGCAGATGTTCTGATACACTATACCATTAAACAATTTTATTGACAGATTTATTCCATTAGTGTAAGGCTCATAAACCATCGGTAAATTTTTTACCTATAGAATCCGTCCGTCGGAAGATTGATCGTCAGTAATTTCCTCTTTTGTCGTTAGTTCTGTCGGAAATAAAATAAAAAAAACAAACAAACATCGACGGTATTACAGACAGCGTAGCGTGCCAAAAAAAATCCCGCGAGAAGTTTACGGACAAAATAATTTCATCTATATTTTCTACAATAATCACCGACAGAATATCCGTCGGTGATTGTGGCATGGGTTGTAAATATTTCAGAACTCTCTATCAAATACCATGGGATATATTCCGCCGGTAATAGTAATGGTGAGACGACCAAAAGCTTGATGTCTTCTCCCAAGTGCAGGAGCGTCGAAGCAATAAATAACCGATAATAGTAATAAATTATAAACAACAACAACAATCAGAATTAAATGTAAGACCGGAGGTTAACTATATAAATTATAAACAACAACAACAATAATTAGTAGTAGTAATAATAATAATAATATTAGTAGTAGTAGTAGTAATACTAATACTAATACTAATAATAACAATAATAGTAATAATAGTAATACTAGTAGTAGTAGTAGTAGTAGTAATATTAATAATAGTAATAGTAATAATAAAGAGAGCTTTGAGATGTGAGAGTGATGCAAGGATTAAACAATAACAAAAATAAATGTCAAGGTTAGAGGATTCACTAATGGTGCTTCAAACAAGTATAATATAAACTCTTATTACTCAACTGGAAACCATACACAAAGAAGGTTCCAATCAGATTATAATTGTTAACATGATTACATTAATTATCTTACTCGAGTAATGCCAATACTTGTAAATATTATCAGGTATTCATAGTGATAACTTATGTTAACAACAAATCAAGTTCCTTTCATAGGACATGTGTAGGTTATACCATACGGTTGGGCTATGAAAGTGCCAAGCATTTGTTGTACCAAGGGTTGTTCAACACAAATCTAGATTAACCATTTAACAAGCAAGGTATTAAGAGTAAGCAAAATAATAAATATAAAACATGTTAATATCAAGCATTAAAGTCCATGTTGAGTTTATACTATACTTATTCTTACACCATTAGTGTAACCTTTTCACCTTGACATAATAAATTTAGCTAAACATAATGAAAGAAAGAAACATAAATAAACAATATAAGAACATAATTATACAAATAAAGGAAAGGAAATGAAAGCATAAACAAGAGATTAATATAACATCAAATAAAACTTAAACATTACAAAATACAAAGAAAGAGAGCAAGAGCATGATTTTGATCTGAACACCAAGATGCCTAAATGCATGGCAAATGCTTTATTTTATAGGCCAAAATTTGAAACTATTGATTTGACGAATAATTGTTGAGTGGGTGGCCACATCTTGACTTTGTGAAAATCCTTATCTTCTTGTCTGAATTAAATGTCATTGCTAACATCAGAATTGGAACCACCTATACCATGAATGTTCTAGGAAATTCTCTTAGCTTTCTAGGAAAAAACAATTGAGGTCATTTGGACTTCTAGAACTCGAGATATGGGCTGAACACTGAACAATGTCCGGGTTGTAGGATAGATTCAGACTTCTCCGTTGTTGCTATAATTTGGACTTAAAAAAGATATTTTTAAATCCTGGCCTCCATATGAAAGTTGTAGGCCTATGTCTTGTGAAATCTGTGTAAAAATTTAAGATCATTTAGACATCTAGAACTAGAGATATGACCCAAATACTGAACAGTGTTCCAGTTTAGATTGCACCAACATCTATTTTCTAAGCTTCTCCCTCTCTTTATCTTTACAATTTCAGTAGTTGAATTCAGCAATCAATCCTTTGATTTATTTGAGAGGCCTGCATTTAAGATGAACATTTATCATATATTAAGGTATCTTATAGTATCAGACTTGTTATTATAAAACATGCTTTAGTTAAGGAGTTATTGATACTTCAAGTGCAAAATGATGATATAAAACCTTGATAAACATGCACTTTTAAGTACTAATCACACCCCCTAACCAGCTTATTACTAGTCCCTAGTAATCAAAGCGTTAAAATAGAAAAACAATTTGCAAGTTCCACAAAGCAAGGTATTCATCATTCAACTTCCATTAATCTATCTAGATAAACAAACTCTCATTAAATTTATATTCCTGCTTCATATTTCTTAAACAAGATATTAATAAACCTTCTTTTTATGTGCTCAATGTATGAAAACATAGATGACGGGCTTTTGTTGGAAGAAAACAATATTATGTTCGAATGTTTAAGGTTAACTTTCTTGGGTTGAGATTATTATTATTTTTTCTTATTTATTTATATACACATACAACTTAAAACACAATGTATCTTTAATCCATGTAATGAGTTTTAGGCTAATGACTCCCAGACTAGTTGGTCTTAGGGCATTAGGTGTTGAGACACCCCTATGAGCTTAGCAACTCGGGTTGCAGATACTGATACATAGATAATGCAATGTTTCATTCCCTTAAGCTTTTCTCCTTAACCCATGTAACAAGCTTTGGGCCAATAGCTCCCAAGTCAGTTGATTTTAGGGTATTAGGTGTTAAAACACCCCTTCGAGCTTAATTACTTAGGTTAGGGAGGCTACGAAACCAAACTTATCTATGTTTTTATTATCATCAATATTATCAATTTTTTTTTTTGCATATTCTATACTATCTCTTTCCCTTAGTTGTTACCTTCAACAAAAGAACATAATTAATGTAATAATTCAATGTGCAACCCACGATCATATGTTAAAGTGTGTGTGTGAAAATGAAGGTTTAAGAATACTCGTTAAATGAGTATATGAGCAGAATCAAGTGATTACAATGCGAGAGTTTGTAAATCTGAATATTTCAAGAAGTATTATGATAGACCTTGGTAATGATACTTACTAAGATGCGTCTCAAGAGTCAATAAAATTTCCTCCTTACTTTGTCATCCTAATAAGGATACTTACTAAGATGCGTCTCAAGAGTTAATAAAACTGACTCCTTACTCTGCCGTCCTAATAACAATTTTGTCAAATAATTTTAAAAATAGCAAAAACAGCTAATAAGTTAGGTTTTTTTTTTTTTAATGTTAACTACTACCCTCCCCCCAACCAAAATGAGACATTGTCCTCAATTTTCTAAGGTAGAAAGATAGAGTATAGAAGACATCACCTGAAACAACGAATAATGACAAACCTGAAACACATTTAAACAAATATAATAAGTAACAAAATAAAATAATATGCTATTAATAAAACCAAAAGACACAAGGTTTCACAAATAAAAGCTCAAATCTAATCTAAGTTTTTTACGGCTTTCCTTAGTTGACCAATTTAAGCGACTCATGCAAGGATCAATGACAGGGATGAAAGATTGTAGTTGGTCAATAAATTGTTCAGCAGTAGCAGCTGAGATTATGATTTGTCATGCCGAAAATGTTAGAAATTCATGTTCCACAACTTGTCAAGAAAAGACAATAAATTGTCATAAAAACCATTAACATTTAACGAACCTATAGGTTTATGGTGAATGTGTAGTTGGGCCCAAGAGGAAATATGAAAGATCTCTTCCAATGTGCTCAAACCACCTGGTAAGGCAATGAAGGCATCAACATGGTTAAACATGGCATTCAGTTAATCAGACATTGTGGGGACCTGTAGTTCCTCTCCAATTATTTTTCTAATGATGTCCCCATTTGCTAAAGCTTTGAGGACAACCCCCAAAACTTGACTGCCTCCTAAAAATTCAGCTTTTGACACACCCCCCCCATTAACCCAAGGTTGCCTCCCCCATGCACTAAATGAATCTTTCTCTCAGCTAGTACCTGACCAAGATGATTTGTTGATTCTAAAAACTATTTTTCTTTCCAGGACTGGATCCACCGAAAACACAAATATTTCTTATGTGATGATTTGAGGAACCTGCCATTTCTACAAAATTTTATATTTGATGAATGTATGGGTTGAGTAGAAATGAAGGGAAGGAAGAGAAGAATTTATAGATGAGAAATTAAAAATGCAATCATACCATCTATATGTAGGCCAACTGTTGTCTCACACTCTTTCTCTTTATTTATTTATTTTAAAAAAACATGTATGTACAGGTAGTTGTGATTGTGGCTCACATTTTCCCTTGGTTTTACGTCCAAGAATGGCTTAAACGCCCTCTATGGGTCGGGGATAGGCTTCCCGTCTAATTTTCTTAAAAATTGGCAAACAGAGTTTTTTTAAGTCAGATTTCCAAGACTAAGTCGAGCATGTTCTTTATGGAATTGTGGCCATAAATCATGAATTGCACGATGCACATCTCCATTAGAATGTGTCTCAGGGGTCAATAGAAGATTTTCTAAAGACCCCTTACTCAGGCCATCCTTAATGAATTGTATTTTATCTTCACGGTTTAAAGATATCATTCCTAAAGAACGACATGTCGCATTACAAGTCCATCTGGCACATCTGTGACAGACTTTCAGTCGTTTTGCACGACGTTTCTTCATAAAAGTGCTTTTACCTGTTCCAGGCATATGTGAAATGAAAGAATTGGAGGACTTACCTGATAATCGGACCTTTGTTTCAATTAGCCAGCGAATATCTTTAGGAATTCCATGATTTATTAACAACTTCAATCTTGCACACCTAGCACGATAAATTTTTGTAATCGCATTTGGAGTCAAAGCGGGAAAATACCTTTTTAATTTTTCAAGAGTGGTGTCCATTTTCAAAAGAGAATTGAAGAAGAGATTCAAAGAAGGGAGAAAGAGCAAAGAATTGTACAAAGATATACAAATATCAGTTATTATGGGAAACTAAAAGAACCGACTTAAGTCACGGAGTACCGTTATCCAGCATTTGAGCAGGGTGAGAGAGAGACTAGCAAAACAAAAGTTACAACAAAACAAAACACAAAACAATGTCAGAAAAGAATCAATCTTTATATATAGGATCACTCAATTCAATAGAGTTATTTTCAACTGAAAAATTGTCAAAATAAACTTTCAAACGATGCTTATTTACCTTGAAAACATTGTCATTCTTTGGATTCTTGATATCACAGGCCCCATATGGATACACATGTTTCATAATAAAAGGACCACTCCATTTTGATCTTAGTTTTCCAGGAAATAAATGGAGTCGAGAATTATAAAGCAAGATTTTTTGACTAACATTGAATGTTTTTCTCAATATTTTCTTATCATGAAAGTAATTGATTCTTGCTTTATGAATTCTTGAATTGTCATATGCATGATTTCTTATTTCCTCAAGCTCATTTATTTGATATTTTCGTAGCTGACTAGCATCATCAAGGTTTGAATTGAAAGCTTTAATAGCCCAATAAGCTTTATGTTAAATTTCCACAGGCAAGTGATAAGGTTTTCCATAGACTAGTCTATAAGGTGACATACCTAATGATGTTTTATAAGCAGTTCAATAAACCTAAAGTGCATCATTAAGTCTTAAAGACCAGTCTTTCCTATTAGGGTTCACTATTTTCTCTAAGATTTGTTTGATCTCCCTATTAGCAAGCTCTACTTGTCCACTTATCTGAGGGTGATAAGGGGTGGCAACTTTATGTGTGATTCCATATTTCTTCATTAAAGAATCAAATGGCTTGTTGTATAAATGTGTTTCACCATCACTTATCATGGCTCGAGGGATTCCAAATCGACTCAAAATATTGTCTTTCAAAAACTTTATCACTGTTTTGTGATCATTATTTCGACTTGGAATTGCCTCTATCCATTTTGAAACATAATCTACTGCGACTAATATGTACACGAAACCAAATGATGAAGGAAATGGACTCATGAAATCTATACCCCAGCAGTCAAAGATCTCAATGACAAGAATAGGATTTAAAGGCATCATATGAAGTTTTGAAATAGATCTCAACTTTTGACAATTTTCACAAGTCTTGCAGAATGCATGTGAGTCCTTGAACATAGTGGGCTAGTAAAATCCACTTTGTAAGATTTTTACAGTTGTTTTTTTTTACGAGAAATGACTCCTACATGCCTTAGAATGATAAAATTTAATGACACTACTTACCTCATTGTCAGGAATGCATATTTGAAATATTTGATTAGGACAATATTTAAATAAATATGGGTCATCCCAAAAAAAGTTCTTCACTTTGTTTAAGAACTTTCTTTTGTCTTGGGTACTCCAATGAGTTGGTAATTTGTCCTGAAACAAGAAAATTAACAATATTAGCAAATCAAGGCATCGTAGAAATGAAAAGTAAAGATTCATCAGGAAAGTAATCATTAATTGGTGTGATGTCAGATTTCGAATCTATTGTCAATCTTGACAAATGATCTGCGACAACATTTTCGGTGCGTTTCTTGTCTTTAATTGTAATATCAAATTCTTGAAGTAACAAAATCCACCGCACTAATCTAGCCTTAGAATCTTTCTTAGAAAGAAGATATTTCAATGTTGCATGATCACTAAAAACAACAACAGGTGAGCCAACAAGATAAGACCTAAATTTATCACATGTAAATACTACTGCAAGTAATTCTTTTGAGCACTATTTAAAGTTTTACTTGCATAGTAAATCACATAAGGTTTCTTATCTTTTCTTTGTCCCAAGACAGCACCCACGACATAATCACTAGCAACACACATTATTTCAAAAGGTAATGACCAATCAGGAGGTTAAATGATAAGAGCAAAAGTAAGCAAGTTTTTAAGTTTAACAAAGGCTTCTTCACAATGTTCAGTCCATTCAAAAATATTATCCTTTGTTAGAAGGATACTCAAGGGCTTAGATATTACACTAAAATCTTTGATGAACCTTCTGTAAAAACCAGCATGTCCTAAGAATGATCTAACATCTTTAACAAATTTTGGTGTTGGTAAGTTAGCAATTAACTCGATTTTAGATTTATCAACCTCAATTCCTTTCGATGAAATAATGTGACCAAGTACAATGTCGTTTGTTACTATAAAGTGACATTTTTTCTAATTCAGTACAAGATTCTTCTCTTCACACCTGCTCAAAACCTTTTCTAAGTTAGTTAAACAATCATCAAATGAATCACCAAAAACAGAAAAATCATCCATAAAAATCTCAAGAAAACATTCAACCATATCATTGAATATGCTAAACATGCATTTGTGAAACGTGGCTGGTGCATTACATAATTCAAAAGGCATCCTTTGATATGCAAATGTACTAAATGGACATGTGAAAGTAGTCTTCTCTTGATCTTCCAATGCAATTTTAATTTGATTGTAACCTGAATAACCATTTAAGAAACAATAAAATTCATGACCTGCAACTCTTTCTAGGATTTGATCTATGAAAGGTAAAGGGAAATGATCTTTTCTAGTCAATAAATTAAGTTTCCTATAGTCAATGCACATGTGCCACCCAGTAATAGTCCTAGTTGGAATTAACTCATTTGTCTCATTTGTTATCACAGTGACTCCAGACTTTTTGGGTACAACTTGAGTAGGACTTACCCATTTACTATCAGAAATAAGATAAATGATTTCATTATCTAGAAGCTTAATAACTTCATTTTTCACTACTTCTTTCATATTAGGATTAAGCCTTCATTGCATTTCTCTAGAGGGTTTAGTATTTTCCTTCAAATAAATCCTGTGTGTGCAAATCAAAGGGCTAATTCCTTTTATGTCAGCTATGGTCCATCCTAATGCATTTTTGTGCATTTTCAAAGTCTGTAATAACTTACCTTCTTGATGTGCATTAAGTTTGGAAGAGATTATTATCGGAAAAGTTTCATTTTCTCCCAAAAATAAGTATTTGAGATTAAATGGTAACGACTTCACATCAGGTTTTGGTGGTTGAACACTTGAAGGTATGGACTCAATTGATCGCAGTGGCAATTCTTCAATTTGTGGTCTCCAATTATATGCCTTTGATTCTTCCTGAAAGTAGACCATTTGCAAATCATCAGATTCATTAATCTCAGTTTCACTAGAAGTGGTTTGAAATTGATCATGAACTAATTTTTCAATATAGTCAACTTCTTGTAAATCATTATCATCTCCAGGTTGCTTGTAAATGTTGAAAATATTCATCTCCAATGTCATGTTTTCAAATGATAGCTTCATCAGTCCATTCTTATAATTAATTAATGCATTAGAAGTGACAAGAAATGGACGTCCTAAAATGACAGGAATTGAATTACATGCTTCAACAAGTTGTGTGTCCAAGACAATAAAATCTACAGGGTAAATGAATTTATCAACTTGTACTAACACATCCTTAAGTATTCTTCTAGGCACTTTTACAGATCTATCAGCAAGTAAAAGAGTTACAGAAGTTGGTTTTAACTCACCTAGATTGAGACTTTGAAAGACTGAATATGGAAGTAAATTCACACTAGCTCCAAGATCAAGTAAGGCTGTTTCAATTTTATGTTCTCTAATAAAGCAAGAAATTGTAGGACAACCAGGGTCTTTATATTTCAAAGCATTATTGTTCTAAAGAATGACACTTACTTGTTCGGCTAAAAAGGCTTTCTTTTTCACATTCAGTTTTCTCTTCACAGTGCACAGATCTTTCAAAAATTTAGCATAGAAAGGAACCTGTTTAATATCATCCAACAAAGGTGTATTGATCCTTACCTGTTTGAAAGTTTCAAAGATTTCAGAGTTTTGATTGACTTTCCTTTGTTTAGTCATGGCATGAGGAAATAGGAGTGCTGACGGGGAATCAGCCTTTTCTTTGCAATGTTCAGGTTCAATATCTTCCTTACCCTCAAAGATAGACTCTTCATCTTTCTCACAAGGTTCAAAGTGGGTTTTTCAATAACCTTACCACTACGAAGAGTGATGATTGATTTGACTTGATCCATGTGTTGGCTTCTAGAACTACATACATTTGCATTACATTGCCCTTTTGGATTTTGTTGTGGTTGAGATGGAAACTTACCTTTCTCTTGGAAACTGAGAGTAAATGTTAATTTTACAAGAGTATCTTTAAAATCTGTCATGCCTTAAGCAAGTTGAGTGTTGATTGCCTCTTGCTTTTCAATGAATGCATGCAATGTTTCCTCAAGATTTCTTCTAGGAGGTGGAGCATAAGGAGGTGCATATCCATGAGAATTTTAGAAATTTTGGTGTGCTTGAAATGGTGGTTGTGAAGTTTGTGTATTATTGCTATCACTCTTCCAACTGAAATTTGGGTGATTTCTCCAACCAGGGTTATACGTTTGTGAGTATGGGTTATGATTGGGCCTTTAAAAACTATTTAAAGCATGGGCTTGTTCATGGAGGCATTCCTTAAAAGAAGGCAAAGTTAGACAATCATTTATTGAGTGTTCCTTGGTTTCACAGATTTGAAACCCAATGTCTTTAACAGATTTTAATTGACCACTCTTTTTCAATTCAAGTGCTTCGACTTTTCTAGCTAAAGATGCAAACTTGGCTTGGAGGTCATGATCTTCCCTAAGGTTGTTCATACCTCCACTAGATGTATGAGGTTGAGTTTTACTTGGTGCCTCATAAGTACCTATGGTGTTCCAATTTTGAGCATTTTCGACTAGCAAGTCTAGGTACTCCATTGCTTCATTAGGGTCTTTATCTTCAAAAGTTCCATTGCACATCAATTCAACTATTTGCCTATCTCTAGGTGTTAAACCTTCATAAAAATGTGAAACCAATCTCCATGTTTCAAAACCATGATGAGGGCAAGTATTAAACAAGTCTCAATACCTATCCCAACATTGGTTAAATGTTTCTCTTGGCTTTTGAGTGAAAGTGATGATCTGTTTTTTGAAAGAGTTTGTTTTGTGAGATGAAAAAAACTTCTTAAAAAATTGTTCTTGAATTTCATCCCAAGCACAAATAGATCCTGGTCTCAAATTTTGTAGCCATGTTTTAGCTTTATTTTTTAATGAAAAAGGAAAAAGCTTTAATCTAATGGTGTTCATGCTACAATTTGAGTCATTATAGGTATTATAGACCTCCTCAAATTCTCTTAAATGCAAGTATGGATTTTCTAGGTCTAAGCCATGAAAAGATGGTAAAAGTTGAATAATGCTTGGCTTAAAATTAAAATGGGATGCATTAGGAGGGAAAACTATGCATGAGGGTGCACTTGTTCTTATGGGATTCATGTGGTCTCTAAGTGTTCTCATACGGTTATTCTCATTATAAAGCGATTAATTATCTTCTTCGACCATATTTTCTGAAAATGATGAGGATACCCTACAAAGTCTACCACTTAATATACGTGACCAAACTCTCATGCACATGTAAGAAGAGAATAAAAGGAAGAAGAGATATGACCCAATTACCGAACAGTGTTCCAGTTTGGACTGCACCAACATCTCTTTTCTAAGTTTCACCCTCTCTTTATCTTCATAATTTCAGTAGTTGAATTCATCAATCAATCTTTTGATTTATGTGATAGGCCTGCATTTAAGATGAACATTTACCATATATTAAGGTATCTTATAGTATCAGACTTGTTATTATAAAACATGCTTTAGTTAAGGAGTTATTGATACTTCAAGTGCAGAATGATGATATAAAACCTTGATAAACATGCACTTTTAAGTACTAATCAAATGGTAAACATCGACGGAATATATCCTCTGGTGATTGTGGCATGGGTGGTAATTATTTTTGTAACTCTCGATAAAATACCGACGACCTGGTTCCGTTTGGAAAGCCCTCGATATTTATTTAAAATATTTTAAAAATTATTTATTAATAGTAAAAAAAAATAACCAAATAAAATTATATTAAACATTAAAAATATAAAAATAATGTTAAATAATATTCATCCAAATATTCATTACAAATTTAATGTGTTTAAAAAACAAAATTCAGCTAGAATAACGGCGGCGATGAAAGAGGAGGAGGAGGAGGAGGAGTCTAGTTGTTTCTGGGACCGTACGACAAAAAAGAGGCTGCACCAGTGGTGACTGCGTCCATATAGATCCTAGAAGGTGTCCCTAGCAACTCCTAAAGTCTTTGGGTTTGTAATTTTTGAATTGTATTTGATTTTTTTATTTTATTTTGTCACATGTAAAAATAATGTGTTAGAAAAAAATATATAGTAAAAATGATGTGTTAGAAAAAACAATAGTAAAAATGGATGTGTGTGTGTTTGTATTTTTTTTTTTAATGTTATTGAATTATAAAATCAAAAAGACAAAAAAATTTTAATTTTTTAATTTGCATATGATCAAGCATTTTAGGGAAAAATAAAATCATATTGTATTTTTCGTGAAAATGTAAGAACATGTTTTTACATATTTCTTGGGATTTAATAATTGCTTTATTAAAGACTTAAGAATTTGACTAATATGTGGTTTGTTGGCTTTAATTGCAATTAACTGTGATGTTTGTGTTTTTTACAAAGAAAATCTAAAAAAATATTTTTTGTGTGTTGCATACAGCCACTACTCTAGTATGTTTTGAATTTTTTTTTTTATAAAAAAAAAATTTGAATTTTTAAAAATGTGTTTTCACATGGATTTCTTAAACACAACAAAAAATTTATTTTCTCGCATTTCTGGATCTTACAACATGTTTGTGAAACTCCCAAGGGTATTGGCCAATATTCCAAAAAATACAAAAATCTTATTTTGGTGGGGGAATTCATCTATTATTCACCGTTAATGTTTGGATAAAGAAATCCCAAAGAGATGAATATCCAAAATATTATTGAAAATAACTTGTTATTGTTTACTATTAATATTTGGATAAAGAAACCCGAAGTGATAAATATCCAAAATAATTTTCTAAGAATAATAAGTCATCGCACATCCTTGAAAGAAACCTTGATTATAATTGAGGGCATTTCAATTTATGACTACGGTTTACGAGCCGTGAAAGTATGGAACACTAAGGTAAAAATAGGCTTTTAAAGCGTCTTGAATTTTCTTAGATTTCTAAATTTTTATCCCTCCTTGCGATTTACAAGTCGTAAAAAATCTTGAAATATTAAGGGAAAATTAGCTTTCAAAGCACATGGAATCGCTTTGGATTTCTATCTTAATAAATTTAGTTTGAATCAAACCTAGAAAAACTAATGGGATTAGAAAACACCAACACCATAGCAATTATAAGGCAAACCAAGTACCAAGTAGCTTATCTTAGGTAGGGCGTACTAGGGGTGCTAATACCTTCCATTTATGCAACTAGTCCCTTGCCTTAGAATCTCTGAAAGACCAATTAGGGTTCCTAGTGATCAAAATACTAGGTGGCGACTCCAAAGAACCAATCAAGCAAAACAAACAAAAAATTATCATTGGACACCGCCAGGGGGACGTGCGACAATGACAACATGTATTGATTAACTATGTTACGTAAATAAACATAAAAAAAATATTGATTTGCCTTGACATTATCCAACAAACTAAAAAACACTTATGTTAAATATTAATTATCAATATCAACTATCAACATCCATACAAATTTATACATATATATATTTACGAAAATCACAACTTCGCAATAGAATTGACAAAAATTAAAACGGATCCGTTAAACAAGCTATTATTTATTTAATCATAACACATCTAATTCGGTGTAATTCAAATAAAGTTTCAACAATTTACAAACAAATACAATTTGACAAAATCTAAAACAAACTATAACAACTACAAAAGTATATATTCATACTACAAGTTTTTTTGACAAATATCAATCAAATAAGTACATATGTTAACAAAATACACATACTTAATAAATAAATAAAAAATAATAAAATTCACATTTAAATGTTAAAACTAAAAATGATATATTTACTTACAAAAGTATAATCTATGAGAATGGATGTTGTGTTCATGTACAAAAGTATAAGAAACTTGAGTGCTTGTGTTGACAAGAGGGGGAGAGTTGGGATGTGTGGTTGGCTGCAATTTGGGAGGGGAGAGGTGGGATGGGGACGAAGAAGGGGAAGAAGAATGAGAAATAGAGGGAGAGTGTCGGCAAAGTGGGTATATATTGGCTTTTATTACCGATGAAATCACTAACGAACACGTTTTGTCGGTGACTATGCCACGTCACTGTACAGAGATCTTGGTTTGAATCCCTCGGTCATTCCGTTGATAAAATCATCTGAAAAAAATCAACATCATAACATCGTTGCAACTTTTTTTTTTAAAAAAAAAAAAACTATATAATACGTCGATGATATGGTTGGTATATATCGACGAACATATTCTGTCGGTATATACTGATCATATTGCCGACGGGTATTGTCTATTGGTATATATCGACAAAAATAACAACAAAATTATTTTCATCAATAAAAATTACTGATAAAAAAATTATATTGATAATTCTGTTGGTTTTCATTGATTTCCTGGTAGTGATATCGCAAAAGAGCTTCGGCAATGATATCAAAGTCCAAATTTATACAACGCATGAAGTTATCAGAAGGATTTCTTTTTGTTGGACAAGGAATCCGGCTTCTGCCAAAAACTGTTTTAGTAGATATTATTAAAGCAGTGTTTTTTAAAAAAGTTCCTATCAGGGTTTTAACATAATGCTTGTATTCATGTACCTTCACTGCCATTTTCGCTGCTCTGAAATAGACAGTTTCTCCTACTGAGAGAAGCAGCAAATCATCTAAAAGATTGAAAACATCACTACTTGGCTGATGAAGGGAACAAATGACAATCTTTCCATCATAAGCAATGTTGCTAAGAGCTCTTATCACAATGAAAGCTGAAGCACTATCCAGGCCAGTTGTAGGCTCATCAAGGAGCATAATACGTGGCCTGGTTTAAACTGGCCGGTTTTGGTTCGGTTCAGTTTAATTTTTTAGGATAAAAACCGGTTCAAATCAGTTTGACTCGGTTTTTTTGGTTTGACTTGTTTTGGCTCGATTTTTTGGTTTGGCTAGTTTTTTTCGATTTGGGTTCGATTCGGTTTTTTCGGTTTTAAACTTGTAAAACAGAAACTAAACCGAACCGGTCTGTTTTCTTAAAATTTTAATCGATTTAATTGGTTTTTTTCACGGTTCAATTTTTTCAATTATTTTTTTATTTTCTCAATTTAATTAATTTTTTAATTTTTTTCTCACCCTAAGTAGAAGGATCACTATCTCAACCAGGACTCAATAAATGTGGAAGGCGACATGCCACTAACAAGTAATAAATAAATGTGGAATTCAGGTAGAGCATATGAATGTATCTATCTAATTTGTACCTTTGCCAATTTATACACGCATATCTTAAACAAAAGTTTTTTAATTAGTGGACTGCGTTATATATAGCTGAAAGAGTGGGGCCAAACTCAAGCATTCACTTGTCAGAAATTTCACAAGACGGGCCGAACCGACAACCTCAACTCTCATATATCTTAAACAAAAGAAAGATTTCAAAACAATCGGTTCTCGACCCAGTTTACTTTTACAATTTAAAAATGTTTTTAAAAGTATTTTATTTTTTTTCTTTAAATTATTATATATATATATATATATATATATATTTAGATTATTTTGATATTTTAATGTCAAAAATAAAATTAAAAAAATATATATTATTTTAATAAATTTTCAAGTAAAAAACAAATTAAAAAATAATTATTACTATATTATCAAACATTATTAGTGTTTCCTTTATTTTTATCTGTGATAAAAATAAATACTGCTAGTAATAAAAATAAAAAAAATAAAATATTTATCAATAAATACAAAGAGATAATATTCTGTTAATAAAATTTACCATAATAAAATTTTTTTAATCGTTGTTTGTTTCTGTTTGTATTAGCGAAGGCATTGTAAAAAAAATCCTTGAGAATGAGCTCATGACATCAGGCCAAATATAACTGTTCCTACTTGTCAACCAATGAATGCGTCTCGAGAAGTTTTGGGTTCAAGTGATACTAAAATAATGTTTTTCAAGGTCGTATAAAGGTATTTAGAAATATAGTAATAATTATTTTTTATAGTATTTTTATTTAAAAATATATTAAAATAATATTTTATTATTTTTTTAAAATTATTTAATATTAAAATATCAAAACGGTTTAAAAATATATTTAAAAAATTAATTATTTAAAAAAATCAAATCTATATAGAACACACTTTGGATCCCGTTACTAATAGATACTGGCTTATTTTATTAGTTTAGACATTTAGTGTGGGGGATGAGATTAATTGAATTAGGCTTGGACAGGTAAAAGAAATGTTTAACGATTTGTCTACTTATGTTTTATTTATTTGAAATAATGTTCATTTTCATTTAATTTTAGTTTCTTTGCCAGTATCAATTGTATAATCTTATACCTTTTCTTTATCCATTTTAGGAAATTTTTTAAAATTATTTGCTTTATTTTTAAATTACTTTCTTTGAAAAAAAAAATCTTGATCAGTGGACTTAAGGTCTTTTTTACAATCACAACATAGATAATATAAGGTCTGGGTTAATAAAAAATATAATCGGTCTACTTGAGCAATTTTCAAGTTGCATAACCACTGTGAAAATATGGTTGCAATTATTTTTTTTATAGTATTGTTTATTTTAAAAATATATTAAAATAATATATATTTTTTATTTTTTAAAAATTATTTTTGAAATCAACACATTAAAATGATCTAAAAATATCAAAAAAAATATTAATTTAAAGTAAAAAATATATAAAAAATTTTAAATTTTTTAAAAATATTTTTAAAATACAAAAACAAATAGTTATTCAAAGCATACATGAAGGTTTGTATACAGCTTGTTTTTTTTATGCATGAAGGTTACTCATTGATATAAAAAGAGACTCCACAACATAAATTCAAAGCTCACATACAAGAACACAAACAGACAAATCATAAATCTGAATATGTAAATAAGATTGAGCCACAAATTAATTAGCTAAAACACTTGGATTGAGAACTGCATCGGCTATTTATTATTTTATACTTGACTTATTTATTATTATTTTTTTATCTTTATTCTTTTGTAATTTATTTTTTTAGTTTTTTAGGTTTTTTCTTTACATTTGAAATACTTATAGCAAAAAGATTTTGACGTCTAACCCATGAATTTTAATTTAATTATCACAATAACACAATAAATCTTGATCCAATCCTCAACATTTCTCTTAGAGATTTAATGGATTTAAAGAATTTAGGGACCTGTCCCTAATTTTTTTTTTTCCCGGACATTTGGGGGCCCAAAAAATGGATTTGGTTATTGTTCATTTTTTTCTATTAAATAAACAATATTAACTTCATCATTTAGTTCCGATCAATTATGGTTTGATTTTATATAATATATTTTCTTTCTTTTATTAATAATATTTTTCATTTGATTTATGCTTTTTAAATAACAAATAAAGACATTTTGGATTCAAAAAAGAGATTTTAAAAAAAAAATTTAATTTCTTAAATGATCTCTATAATCTTACATTATCTCGATAACCATTTATCTTCCTTTGAAAGAAGTTGATTATGAACCTAAAGGTTGAAGGTTTCATAAGTATCTTTTTATAAAGATAAAAGATGAGTGTGATTTTATATTTAT
Source organism: Populus alba (assembly GCF_005239225.2). Classification (NCBI taxonomy): domain Eukaryota; kingdom Viridiplantae; phylum Streptophyta; class Magnoliopsida; order Malpighiales; family Salicaceae; genus Populus; species Populus alba. Next base: position 5,339,918 of record NC_133299.1, read on the forward strand.
GATATTTTAAATTATATCATACTTAAAATAATATATGTTAAATAAATATAAAATATTAAAGATATGTGTCGAGTCTTTTTTTTTCTTCAGAAAAAAGTGTTAAGCTTGAACATATCGAGGCTGCATTTGTTTGCAATTGCTTTTGTATTTGCGGTGCAACGAACGCAGCAAAGTGTTTAGTAATAAACCAAATTGAGTTTTATACTACGGAGTCTATTATGAAGCGTTTGGGAACGTGGTGCAAATGCATTCCTATAAAATTCAATTTTTTTTTGTTTTGCTAAAATTTATACGGTTTGTATATTTTGGATCGTTTTGATTTGCTGATGTCAAAAATAATTTTAAAAATTAAAAAACATCATTGGCATGCATTTCAAAATGAAAAATTATTTGAAAAGCAACCGCTACCACACTGTCAAACACGCTCTAAAAAATTGAATTTGAAACGCAATTTTTGTGAAGTAGTTTTTACAATATCTTTTAACTGAGTTTCGTAAAACCCTGTTTGTTTTTTGTTTTCAAAAGCGCTTTTGAAAAAAAATTGAATTTTTTTTTTTGCTTCAAATGATATATTTTTTATGTTTTCAGATCATTTTGATGCGCTGATATCAAAAATATTTTTTTAAAAAATATATTTCGATATATTTTCAAGTAAAAAGCACTTTGAAAAACAATTGAAAGCATACTTTCAAATACAACTACCAAACATTTTATACATATTTTTTACTACACATAAACCTCAATCATAAATTTTACCAAACACGTATCTAAATCCAACTAACCACACCTAATCATATTTTTTTTAATTTATTTTTTAAAACTACAACCACAAAAACTATTTAGAAAAATAAACATACTCTAAGCTTAATAGCATGCATGAGCCCATTAGAATACCAAGATGCATGTCTCGTACATAAAAATTAATTGCATCTAAGTGTTACATCTCGATATAATTGATTTTGGGTGTATGACTAGCGCTACAAGAAATTAAATGCTCGTATGCCTAGCACTCCAATTAATTGAGTACGGGCATACCACTTGGATTTATAGTTTCTAAAGTATTTAAAACAAAATTAAATTTTTTTTATATTTTCAAATTATTTTGATATATTAATATAATTTTTTTTAATAATAATAAAAAATTATTATTTTAATTTATTTTTAAATAAAAAATACTTTTAAAAAAAATTAATCCAACACCTTCAAGCAACACAAACCACCCCAGTAAATTGTATTCAGCATAACATGGAAGCTGGCAAGCCCAGCAAGCAAATTAATTAGCGTTGCCTGGCGCCCAGCGGGTAGATATCAGAATAGGGCGCCAGCACCCCAATTAATGAGGGGGGGGGGTATTTTGTAGGGTCTAATATCTCCCCTTAGGCTTTCTCCTGTGACAAGAATGAAACATATATTCTATAAATGTAGGGTCAAATATCCATGCTTATTACTGGCCACAAACATAAAAGAAAGATTTATTTAAAGGCATGTCCTTTCATTTTACTTACCTAATGAGTTTTTATTTCTGCGTTACAATTTATTTTTTAAAATATTTTTTTATTTAAAAATATATTATTGATTTCTTAACATATTTTTAAATGATTTTGATATAATGATATCAAAAATAAAAAATAAATATCATTTAAATATATTTTCAATTAAAAATTACTTTTAAAAAACACTCTTCATCAACTGTACATGAGCTCATTGACTATTGCACAAGAATTTGATGCCTTAAAATATCGGGATCTTGATCCCTTGTATTCTTAAAATATAGGAAAGTGCTTTAGTTTATGAATTGATAGTAAGTGCAGGATTTTATTTCATTTTTATTCTTTTTGAAAAATAAAATAGAAGAGTTTTGAATTTAAAATCTTTTCAAGGAAAGGGTTTTACGAGTACCCGTTGAATTGCAGGTTTATTGGCTTGTAACTATGATGTGGTGTCTAGTAATATCAAGTTTTTAAGCATTTAGTAGATGATCTAATGGTAAAAATTTAGGATCAAAAAATTTATTTTCCTTTTAATTTCAAGTTTAAGCCCTGTAATTGCTAATATAATTATTATTAGAGGCTTACATGATCATTAACTTCAAAACCCATAAGATTAGTCGAGGTACATGCAAGCTGGCCTGCATAGTCACGTTAATAAAAAAAATTTTATTTTTCTATTTAAACCTATATAATTATGCTGGGAGGATTTTGAATTTAACGTTGAACTGCAGATTTTGAATTTAAACCTTTTTGCTATGAATTTGATTTTAAAAAAAAATCAAGCTTTGAAAGGTATTCTTGCATCATGCTACAATTATGTTGGGAGGATTTTGACGAGTAAAAACTGTGAGGAATGTTTAGCATGAAAATGATCCTAAATTCATTCTGCATTTTTATTGTCGTCAAATAATAGCAGGATACATTGAAGCGTGCAAACTCTTGAGCGTACATTGAAAGAAATTAACAGAAAGCTGTCTTAATCTTACTGAAACAACTGGACTTCTTCTTGTAAACTAAGGTATTGGAGACCTGAGACCTTCTTGAGAAGACAATGGACGCTGAGGATGGTGTCTCTTCGAGGAAGAAAGCCTTTCGCCCGCTTTCGCAACTCTCCTTGCAAGGTGTTGGACAGTTTTATTGGCATGTAGTCTGGGAAATTTTGAAGCTATTCTGTCCTTGTACTTTAGTACAATGTACAAGACTAGTCGATGGGTTAGTAATAGGAATAACAGCGCAGTCAAATCCCACCATTTGGAATGACTCAGGGGAACTCCGAAAACTGTTTGTAGGACTGTTTCTCCCTTCATCTTCGAGTTTCCTGGCAGCAAAGGATCAAACTCGAGCCCAATCATTTCGTTCTTGTACTCACCCTATGTTTTCAGTAAGGTTTTTGAATCAGCCTGAAGGTTTGCAGTTCAGGGATAAATTATTACAACTCTGAGAATGTACCTGGATTGCCCATGTCGCGAAACTGATGTAGGAGACCGGGTAACGCCAGAAGAATTTTGGAAGGTCTGGTACAGGTCTGAAGATCTCAGATGCCATCATCAAAAAGACCTACAGAAAAGCATGTGTTTTTATTACTCCATTATCTAACAAATTAAACTTTTGGAATCAATCACTTTAATGCTGAAAGTGTGAGCTTCACTTACAATTACACCGGTTCCAATACCAATGCCCATCAAGACATTAGGCACCAGAGATGCAACAATCATCATACAAGTTTCTATGACAGAGAGACAGCAAAAGAGATTGATGCAGAAGAAGGCATAGTGAGGAAATCCTGGATGAAATTTCACCATGTAATAGATTATTGTTCCTGAAAGAAGAGATATGGCAAGCAAGAATGGGAATGATGAGAAGAAGTTGGACAGCACAAGCACAGCCTCTCCGTAATCTCCACCCAACCTTTCTCGACGAAACACCTGAAATGTAGTGCGAGGACAAACAATGACGAAGAAAGCTTAGTTGAAGGCACTCCTGTTTTGAAATATTAGAATAAACAGCTTAGTTTACCTTCATTTCTTCAATGAAAAATGGTAAGCCTCCACAGGACAAACAAATCATGAAGCCATAAACAAAACAAACACACTTTACTCTTTCCAAAATCGTTTCACGATCCTTTCCACTGTTGAAAAAGAGGACACCAAAGCTTATTGATATTAAGACATAGAGAACCATCCTCAGCCAATAATAGCCTATGTCTCTGTGCATATTAACAAAAGATCGGCGTGTCAGCGTTGAAAGTTGGTTCCAAGAGCTAGCATTGATTCTCTTGTTCGGTTCAATGGCAGGTTCTTCCTGTATTGCAGTGAACATTCAATAAATCAATGGCTTGATCCAAAATGATTTGGCCGCTATGCTCAAAAAATAAAATCTGAACGCCAAACGGCCTTTCAGTGTTAAAAGTGGATGGGAAGAGATAAGAGATAGAAGTGTCGGGGTTGATTTGCATAAAATTCTATGGAACTCTCTCACTATTTCTAAACACAGCTTCACAGCTTAGAATGGGTAGAGTTATCGACCATATTTCTAAACCCGGCAGACGAGTGCAGGGATCACATGTTCTTTTGACTGCTAGTTTACAAAGTACAGTTCGGGGTGAGATTCTACAAAACTGTATATCCTAAGTATATTAATCTGGCGTGCTTGCCTCTATCTTTTATGGAAAGAGAGATACAACAGGTGGCACTCTAAACAATCATCATGGACAGATAATATATCTATTTTGTTTGATGTTTGCTACAATTGGGAGTTAGTTTAAATGTCTGTAGTCGGGAGACAGTTCATTATAAAGAATTTGCTTTGTAGTAGGGATTCGCTCCTAAATTTACGTTTCCTTGATAAATTAATGATATTCATTCATTCTTCAAAATAAAAAAAATAAAAATAAAAATCGGAAGGCAAATTTAGATACGCCAAAGTTAATGAAACCAGTTACTGAGATTTCTTGAATTCTTCTTCTTGTATTAATTGAAAACTCAGAACACTTGTACTTCTCAATAAGTGTTTCTCTGATCTCCGCAGTTTTCATCTTTACCGAAGGACTTGACGATTCTGGGATTGCCTGTAAGGAGCCATAAAAGAAGAAAAACATAAAGCTATCCTGTACAGGATCAATAGAAACAGCTTTGAATAATCAACAAATTCTGACTTTAAACTTACGCAGATGTTCTGATATCGCAAAAGAGCTTCGGCAATGATATCAAAGTCCAAATTTATACAACGCAGGAAGTGATCAGAAGGATTTCTTTTTGTTGGACAAGGGAATCCGGCTTCAGCGAAAAACTGTTTTAATAGATAGTATAAAAGCAGTGCTTTTTAAAAAAGTTCCGGTCAGGGTTTTAACATAAAACTTGTATTCATGTACCTTCACTGCCATTTTCGCTTCTCCGAAATAGACAGTTTCTCCTCCTGAGAGAAGCAGCAAATCATCTAAAAGATTGAAAACATCGCTACTTGGCTGATGAAGGGAACAAATGACAATCTTTCCATCATAAGCAATGCTGCTAAGAGCTCTCATCACAAAGAAAGCTGAAGCACTATCCAGGCCAGTAGTAGGCTCATCAAGGAGCATAATATGTGGACGTGTTAAAATTTCAACACCAATGCTAAGTCTCTTCTTTTCACCAGTGCTTATGCCCCTTAAATGCCAATTTCCAATCTTAGAATCAGCGCAATCTTGAAGACCCATCTCCATTATCGTGTTTTCAACAACACTATCTAACTCCTCTTTAGTCGTTTTCCGAGGAAGCCTCAAGTGAGCCGAGTAAGTAATTGTCTCTTTGACTGTGAGGGTTCCCAAGAAAAAATCTTCTTGAGTAACATAAGACTGAAATTTGGAGAAACATATACCAGGTGAGATGATAAAGAGTATTTAGCAGTCCTTTCAATATTTGCTGTAAACAGAAAGAAACAAAGCAAGACCTGAAGAAGTGACCCAAGTTAGAGGTACTTCTAACTCGTATTTTTCGACAGTATAAACTTACAATATCTCTGCAGTCTATGCTGCTTCTCCTGGCATTGAGAAGGACTTTTCCACTCATTTTAACATTTGAAGAAAGTCTTCCTGTTTATGGGATCAAGAAAGAAAATCAGAACAGAATCATAACTCGTGTATAGTTTGAACATGCAGAACCATTAACTACAAGTTGCAATATGTTCATTAACCATCCACAAATTGTTTTTCAAAAATACGGTCTTGAAGGTTGATGAGGAGAGACTTATACCAGCCAATGAGTCAAGTAGCGTGGATTTGCCGGACCCAGAAGGTCCCATGACAGCCAGGATATGGCCTGGTTCAGCATAACCACTAAGATCACTTAGCAATTTCCTCGTTGAACCACTTGTGATCATGCTAGGTAGCTCCACCGTGAGATTTTCCCATACCGAGCACATTGTTTTGTCTTCTTCAGTTTCTTGACTGCAATTTTAAACTTCCAACGTTCGCTTTCACCCAAATCTCATTAACTTTCTATCCTCGATTTTCTGAAATAGACAATATCACCAAAAAATATCGCTTTTATGTTGGTGAGAAACCAAAAAAAGCAAGTGGCCCCGCCATCTGGGATCATACTAAATTCAAGTAGGTAAACTTTACTGTTTTTTTTTTTAAAAAAAAAAATTAACGGTCAGTGTAATTTTTTTTTTGTTGCATCAGATCCATTAGCACAGCATTTTTTTTCCTTGATGCTTGTCCATGAGTGTAGGTTTACTCAAAATAGGGTAAAGTAATGTATATATCAACTTACCTCTAAGAGGCATTTTATAATATTAAAATATAGTAGTCAACTAGCATAATTGACCCAATAATAAATATTTTGATTCTATGATTAAAGGGCAATTACAATCAATTTTCATATAATTACAGTTAATTAAAATCTCACAACTTGTGCTAACAATCCCTCTTTAAAATAGAGCATATATATTACTTACGTTCAACTTAAGAAGTTAGTCATTAAAGGCTTCATCAGCAATGATCACAAGATTATCTAACTATTATGTATTATTTACAAATGAAAGTTCAAATGTTCTCTTCAAATTTCTCGTATATGAAATTGCAATCAATCTCTACATGTTTTGTTTGGCCATGTTATATTAGATTTTTTATGAGCTTGATAATTGACTGATTATCATAATATAATTTTATATCACGTTTAGAAGAAAAACCAATCTCCCACATAAGTTATTTAGACATTAAAGTTCTTAAATCCCTTTTATCATTACTCTATATTTAGTCTCTACACTAGATAATAAAACAACTATATTTTGTTTTTACTCTTCCAAATAACTACATTACCTTCAACAAGTGCCAACTTTAATTCTTTGATTTATTTGGAAATCTTAGTGTCACCTTAACCTTTATTTTTTAGGTTGAAAAAATTTATCGCATCGCAAAGCGTTGTGTTGACCATTTAAATAGGTTTATTCAAGTTATTGTTTTTGTTTATTTTTTACCTTTTGCCTTTAATTTTTTTATTCATTATAATTGTATTTTCTTTTTTTTTCACCATGAGTTCCACAATTTTATCATTATTTCATACTCGTATTGTGGATTTCATAGAGTAACTATGATTGATCTGAGTCAAAAGAATTTTGGAAGGTTGGTACACGTGTGAAGATTTCAGATGCCATCATCATAAAGACATTAAATGAAATTAAATTTTAATTAATTTATTCTGCTAGAGGTCTGGTATAGGTATGGGTTTTCATTACTCCATTATCTAACAAATTAAAATTATGGAATCAATCACTTTAATGCTGAAAGCGTGAACTTCAATTACAATTACACAGGTTCGAATACCCATGGCAATCAAGACATCAGGCCCCAGAGATGCAACAATCATCATAAAAGTTTCTATGACAAGAGAGGCAGCAAAAGATATTGATGCAGAAAAAGGCATGGCGAGGAAATCCTGGATGAAATTTCACCATGTAATAGATTATTATTTCTCAAACAAGAGATTGTTAGGTTCCCAATATCATCATACACACATCATACACACAGTTACAAATTGTAAAACAAAATTATTCATAAGTTTTTAGTATCCTGTTACTTAGGAATATATTATCTAAAAAAATCTGATCTTCTTCAAATTTAAATAATTTTTTTAAAGGTAGAGTTACCGTAAATCATAAGATATCCAATTATTCGGTCTTTAAATATAATTCTCACAAACTACCTGTTAAAAATCGCATAAATTTTTATTTAAGAAAGAGATAAATTGTTATGTTTAGAGTGCTAAATTTAATATTGTGTTTACATAGCTTATACAAACAACCACTCTTCTTTCTTTTTACTTATAAAATAATAGGTTTAGCTTTATTTTTATAGAGAATTCTAAAAACTCTATAAATAAATAAAAAATCTATTTTTTTCTTAAATAATATTCATATATTATTAAAGGATAATTTTAGAAATTCAATTAATTAAGTCCTTATTTGATTTTTCATGGTCTAGAAATATAATTTCTATATTAATAATATTTTAATTTTTAATTTTAAAAATATATCTTAATCAAGTCATACTTAATTAAATCCTCTTAATTTAATTTTTCACTAATAGTTCTTAATGTATATAACCCATTACATTTATAATATACCAACACAAATATAAAATATAATTCTAATTAAATAAAATTAAATAATTTAATTTATTATCAATTCATTAATTATTATGTTTAACAATACTATATATCTCGTCTTTATTCATTTTTCTAGAAAGCCTCAAGTGAGCAGAGTAAGTAATTGTTTCTCTGACTGTGAGGGTTCCCAAGAAAAATCTTCTTGAGTAACGTAATATTGAAATTTGGAGAAACATATACCAGGAAAGATATGATAAACAATATTTAGCAGTCCTTTCAGTATTTGCATTAAAAAGAAAGAAACAAAGCAAGACCTGAAGAAGTGACCCAAGTTACTTCTAACTTGTATTTTTCGACATTATAAACTTACAATATCTCTGCAGTCTATACTGCTTCTCTTGGGATTGATAAGGACTTTTTCGCTCATTTTAACATTTGAAGAAAGTCTTCCTGTTCATGGGATCAAGAAAGAAAATCAGAACAAAAAATAATTCATAACTGATCATGTATAGTTTGAACATGCAGAACCATTAACTACAAGTTGCAATATGTTCATTACCCATCCACAAAATATTTTTCAAAGACTTTGTTCTTGGAAACAAACCTTTTACCAAAATATTTCTAAAAACTTTAATTTGCCTTTTGATTTTAGAAATAAATTGATATTTGCTTAAAATAGCATTTAGATTTCCTTATGTAAGGTAACAAATGAATCATTCAAGCAATTTCTATTTTGAGATAACCAAATAATTTTGAACCATGACATGAAAAATAAAAAAACTCACATCTCATGTCTTTTGCATTATATTTTAGTTGTAAGCATAATCTTATAATCACATGTATTTTGATTTGCTAGTCATTAATCTATGAAAAACGAGTTTTATACAAAAGTTCCAAACCATTAAATTAAATAAGGACAAAATTTATCAGTTATAATTACTTGTACTTGAAATGAGAAAAAACTATTTTTGTTAACCTTCATGGTTTAAGAATATATCATTTGTGGTCTTCATTTGAGCTTGAAAAAGTTTTTCTTCATAAAAATCTTGATTAAGATCACACCTCATATTAGGAACAAATACAAATTTCGAAGATCAAGAGTTGATCCTGATTAGGATTACACTTCATATGCAGGGCCAAATGAAAAATCAAAAATATCAAAAATCAATCTTAACTAAGATCACATGCCATACTAAGGGACAAGCATAAATTTAAAGATCAAAATAAAAGAGAGGCTGTACAAAAATAAAAAAATATACCTTAGAAATCCAAATGTTATTATGCATCCAACAAAATATTATTTGTTTCCCTCTAGAACTTGTTCGCTCCCAAATTTGTCAGCCTTCATTTTAACGACCCATGGAAGAAAACGACAGGATGAAAAAGTAGCTGCCCAATAAAATAAATTCACTATAAAATTTAAAAATCATCGCGTCGGGGCCAGGTGTAGAAGCAGAGAGCTTTCAAATAATGAAGTTCTGAAAATGACAACTTATTCCTCACAGCTACTCCATGTGATGCAGAGCAACCATGGCAACTCGGATTTCAAGATGCAGCAAGCCCTACGATGCAAGGATTAATGGACTTAGACATATTTCATATCCATGCTCACACATTGATTATATTTCATGCTAGTTTTTTTTTTCTATATCATTATTTAACGGATGTGCCAATAAATTCTTAATAAATATCGAGATACTTGATTGTGTTATTATTAATAAATGAAAAACTCAATTGAGAAAATTAAATTTGAAATATCCAATTATAAAAATAAAAAATTCCCCTTATCCATTTTACTAACTTTACCGAATTGATCAGCCAAATCTCTCTCTGCTGCAGTTTTGAGCTTAAACCCTTCTTCTACCTCAGAAGAAAACTAATTCCATTATTTTTAGGTGTTTCTGTCGGCTGGTGGATTTTAAGGCTGGAGTTTGTAGTAATCCAACAGTAGTGGCCCATTGTGCTTCCTGCCAGGTCTGGATTTTGATATTAAGAGGCCCAAATTAAAAAAAAAAAAAAACAAAACAAAAGGTATGAAATTGTACATTTGCAATGTTCAATGTTGATGGACCAAATTTATTTGACCCGTAAAAGGAGAGATTTTCTTTGGATTCTGGTTAAAATTACTGTAGAAGGCACTATTTATTCCACATGTTTTTTTTTTTATTATTCTCATATTTTATTTTTTAATTTCATTCTTTTTCTTGTTGTTTGCATCAATATATGTATCATGCGTCACTTTTATTTCCTTTCTATCTCATAGTCAAGGTCCATGAAAGAGGTCCGTGTGCAAATTAGGGCATTAGGCATTGATTTTATATAAAGAAGAAAAAAAAATAAAAGAACAATAATAAAATTGAAAAACATAACTTGCATTTCATTTTTATTGTTTAGGAGGTGTGAAAACTATAGTTTAGTCTCTATTATTTGAAAATTTTATATTTTGATCTTAAACTTTAATTTATTTGTGTTTTGATTTTTATGTGTTAAAAAATGAAAGAGAAAATTATTAGTAAAATTCATAATGAATAAAACAATTATAATGATATTTAAAATATTATATAATTTCTCAATAGTTTCAAATAAGATTATATATTTTTATAATGGTAATATTACACATGCATCTAAAACTTTTAAAAAACACTAGCAGGGGTGTTCAAAAAATTAATATTACCTGTGCCATGCATGATTGCAATTTAATTTCCATGTTCTCTTTCCCTGATGATCCTCGGCACTAAAAAATCTGGTATAATATTTACATGATTTGATTTAACTAGTTAAAATTAAATAATATAGATATTATAGATAAGTAAATTAAAAAATTAATATTATGGATTGAAATTTTTAAAATTCAATCAACTGAACTCAACTCGTATACCTTAAACTATTTTTGTTTTTATATTTCATAATTTATGAATTAAGTATTTATTTTTATTTTATTTAAAAGTTTTTTTGCTTTAAAATTCTTGTTAATGGACTTCCTATTAGATTTTCTTAACATAATAAAAAGGACATGTCACTTAACTCAATGGAAAGAGAGAGGTAACTAAAATTTAATAATAGTGTAAGGTATAAAAAAGGTAAACTTAATATTGAGGGTGTCATGTCACTTATAAACCATGCTATAAATTCATCTTTAAATATGGACCCAGAAAAATTAAAGTGAATATTTGTAATATCTATAAAAACTTTAGCTCAACTGGATATATCCACCTACATAAATAAATAAAAAATTAAATAATTAAGATTTATATTATGTAAAATATTAAAAATTGTGTTAGATATAATTAATTGGTTGTTTAACCCCAACCCAACTATGAACACCTCTAATTATTTTTTGTTTCCGGTTTTATATGCTAATCATGAACTTATATATGATAATCGTTTTTTTAGAAGCTACTAAGATATTTGCAGGCGCTTGTATGTAATTAATATGACTAAATTCTTATTTATCTGGTTTTAAACAATTCAAGCTAGTGAATTCATAAAAAATAAAGGATATCTTTTTGAAAAAAAAATAAAAATAGAAACTAATTGAAAGGCTTTTATTTGTGGCACAAATTACAAAAATGGATCGGATGAATGTATGTGATATGAAATTTATTACACAAATTACAAAAATTAAAAATCGAGGACATAGTAGTGTTTTCTTTGAGTGATTTTATGGGGAAGCGCGCGACACATTAAGGAAAGACCTAAATTTATTTCTTCCTCGAACTTAACTAATAAATGTCCAAAATTAGTTTGAGAATATGAAATTTTACCTTGGAATAGAGGTTTTTTATTCCATACTTCAATCAAAGCATTTTACTTAATTTTCTGTAATTAAAAATTGAAATAATTAACCATAACTTGAAATCACAAATTTATATATGAAGTCAGTCTCTTAAGACATTTTAAATTGAATAAAGCTAGTTTTTATAGAATTGTTTTCAACTCGTATATATATTTAATGAAAAGGTCCCAGAAATTCTATAATTAAAATGTTATGAAGAACGATTTCTTAAGGAATCTTCCAATAAGATTAACATTAAAATCTTTAAATAAAAACTGGTTAATTTAAAATGCCATATATAGCCTTTCTATCCTAATGAATGAATATATTTCGTGCGCACTTACAATATCTAATTAAACTAAAGCTAAACCTAACCTTAAATTTCTTGAAGTTAATGTCGACACCTTAGCTAGCAGACAAATAAAAATGTATAAAATCTACTCTACAGATTCCCAAATTGACACTTGAGTTACTGTTTGCTAGAATGATCCCTGTAGTCGAATTATCGTGAAAGTCCATGGTTTGGGGCCAGGAGCATGCCGATCCTTAATTTCCTCTTTAGCTGTGCTGTGAACAAAGAGGCATGCACGCGTGCACCTTGACAGATATCATCACTTCTTGGTAGGGTTGTGGTTTAATTTGATTTTTATAATAGAAATAATTTTTTATTTTTAATTGATTTTTAATATTTTTTAATTATTTTGATATATTAATATAAAAAATATATTTTTAAAAATATTATTAGTTTAATATATTTTTAAATAAAAAAACACTTTACAGAATAATTACTTTCTTAATTTCAGACAGCTTTGTATACTTTACGGAAATCATTTTTTAAAATCAAAACCAAATCAATTTTGATATGTGTTTGTGAATTGATGTATGTAACTCAATTTATATGGTGGAAATTTCTAGAGTAATTTTCTTATATGATCCAAGATGATTTGAATATTTGTTCTTTTGATGTTTTTATTAGTGTATAACATTTCATGAACGAGGAAAATGTATAAAATCTAAAGTCTAAAAAAAAATACAAAGAAAGAAAATCAAATATAAACCAAGCATCGTACAAGTCATTAATTTATTAATTAAACAAGCATCTTCACCTTACATTACCTAATAACAATAAATCACGAAAACAAAGTCTTTGTTTCTTCTCATATTCTTAGTAAAAATATACTGAGTTCAGGCACTCCATTTCCTTCAGGATTCATCATATAATACGCCTCTGAGTCACGACTCCCTACAACTCGCTCAAACTTAGCCCTCATGTACATCAACTCACCCTCTACACCGTCGCTCTTACGCCCATCCTCAATCACCGGAATAACCCCGGCGCCAGCTGAAACACTCTTAACGGTTCCAAGCACGTACCGATCAGAATATGTGCAGCTCCGCGACACGGCGTACCCACACTTTCTTCCATTACAATACATAGTCCATGTTGGTTCATTAAACAGCTTCCCCTGCCGGCCTGTCTGAACCTGATCAGGAGCACGAACCTTATCACATTCCAGGGCGATCCTGACCAAACCTGACGACATTTCCTTAACTAACATTGCCGTAGACATCGGAAGCTCGAGTAATAAGACCGGTTCAGAAACCGGGTCATCCTGGACCGCGAAGTTGACATGACCATGGCGGTTTCCGAAGATGGTTCCAGTGACTTTCCGGCCAAGAGAAGGGGTTATGGACAGGTTCTGAGTTGGGATTGATAGCCATTTACAGGCTGTAGGCATGATTATATTTGGGAAAGATAGAATCTTGAAAATTGAACTAAAAAAACAAGTAAACCTTGAATTGATTTTGGTTTTATTCAGGCGTCGTAAAGGGATTTGAGAGTGATGATCTTCTTGTTCAGGGATTGAACTCATGTAGTTTGACGGGATTATTTTTCCTGTGCTTATGCTGCAGCTACTATTTCTTTGGAGGCTAATCTGCTGGTGTTTCATGGTTAATTAATTCAGTTTCAGAAAGGATTGAAGAAAAAAGAAAGAAAGAAAGAAGGAAAAACTAGTCAGGATTTGAATCCAAGGAGCTAGCTTGAACAAGAATTGAAGATATATAATATATATTTGATAGAAAAAGGGAGGTTATAGGAGAAATTGAATCAAAGAGAACAGGATGGATTGATTTTGCGTAGGTGAGGGGGAAGTTTGGGGTTTAGGGAGGGGAGAGGATGAGAAATGGGAGATTAAAGAGGCCGACAAGGTGATGATAGTGTTTGGAGGTGGCCAATATAAAGGAAGACTACGGAGTGTTGTGGAGTGATGATGATCATTTCTGGTTTGTATTGACATTTTCATGTGTTCCCTTGCAAAGCATCATTACGGCCCCTCATTCTCTACGTGCTTTACACTATAGTCATTCATGATCTCCACCCTTATCATGTTTGTGGGTCAGTCCCTTTTTTATTCAAATATATCTTCTTCACCATCAATTCAACAATCACACAATTGGCTCGATTAAATCAGCTCATTATAGTTATCAACACACGATGACACCCAAAGAAATTTTATAAAGGAGGATCGCTTTAATATATATATATATATATATATATATATATATATCTTATTAGTCCCTTTTTCGATTCGCAAAGGGTACTATATATTTAAACACAATGGAGACGTATAATGGTATGCTTCAACAAATACATGCTCGAAGTGGTGTCACAACGTATAGAGTCAAAATTTAGATGCACAGTCGTGATCAAGAGAAACTTAATTAATTACCAGGCTCTTAATGGACAATTACTACTTGTTGAAAGGTACTTGATACTTGCTGTTTTGTCTATTTGCCATCTGTCTCTCAAATTCGGCCGGGAAATTAGAACTTGTGATATGGTAATTGCGCTACCAGTACATCATTAAACAATTTTAGTGATGGATTTATTCTGTTGGTACAAGATACACAATTTATCGGTAATATTTTTATTAATAGCATTACTGACAATATTGATCATTAGATTCATTCCGACGAATATTGATCATCGGTAATTTTCCTTTTTTGCCACTAATTTTATTGGAAACAAAAAAATCAAACACCGATGATCTTACAGACAGGGCAAGCACGCCATAAAAAAATTCTCACGAGAACTTTACCGAAAGGCTTATTCTATTTGTATTTTCAACAGTAAATCATTGACGGATTGGCCGTCGGTGATTATGGCATGAATAATAAATATTTCAGAATTCTCTATAAAATAACGACGGATATAGCAGTCGGTAATATCGACAATAAACAACAATAGAATATATATATCCGTTGGTGATTATGGCATGGATGGTAAATTATTTATAACTCTTGGTAAAATACCGATATTTTATTCCGTTTATAAAGCTGTTGGTATTGATTTAAAATCCATAATTACTTGCAAGTTTGGAGTATGTTTTAAACCTGTTGATAGATGCATTATATTATCAAACAAACTTAATTTGTCATGTGAATCGATCTAGGTTTGAAGAAAACATTCAAATCATAATAATCAATATACCAAAAACATTTTTTTTCTTTATTAATTTCTTTTTTTTAACAACCAAATCACTGGAAAAAAAAAGTACATTTGGAGATTTGAAACCCTTCACACGTGGTGGGAGCTCAGACTTTTTGCTTGCAACTTTATTTTTTAGATTCTGTCAAGTACAACACTAAAAATCATATATGAACAAATAACCTTTAAAGACTTGCTATAATCTTCATTGACTTAGAAATTTGCAATATTTTTCATTGCTGAATAAACGATATCCGCCATTGAAAGGGCATATTAATTTTACCTAAAAAGTTTCCTCTCGCATATGGTGATGCTAATATTATAATCCATACTTGCGTAAATGTAAACGACCTGTATAGAACTTCGAGTATAAAAATATATAGAGAGAAAGAGAAGTGACAAAAGGGTGACGATCATGGTGATGAAGGTCAATGCAAAATTATGTGTGTGAGAGGCCACTGTGTCCCCATCCACTTGGAAACCTAATAAACTATGCTCAATTATTTCCTTCTTTCGCCCCATTTGGATCCAAAAACGCTTAAATGCGGCTTTATGTATGTAATTAACCATCATTAATTACTTATTTATTCAAATTTAATTAACAACATGATTAGTGATCTCTTTGATGGCCTAACCCATGCATCATAGAGGGCAAGCCTAGAGTCAATGGCAATTGTGTGCATGCCACATGGACAAAATGCATGAGCAACAGCAGCTGACATTTCTTTCCTTTTCATTAAGCATGCTTTAGTGTGTCTTTGTCTTTGTTATTGTTGGTTGTGGTTTTTTTAAAAATATATTATTTTAACTTCAATAAAATTAAAACTTGAAATACAATAACGTTCGAAGATAGTATAAAAAAAGCAGACAGAAAGTTTTTTTCTCTAAAATTAAAAAAAAAAATAACAGAAATTAATTACTATAGTACCAAATAGTCTCTTAACATTAATATCAACATCTACATCACCATATATATATGTGTGTGTGTGTAAAATAGAAGGGGTTGGGAATTCGAGGAGTGGTTTCCATAATAAAGAATCTCATTATCTTACTTTAATAAATTATGGTTTGGGTCTATTAATTAGGCACCAAAATATAATGTTAAAGATTATAAAGGTTTTTTTTTCTCCTCAATGATAGAAATGGGCCTCGAATTGACGTGCGCTTTATTCTCAAGCCATGGCCACAATTTAGTAGATGCTTAATTATTTATATATTAGACAACTGGGCACTTCTTCCTCTCTAATATATGATATAATGTCCTGGTCTTCCAGAAGCAGTTGAGTACTCTCGTTTAGAATAAGATTAAAATTAGTAGAGAATCGTACTCATTAAGAAATATATAAGAGTCTTAAGCATTACTGGGCCATGAGATCACTACATATATATAAACACACACACACACACACACATATATGTGTGTGTGTGTGTGTGTATTATTCTAAGAATAGATGAAGATGGACCTCAAAGATCTCTCTTTAAGAGGTCGTTTTTATTAGCCTTGTTATTGGATATTAGGGACTACATGATTTTGTAATAAAATAGGTACCACTTATATTTTGGGGGATGGCTGGAATTACTTATACTTAATTTTTTTTTTGTAAGAATAAATATTTCCAAGCAGAAGAAAAATAGAGATGGAAGCAAATGATTTTTTTAAGAACACTCCAATTTAGATCCAAGGATATTATTTGGTCTTAAGAGAAACTTGTCTTAAGAATATTCCAATTTAGATCCAAAGATTTTTTAGCCAATATATATAAAAAAGAAACTTGTCTGTGTCTTTCCACCTAGCGGGAAAGGACTTGAGCAAACAGTTGAAAACAACCTGTGCAGTAATGGATTAATGATAATATCAAAGACTAGAATGGTATTGTGATGTCAGTGAGAAAATTTCATCCAGAGGCAAGTTATCCTTTCATGGAGACAGAGAGACACAAGTGTAAGAAAGGAAAGCCCTACGTAGCCAATTCCATGGAACAAGCCAAGCCATTTCAATGTCCAATTATGTGAATCCCTGCTTTACAGTTTGAAACAAGAAGATTTTGTTAGTTAATGTATCCGCAGCTAATCATTTGGTTACATGTAATATTAATTTATATAAATACATGTATTTAATTTATTAATAAAAACTTATTTATTTTTAAAATTTATTAAATATTTAATTAATGAATCTAATATTTAATTAATAAATCTCAAGTAAATATAAAGTTCTTAAAGCAAAAGTACATTGCAAAAAAAATTATAAAGTTATTACAATTAATTATGAGGTTCTTATTATATCAAAACATTGTATCTAAAATGTTTTTGGTCAATACTCTATTATAACTCAATATTAATTAGAGTTGTTGAGACTAGTAAATACTATGTTTTTTTTTTTTTTATGAAAAAAAGCAATTGTTTTCAAAATCTAGGATATGAGGAATATCTAAAACTAATATGCAAGTTCTTGTTAGATAATATGCACACTAAACTGACTTGCATGAGAATCTCTATTGAAGAGATTCCTTGTATTTATGGAAAGACTTAAATGATAGTTGTGTAAGCAATCCTTAGACTTGATATCACTAAATTATCTTATATAGAAAATGTTATGCTTTGATCTTACTATACGTTGTTATAATGAAGGGTAATAAATGAGCAGATATTGGGTACAATATAAATTATATGAAAGTATTTGAATAATCAAAA
Source organism: Populus alba (assembly GCF_005239225.2). Taxonomy (NCBI): domain Eukaryota; kingdom Viridiplantae; phylum Streptophyta; class Magnoliopsida; order Malpighiales; family Salicaceae; genus Populus; species Populus alba. The sequence continues at coordinate 5,357,948 of NC_133299.1, forward strand.
GAGAATTCATCATTCTCGATGAATTAAAAAAATGTTTTATTTGTTCTCAGATAGTATTGATTGTAAATCGTTATGTAAAGTGAAATGAGTTTGATAATAGTTTCAAATCTTGTTCAAAAAATAATGACTATGGTGTTGAGAATTTCTTTAATTTATATAATCCTATTTTTTTTTAGAATTATGATATATATTTGGGTCAACTTATTAAAGAACCTAATGATCATATACATAAGAACCATTTATCAAAAACTAAAATGAGATGATTAATCAAATGTAACTTCATTGTAAATAAATCTTAGAAATTGAGGATTAAAATATAATTAATATAGGGGATTACAATTATAGACCTAGAAACAATCAAGTAAGGACTTGATTGAATAAATTTCTAAAATTATCCTAAAATAATATATTTTATATTATTTAAGCGACAAATTAATATTTTTTTTCTTTATAGAGTTTTTATGTTTTTCTATAAATAAAAAAGTTATGTCTTTTATTTTTAGTGAATAGAGTGCAATAAAGAAACTTTTAAAACATAAAAGAAAAGAACAAGCAGTAAAAATTATAATAATCATTATCTTCTAAAAGGATTTAAAAGATTTCTCACTGCTCCTAAAAAAATTTAAAATTTATTAATTTTGCTATGTATATGTGTTTTGAGAAACCCAACATATTTTACTGCTTCTTTAACATGAAAACAAGAGTCAATTCTTGACCCGGTTGGAATAATGATTAACAAGGTAATAAATATAATGTGATCATTACCAATTAAACTTGAACAAGTTGACATTGGATGAGATGATTTTGAATAGAGTTAGAACTAGATAGTGGCCCGCGCGTTGCTACGAGCTGATTTACTAACAAAATAAATCATTATAATAATGACAATTGAAAGTTAGATTTGTGAACACCATGCCACACCCACACAAACTGGGTCTGACATGTGACTTTACAACAACAACAACAACAATATTTTTTTCAAATTTATTAATAATTATATTAATAGTATTAATAATAATGAAAATACTAATATTTATAATATTAATAATATTATTAAACATGTCTAGTCCATGTTTATGTGGGCTTGACAATCATGTCATACCTTATTACTATTTTTTCAAATAATAATAATATTTTTTTAAGAAAAAATTAATAATAATAATAATAACACAACAAGAATAATAATTTTTAATTTTACCCATTAAATTAAATTTATGATTTTTTTCAATAATAATAATAATAATTTATTAATAATTATTAATGATAATATTAGACATGCCTGATCCAAGTTTAAATGGATCTAGCAACAATGTCAGACCTGCGCTGGTTGGATCTATTAAGCATGCCAGATCCATGTTACTTTTCAATTTAATCCTTCTACTTTTTTTTTTTTTTTTTTAGCTGTTTTTTCAAAGTTCTTATAGTTTTTTAAATTTACACTTTAAATCAAAATTTATGGTATTTCTTCAATAGTAATAATATATTTTTTAAAATTTAATTAATATTATTATTATTATTTTAAATTTACCGTTCAAATCAAATTTATGATTTTTCTTTAATAGTAATAATATTTTTTAAAAAATTTTATAATAATAATAATATCAGGTCAGGCCCAAGCGCCTTGGATCTGACCACCAGGCCAAACCCAAGATGCTAGGTCTGGCAAGAACAAGGGAAAAGGAATCAAATTAATAAGAGCTGACCAGACACGAAATCAAGATTAGAAATTAGCAGGCTGTAGGAGGGTAGAACAACGCAAACTCAATCCAATATCATAGTTTATGAGAAAACAGCAAGGTGCCAATAGCAAAACAGTACGTAGTCTGGTAGTTTTTCTGTAGGTTTCTAATTTCTAATCAGAACTCAAATCACTTTATAGTTCATCCAGCAGAAAATGGCAAACAACATATATTAAACACACAAGCTGCTCGCAATCTAATCTAGCATTGTAGAAAAAAGTATATCGGAAAATAGAGCGTCTTTTTGTTATGATAAGTGGACTAAAAGAATATTTGTGTAAAAGTAGAGAGTTGCTCAAAACCTTTGAAGAGTTGTGGCCTCCTCGAAAAGTAGCCTCCTCCTTGTTTGTAAGGAGAAAGAAGTGTCAAGACATGACTGGATTGTTAAAGTATGTGTCTGCAGCGAACCAATGGTAACAACACAAGGTGGGGCGATCTTCGCAACAATTGTAGGTTTCAATCAAGGACTTGTTCCAGAGCTTGAAGGAGCTGCTGGATCGATGGCTGAAACTGCTTCGCCTTGCAATTCTTATTGGCCAGGTAGAGCATCGACATCTTCAGCTAAGTTTTCATCAAAAACCTTGGTGATGATGTTGTTGCAACAGTTGACTATGGATCGAAAAGTCCCCAACCGAAGCTGGAAAATTTTGATCTTGTTGAACTGTTCAAGCATCATAGGTGGAACGGTGCCTTGGTCTGTGAATTATTTATCTCGCATTTAGAGGTGGGTTGCAGAAGAAATGTTTAGTAGTCTTTTCAACCATGACGATGGTGGCCTCATCATTGTCATTGATGATTATGCATGTTGAAAGAAGGATAGTTGTGTTATAAGATTAAAACAGTAATGCAAAGTAAATACACTCAAGAAAAGAAGATTGAGATAAATATATATTTTCATTAATTGTTTCTTTTTAAATTTAGTTTTTTTTTTTTTTTGTGCTGCTGAATAATGTTGAATTATAAGCTTTTTTTATAGACATAAAATCCTAAACAATTAAGAAATTAAATTAATACAAGAAATCTTAATATAAACAAAAAAATGTATTTTGTCAACTAAACTGGTAGATCTTTTTTCAACTAGCCAACCAATTTATTTAATTCAACTAGTGGACTGGTTCCTCTGCTTTTTAGAAAAATCAGAAATCAAATTTAATTTTTAACATTTTTTTTAAATTTAATTTCTTCATAACTCCTAACATGTCTTTAATTTTTTATAAAAACATCTTCTTCTTCTTCTTCTTTTTTAAGCTTTGTGAAGATGTCACCGACTTAGTATTGTATCTTCACATACTTGACTTTAATTTTTTTATTTGTAATGACACATGATGTAGTGGTTATATATTCAGCTTCACATGTTGATATAATTAATATTGATTGCTTTTTCGAACTCAATGTGAATGTTTTGTCTCCCATATAAAAAACAAAACCCATGATGCTCTTTCTATCCTCTATATCTCTAGCCCAATCACTATCATTATAACTCACAAGATCAAAGCTATTAGAATATTCAAAAAATAAGCCAAAATCAACATTAGCTTTGATATACCAAAGAATTCACTTCAAAGCTTTAAAGTGTGTCATAGTTGATTTTTCCATAAACCTACTCACATGTCTTACTCTAAAAAGAATATCCAGATTAGTGTATGTCAAATATCTCAAACTCCTAACTAATCTTTTGAATGTTGTAGAGTTTAAATTATCTCGTTCATCATTCGTTGACATCTTTACTCCACATTTAACTAGAGTATTTACTTTTACATAATTCTTCATCTTGAACTTTTTAAGAACCTCCCTTACAAACTTCTCTTAATTTATAAAGATTTCATCTTCTCCTTATTTGATCTCAATCCCTGAGTAGTATGTCATAAAACCAATTTTTGACATATCAAACTCCTTGATCATTGCTTGCTTGAAGTCTCTAAACATCTTAGGATTATTTTTTGTAAAAATCAAGGTATCCACATACTAACATATATACAATAATAGTATCATTACACTCTTTTATCTGTACATATATAACATATTTGTTACACCCGGACATCACAACAACCAATTAAAAATTTCTTGAAAAAAAAACAAATATCTGATATCTTGTTTTTTTAAGGGAAAAGGTCTAGTTTAAGGTGTCGCCACCTAATATTATAGTCATTAGAAACCCTAATTGATCAACAAAGATTCTATGATACAGAACTGGTTACAAAAAAAAAAAATACTATCACTCCTTAAACATCTTACTTGAAACAAACTGCATTGATGGTTTTGTCTTAAATTGTTAAGATATCTTTGTTCTATTTTTAAAATCATCCTATAATATTCTTGACCCTAACATCAATAAATATTCACTTATGAATATTACCAACTTTGATGTTGGTAAATATTATGCAATCTATAAAATGTAATATTCATAACTCTATAACTCTGGCTCCAGTAAATAAATCTATAAAATTTGAATTTAAATGGAGAAAAACTATTTTTTTTTGTTTTTTAGATGGGTCAGGACCCAAACCAATAACCTGGTTTGGCCGAGGTACTCGTGGATTAGCTCATGCGCACACCCAGCCACATGTGAATTATAATTGCTGAAACAGTAGGAGTGAATTAAAATTACATGTAAACAATACCTATGCACTTATAATTGTAAAAGGAGAGGGAAATGAAGATCTTACCTGGAGACGAAGCCGATGGTAACTGAGACGAAGACGTGAGGCTGTTGGTCGTCAACACTCCTTTCTTCACTTCAGCTTCTCTCTGTCCGTTGTATCTCAGCCTCCTGTGCCCCTGGTTTGCGTTTGTGTCCTCTGTTAGCGTTTCCAGGTCTTCCCCAGTTTCCTCTATTCTGTGATGTTATTGTTTATGTTCTCTGGTTCTGCCTGTCTGTTTATGCTCTCTGTGTGTCCTCCTGTGGCTTCCTTCCCCCTGTATGTGGGTCTGTTTATTCTCCCTTGTTCGTCCTGTTTTTCTGTCAAAAGCCCCTCGTCTGTGTGCCTTCTGGTTTTCTATCCCGTGTTTGTTCCTTCGTCCTCCTGTTCGCGTCCATCCTGTCTCTACTTAGAAGAGAAGGTTTTGGTGCTATGGCGGGTGCATGCTCACGGTGCACAGTGCTGATTGCTGGAGCTGGAGGAGGCGCGCAACGCTGGAAGGAGGAGCTGAAGCTGGTACTTCTGTCAGGTGGTGTTTGTCGCAGTGGCAACGAAAGGGTGGCTGGTGCAAGGCTGGTCATGGTGAGGGGAGAAGTTGGTTGCCTCTACTGTGTTTGCTGGGGGAGTAAATTGATTTGCATCCCCTCTCCAGAGGTCCCGTAGTCATCCTTCGTCAAAGATTGAGGGTGATGACGTCTAAGATTTGGTTGGCCATGGGGAAGAAATCTTGTTTTCTTTCCAGGTAGCGGCTGAGAAGAAAAAGGGGTGGTTCTTGTAATGGTGCTGCTGGGATGTGTTAGCCAGCAACGTCCACTGACCTGGTCTTCAGGGAGATTGGTTGCTGATGTAGTTAGAAGTTTTGGTTTTGAATTTGAATTAGTTTTATATTCTGTTTCAGTTTGTTAGTTCTCCTTCTATGAAGGAATTTATCATGGGTTTTTGTTATTTAAAGAGTTGTATAAATAGCTCCATTGGGTTAATAATAAGAGGTAGAATTCCAAATCTTTATAAGGGTTAAAACAAGCTTTTGAGTATGATACACTTGACTGAGTGATTATTTTTTATTTATCGGATTTCATGCTTTAAAAGTTGATACCTCTTTATTCATCTTGTATATGGGTATTGATATATTTTATCTTCTTATTTACATTAATGATATTTTGTTTACTCCAATTCAATATTGCTTCACCATTTAATCCAGTTACTTAGCTTATAATTCAAGCTCTAAGATTTAGGAGTTGCCTGTTATTTTTTAGGGATTAAGGTTCACCCTACTAGTATGAGTATCATGCTCCAACAAGATAAGTATATTATTGACATACTTCACCAAGCAAGTATGTTTTCTTACAAACTAGTTGATACTCTTATTTTTTGCCTCCATACTTGCTATGGTGTCCGATACATGTTTTCTGATCTTACATGGTTGTCAAATTATTGGTGCTCTTTAACATATCACATTTACGAGACCAAATATATAAATTTTTTGTTATGAACAAAGTATGTTAGTTTATGCATGTTCCTTTAGATGCGTATTAGGTTGCTGTTAAACGCATTATGCGTTATCTGAAAGGTATAATTTCTTTTGGGTTACATATCAATTGCAGTTCTTCATTTACTTTAGTTGGTTTACAGATGTTATCTGAGCTGGTAATGTTAATGATTGTAAGTCAACATATGGTTATATTGTCTATTTTAGTTATACACCAATTTCTTGAAAAATCAAGCAAAAAACTTAAAAATTGCTCAATCTTTGATTAAGGCTGAGCATAAAGTTTTAGGTAACAGGACTTTTGAGGTCCTATGGCTTTAATACTTATTGATAGATCTACAAATTACTCATACTTCTTTGCCTATGTTTTGGCGTGATAATTTAATTGCCATTTATTTGTGCGTCAATCATATTTTTCATGCTCGTACTTAACATGTAGAGGTTGACTATCATTTTGTACATGATAAGGTTATTTTTTGTATACGATAAGGTTGTCAAGAAAGACATTTAGATTCACTTCATTTCCTCTAAGGATCAACTTGTAGATGTTCTTACAGAGCCACTTTTCATCGCTCCTTTCAATCATTTTCGATTCAAACTTCGGGTTGAATCTCCACCCTCTGCTTAAGAGGGTGTATTATAAAAAGTGTTATTTTATAGGGTATACATTACAGTAATTCTATTTATCATGTGTATAGTTTATAATTGTGTATTGTAAACTCTACACTAATTATTGTACAATACTCCCTTATAAGATTGACTAACTAATTAGTTAAGCCACTATCATTCTTAACTCTCATAGTCAAACAGTTGAATAATAGATAGCAAACAACGTTCAATTGCTCAATCTTTGATTGAGGCTGAGTATAAGGTTTTAGGTAACGGGGCTTTTGAGGTCCTATAGCTTTAATACTTATTGATAGATCTACAAATTACTCATATTTCTTTGTCTATGTTTTGGTGTGATAATTTAATTACTACTTATTTATCCGTCAATTATATTTTTCATGCTCATACTAAACATGTAAAGGTTGATTATCATTTTGTATACAATAAGGTTATCATTTTGTACATGATAAGGTTGTCAAGAAAGACATTCAGATTCACTTCATTTTCTCTAAGGAACTTGTAGATGTTCTTACCAAGCCATTTTTTATTGCTCATTTTAATCATTTTCGATTCAAGCTTCGGGTTGAACCCCTATCCTCAGCTTAAGAGGGTGTATTATAGGAAGTGCTATTTTATAGGATATAATTACTGTAATTCTATTTATCATGTGTATAGCTTATCTGTGTATTGTAAACTCTACACTAACTATTGTATAATAAATAAATAAATATAGAAAAGATTTAGTAACTAATTAGTTAAGCCACTATCCTTCTCAACTCTCATAGTCAAACAGTTGAATAATAGATACTTGTTTCTGCAGTAACCCGAATATGGGTGTTGTTCCTTCTGAGCTAAGATTGATGAAATAATGGAGAACCTTATCATGTGATCACATGTTATCATTGAGTAAATACAAGTCACACTTGGAAATCTCAAGTTCTCTGGAAATTTAACCAAATCATTGTCAATTGCAATACGAATTAATCTTCACCATTTGAATTTTATTTATTTTTCAGCTTACTTTGCTCAGAAAGAACGTATTGTAGTGGTGATGATAAACCTACTGCACATGATCGAACGCCGCGCGCAGGCGTCAAAATTAAGCTTCATGTCTTTACCGGACTGGGAAAAGAGAAGAAAAAGGCATGAAGTAGCAGAAGCTGAGAAAACCAATCTAGAGACACTGAAACTGAACTAAAGAAGAAATATTAGCCCAGTTAAAATACTCCAAACATTTTGTGATTTACACATAAGCTTTATTGGTATTGTGTGCTTAATATATACGTACTGAGGAATTATGCAAGAAATCTATAGTCTATACAAACATATACACGCCTAGTTGCCCTTTTGTGCCTTCTGATGCACAAAGATGAATCACTTAATATTTCTTCATGCAGTCACTAAATATTACTGTGAATGGAGATGATATCTACTATTCACTTTTGCGAAAGAGTAACGGTAAGCACGAAGTAACCTCCTCTGAAATCTTCCAAGATTGAGCCTCACATTTTGGTTATCAAGATAGATCGACTTTGTGTATTGCCATCCCTTGTCAGACACGCTTCTGGGATCTCGAAGAACAGGATCATTCTTATCGTATTTGTCATACAATGAACTCTCTCTTGGAAGAATTTGGTAGCCAATATACTTTAAACCAAGCTTCCTTGCAGGCTTACCATAATAAGCATCGGCTGCCCATTCTGTTCCTAGAGGAATAACTTGGATAAAAACAGAGCCAGGCTTCATAAACAGAAAATGAGTCATGGCAGCACCATGGACACCAATCATAACTTCACTTGAATTAAGTGCGCGATATATCCTGGCCAGTTCTGTCGTTGGTTCAGGCCTCATCACTTCAACTCGAAATCCGATTTCTTCAGCCATCTTCACCAATAAATTCTCATTAGTTATAGCTCTAGACCCATTTCGAGATAAAATTACCAGTTTAGGTTTCTTCAAGGTGGCTTCATGCACTTGCTTTTGGTTTTTTTTGGATGATTGAGCTTTCAGTTCAAGTTTCTTCTGAGCTCCTCGTTCTTCTTCTTTAATCATACTTTTAATTCGAGGCCAGTACGCTCGGTCTAGAAAATTGCGAAAATCAACAACGCTTTTATTCTCCTGCATCAGTGAAGGATCCACTGTGAGCTCATCATGGATTCTAAGACCAGCAATAGCTTCAGGAAAGCAATGGGTTTTCTTGTCTCCGTTAAAATCAATGGCAGGATAATCCGAAAGAAGTGAAAGAATGTTTCCATACTTCATGATCCACCAATTATGATAATCGAGAATAACAAACACAACCTTCTTCTTGAAATGCTGTGATGTAATGTACAAAGGCAAAATCCCATCATTGAATTCATGATAAACATTACCGGTGTAGCCTCCAGTCGAAAAGAGCACTGCCGGTACATCATGCATGACATCGCAATGATGGTTAATTCTAAAATTCTCCGTCTTTGCAATAAGGCCTAATTCATCAATTGAGTCCATCACACTCGTTTCCCATTTTCGGGTGTATGGTTTGATCTTTTCATGATGGAGTTCCTCGTCTTTATCAACTAAACTCGAAACCTTGTTCATCACAGAATTGGTATTTCTTGAGGTGAAGAGGAAGATCGAAGAAGAGGCAGAATGTGTTCTTACATCCCCTTTCATAACACAGACATCAGAACGCATACTGCTTCGGTCACAACATATGGTTCCTGAATTTACCCCAAAAAAATGTGTCAAAAATTTGGGGAAATTAACATTAAAACATCAATTCATATTACTATACGAGCCTCACATTTGAGCAAACTTCACAAAATAAAAACAAAGTAAGAAAGAGACTTTAACCCAGTAACTTTGTGTCTACTTTTTTTTTATATAGAAACTAGATCATTCACTCACCTTGATTGAGTGACCACTTAAAACTCCAAAAGAAGAAAAAGAAAAAGTCAGTTCCATCATTAATTCTCCCTAACTTTCTTGGTTACGTAATTACGTAGCCCAAGGAAATTCTAAATTAATATCAGAAAGCAACAAACTTCAAGGCTGTTAATACCTAATACTGTTTGATTCAATCAAACTTTTAAAAAAAGAAATAGAAGAAGAAAGGCAAAAAGAATAGAACACCGCAAAAAAGAAAAGAAAAAAGAGAGTACTAACCATTAGAAATCGAAGAGCACAAATAAGCTTTTGCATTTACATTAGTAGCAAACCCATCACTTTCTACATCAAAAGAATCTGCAAAAACCAGACAAACATCAGCAAATGCAAAGAAGAGGAAAAGAAAAAAAAAAAGAAGCAGATAAAAAATAGCCAAAACCCATGAGAGAGAGGAGCTTACACGAAAGAGAGGAAGAGCAAAACAAAGGAGGAGATAAAATAAGACAGCAAGAAAGAAGAGAAAGAATGACAAGAGAGAAAAGCTTGGGCCTTGTCCTATTGAAATAAACCGAGCTTGCTGCACACATCAAAGATGACAACAGCACCTCCTCTTCTTCAACATGTTGACGATCACCTTTTTTTAACTGATGATATCTATAGGAGTGCACCATTGCCACCTATATATTCTCAAATGTAAGGCTTCTATCTTTTGGGGGTTTATAAAAAACCCAACGAAGACTAAAACAAGAGAAAGAAAGAATTTTTTTGAGTGAACAAAGTTTCTCAGCAAACCCCAGTACCTTATTTACTTATTTAGTTTTTTTCCAGAGGTTCTTCCTTTTCTGGGTTGTAAAAGTGCTGAACTAAAACCCAGTTTTGAACGGAGAAAAGAGAGCAGTTCAATTATTTGTAGAGAGAGAGTGAGAGAGAAAACACAAGTTGCAAGGTTTCTACGTTGTCGTAATGGTTATGCTGTGAAGGTGTTTCTGGGGGTGTTTACGTTGCTAAATTTGAAAGACAGAGAGAGAGGCTTTTGTCTAGTTATGCTAAAGGATGTTTCTAGGGACGTGTTATTTGCGTTTATATGAGAGAGAGAGAGAGAGAGAGGAGCCAATGAGGAACGAAGGCGTCTAAAAAGGAGGCTATAGTATTGAACTTTCGAAAAATTTGAAGAGCTGCATAAGGTATATATTTTGTTTTCGGCAGTCAAATTCCGTGTGGAGAACAAATCAAAGAGCCGTCCTTACTCTTTTCAGTAGTGATTCATCTACAAAATGTCATCATACAACATTTATGGTGTGATTGTGAACCCCAAATTTGATGAAGTTTTGTCATTCAAGTGTGTGGTTGGTTTATCCTTGTAAATATATATTTCATTGTTAATGCACCGAGTTTTTTAATTAAAAATATATTAAATTATTTTTACTTTTTTTATATTTTTATTGTAGTGCATAAAAACTATTGATAAACATGTAAAAATTATTAATTTAATATTTTAGCAAGTAACAATTAATTTGAAAGGCAAGTTGAAGCAAAAACAAAACATCAAAGACACAAAATATGTATTTTTATATAAGAGATTATTAGTTTAGAAATGTAAATATTAAAATCACAACAGCTAGCTATTAACCCAAAATAAACATAAATTTAATACATGTGGAACAAAAAATGAATTTAATTGATCCTTCAACAACAAATCAACCACTACTTGAAAATTAAGAAATACAAACAGAAATATCGACGGAATTTTTTCGTTTATAGATTGCGGTGAATTTTTCTATATGAATATGTCCTCGCAGTATTTATCAGTAAACACCAATGAAAATATTCTTTCAATATATACTGAAGGAATTACAATAAGATAAGAATGAATGAAAAAGAGCTAAAAAATATGACCATTTGCGGAAGCTCTTCATAGGCCGCTCTTTGTTGTTCAGACTCTGCTATGTGTTGTTCGTTCGCCAATCTTTGCTCTTCTTTGAGTTGTGTGTATGCCTCTGATAGGTGGTTGCATCTTTGCTGCAAGGCCACAAACTCCTTAGATTGGGAGCTCGATACAGATTGGGAGCTCCCAGCGGTTGAAGCAGTACCGGTCGACCGCAAGTTGGCCGCGGTAGTGTTGGAGAGCCCGTAAACCCGATTTTTATCGGGTCCACCTGACGATCCAGCCTCCATCCACAAATCCGGATCGAATTCCGGATGGGTCGATGGATCGTCCCCGTATCTCTCCCTCAACCGATTATTATAGGTCTCCTGAAAAAAAAAATCATCATATTCAATTCAATAAACATAATAATAACTTACAAAATAAAATGGTTGAACAAACATACCACAAAATGTTGAGCACGGTTGTCAACGAACTGTTGCGTCCCCTTTTGGCGGTCATGACTTCGCACATGCGTCTCCACAAACAGCTCAATAGGGCTCGGCTCACGTCCAAGAGACGTAGCCTATAATGAAAAAAATGTATTAACAACAAATTAATTGAACGATAAATTTCATTTAAATTAATCTTACCATCCGTTTCGCATGTGCAGAAAATGGAACGGAGCCGCCGGTGTGCGTTGTCACCGAGCCATGAATTGGCCGATTCCGGTTGCCAGCACCGGACTGTGAGCGTCGAGTGAACCGCTCAGACGTCACGTGCTGAAGATAGTGCGGCCATATATCTTCCAGGATGTATATTGGTTTGAAATCCCTCCAAACCGCAACATCGTTCCAGCCTTGGAACCCCTTATCCCTCGCTGTTTTTTTTGCTTTTTTCTGGGTGTCATACCAAAAATCACGCAACCTAATTCACGCATGAAAAAATTACATTTCGAAACATAAATAATTATGTAAAAAAAAGTCGTATTGTTTTCGATGTTACCTAATTGCCGCGTGATTTTCCCACACCCTCCTCACAACAGTGTCATGTTCATCATTGAGTCAAAAAATGAAGGAGGGAATATCATCTCAAGTTTGCATAGTGTCTCGATGATATTTGTTTGAAGCATCTCAATGTGCTCAACATTCATCTTGCTAGAGCATATATCTCTGAAGAAATGACTGATCTCCGTTAGTGCATCTCATATTCCCTTTGGCAACAAATCATGAAAAGCTAATGGGATGAGTGTTTGCATAAACACGTGGTAGTCATGGCTCTTCATTCCATACAATCTGCAGTCCTCTATGTTAACAAGCCTTGATATGTTCGACGCATGTCCATCCGGGAAACGCAGACTCTTAAGCCATTTGTAGACTAGCAGTTGTGCGTTTTTCTCTAACACGAAGCTTGCCCTTGGTTTTGCAACCCGTGACTCATCATAAACCAACTCCATATTTTTACGGTTACAGTATAAAGCTATATCCAATCTAGCCTTTATGTTGTCCTTTGTCTTCCCCTTCACATCCATGACGGTGTTGAAAATATTCTCAAACACGTTCTTTTCGATGTGCATGACGTCAAGGTTATGGGGGAGAAGATTAGTCTTCCAATACGGAAGCTCCCAAAAGATACTTCGCTTTACCCAATTATGGGTCAAACCAAAACCAGGAAACTTTTGCTTACCTGATTGAAGGCCAAATACAATGTCACCGTACTCTGATACAACATGATGCAATTCTTCACCAGAAAGACGCGGGGATGCAACATCTTTTTCAACTCTACCAACAAAGAAATCTTTTCTGTTCTTTCTGAACCTGTGATTAAGTGGCAAGAAGCGACGGTGAAAGTCAAAAAAAGAAGCTTTACCTCCGTTTGCTAGCGTGAATGCCTTGTTGTTTTCCATGCAGTATGGACATGCGAGTTTCCCATGCGTGCTCCAACCAGAAAGCATTCCATAAGCTGGAAAATCACTGATAGTCCACATCAAAGCCGCCCTCATAAGGAAATTTTGTTTCCTCGATATATCATAAGTCAGAGATCCGGAGGACCACAACTGCGCCAGCTCATCTATCAACGGTCGAAGAAAAACATCTATATTCCGCCCCGTGCTGCTTGGACCGGGTATGACAGTAGATAGAAACATGAACTCCGGCCTCATACACATTCCCAGTGGCAAGTTATAAACTGTGAGAATGACCGGCCAACAAGAATAGGGAGCAGCAAATGACCCAAATGGGTTGAACCCGTCTGTACACAACCCAAGTCGAACATTCCTTGATTCAGCAGAAAAGTCAGGATGAACACTGTTAAAGCGTTTCCACGCTTCGCCGTCAGAACGATGCACCATCACACCATCAACGGCATCGTGTGTTTGGTGCCATGTCATGTGCTCAGCAGTCCTTGGTGACATAAATAACCTCTGCAGTCTAGGTGTGATCGGGAAATATCTAAGTTTTTTATATGCCACTAGAGTCTTTCCCCTGCCAGTTCTGGGTTTGTAACGGGAATGCCCGCATGTCATGCACTCGGTCATCTAAGCATTTTCAAGGTAGTATAACATGCAGAAGTTAGGGCACATGTTAATTTTCTGGTATCCTAAACCGAGGGGTTTCATCATGAACTTCGCAGCATAGAAGTTCTCTTTGAGCCTGTTCCCTTCAGGTAAAATGCTTCTTGCCCAATCAATAATTTTGTCATACCCGGCCTCACTCAACCCGTGATCTGACTTGATGGTGAACACCTGTGCCACAGCCGATAATTTACTGTGGTTTGTGCAGCCATCCCATAATGGTTCGTCAGAATCTTTCAACAAATCAAAAAACCTAGTTGCCTCTGCATTAGGTTCTTCTTCTACGATTGGACATTGATTGACATTATCTTGATTCATTCTCATTGCATCCATAACCATGTTTCTGTAAGGATTAGTGTTGTCATTTGCCGCTTCATGCACGTTGCTAGCACTAGAAGTTGACTCAACCACCGTTTCTCCCATTCTCCTATTACTAACAAATACCTCTTTATGTGCATACCAACACTCGTAATCCTCCACAAACCCTTTGTGTAGAAGATGCATCATTACAACATCTGGATGCAGATACTTTTTATTTTGACACTTCCTGCATGGACACCTAATACCGCCTCCAGTAAAATTTCTGGGAATAGATGTTGCGAAATTAATAAAACCCTGAACCCCGTTACAATAATCTATCCTCCGCAATCCTTGGGGTGAATCTAAATACATCCATGAACGATCATCCATGACTTCTATCGAACCTCTATAAAAAGGACCCATTAAACAAGCTCTTAATTATTTCAAAACATAACATGTAATTCGGTAATTATACAAATTAAGTTTTAACAATTTTCAAACAAATACAATCTTACAAAATCTAAAACAAACCATAACAAGTATAAAATTATACATTCATATACTACAAGTTTGTTTGAGAAATAACAATAAAACATGTACATCTACTAAAAAAAAATACATATACTAAAAAAACAATAAAATTGACATTTAAATAATGTTAAAATTTTGAAAGATAGAATTACTTACAAAAAATGATAAAATCCGTCGGTAAATCAGAACACGGATGCTGTGACCACAAAACTTCAAGAAATACAACTTGTTGTGTTGAGATGAGGAAGATTTTTGTTTTGGGGCGAGGGGGGGCTGGTTATTTTGCAGATGGGGAGGGTTAGGATTAGGAAGAAGAAGGAGAAATGGGGGAGGAGAGTGACGGCAGATCGTGGCCATATATTCACTTTTGCCGACGGACTTACCGACGGTTTTTATTCCGTCGGTGAATCCGTCGGCGAAACCGTCGGTACTTCTGATGGGCAACCGACACGTCACCGCACGGACCTGCTATTCAAATCCCTCGGTGATTCTGTCGGTATTTTTAACGGTGCACCGGTCATGTCACCGGTACGGATCTGGCATTTCAAATCCGTCGGTGATTCCGTCGGAAAAATCACCCGTCAAAACCTCCGCGCCACCTACCCGCCCTTTTTTCATTAATTCTAAATTTTCTGTTGGTAATTCGGTCGGTAATTACCGACGAATATTGTCCGTCGGTGATTTCGGCCGAAAAATACCGACAGAAAAAATTCCGTCGGTATGTCCGTTGGTATTTAGCGAATTTCTGGTGGTGATTACTGTCATTATTTACTCACTGATAGAATAATAAACGATTTGTTTGATGGTTATATGTTGAATTCACTAAAGAGAATATTGGCAAACAAAAAATATTATTGATTGAATTATATAAAGTTTTTTTGTCGGTGATATGTTATATTCATCGATAGAAATATCAATGGAATGAAACAGGTAACTTTTTTTACATGCTTTTGGCATCAATAAATCCATCACTAAAACTATTACAAATAAACTTATTGATAGACCACAAATCACTTACGAGAGTTTTCCTGGTGAAGCATTGCCATCCCATCCGTGAGCCCATCAAAAAAATTTGTGCTGATGATTTATAAATATAAATACTGGTAGGAAATTCTGGCAGTAAATCTAAAAATTTTTGATAGTCAACAGTATCACTTAGCATTTTTATTAACTGTTTTTTGTTAATTAATCATAAAAAAAAAAATGGACAGTTAGGTTGGAACTGATATGTTTTTTTGATTTTACACTTCAATTTATATTAATATCTTACGTGAGAATATTGTTCCATTAATTATAGATCATCAGATTTCTGGGAAAAAAACCAAAAAAAAGGTTCTTGTCAAGAAGTATGTTGTCAGCCAACCCTTTTCCCTTGTTTCTCTGGTTGGCTTTGCCTATCTCTATTAAGTGGAATTGGATTCCAATATTTAGATGGTATTTAATTTGGAATACTACGAGCGGTTGTTTTTTATTTTCATTTTGAATACATTAATTAAAGATAATATATTTTAGATATTTTAATATATATATATAAATTTTCTATTAAAAAAATCAATTTTAATATATTGGATCAAAATATATATAAAAAAAAAAAAACACATGAAAAACTTTCAAACAAAAATGAAGTTCAAAATTTTTGAAAACTTCAATTGAATCATTTTCTCAAACACTTTTTTCCTTATTTGTTTTTTGCATTAGAAATGTTATTTTAAAAAAAATAAAAAAAAAAATTTTAATTAATTTTTTATTTTTATTTTGATGTTCTTGATTTTTTTAGAGGCTAGATGGAAAACTGATCCCTGTAATCTTAACAATTTCTTAAGATGGTCCTTTCATCCAATTCACTACTTACTAGTCCTAGAAAGCATGTCAGAAAAAGTGGACACGTGTCTAGTACATGTCAGATCAAGAATTAATAGTAAATTGAATGAAAAATGAACATTATTAAACGAAAATCATTAGCAAAGTAAATTAATTAAACGAAGATCAATCAAAACATAACCCAAAGTAGACAGCCAAAGAGAACTTCGCTGCTGGCAGCTCATCCATGAAAATAATATGCACTGCCTTTGCCTAATCCTTAAAAAATAATACAGCTAATCAAGCCCCGTCAAGAAAAACTCAACGGACAAGATTATATTTCTGAGGCTTAATTAAATCCACCCCTAGAACATGATCTGTTTTCATTTATTAACCGTTGAACCTTCATTTTTATTCACGTTTAGTTTTTTAAAAAAAAGTTTTTGCGTTTAGTTAAAAATGAGATAAAAATCTATAATTAACTAATTAACTTCCTTAATAAAACAAAAATATATGCTGGTAGTATCCTTAACAAAAAAAAAAAAAAAAAATTATCTTTCGTTCTAGTCAAATAAAAAATTATCTTTCTTTACAAAATAAATAATAAAAAAAAACCCTTATGTTTCGAGAAACAACAATATACATTAACTTTGATTTACCGTGAACTATAATAATAAATCGATAAAATTACTCTTAAAAAATAACACAATATTATCTTTCAAGAGTAAAATAATTTTTTCTTATATTAATTTTTCATTTTAAAATTATTTAGAGATATCTCAATCTTTTCATAATTTTTTACGTGTTGAAATTACTTGATTATTCTTAAAAGTAAAAAAAAAATAAAAAAAAACACTTTTATTTAGGGGTTTTTTTTTTACATTTCATAATTTTTAAAACAGTTAAATTACATGTTTACCTTTAAAAGCAAAAAAAAAACACAATAACTTTGATACGGGGGCTTTTCATATTGACATGAACAATATAACTACTCTATTGTTCTTAGAATAAATAAGTCCTAGGTTGGGCTTTAGGGGCATGTTGGTATTTTTACAATATATATATATATATATTTTTTTTTGTAATTATCGTGTGGCCAAGAGGTGTTTGATACTTTGATTAAAAAACAAATAATAAAATAGGAAAAGTTGTTGGTATATTTGTGGAACGCACCAGCGAGTAAGTCATTCTACCTTTTTTGAATGACACATGTGATGGCTCATGATAGGTAAAAATAGGCTTCCTGGGTGTTTTTCAATTCACAAAGATAAGGGATGCCTTTCTAGGAAGCACGTGTGACTTAATTCTCGGTAGTTTAGCAGTGATTGATGTAATTTCTGGCTTTAATATTCAGAGAAAAATACAATATTTTTTTCCTTGCTATTTATTTGCAAATAAACCAACTAAAAAGCGAGGCGAACACATTTAATATTCAGCAGAATCATGCTGTCTGCTTGTTTGGAGCTTCAAGGCTTTTGTATTAACTGTCAATAGAAAAAAGTGTTGACCTATTGGTTGTCATTTCAAAACTATTTTCAAATAAGAATTTGTGTAATGAATTTTTAAGCTCTTGAATATTCTGTAATATAAAGACATTTTAATGAAATTTATTATTATTATTATTATTATTATTATTATTATTATTATTATTATAACCACAGCTATATTAAACGGATCCTAATTCAAAAGATGGAGCTTTTAAATTTTTTAGTTTTAACATTTGAATATGTACACAAGCACTTCAAGTTATAAACATTGAAAATCATGCCATCCAATCAATTCTTTAATTAATTTAATTTTATTAATTGCATGAAACCTAGCTCAGAAATATCATTTAAATTCTAAGAAAAGAATTTACAATAACTTTAAGACAGCGGCTAATTTTTAATAACTTTTAGGTCACTTGACTATTTCGCAATCTTTCTGCGGGGTTTCGAAGGTTTGAAGCTTGGGAATGCTAGACCCCCGGCTGCGTCAAGAGCGTGACCAGAATGGTCCAAAACCTGCGTCCAGAATGGCGATTCCCTTGCATAATTTAAAAAAGTATTGACTTTTACCCATTAATCCGAGCTCGAGTATGCCGTGTCTGGGTTTCGAAACAGAACGGACAAGTCAACAGCTTCAATTGCCTATTTGTTGACCATCAAGTAGGCTATGGCTATACTTATTATTAAACCTATTAATGTATTATTCAATTATGCTTTACTATGTAAACTTAATCTTGCCATTTCATATTCCTCATTAAATCATTTCATCCATCCACACATGTTGATCACTGGTGCACATGGGTGTGCGGTGTTGGGGTAAAGAAAATCATCATGTAGTTATTTGATTTAAGGTGAAACTCGGGTATATTAGTTTTATAATAGATTCCAAGAGTAAGGAGCTAACTGTGATTAGGGAAGGTATTGATACTCATAACATACCCTACCTGAGATAATCTACATTGTGTGGTCTAAATGTAGTTTAGAGGTTTTGATGAATTTCTAACCAGTAATCAATTATGGCTTAGGGTGAAGATTAATTCGCGTGAATAAATCTGGCTTTTCAAATTCATTATGGACTTGTGTACTCAAATAAATTTCTATGAAAATGATTCATGTACGTACCCTGATAGGATTTATCTATCCTAAAAAACAAAAGAGCTTTTCACAACTCATGTGTTCTGGTGAAAAATATTTTAAATTAAAATTGAAGAATATTTAAAATAATTCTAAGAAGTTTTTGATCAATTTCAGATATTTAGATATCAGTGGTTATGGTTTTACTTATTATTAAACCTATTAATGTATTATTAAGTTATGCTTTACCATGTAAACTTGATCCTGCCATTTCATATTACTCATCATATCATTTCATCCAGCCACACATTTTGATCACCAAATCCTTTTCTTTTTTCTTTTTCTGCATTTATACATTCCATTCATTTGCTGCATTTATATATTCCATTCAAAAAAACATTTAATGCATTTATTATTAATAAAAAAATTTATCTTGGAACACACAAGTCACAACTAACCTTCAATTGGTTGGCTTTCGAACTATCATAAATTTCTATGCTTATTCCCTTTTTTTTCACTTGCACTCCACCATTTTCTCCCACAATACACTTCTTTTATAGCTAATAAAATTCTTTTGAGTGTTATTCAAAAGAAACTTCCAAAGAGGCTGTAAGGATTAGTTTGATATTCATTGGAACTCCATATACAGCCTTAGTTTGATATTCGTTGGAAATCCATTATCACATGTTGAATGCTCAACACCACCACTACATCAATCTCTATTGCTGTTTATATATGGTTGAAAAAACACTTTTTATAGCCTTGTTCAAATATTTTTTTTGTTTTAGATTCTTTTAAATGATAACATCAACAACAATTTAATGAAAAAAATAAATCAATAATTTTAAAATGAATGCATTGAAAATAAATTTTTTATTTTTTAAATTTTTTGAAAATACATTCAATATGCCAAAAACGACACAAATATGTCAAAAATATATTTTCTATTTTTTAATTATTTATTTTACTATTTTTTGGATTTTTCAAAAAAAAATCAAGTAATGACATAACTTAAAACTCACATCGTAATTTATATCTCTAGATTTGTTTTTTTTTTTAAAAAAGCACAGGGTTTTAATTTTAATGACTGATTTATTTGCATTTAATCCTTCAATATTTTACCATTTCATGCACATGCCAGATTTTTTTTTTATTCTTTTATTTTTTTTCTCTTCATTTGACATCTTTTTTAAGGATGCAACTACACTTCCTATACATGATTTTTTTTCTGGAATTTTTTTTATACGAACTGCGGTGAAGCACGTGTGATGTAGCAAGTCCAAATACATTTAGTGAGGAAGACATTTCAACCTTATTATTTTTTTTTTTTCCAATTCAAGTCAAAAATAGTAAAGCTCGCGTACATCCACGCCACACCTCAAATGAAATATAAAGCACAAATTAAGAACGTATAGCCTGTTTTAGCTAAAAACCTTCACCAAAAACGAAAAGGAACGCAACAAGATCCAAAGGCTACAACCCACATGTCAATGAATAGACGTTTCCCCTGTTTTTATATATATATATATATATATATATATATATATATATATAAAAATAGAACTTGTTATATATTTTTGAAAATATAATAGTGATTATTTTTAAAAGTATTTTTTATTTATAAATATATTAAAAATAATTTATTTTTTATTTTTCTAAAATTTATTTTTAGTTTCAACACATCAAAACTATTCAAAATCATAAAAAAAACTAATTTGAAGTAAAAAAAATCAAAAAATTTTTAAAAACACTTTTTGAATACAAAAACTAATATATTTTTTGAGAATGTTCTAAAATGAAAATATAAAATTAAATTCAATGGCTCTTGGATAACGTACTCTTCTTTCTTCCATGCATATGGTATATCATATTAAGATCACTCTTTAGCATTTTTATAATTATGAGGAGGCTGTATTCATTTATTGTTGTTATTTTCTCGTAAGAGTTTGGAAGCTGCATGGTGAGATGGCTGGCGCCAGCTGTGTCAATTTTTTCGTGGAAGACAAACCGGTGGTCAAGTACGTAACACTCTCCATAATTAATGTCAACCATCTAAAACATGAATTTTCTTTGGGAAAATAATTTAATATGATTCATCATCGTCATCATCTAATATGGTTCTTGTCTTGGTTGAATTATGCCATACCCTTTCCCGGCCGCTAGAGTTTTGACTTAATAATAAAAAAAAAATTGTTTCTTGATGCTAACTAATCTATTTAAGATTTGTTTGAAAGTATATTTATGATTAGTTTTTTAAAATGTTTTTTATGATAAAATATATTAAAATAATATATATTTTTTATTTTTTAAAAATCATCTTTTAGATCAACGCAAGTATCAAAATAATTTTAAAAATATATAAAAAATTAATTTTTTAATTAAAATAATAATTTTTTTAAAATGCAAGTTTACCTTAGTTTTCAAATATACTCTTAGTTCATGTGCATACCATAAGCCCTTCGATATTCTTAAACATACTTAATTCGTCTTAGGACATTATAATTTTTTTTTTTCAGCTAACGGGTTTCTAGACGTTGGACTATACCACCATACCTAAAATCCATCTAACCTTTTTCAAGTTCTGAACATGAGATTCTTAAATATGAAATCCCGATGCCAGGATTAATTGTCCAATTGGAAATTAACAAGGCTTAATATAGGTGGAGAGATTTTATAAAGGTGTCTGGTCTCCTCCTTTTTTTTTCCAACTTTTCGCTCTATTCCATGCCATGAAATGATAAAAGCTCATGGGAAAACCTTAAAAATAAGTTTTCTCGATTAGGTAGTCGCCACATTCTAATTCTTTTATTTTAATTGGGTTTTAAGAGATTCAGAAAATTCTTAGCTGAGCCCTCTTGTACAGAGTAAACGTTTATCCTGGCAAATTAATGATCATGATATATATATATATATATATATATATATATATATATATATATATATATATATATCAGCTAGCTAGCTAATTTGGATGGCATCACTCATATATAGAGGGATATGTTCCGTAAGAATTCATCTTGATAATTAGGAAATATACTTCGTTGTTTGGTTTTTTGGCTCTTTTGAGTTTTTATGGGTCCATGCACCAAATGATTCGAAGGGTGCATCGTTGCAATCATTCGGGAAAAAAAAATAATCTTGGTTCAAACCCACTTGCTATTGAAATTAAAAAAAAAAGGGGGGGGGGGGGTGGCAAAATCCTAATCTGCATAATTCATACTGTGATTGGTTAATTAACTTGTTTGATTTTTTGGCCTACGAGTCAACGAATTGAATAGATGTACGTTTGTTTTCGTTATTTTGTTTATTTTAAAAATAAAAATAAATATCTTCAGAGCCCATTGAGATCATTTTCTTGTTTATTCCATGTGTATGGTATTTGTTATCGTTTTTTCGAGTAATAGTTTAATTTGAAGGTACAACATGATGCCGTTTTATCTGTCAAATAAAACTTGTTATAATGTTTTTTAACCACTCTCGGTCAACCACCTAAAACATCAGTTCTCTTTCGGGGAAAGTGATTTTTTATGTAGTTTTATATTTGAATCTTCACCGAACATATCTTTATGTCATTTAAATTAGCTGTTATATATATATATATATATATATATATATATATATATATATTAATGCATTGATTAGGAAAAAATTAAATATACATAAGAAAAATCAGAACATCAATCAACTAAATCATACTTTTTTCCTTTGCTTTTATTTTATTTTGCATGCAAATGAGGAAATGAAGATAAACCAATATTTGGACAACCTCGTAGTAAACAAACATGGATACTAGTCAACCTGTTTAGAAGTGTGGTTACAATTATTTTTCAAAGTGTTTTTTAACTCACAAATACATCAAAATAATATATTTTATATTTTTTAAAAAATTATTTTTTATATCAACGTATCAAAATGATCTAAAATATTTATATATATATATATATTAAATTAAAGTAAAAAAAACAATAAAAAAAATTTAAAATTTTTTTAAAAATATTTTCAAAACACAAAAAAATAAATTACATCATAAGCTTTGGGGATCCACCAGATAAATGCAAGTAAAAAAAAACAAAAACAAACATCTTGGGATCCAATAAAAAGGGTAAGCTACAAAAGGCAAGCAAATGAGGCGCTAATCAAGGCTTTGAGACCTATATTGGAGGCCACGTATCGCAGTTTGCAAGCGGTGATTTGCATGGTTACTACTCTACACTTTCTAGATAATCTCTACACTTTTTCTTGAGATGTTTCCAAACTTTATTACAAGAATCAAGGTATAGTGTTT
The DNA here is from genome assembly GCF_005239225.2 of Populus alba. Classification (NCBI taxonomy): domain Eukaryota; kingdom Viridiplantae; phylum Streptophyta; class Magnoliopsida; order Malpighiales; family Salicaceae; genus Populus; species Populus alba. The sequence continues at coordinate 5,381,205 of NC_133299.1, forward strand.
ATTAATTTTAAATTTTTAACTCTTATTTTTCATTCAATTCTTTTGAATAATTGATCGTATGGAACTTTCATTCTTCAATATCACCATAAATACGATAATCAATGTAAGAGTTTATGTCAAACTATGCCTAAGAGGGTGTGAAGTCAAATTTTAAAATCCCAAGTACGCCTTGAATAAGATTAGGGAGATGGGTTTACTTTTAAAATACGAATTGATAGTGCTTTTAACCATAAAAAAAAAAAAAAATACGTGTTAATTTGTCATTTTGCAATTTCCTTTGGCACAAGCATAATTCCACTAAACTAAACTATTATTTAATCTCTGTGTTTTTAGCAAACTAATCAATTGTTAATTAAAAAAACTATTATTCAATCCTTGTATTTTATATGTATTTGTAACTTAATCCTTTTAGTTTTTTTTATGGCAATTCAATTGCTGTTTTTCCTTTGTTTTCTTCGTATCAAGATTTTCAATTCCACCACTATAAACAAATGAGAAATATATTAAAGAAAATTAGACATTTAAAAGAATTAACAATCAAATTCTAACCAAGTACTAACTAACTATAGTTTTTTAAAAAGCACAAGGACTAACCCACAAAATCATTAAAAAAAAAGACACAAGAACTAAGGCTTATATGTTTTTACGTATCAAAAACAAGGACTAACCTACAAAATCATTAAAAAAAAACACAAGGACTAAGGCCTTGTATATTTTTGCGTTTCAAAAGCATTTTTGAAAAAAATTAAATTTTATTTTATTTCTTTCTTTACTTCAAATTAATATTATTTTTTGATATTTTTAGATTATTTTGATGTGTTAGTATCAAAATTTATTTTTAAAAAATAAAAAAAATATTATTTTAATACATTTCTGAATAAAAAATACATTGAAAAAAAACTATAATCACATTCTCAACAGACTCTTATTATAATTTTCTCCTGTAGCGCTATTCATGTTAAGCTTTTTTTTTTTTCTTTTAAGAGAGAAAAAAAAACCTTTTACGTTTTTTTTCATTCTTCTCTAGCACTCTGTTCATGTTAAGCTTTTTCTTTTACCAAAGAAAAAAAGAAAAAACCCTCCTTGATGATCAATTCAAACACTCTTTTCTTCAACTTCAAAATAAAATACAAGAACTAAATTACAATTTAATTCCATTCTCTTGATAGCATGTATTCAGCTTAAAGCTTTTTTATTTTAAGAAAGAAAAAAACCTCCATTGACGAAGAATTCAAACATTGTTTTCTTCAACTAAAAAATAAGTGAAAATTTTCCTTTCTTTACAACGAGGATTGTAAATTTCTATAGCTCATGCCAACCCCCATCCTCCATGTGTGAGAAGACCAATACCAATCCTATGACAACATCTCTTGCAAACTTGTTCGATCAATAAAAGATATCCCTACACCTCCAAGCTTTGGAGTGCTTGGTAGTGGATTTCTCGTATGTTTAGTAAATTGGTTAATTTTTATTTTTTTTAAGGATTCTTTATATTAAAAAGCATTAAATTGATATTATTTTAGATGAATTTTAATTATTTTAATATTTTTATATAAAAATCATCTTAAAACACCTTGATAATTATCAATTTGATATTTTTCAAAAACCACAAAAATCCTTGGCTTGTCTCATGGAATTGCCATGACTTGCTATTTGCTTTGTCTTATCCTATCAATAGTTAACAATGCTTTTCTACAATTCCAACCACAACCTTAAAATCCTTGGAAGTCCAAGCTTCATTCATGATTGTTACCAAATAAAAAATAATAATAAAAAAAGCTTTTTAATGATTTTTGTCAAAGAGTTTTTAAAAAGATAGTATGATCACTATCATTAGCTGATAATAGTAGCTATTTCGATCCTTGATCAGATTTTTTGAATACCCTATTATCATCACCGAATAAAAAAAAATAGAATTAATCATTTTGTAATTGTTTGGTTTTATTGTGCTTATAAATTAACATTTCTTATCTATTTTTTAAGAGTACAAGTATTTGATAAATATCTTATCATTAGAATAAAAAAAAATAGCGGGTGAAAACTGATTCTAAAAAAAAAGAACGTACTTTCCTACTTCTCTTACAATTAGCTAAAAATAACCCCTTGATATATAACCATGCATTGCCGAACATTGCCTCCAATGTTTTTGCTTAAACGGGAAGAACTGGACACTTTAGTTTCGTGCTTCTTTTGGTGGGCCTGGTAGAGAATGAGAGCCATGCCATGATCTCATGCACCCAAACAATTTCTCAGCAACATGAATCCATATATGTGAGCTTGTAGTCATGGTGGTCGTCACTTATTTCAAGAACCCTAATCGAATGAAGAGAGTTTTTTGGATTCACAGCCTTAAATTTGGCAGCATAATTGTAGTTTGGTGTTCTGGATGGAACATTTATATGGATATGCAGATAATAAAACATTACATTGTTGAATGAATAACATTATTCACCTTCGAAAAATTGCTATATAAACCTAATTTATTAACAGAACGCAGCTCCAGCCCTTGAGTCTTCTAGTTCTACATGGATTAAAAAAATGATGAGGCAATCTTAAAGCTATACTTTGAATCAAATTTCATAAATGTTCATGTCTGATATTGGAGATCATTGATTAGTAAGATCATATATGATGAAAGAAAGAACATCAGAAGAACTTCGTTGAACCAGAACTGTTTTCGCGGATAATTTTGGGCTGGAAGATGATTGTTTCCTGCAAAATAACAGAGGAATAGGCAACAGCAGCTTCAGATGGAAGCTCGTTATATCCATCCATCCGTTAGGTTGGTGTCGGGGGGGAAACTAAGCCCAACCTTGTAAAAGATGTAAACACCCAGGCTTGAGTGCAATTGGGCCTTAATAATATTCTTCATTACTGTTGTGGGTTCCTGGCTTATAGATTAAAAATCAACCATTGGCTTTTCTTTAATTTTTTATTTTTTTAGAGTGAAGACTGCTGTGAGGCTATAATAATTAACTAGTCTGTTAGCCGCGATTAGATTAATTTCTTTTAAAATGTTAAAAATGTAAAGAGTACGAAGAGTTTTTTTTTTTTCGTGTCATTAAGCATGGCTGTGGGGGTTGATCTTAAAATTTTTCATTCAAGTTATTTATTAAACTCAAATTTTTAAATAAACTACATGAAATTTATCAGGTTTAAATTAATTAATTTTATAAATCTAAAAATAATTTGAATAATCAATAAAAATATAACTTAATTTTTTTAAAAAAAACTTTAGATAAGATAAATTTTTTTTAAAAAAATATCTTAAAAGTCAACAATATTTAGATCACCTCAGTTCTCCTAATCTGTCATGGATTTTATTAGACTTAATCTCTTGTTTTTAATTTTTTTATATTATTATATATAAAATAATAAATATTGTGTAAAATTGCTAACTCTTTTTCTACCCTATGATTATTCGGTTAATATTGTTTTTTTAAAATACTTGCTTATATTATAGAAAAAACACCTTCAAAAAACGTTATCGATACTATAGTGATTAGTTGATTTGGTAAGTGAGTATATAAATTTTTATTATTACCAATAATTAAAAAACTTGGAGGATCGAGTGACACAAAAGCAAAAATGAAGTTTTTTTTCTTTACTTTACTGTTATGTATAGTTTTGTAAATCCAGCACCTAAACACCTGGTGAGGTCACATTCAGCACCTGCGCTTGATTGGCTAAAAAACCAAACCGGGTTAAAAAGGAAATGAAATAAATAATGCTAAAGGAAAAAACCTAAGGTGTGAACTCGCGCTTGACTCACGACTTTGATCAAGACCCAGTCGCCGTACCGTTAAACCTGTTGAATTTTTTTTTAACTCAAAACAACTGTCGTTTTAACTATTTAAAAAATAAATGTGATGACCAACCAATCATAGTCAAAACTCGGAACCCGGCCTTGAAACCGGCCCGCGGTATCTTAAAACTATGGGTTTATGAGCCAGATTTATTTAGAATTTTCGTCCTTTAGCCATTAAATTTTTTAGTCCTTAATTTTTAGTTCCTTTAAAATGTTTAAAATTTTTAAATTTCAATTTTTATATAAATTTTATTTTGATTACTTTTCGATATTCCAATTTTGTCCCAGATAATGCTTTCCTATGCATCTTAGAACGACAGTAAGTACATTGTCCGGTCCAAACTGACTCGCAATAAAGTACAAGTCAGAACTAATCCCTCGTACGCGGGTGAGCTGGCTCGTTTTACGGACATCCCTTCCGAAAATAAGCACGCCAGATTCACAGTCATAATAGATATCATGGAGGTAGTCAGATCCATTCAGCCCATTTAAAGCACACCAAAAAACATCCACATAAACATCTTTAATCTTATTATGAAACTTGTCCGTTTATTTTATTACTTTTTGAAGAATAATAATGCTAACTTTATTTATTTTGATTATTCCACACTTGTAACGATAAAATTACGATTAAATTTAATTTTCTCAAATACCACACGTAAAGTTTTCCATAATGATTTGGCAATTAAGTGTCACCGCTAATTGCAACAACAATTTCATGTTAGACTACTAGTTTTGGGGCTTTGATTTTAAAATTTAACGATATGGGAAGTAATGAGTCGCATGTCATAAGAAGATAAATTGATTCTGAAATAACAGTGAGAGAAATCTAAAAAGTCATTATATAATAAAAAAATGCATTAAAAAATTAAAAAAAAATTTATCATACTAAAAAGAAAGTACTGCAAAATCTAGTCAACAAAGTCCTTCAAAGACTAATTAATAATGAATATCTAATACACAAAGAAACTAATCAATTGGGACTCAATCTTAACAACTTAAACTGAAAACGTTAAACTTTATAACTCGAAAACAAATCAGCTCCTCTATCTTTTTTAATACTCTAACTTATCTACGGAGGGAAAACAAAGAAGGGTAAGTTAATCACAATTTGATAAGTACAACTCCACACACTATCAAGCCAAGAACAAGTAATACACATATTGCGTTGACAATAATAAAATAGCTTAAAACAATAAAAAAAAAAATTTGTTAATAGCTATAGTTCATAAACACATGTCATAAAAACAAGTCATTAATCCCATGTTTTTTCTTGGCATTCAATTTTATAAACATGACTTTACTCTGACCAAATTTTTACAATCACATTGTACCTGTGACTACATCATTTGTCAACTATTCTTGACCAATTATTGCAACTTGTTGACAAGTGTCATTGCCTATTTATTATAAAACTCATTGATGGACCATTAGAACTAGTTGTAGTGTCAATAACCCTACTCACTAGAGGTCATTATTTCATTTATAGCCATGTGAGAGCCATTATGCAACCATTTGCAAATCCATTTTGAAACACTTTCTTTGACAAATTAGTTTATAAAATATTCTTATAAAAATTCTATATTGTTCATTCACAAACATTCATATAAGCAAATCAATTTGAACATAACAAGTGATTGATCTTCTTTTAAAGAATGTAATACATATAGTAAATGAAAAATACATAATTAAAAAAAATATATTATGTTTAAAAATAATAGAGCGTGCAAATATTTACTTATCTTCATTGGTTAAACAACCAAATTCTAAAATCTCAGCTCAAACAGTTTATTTATAAGTATTATAACATGTTTGAAAGCTCTTCAAACACTTAAAGAGTGTTTGAAATAGAGGTGCAATGAGGTGGTGGTGGTTTTGTTTTTAATGTACAACTAATTTAATGCACAAAAAAGCAACCACCAAAACAAAGTTTTTTGTTGCTTTTTGTATAGGTCTAACAAAAAAAAAAAAAAACCACACCTTTATCCTAACACACTTTTAATCACATTAATTTGTGAACTGCACACTGCCTAATAAACAAATTACATAACTCCTAGAAAATTTAGAATTCAATTTTTGCTTTTTGTGTGGTAAACTAGTCTCAATTACCTTTTCATTCATATATGATTCACCTAGTAATTCATTTATAGAATTTATAATACGTCCCAAAATCATTCTTGGACATTAATGCTAAATAATCTGTATATCTTTATAATTTTCATTATAAATATCCTACAAAAAATCAAATTAATACACCATTTATGGTGTTAGAAAACAAGATAAAAACAAGATTTTTCTAAATATAAAATTTGATTAAAAAACTGCATCTATTCAATATAATTTTTAGGTTGAATAGAAGCCTCTCTCAAACACTTAAACTCACACTTCTCACTTTTATACCTATTACTTTTATACCTAATTGTTAACCTAATACTTTTTAACCATTTAATCATCCTTTTAGTCGTCTTACAATATCATAAAACCTACCTATTCATTATTATATCATTTATATAAATATCATTTAAATTTCCTTAACTTCATACACCTTTCATATATAAAAAAATCTTAATTAATCCAAGAACTTTCTAAATAAAAGGATATATATTTCTTACCTTGAAATCTAGAAAATAGAATAAATTTCAATTTGTTAAGGTCAATTTATTTCACCTTTGTCTCCGCACTTATCAAAAAACAAGTGACCATCATGATTTATTTTTTTAAACTATCTTGAAGATTTAAAACTAGGTTGAATAAACTTTTTGCCATTTTTTCTTTTATATTAATATAGGACTTACATGTGCCAATATTTGTTTTCTAATTAGTCCAAAATAAATTATACTCTAGCACAAGAACTAATAAAATTATACCAAAAAGAATTTGGTATTGCAAGCATGTCAAATAATATTAGAAAAAAACTAATAAATTCTTCTATATTTTACCCAAATTTGAACTTAAAAAAAAAAAAAAATTCATTTAACTATCAAAATAATATTATATTAATGTAAGACCATGTCAAACTGAACTAAATGGTAAAAACAAAAACAAACCCTCTGGCCTCTTGTTCTAGAGCTAAGCAAGAGACATATACTAAATATGTCTACCAAACATACCCCAAAGTCATAGACCTCTTAACTCACAGCAATCCCTTTCTCCTCTCGTTTTCCTTCTCTCTCACCCTTCCTCTCACGGCTCAACCTAAGGAATAAACAAGTAATGGGGACGCTTTCTGTTCAGATTGTAAGAGACACACAGAGGTAGTTTTCGACCATTCAGCAGAGACACAGTATGTTCAGAGTGTGGTCTTGTCTTAGAATCTCACTCGATCGATGAAACGTCAGAGTGGAGAACTTTTGCCGAATGAATCAGGAGATAATGATCCAGTTCGTGTTGGTGGACCAACTAATCCTTTATTAACAGATGGTGGTCTTTCTACTGTTATTGCTAAGCCTAATGGTGCTTCAGGAGAGTTCTTGTCCAGTTCCTTGGTAGGTGGCAGAATCGTGGATCCAATCCTGATCGTGGGTTGATTACGGCTTTTAAAACTATTGCTACGATGTCTGATAGGTAACCTTTTCTTTTATTTTTTTCTTATGTTTTTTGCGGGTTTTGCTTTTATTTGATTTTATTGTGAAGTTGTGGAGGTGTTTGGATGTTAATGGTTGAGGTAATGAGTTAAAGTTTATGAATTTATTGATGGGTTTTTTAGATATTTGATTTAGATGGGTAAGGGAATATAAACTCTTGGATGTTGAATTGGTGGTTTTGATTTGGTTGCACTGTTAATGGAATTAGTTGATGCTTTGAGTCTGCTGTTAGGTTGATGAAATTGGAACTGGAGGGGCAGAGTAGTGATGGTACAAATGCAAATTCAACAATAAATGACCTATTTTTGATTTGATCATAGATGGATATTGACTAGAAGTGCCTGAAATTTTTTGAAATGATTTGGTTGTTTCTACTAAAGGCAGTCCAATGGAAAATTTTCATCTTGCATCTTTTGAAAGAAAAGGAATTAGGATTAAAGCTCAGCTTCAGTTGAATTAGTGGAATATGCCACCAGTTGCGAGTTTGTTGAAATGGTTGTGGAAATAGCTGTTCCAATTTGATTTTATTTACACCTTTTAATGCAAGGGTGTTTTTTTGTTCCTCAAGAAAGTTTCTACTTTTTATACATGGCAGTTCCAACTTTTTAATTGATTTGAGTTGACTGGAATTGGAGTTGTGAATCCATTTTTTTTGACAATTGATGTAAGTTCATGACTTCACTGATTGTTTGGTGGTTTTGGTTTGTGTGATTAGATTTGGACCTTTGTTGGTTGTTTGTATTGGTGTTGTGTTTGTGGGTTGATTTTAGATGAGGAGGGAACTGAATTTAGATTCCACATTTGGTGTGATTTTGATGTTGTAGCAGGGGTTTAATTGGCTGTGATGTTAAGGAGATAAGTTGATGGTTGATTGCTGTGGTTGCTTGATGGAACTGGACCTTTAGGTACTTAATAGTGATAAGAGATGCGAATTCATCCCCAAGAAGGAATTTTTTGATGCAAGGTAGAATGAATATTAATATAATTGATAAAGTTTCAAGTCAGAAGAACAAGATTATCTTGCATCTTGATAGTCATCTCTGGATTCGAATTATGAGTTATTAGTAGAAGTTGACTTGGGTTTCCCAGCTTGATTATGTTGGTGCCTTTTAAGGCTGTGTATGCTTCATGCAACAAAGTTATAGTCTTTGTAAAGTGATAGCATTATGTTACTGAATTCTCACTCTCTATTATGTACATACATTTTATGCGCAATGATGTTTATGAAAAAATACACTTTTGCAAAGTCGTTGCTAATGTGTGATATTTATGTTTCAGGTTGGGCCTTGTTGCAACTATCAAGGTATTCACACTTGATATTTATATATTGATATTAAAACTGATGGTTTCAACAGTGTCTTTTCTGAAAACATCCTTGCATGAATATGGAAATAAACCCTTTACTATCATGTAATAATGTTGTCTTGTTATTTAGTGTGTTATCAGGCAACTAGCCATGTATATCTTTCCAATTAGATTTGTCCTTCCCCAGCGTTCATAAATGTATAAGCACATTCTTATGAAGCTATGATATATGAGAATATTCTATAAATTCTATGGCTTGATTGGAATAAAGTGACAGGTTTTTGTAAATATGATTAATCTATTGTAAAATAATGAAATTATGTCGTAGGAGATACAAAAGAAATTTTATTCGCAATGCATCACCTGTGAATGGAATTTTTTTATGTATTGATTGTGAATAGAGCTGCAGAATATTTGTCGTTACAGTTTAATTGAAAAAGCCTAATCTACTCAAAGCAAGCATGAAATTCAAAGATTTTGATAACTGTTCACTCATCTCATCGAAGCAAAAGGAGACTCATTCATTTGTGGGGGGAGAGAAGTGAGTTAGGGGAGATGAGATAGCATATTGTTATATACTTTTATTGCAAGCTTATTGAGAAATTATTTGACATAATTCTCATGTAGGTATCTAAACTTACAATGAATAGATCAATCACAAACATCAAAAGTGCTTCCCCATCTTTTGCTCTTACGAGGAGGAGGGTAAAAAGATGAAGGGAGTGGGTTGTGAGATGAGATAGCATATTGTTATATACTTTTATTGCAAGCTTATTGAGAAATTATTTGACATAATTCTCATGTAGGTATCTAAACTTACAATGAATAGATCAATCACAAACATCAAAAGTGCTTCCCCATCTTTTGCTCTTACGAGGAGGAGGGTAAAAAGATGAAGGGAGTGGGTTGTGAAGGCATCATGTTTATTGGAAAACCATAAATATGTTTTGAAATGTTCAATTTTGATGCTTTTCTTGTTTGGTTGTTCATGAGAACTTCCCTAATGTTTCTTTTGTTTTTCTTTTTTGCTCCTCTGGTGATGCATTTTTCATAATATTGAAGGATCGGGCCAATGAGATCTACAAGAAGGTGGAAGATCAAAAGTCCAGTAGAGGAAGGAATCAAGATGCTTTATTGGCTGCTTGCCTCTACATTGCTTGTCGACAAGAAGACAAGCCCCGAACAGTAAAGGGTATTGTCTAGCATTCTTTTAACATATGGATTTCTCCTGATTCAATCTTTCCCCAAGTGTTTGAACTTCCCTGAACCTCTGAATTTCAACTAGAAATTTGCTCTGTCGCCAATGGAGCCACAAAGAAGGAAATTGGCCGAGCAAAAGAATACATAGTGAAACAACTGGGTTTGGAGACTGGTCAGTCCGTGGAGATGGGAACTATACATGCTGGGGATTTTATGGTGTGTTTTTTCCCCATTAAACTTACTGTGTTGGTTTTATTGTTTATTTACAGGGAGTGTCCTTATTGTTCAGATGCGAATATCGGTTTTATCTGTATTATTAGCACCATTGTTATTAACATCAGCCTCAACTTGATCTGCAGAGGCGTTTCTGCTCCAATCTTGGAATGTCTAATCATACAGTTAAAGCTGCCACAGAAGCTGTTAAAACGTCAGAACAGTTTGATATAAGGTATTTACAAGTTTCTCACATTACCTCTACTTTTACTAGAAAAGTGATGGTTTTCTCTGTTTTGCTCATTTTTGTTGCTCATTCATCACTTCTGGTTAATAATTGTTGCAAGATCCATAAACTTTAGAATAAGAAGAAATAGTTCAAAGACCAGGCAAAGAAAACACTCTTTACATCTTTGTTTTATTAACCTTTTGGATCAATCTAAGTTGTTCAACCAATATAGCCGCTCTTTATAATCCCTTCTAATGCTTGCAGGAGGAGCCCTATATCAATCGCAGCAGCAGTCATCTATATAATTACTCAGCTTTCAGATGACAAGAAGCCTCTTCGAGGTTTTGATCGTTTTGAACTCTTTTTATCAAGTGGAAACAAATGATTCATTGGTGGATAGAATCAGATATTTCTGAAGTAACCCTATTCTATCAGTTTTTATTTAGACAAACCTTTCAGCATTGTTGATTTTAAACACCGTTAGACATCTGCTCACTTGTGTTTCGGTATTTTAGCTGCCTTGAGTTTTCAATTCAAAGATATGCTTTCAACTGATAGTAGGCTTGGATGCAGATATTTCACTAGCAACTGGAGTTGCTGAAGGAACAATCAGAAATTCCTACAAAGATCTTTATCCCCACGTGTCAAAGATTATACCATCATGGTATGCCAGCGAGGAAGATTTGAAGAACCTTTGCAGTCCTTGAATAATACAGTGAAAAATACCGGGAAGAAAAACCCGTTTGATTTGATCTGTAAGCCTCCATCTAGGATGTAATTAAGAAACTGTTGAGACATACAGGGGATGCACAAGTCCTCTCGTTCTTTTTTATTTAATTCCGCAGTCGACAGTAACGTTAATTCAGGGATAGGAAAGAAAGGAAAAAAAAGAAAAGAAATAGCAATCAATTTTAATTTATGCTCAGCAAAGACAACAATTTTAATGTAATTTTGATGTGTATTAATATTCAAATGGTAAGCCCGCTTTTCAATTCATTTCTTTTTGTGTTAATTGTGATTACTCATTGACCTTTGATCATTTGAAGAAGTGTCTGTTTCTGATTGGGATTTACTCAATTGACATGATAAGCTCTGTCCATGGTGAAAGAAACACTTCCGCCCCAGTTTGAGTTTCCCTGTGGAAGCTCTGTCCATGGTGAAGGGGAAAGAGAAGGAAAGAAAACGAAAGTGGAAGTAAAGAAAACGTCTATCTATGTTTCAAATGAAGTTGGCAAAAAGAAATGAAAAGATAAAACTAAGGTGTTTCCCCGTTTTCTGCTTGTTTGAATTACTACGACTCTTTTCTAAACAATTAAAAAAAACTAAAATAGTTTTGTAAAGACAGCAAATAAAAAAAAAAGATTTTTGTTTTTATAATTTGATCTTTTATATATACATGATATTATTATTATAACTATCATATCACCATAATTATCATTTTACCACTAATGTCCCTACATTTTCATAATTATGAATTTTGGTACCAATTTCCAGCTACAAAAAAAAATCAATTTTGGTGTATGCAAATTTCATTTGATGAGAAGAATTCTACCTAGGTATTCTTTGGCCTTACCATCATATGAGATGGGAGATTTGAGCTTGAAAATTATTTATTTATTTATTTTGGATCAATTTTAGATTTTTAGGTATTTTAAGGTTATTTGAGGGTATGAATGAGTTTGTCAAGATGCATATAGTATTTTATAGGTGTTTTGGGTAAAACAAATAGGTTTGAAAATGGAGTTCTTTTGGCAACAAAAACTATGACCCAATTTTTAAACCCCCTGTTATAATTTTTTTGGGTTATTAAGAGATGAGAAATTTAACCAATAGTAAAATAGGTTAAATTAAATTAAAGAAACCTAAATGAAGATAAAAATAGTGAAATTAATGAAATGAAAAGTGAATATAGTACTAAATTATTGAAAAGAAAAACATCTGTAAGGATAAAATGAATACGTAAGATCAAGAGAGGTCAATATTTAAATAACAGAAGGTTGAGAATTTATGTAAAAATGAAAAAAAGAGGTGGGAATAAATGTGCAATTAGCAAGACTATAAATATCATTCTATTTTCTCTCTTGGAGTGACTAGCAAGAGTAAGAGAGAGTTTAGAGAGAGGCTGGAGAGAAGACATATTGATAGCAGAACATCCAACTATAACTCCACCTTCCATCATTGGATCAGAATGATATTTGGTTATGTTGTTCTCATCCATGTTGTGTACATTTTTACCAGAGGGATTTTCTATATTGGTCCCTGTTTGAGAGTATCGAGGGAGGAAAATATCAGGAAAAATACACTTCTGAACAGTGTTCTTTGTTGTCTGTTTTCTCCTTCGACCACCGTTGGATTAGGCTATAATTTGGATATGTTGTTTTCCTAATTTTGTCTAGATTTTGAATAGTGGAGATCAGAAACAAACATCGGTATAGAAGTTGTGCTTCTCATACAGTAGGTCTGCAAGTTTAAGGCCAGTTCGGTTAAACCCATATTTCTGAAAATTTCACCATTTGATGAAGTTGATATTTGGATATGTTATACTTATAATAATGCATTATAACTTGACAGTATGGATTGTTTGTAATATTATTCATTTGTTAATTATGGTTGATTGAAACTATTGTCAATGATTTGTGTTTAGAAGAATATTGTTCGAAAAGTTTGTAAAATCAATAAGAATGTTTTATTTTGACGTTAAGAGGAAAGATTGAAATAAATAAGATAAATTGACTCTTATAAAGATATTTTTCTTTGACACTCTTAAACAATATGTGATATGGCTAGGGGTTGAGATAAAATAGAAAAATTTAAATTGTGGATGTTGTGTATAAATGGAAAGGTTAATGAATCTGGACAGATTCGTCTCCTGACTTTTGGAGAGAATTCGAGTAGGAGGATGAGAGACTTAGGATCAAGTTTTTTCATAGTAATTGTAGTTTTGAATGTTAGCTAACTAAGAAAATTGGTCTTGCTCAATATAGAGCTATAGAACCCCAACTATGGGTCATCAACTAAAATTGGGTCCTGACAGACCTTATAGGGTAGTATTTGTTGAGCAATTTTGATTGTTTTAGAGGCAGAACTAGGTTTCTCATCCTTTAGAGAACTTGTAGCCTCGTGTTTTAGCTTTCTAACGAGACTAATCTCGCTTGAAACAGAGTTCAATAACTCTAGATATAGTTAAAAATCTAATGAGTGTTCAAACAGTAACAATTGGGCAGTAACAGTTCAATGTTAGACAGTAACAGTAGACTTTCACGTGAATACTATATGTAATAATATAAAATAATTGAGTCATACAGACACTTGCATATTGAGATACTAACTCTAAAAATATACATGATATATGTATGAATATTATTATGAGGAAATGAACATGCATACAAAGTAACATATGAGTAATGGATTAATATGGATTCTATGTAATATCGGCTTGAAGGAATGATAACTATGGTTGGATAAAGGATGGCAACATTAATAAGTGTAATGAGAAAAACATAAGATATAAAGAAAGAAATGATCGAAAGAAATGATCGAAAGAAAGATCTATTAGCTATTGATATGATTATTATAAAACATATCTTTGAATGAGAAAAATTTATGAGATAAGTTTATGATTGCAGGAGGGACCACCGGTGTGGTGCAATAGCAGCAACAGGGGAGCACGAGTAGAGCTTCTACTGTAGGTAGGTGACTTTCACCTTTCTTTTTAATAATGTTGAATAATAAACATAATTTATCATGAATGTTACAGTATTATGTTAATTTAGATGTCAGACTGTCAAATGCTTAAATGTTAACAATTGATTAGTTTCAGCGAATGGATGACCGAGACAAACGAATGATTAGCTTGAGCTAATTGCATCCAAAGGGATGACCGAGACAAACAATTGATTGACTTCGACTAATGGCATCTGAATGGATGACCGAGACAAACGAATGATTAGCTTTGGCTAATTGCATCTAAAGGGATGACTGAGATAAACAATTAATTAGCTTCGGTTAATGGTATCTAAAGGGATGACACAAACAATTAATTAACTTCAGCTAATGGCATCCGAATGGATGACCGGAACAAATGAATGATTAGCATTGGCCAATTGCATGCAAAGGGATGACCGTGACAAACAATTGATTAGCTTCGGCTAATAGCATCCGAAGGGATGCTCAGGACAAACAAATGATTAGCTTTGGCTAATTGCATCTGAAGGGATGACCAAGACAAACAATTGATTAGCTTTGGCTAATAGCATCCGAAGGAATGATCTGGACAAATGAATGATTAGCTTTGGTTAATGGCATTTGAATGGATAATCGGGACAAATAAATGATTTATCTTTGGCTAATGGCATCTAAATGGACTACCAAGACAAATGATTGATTAGCTTTAGCTGGTGGCATTCGAAGGGGATGTCAGGGGTGAGTTAACAGTTAACCTCGACAAATGATGCCTTAAGAGGATGGCTGAATTTAAGATTATGGCTAATTGTAAGAATTGGTGGATATATATGTACTGCAAGTTGTGTATACTAAGAACATGAAGGAACTACAAATGTCACGCTTTAAACATGAGATAATGTTAATGCTTCATTAAACTGCCAGACCGTTTTTTTTTATTATTATTAAGTAATTGCATTCTTGTAAATGTTTTATACTACAGTAAGGACATCACACCAACAAGGTGCCTAGGAAACCCAATACATGAGAACCTACTTTTGCAAGGAATCATGTAGTTGCATTCTAAATCATGATGTATTTTGTATGAATCAATGTACTAAATGTATAACTATTATTAGATCCTTTTAGTTTAAATTTGTGATGACTATTTGTAGGATAGAATACAAATTCATGTCTATGCATGTATATTTTATAGTGATAATATAGGTGATTAAGACAATAGAAGAAACACTTTAGGTTAGGTTTTTTATGCTTGGGTTGAAGGACTATTTTCATGGTCTTCAAAAGAAATAGTCATTTGTCACTTTATCTACTACAAAAATTGAATTTTTTTATGCAAAATTCATGTGCCTTCCAAGCTATATGGATGAAGAAAATTATTAAGGAACTTAATTTCAAGAGACAAGGGCATACAATAATTTCTAATTGTGACAACAAATCAGTAATTAAACTCTTTAAAAATTTAATTCTACATGGTAGATGAAAGCATATTAATGTAAAGTTTTAATTTTTAAGAGATCTCAAAAAAGATAAAATGATTGAGAATATTTATTATAAAAGTGAAGAATATTTCACTAATATATTAACCGCGTCTCTTGAGTACTTGAAGATGTTTGTGAAGTTTATAAAATTACTTGGTATTTACATTTGAGAAGATTTTATTTAAAGAAGAGTACCTCATTCGTAAACTGAATGTTAGAACATACATTTGAGCAGCAAATTGTTAAGATATGAAAATGATTCTAATATGAGAATGATTCCATATGTGTGTGTGTGTGTGAGAGAGAGAGAGAGATGCATGCATAATTTATAATGAATAAGAGAAGGAAAGTTGAAAATACTTTGTGTGTGTTTTAGTTTTTAACCATGAAAATGGGTTATCCCCGTCATCTCTGATTAAACAGTGTTTAGTGCCTTGTAGTACTGAGTAGTCATCGAGTTGATGACAACTGGGAAACTAATCGACAGTGAAAAAAGATCAAAGTTAGGAATTAGAAAAATGGTGTCGTACGTTGCATAAGATGGTTGCATCAATTCACACTCTCATTCAATGGTTGCATCAATCCGGCTCTAATAGCTACATGAACGGATTATTAGACAAGGCCTGCAGCTTTCTCGTTATTCAAAACAAGTACATATAGGCACAGTGTTGTTTTCCAAAGAGACAACATCATCAAGAACATTGTAGAGCAAATGCCACTTCATTTGTTTGTTAGTTTACTTGGTCTTTGGTCCAGTCTTCTTGTTTTGCAAGCATTGTATAGATAGATGCCGGTAGATGGACTTTGCGAGTGATTAATTTAATGAAATAGGTAACTTTCTAGAGGTAAAAAAAATGAAAAACAAGAAAAGGTGAATGACCGTGAGATGAGACTTTGTCCAGAGTGTTGCTGTTAACCAGAAATTGGCCACATACCTGAAGTGAACACAGTTTCATTTATGGCTCTATCCTGGCAAGAATCCATCATCTAGCTAGGCTTACAAGTTACTTAATACCTCTCTAACTACAAGTATAACCTTACCAATATAGCACATTAATTAATTAGAGATTGGAGACGTATACGAAAAATGTTTTCTAAACAATGAATATATGCAGTTTTTCTCCTATATATTATCCAATTGCATTTAAGGCTATTATTGCTACTGTCGTTTTTCATGCAGAAAAGCACTTCTATATATTATCCAATTGCATTTAAGGCTATTATTGCTTCTTTCGTTTTTCATACACAAAAGCACGTTATCAATCTCAAATAATTTGACAACTTCTATTGACGACAAACACAGCATTATCAATTTTATATTCTACTCATTATCCCAACCACCTTAGTCTCTATATAAAAGCCCATCCCCTAGCACAACAGCATCATACGAAACACATAAAATATATACCCACAGCCATTTCAAACATCTTCCACCCCATGGCTAACCAACAAGACCCACCAAGCCACGGCATAAATGACCTCACAAAACAAGCACAAGTTGTTGTGGTCATGGTGCCCCTTCCAGCACAAGGCCATCTTAACCAGCTCCTCCAACTCTCTAGGCTCATCCTATCCCACAACATCCCGGTCCACTACGTTGGCGCCACCACCCACAATCGTCAAGCCAAGCAGCGCGTACACGGTTGGGACCCAAACGCCGCTGCAAATATCCATTTCCATGATATCGAAATCCCTCCTTTTCATTGCCCCCTGCCCAATCCAAAAGCCAAAATCAAATTCCCTTCTCACTTACAACCAGTCTTCAACGCCTCATCTCAACTTACCAAGCCTGTTTCTATGCTTTTACGTGCACTTTCTTGCAAAGCAAGAAAGGTTATTGTAATTCATGACTCTTTAATGGGCTCTGTGATTGAAGAAGCTCGTTTCCTCTCGAATGCCGAGTCTTACACTTTCCATAGTGTGTCTGCTTTTGCTATTTCCTTGTATGAAAGGGAACGAGAAGGGAAGGTTATAGAGGAAAATGTGTTGTTTCCACGGAATACTCCTTCTCTAGAAGGGTGTTTTACCGATGAGTTTGCGGATTTCGTTGATTGTCATTACAGTAAGTACCAAAAGTTCAACACTGGCCGTGTTTACAACACTTGCAAACTGGTAGAATCTGCTTATTTGGATTTTCTTGAGAAAGATACAATTAAGGAAGGCATTAAGCATTGGGCACTAGGGCCTTTCAATCCTGTGACAATACCAGAAAGCTCAAAAAAACAGCATTTTTGCTTGGAGTGGCTTGATAAACAAGCAAAAAACACGGTAATTTACGTGTCCTTTGGGACGACGACCACCTTCGATGATGAACAAATCAAGGAGCTGGCAATTGGGTTGAGAGAAAGCAAGAAAAAGTTCATATGGGTTCTAAGAGATGGTGATAAAGGAGATGTTTTCAATGGAGAAGAGAGAAGAACTGAACTGCCAAAAGGGTATGAGAATTCAGTGGATGGGTTAGGACTAGTGGTGAGAGACTGGGCACCCCAACTAGAGATTTTAGCTCACCCAGCAACAGGAGGGTTTATGAGTCATTGTGGATGGAATTCTTGCATGGAAAGCATTAGCATGGGAGTGCCAATTGTAGCTTGGCCTATGCACTCGGATCAACCAAGAAACACAGTTCTAATAACAGAAGTCCTCAAGATTGGAATTGTCGTTAAGGATTGGGCGCGACGAGATGAGATTGTAACATCAAAGATTGTTGGAAGTGCTGTGAATAGGCTAATGGCATCAACAGAAGGTGATGAGATGAGAAAGAGAGCAGCAGAAATGGGGGAGTCCGTGCGAGGATCCGTGGCTGAAGGTGGAGTTTCTCGTATGGAGATGGAATCCTTCATTGCTCATATCACTAGGTAATTAATTAAATCCAATTAACCCTGTTTTAGTCATCATGATGTGGAATTATCATGGCTATCAAATCTGAATTACAATAAAATGAAGGCAGTTAAGTCCAAGAAATGTTGTCCTTGTACTCGTTGGATTGTCATGAAATTATATTATACTGTTTTTGCTTATAAAGGAGGAGAAGAAAATGCAGACTGTTTTATATATATAGATTATACATTCACTAAGAATAGTTTGAGCGATTCCATCATATTTATATTGGAATTAAAGTTTATAGGATCTTTCAATTAAATTGAATCAAAAGAAACTACTTAAATGTGGGATTGGATGCTTCCATGTTTAATCAAGCTGTTTTAACTCGTAGTGAAATTTTTCTTATTGACTAGACACAAAGAGAGAGATAATATAAAAAATTATTTTACAATGAGTAGATTACCCGAATGTGGCCGGTTTATCATGGAATTTGGTTCTTGTTGTAGGAAAAATTCAATCAAATACAAGTACGGTCATAGAAAGCAATCCCTGTGCTGTGCCTCTGAGAAATTAAGGGCAAAGGAAAGTGTTTCCCTCTTAATTAATTGCAACAAAGAAGGATATTCGTCCTCTTGGTCACACAAGCGTTTTAGAACAAATAATTTGCGAGGAAGGAAAAGAGTTGACAAGTTCTAATTGAGAACTAATTTAACGACTAATCTACTACAGAATAACTTGGCTTTATCTAGCAAACGCCTAATTAATTAATCTATTTTCGATGAATATTACACATCAAACAAAATTATTGGGGAAAAAATTCCAAAAAAAATAAAATGTGTGCGTTGATCTTACGCTATTTTGACCCGCCCACCACTTACGTACACTATTAAAAATAATTGTTTCTGAAGACTTCTTCTGAGATTACGTCTCAAAGCTTGATACTCCTACTATATATATATATATATATATATATATATATATATATATATATAGAGAGAGAGAGAGAGAGAGAGAGAGCATCCATATTAATTGATGTATTGAAAAAATAATAATTCTTTAAAGGTTAGATTTAAGGTGAAAATTCAAAAATTTAAAGAGAAGAGAAAAACCTCCTTAATTACTTTTTTATGTTAAAATATTTTAATTATACAATGGAAGTATCCATTAGATTAGATTTTAGAAGGGGTAAATACAGTAACGGAACTCCCTAGAGTTTATGAAATTATAAGAAAAAAAATTTCAATTTGAAGGTATTACAAAAAAAGGGTCAAAATATCTTTGATATTTTAAAATTTTCCTTGATGTTAAATTATTAGTTTTAAAAATATTGATATCATCTTGGTAAAATAAAAATAAAATTTGTATTATTTTCTTAAATATAAAAAAGTTCTTATTAAAATTTAAACTTGTAAATATTTTATATAATTTCACAATATTTATTTTGAAAGTTGATAAGCAAGAGACTATAGTAGCTTCTATTTTTTTCTATAAATTTTTTTAGTTAGTTAAATAAATTTTAAAATATAATTGTGTTTTAAATTTTAATTTTATAAAAATTAAAATAAAATATTTTTTATTTATAAAACTTTATTTTTATCTATTTTATATATAAAAATCATTTATAATAACAACTAACACAATAGAAAAGACAAAATTCGGACAAAAACATAATTATATGTTATTTAACTACCATAAACTGAGACCTTTTATTCAACAAGTATACTACTTAAACTCTATTATTAATGAACAATTTATTTCATATAATATCATAAACATGCAACCTTGTCAATATTTACTGTCCCAAAACTCATAGCTGACTGAATCATAAATCTTTCAATTAAAAATGTCATAATTCAATTTTTAAACAAATAATAAAAATTAAATATAGTTGACAATGAGGTTATGACAATAAATTTTGAAGTTTAGGGATAAAATTATCAGATTTGAGAATAAATTGGTCAGAAATTGAAGAATTAATAAGTTTGGAAATTTAATTAAACTTTGATTTGATTAATTAATTCAGGGACTTAATTGAAATTAATATAAGGGTAAAATTAAAAGGGATTTTAATTAAGGTCCAACTATCAAAGTTTCCAAAGAAAGCAGGGACCAAAGTGAAAAAGTGCCTCAAATACACAAACGGCACCGTTTGGAAGCTGTGTTCTTCATCCCAGGAAAATCCCAGTGCATCCGATCCAAATCGTGACCATGTCTTCTGCCACGATTGCCACAATCCCGTAGGCGGAGGTGATGATTTTTTTGAAGGTCTCTGGCCTTATAAAAGGCAGGACGAAGAAAACACAAAGGAGGAGGGAAGATCGAAGGGCTAAAAAAACAGAGCAGAAATACAGAGTAAAAAACACAAATTCACCGAGGGGGAAGGGGCCATCAACCAGCAGACCTGATGCTTAGACCACCATCATCTTCGTCTTGAACAGAGAAGATCGGGCAGAGGAGCAAGGGGAAGGACCAGGGAAGAACAACCCAGAACACAGAGGAAACAGAACCAAAGGGGGGAAAGAAGCCAACGTACCCCAGCTTCGCCTTCGTCTTCAGAACACAAAGACAGTGAGCAGACGAATAACAGAGAACAAGAGCAAGAAAACAAAGAAAGGAGCGACTGGAAACAAGAACAGGGGACGAACAAGCCAAGAATCGGAGAAAAACAGAGAGAAAGGGACGAACATAAGCAGAGGAAATCCACCGTGACCAGAACCATTGTTGCTGCTGCCTTCGGTGTATCCAGAGCCAGGTAAGTAAGTTTCTCTTTCACCGCTTTTCATTTTAATTCACTTCCTACTGTACACTCTCAATTAATTCTCTTTATCAGCTAATGCACGCGTGATTTAGTTCACGCGCGCTTCATGTTGCCCAGCCGGGTCACTGGCTTGGGCCAGTGACCGGGCTGGGCTGGCTGGGCCTAGCCCAGCCCATATGGGCTGTGCTGGGCCCAGCCCCCACCAAAAAAATTATGCTGGGCTGGGCCCGGCCCAGCCCGGTCCAAAAAATAAAAAAATAAAAAAAATAAAAAAAAAAGACAGAAAAAAAATAAAAAAAAAAATATGTGTGCATGCAAAAAAAAAAATAATATAAATTTATTGGTTTATTCACTGACGCTAGAGTCAGGAATAAAAATACCAGTTTAAATTTATATTATTCATTGTATTTTATTTTTATTTAGCAAGAAAAATGTGCATGGCATTAAAAAATAAATTTATTTTATTTGTTTATTCACTGACGCCAGAGTCAGGAATAAAAAAATACTGATTTAAATTTGTTTTGTTTTTTATAGCTGCGTAATATTTACCAACGTCAGAGTTGAAAATATTCGTAGTTAAATATTCATTGGCGCCATAGTCAAGAATATTATAAGCAGATTTTCATAGCATGAAATAATAAACATTTAGCAATTTAAGATGAAACTAGCAATGCAGCCTACCTCAGGTAGGACGTTTAAGGGGTGATAATATCTTTCCTTTTACGTAACCAGTCCCGAATCATAAAATCTCTGTTGACCAGTTAGGGTTCCTAGTGACCATAATACTAGGTGACGACTCCTTAAACAAAGACAATTCCCCATTAAAGAACAGGATGCCAGAAATCCGTTCTTTCCCAAAGAATTTAATTTTTAAGGCCGCCGCGATGTCGGGTGCGACAACAAGATAAATAATTTTTCACATGATTCATAACACGTGTATGTACTGTTTAATTATTATTATTTATCTGGATACTTAATTTAATAATACATTTCTTATTAAATGTTCATGGTTGTACTTCATGTACCAGGTTTATAAATTAGGAGGGAATGATAGTGTTACTTTGTCTTTACTAAGTCTAAGTCCTAAAAGAAAAATGAAGTGCTACAACAAGTATATTATCAATGGATACATGTTTCATACAGAAGAATATGAACATGGTAGAAAGACATGTAACAATAGGCTTTGTGTTAAAGGATCGACTTCAAATGAATTTGAAATTGACTATTATGGAAAATTAGAAGAGGTAATTGAATTGCAATATCATAGCGTGCAAAATAAAATATTTTATTTAAATGCTATTGGTATGACACCACTGATAGAGGAATCAAAGTAGATCTCTATCATGATTTGTCCAAATTAATTCAAAGGCTAGAACATGTTATCGATTTACTTCGATTTCCAACAAATCAACATGGTTCGGCCAAAAATAGGTTTCGGTATCTAAACCAAATGTTAGAATTTGAACTTATTAAATTATATTATTGATGCGAATGAACCATAAATTATTGACTAACCAAGTCCATTGAATAATTTTGAGCAAAGAAATGGACAAATATTGGTTCAAATCATTTAACTAAGACAATGTTCTTTATAAGAGCACAAAGAACATTGCGCAGCTAACAAACCCAACAAACATGCCCAAAATGCAGTCATTATCAAACCTTCAAAATTGATATTTTTGGCTTCTAAAATATGTTTTATTTATACCAACAACTTACATTAACATACAGAAACATATTTGAATAAAAAAAATACTAGCAAAAAATATCAAAATACTAAAATCAAGCTTGAGATACCAAATCCAAAACAAAAATAACTTAACACAACCTATATGCTCATGCAACATGGATTCAAAATTGACTTTTTGAAACCCATTTTGTGCATGTACATGTATAGAAAAGCCAAGCTAAACACCTTTGGATTAACATGCATAAGCTAGGTAAAAAAAAAAAAAAACTAAAACAATATTATATATCAAAAACAAATTAAAACAATAATAAACAAGTATCAAAACATAAAAAAACTTTAGAAATAACAACACTAAATAGAAAACACAGCAACAAAGTGGTGAATGCAACATCATTTTGTTAAGCATTTTGAATATCTTTGTTATGCTTGTAAACATAAAAAAAAAAAAAAAAACAACAACTAAATAAGGCCACAAGGGCCTCTTTTTGGATTAGAAAGGTATCTAGGATAACTATAATTTTTTTTTCCGGCCCCTTTTCTTTTGATTTTAAGGGGGTATTTATAGGGTTTTGGGAAGGATTTTGAATCAATTCTTGACCTTTTATCTTAAGGGAATGGTTGTGACCCCTTAATAAGGACCCATGAGAAGCCTTTGGTGTGAAAACACAAAAAGAAGCTAGTTTTTTACATAATTTAGTTTCACCCTTGGATGACTAAGTTGTTTATTTTTTAGGCTTAGTCGGAGCATTATGACATCATCATCCCCTGTGACCACCTTAACTTGTTAGAGGGAATGCATGCATTTCATTTGAATACAACCTTACTCAATTTGAAGATCTGTAAATTCATATTTATTTGTTTGAAGTTACCAGCCCAATTAGCCAAAACAATCGAAAACAGAGGTCTAGTCAACTAAACACCATGTCACTCACCTTCTCTTCTTTAAGTTTGAAAGACGTGTCGTTTGGGTGAGATTATGGATTTTAATTTGGGATTTGCAATTTTCAATTGAGTCTTTGTTCTTCTAATTTCTTTTAATTGCTCTCTTGATTGCCTTTAAACTTTTAATTTCGTGCAATTTCACCACCGACAAACTCAACTGTCAGCCTTTAAGTTGGCCGCCTTTTTCATTTTGATAATTGATTCTGAATTTGTGCATTTTAACCCTCAATTGACCAAACAACTTCTAATTTCTTCAATTTGATCTTTGATTTGGTTAATTTCAGCTCTTACATTCACACGTTTTTTCCAATTTAATCCTTAGTTTTGTATTTTTTTCAATCACGTCTCTAATTTCCCATCAAACTTCTATAGTTATGCAATTAAACCCTTGATTTGACCAAATTAACTCTTACAAATTTCAATTCAACCTTAGACTTTAACTTCTTCTAATTAAAGCCTAAATTGACTAAAAAAATAATTTTTCTTGCAATTAAGCCCTCAATAAATTCAATTAAACCTTAAAAAATTTTAATTGATCACTTAAATATTCAATTTTGAATTTCCCTCCTCAGATTAAATTTTCTTTCTCAATAAAGCATTCATCAATGGAAAATACACTGCCAAATCTTTTAATTTTACATATTTGATCATTCTCAACCAATCTTTGATGATTCCCTGGCGTTCCTTAACTGAGTTGATAAGTGTGCTATAATTAAAAAATACATGAATATCTCATATAAGAGAATAATGAAGTTGTAATTAGGCTGGATAATGGAGCTTCTTCCAGGCGGAGAAGGGTTCAAGATGACCCAGTTATACGAAGGTCACCTATTGTGTCCTGGTTCTATATGTGATAATTATTGAGAGATTTATTTTTTCTTCCTAATTATAAACTAATAAATACTCCTTTCAAGTCCAACATCCAGACTATGATCTAATTATGAAGGCAAACTATCTATAATTTTAAGTTTTGTGAAATCCTGATTTTTTTTCTTGTCTCTATATATATGTTGCGTAGAATATATTACAAGCTTCAATAACACAAATAAACCATAAATCTAAATAAAATAAAATATCATTTAAATCCACATTTCAAATCTAGTCTCCAAAAGGTCACCTTCTTTTAAAAAAACATAACGCTAAAGAAAGAAAATTTGCTACAAATCTATCTTAGAAACCAAAATGTAAGCTAGTGCCCCTATTCGCCAGTTGTCGCCGCTGCCTCCATGGTGGTGGTTGTGGCGGTGGTTGATGGCGAGCAGGTTTTATTACAAGAGGAACAAAAAAGCGCGCGGTGTTTTCTTAAAATTAAAACGAGGAGAGAAATTATAACCGTTTGGTCTGTGATTTTTTCCTTGATGATTATTATTCCGCAGGTCCATTAGTTTCGTTAAAGAAACCCAAAAATAGACGAAAGCCCACGAACAGTAGTAGCCCTTTAAAAAAATATATATATATATATATAACCCTCGGGATTGCTTCATATCAATAAAAATTTAGTTCTTTTTCGAATGATCTTCATGATACATCCTTATATTAATTTAATTAAAAAACTAATTTTCTTGAATGTGATTAAGTCCGAATTGTTTTTCCGTATACAAAAATATTTTGTTTTTATTTCAAGTTTGGATATCTTCAGTCACATTATTTATTTCATAATTAATTTCCCAATAAAACATATTTCCCAATAAATCGCAGATAAATTAATTTCTCTGAACTTTAAATATTGTAATCACCGAAAGATAAACATAATGTTGCAAAGATTCCTTGACAAAGTGTATGTCAAGATAAAGTGTAATGTAAATTGCTGGAAACAGAGCATATCTATGGTGCTATTGGTATGATCCTGATTCTGCGACAGGAACTGCTAGATTGTTTCAGCTTGCATGTTATAACTTCAGTGCCTGCCTGCTGCTTGTGTCAAGGTCATTTCTCACTTACAAATTAAAATCTAAACGTTTTGATTGTATTAAGGTTCATTTGTTCTGGAGTTATCCTCTCAAATCTCTTGAATTTTGTTTTTTAGAGGAGGAAATATATATCTTAAACTTTGATTCACCCCCTTCAGATTGATGGAAATTGTCGAAAAATTAACTGCTTAAATGTTGATGAAATAGCTTTAAATATGAATGAGTACTTTAAATATTAACTTTGATCTATATCTTAAACTTTGATTCACCCCTTTCACATGCCCTGATGGACAGGAATAATTGTGATCGTTAATTAGGACCTTGAGTGTATGCCTGTAGAATTCAAGAAACAATCCTAATATTGCATGATACTTCGTAAGCATACAGTCCCCTTGTGAGCATGTTATTGATTACATTTAACTAGACATAGTTTTTCTTTTCCCTGCCTTTTTCAGAGGATTACAGCCTTCTTATTTAATATTCTCCATACAAATTGGAGAGTATCCTCCACCACCATTATTCTACAGAGAAAACTTTTTGGCACTCTTTAGTTGAGATTGATGTCATATTTTGGCTGTTTATTTGGAGAAAAGAGCCCCCAATGTTTCTCAAGTTCAGGGTTTTTGTTACTCTCATCAAACATGGCAAAAATATAAGTTTCTATAGGCTTTCCAGGCCTCTTTGGGCTTCCTCTCTTCACATGTTGAACTAAGTTGTTGTTATAAGTTCTTGCATTATCAACCGATGTTCCTGTCTCTCCAGCCGTTGGCCAACCACTCTCTGATACCACGATTTCCAAAGAACCCCCTCCAGATTTCTCCAAAGCAGCGTAAACAGTGTCAAGATTGGCATCGAAGAGGTTTTGGTAACTCAGTGGTGGGTCAGAGACTTGTGGTGATGGAGCTGTGAAAAGAGCATAATCAAGACGAATGTTTTTTGTGTCACCTAAGTAACTGAAGTATGGATACAAGTTAACCAGTAATGGAGCTTGGTTGTTCACTAAAAAGGGAATGATCGGATCGAGTAGTGGTCTACGGTCTCCCCTGAAAGAGCCTTTTGAGGGAGGGAAGGAACCATCCGCTATGACCCCGTAATCAATAGCGGTTGAAACTTTGATACTTCCTAGTCCAGCTGAATTGAGTGCGTTGCGAATGTTTTGCATGGCAGGAACTAGAAACTGTGCAGATGAATCTGAGGGCTTGACCTCATTTCCTACCGCAATGTATCGAAACTTGACATTGCCAAATTGTTTTACATTGCTTTGCACCCATGCATTCGCGTTGGCTTGACTGGAAGCAATCCTTTGAAGATCCGGATTTGGAAGACCTAGCATGAGCTCAATGTTGGTGCCTTGAAGGGCTCGTAGAGCATCTTGGTTTGGATCATAGAGTCGCATTCTGCGAATGCCCCTCTGGTTGTAGAGAGCTATGACTTCTGATGGTGGTGGCAAGTTACCAAGCATTCCATAGCAAACACCTATCTGGGCACCTGTATTGAAATATTGTGATTATTTAGCTAACCATAGATGTTAAGTTGATAGCTTTAGTAAAACTGTCAGATAGCATAAAATTAACATGATTATGAGTATACCTGTTGTATCTAGGCTAGCTAGTAGGAGCCCAAAGAGTAGCATTATGGAAACCATGGAAGGGCTTCTGCAAGCTAAATTTGATCTAGCCATGCTTAAGGAAATCACAATAAACTATGAAAGAGAGATTGCAACTATGTTTGCCAAACTCCCTTTCTTGCCTTCCTTTTTATAGAGAAAATGTATACACCTAGACTTGGTCTTGCTAAGAATTTTCCCATCCTTAATGCCAAATTCATTATACTGTAAACTACTGTGGAATGTATATTTTCCACAAATTGCAAATGCTATTGCTTGAACCATTCAATGCACATCTAACAGCTTTTCTTCTGGGACCTTATACATAGCTTTGAAAAGTCTTAAGAGCTATTAATTATCCTCTACGGCCTAAATTTTTCACAACCACTACAAGTTGTTTCACATATCTGCATCATACAAGAGCATTTCCTAGGTAATTAATAAACGTTCAGGTTAAAATTCATGTGTAAACTCGACAATTTTCATATATGGTGTTAGGTTTGGAATCATTTGGAGCTTATAAATTCGATACCGTTGTGTTCTAAGCCTTAAGACAGACGAAAGAAATTCTTGTATATTCTCTGCTGCTTGGCTCATTTTAAGGTTTATTCTTGCTGGGTTATCAGCGATAGAAGCATGTAAAAATTCTGTGATTCTAGCCGAGTTTTTACCGCAAAAAAAAAGTCTAGAATTCATATTCAAGTTCCAAATAGCTTGATCACATCAATTCGTGTTTCATACCCCCTGTATCATAGCTGTCATTTCCAAGCCAATTTTCCATCCTTGTTTGACCACACCAGGAACAAGGTCACATGGCAAGCCTCCATGAATTTTCAACAGCCCTCTCCTAGTGGGTGAATTAGTGCATTTATGGAAACCTAACTTATAAGGGGCTTGACTGGAATCTTTTTTTAACTTGGATCATTTTGTGGTGCAAAATGAGGTGATTGCTGTCCATACAAGAGGCCATACCATCTAATATCTTCCAAATTTGCGGATGTCAACTTCAGTGTATGGAAAAAAAAAATTGGAAAATGTCATATACGAACAAGATTATGGTAGTGCCGGTTTGTTTTGTTTGTTAAAAAGTTTTTTCGTTTTCTTTTTTTTTAGTCCTCCTACAATCCTCTTTGTGTAATTTAAGATTAGACATTTCATTTACGTATTGAGAACATCTACCTCTCTACAGTACAAAAGATTTATCCCTTCTAAAGTCTTTCAATGGTGATGTCGTAGACATCATGACAATCTTTAATTTAAAAAAGAAAAGAAAAGAAATATTTATCATTTTATTTTTAGAAGGGATAGGATTGATTTAAGAAATCGTTACACAGTATTATGATTAATAAAAATCATAACTGATTAACAGAGATTCTATAACACTAGACTGATTATATAAAAGAAAAAATATATTATCACTCCTTAAATGTCCTACTTGAAATATATTGCATCACTGATTTTGTTTTAAATTGCTAATGATTTATTGTATTATAATATTGATGGCCTGTCAATAATATTCATAACTTTAGTGTTAATGAATAATGAAATTCAGAATAATTTTCAATTTTAGTATGAATGTTAAATCTGATGGTTAATGAATATCGAAAGTATCTCCAACTTTAATATTAGTAAATATGAATGTTACATACTTTTCTTAATAAAAATAATTTTATTTATACACAATTCACATAGCAATGATAAAAAAAAAATTTGATTCATATATTAATTTTACAATATAATTTATTTTATATTGTGAAGGAATTTATAATGGATAAAAGATATTTAAACTTATTGAAGCATAGGCTAAGATATGGTTAAGTATTGAATAAAATATATGATAAAATCAATTCTTAAATAAATTTAAAGTTAAACTAATGTGTCTCGTTTGATTGTTTTTAGATTTTCACTAACATCATAGAAATTTGAATTAATATATATATATATATATATATATATATTAAAAAAGAAACTATGTCATTTGTTTTTATTTTTCAAGACGGTGGGTACTATAAATACATTGACCTTAAACATGGGTAAAATTATTATTTTTTATTTACAAAGATAGGGTTTAAGAGTTTTATTATTTTTAAAAATTTTGGATATATCCTTGAGAATGTTTTTAATTTCACCCTTGGAGTTATGCAATTGCACCCTTGGATCTCTGCGTTACTTAAAATCATTTCCCAACACTTCTGCCATTCCAATGTCTTTCTTCCATTTTGCCTTGAGATTTCACTCCCACAAAGAGATTCAATATTTATCTATCAAAACCATAATTCAAATCAACAATCAACCAAGTTTTGAAATGAAAATGTGAATTTGATCAGTTAGTTAATTAAATACGTGAATTGTAATTTTGCCAATGAAGTACAAGTGTAGAAAGTTTCTTCATCATTTACGTCATCAGTTCTTTTACTTCTTCTGATGAGAAGTCCCAGCCGCCTGCTGTCATCGCCGCCTCCATGGTGGTGGTTGTAGCGGTGGGTGATGGTGAGCAGGTTTTATTACAAGAGGAACAAAAAATGGCGTAGTGTTTTCTTAAAATTAAAACGAGAGAAATCGGATGCCAGGCCGCTATCAAAAAATAAAAAAAAAAAGTTTAAAAAAAGAAAACGAGAGAACCGCTTGGTCTGTGATTTTTTCCTTAATGATTATTATTATTCCGCAGGCCCATTAGTTTCGTCAAAGAAACCCAAAACAAAAAAAAAAAAGATGAAAGCCCCACGAATAGTAGTAGTCTTTAAAAAATAATTTCTTTTAAAAAAACCCACTGCTTCATATCTATCAAAATTTAGTTCTTTTTGGAATGATCTTCATTATACATCCTTATATTAATTTAATTATTTTTTAAAAATAAATTTTCTTGAATGTGTATAGTCCGAATTTTTTTGTGGATATAAAAAAGTAGTTCGTTTTTATTTCAAGCTTGGATATCTTTATTTCATAATTTAATTATCTTTCCCGTTATATCGCAGATAAATTAATTTCTTTGAACATGATATATTTTAATCACCAAAAGATAACCATAATGTTGCAAAGAGTATTTGACAAAGTGTATCCATTAAGAGGATTCTTGATGTTCCAACCTTCTATGCATGTATTTCAACATAAAGTGTAACGTAAATTGCTGGGAATTGAGCATATATATTGTGCTATTGGTATGATCCTGATTCTGCGACAGGAACTGCTAGATTGTTTCAGCTTGCATGTTATAACTTCAGTGCATGCCTGCTGCCTGTGTCAAGGTTATTTCTCACTTACAAATTAAAATCTAAACGTTTTGATTGTATTAAGGTTCATTTGTTCTGAAGTTATCCGCTCAAATCTCTTGAATTTTGTTTTTCAGAGGAGGAAATATATATCTTAAACTCTGATTCACCCCTTTGTGATAGATGGAAAATGTCGGCAATGTAATTGCTAAAATGTTGATGAAATAACTTTAAATATTAATGAGTGCTTTAAATATTAACTTTGTTCTAAATTAATCTTAAACTTTGATTCACCCCTTTCACATGCCCTGATGGACAGGAATAATTATGATCATTAATTAGGACCTTAAGTATATGCCTGCAGAATTCATGAAACAATGCTAATAGTGCATGATACTTCGTAAACATACAGTAACCTTGTGAGCATCTTATTGATTACATTTAGCTAGACATAGTTGTTTTTTTCCCTGACATTTTCAGTGGATTACAGGCTTCTTATTTAATATTCCCCATACAAATTGGAGAGTATCCTACACCACCATTGTTCTGCAGAGAAAACTTTTTGGCACTCTTTAGCGGAGATTGATGTTATATTTGGGCTGTTTTATTTGGAAGAAAGATCCCCCAATGTTTCTCAAGTTCAGGGTTTTTGTAAGTCTCATCAAACATGGAAAAAATATACGTTTCTATAGGCTTTCCAGGCTTCTTTGGGGTTCCTCTCTTCACATGTTGAACTAAGTTGTTGTTATAAATTCTTGCATTATCAACCGATGTTCCTGTCCCTCCAGCCGTTGGCCAACCACTCTCTGATACTACGATATCCAAAGAACCTCCTCCAGATTTCTCCAAAGCAGCGTAAACAGTGTCAAGAATGGCATCGAAGAGGTTTTGGTAATTCAGTGGTGGGTCAGAGACTAGTGACGATGGAGCTGTGAAAAGAGCATAATCAAGACGAATGTCTTCTGAGTTACCGGTGTAACTTAAGTATGGATACAAGTTAACCAGTAATGGAGCTTGGTTGTTCAGTAAAAAAGCGAATGATCGGATCGAGAAATGGTCTGTGGTCTCCCCTGAAAGAGCCTTTTGAGGGAGGGGAGGAATCATCTTCTATGACCCCATTATCAATAGCGGTTGAACTTTGATATTTCCGAGTCCAGCTGAATAGAGTGCGTTGCGAATGTTTTCATGGCAGGGACTAGAAACTGTGCATATGAATCGAATGGCCTCACCTCATTTCCAACCGCAATGTATCGAAACCTGACGTTGCCAAAACTCCTTACATTTCTTTGCACCCATGCATTTGCGTTGGTCTGACTGGAAGCAATCCTTTGAAGATCCGCGTTTGGAAGACCTAGCATTAGCTCAATGTTGGTGCCTTGAAGAGCTCGTAGAGCATCTTGGTTTGGATCATAGAGTCGCATTCTGCGAATGCCCCTCTGGCTGTAGAGTTCTATGACTTCTTGTGCCGGTGGTAGGTTACCATTCATTCCATAGCAAACACCTATCTGGGCACCTGTACAAAAAATACTGTGATTATTTAGCTAACCATAGATTCTAAGTTGACAGCTTTAGTAAAACTGTCAGATAGCGTAAATTAACATGATTATGAGTATATATACCTGTTTGCATCTAGGCTAGCTAGGAGGAGCCCAAAGAGTAGCATTATGGAAACCATGGAAGGCTTTTGCCAGCTATATTTGATCTAGCCATGCTTAAGGAATAAACTATGAAAGAGAGATTGCAACTATGTTTGCCAAACTCCCTTTCTTACCTTCCTTTTTATAGAGAAAAGGGAGCCCCACAATATCATCAACAAATTAACTCCTAGGTCGACGACTTGCATCTTGCTGTGGATGCATATATAAGAATTCTCCAATCCATAGTGCCAAATTCATTGAACTGCAAATTAACTACTGTGGATCGATGGATATTTTCTACAAATTGGAAATGCTAACTTGAACCATTAATGCACATCTAAACAGCTTTTCGACTGGGACCTTATCTATACATAGCTTTGAAATGTCTTGAGAACTATTAACTATCCTTTTCTGGCTGTCAGTTTCCTCTAAAAACCAGACATATTAGTCGCATCCTGTACGGCCTAAATTCTTCACAACCACTACGAGTTGTCTCACATATCTGCACCATTTAAGAGCATTTCTTAGGGCAATTACTAAACGTTCAAGTTAAAATTCATGTGTACACTTGACAATTTTCTTCACTGCAAAACATGTCATTTTTATCACAGAGATTATTTTTTTAAAAAATATATTTTTAAAAAAATACATTAAAAATAAAATTAAAAATGTTAACATGAAATAAAAAATAAATTCAAATTTACTGAAAAATGTGGCTAGGCCGCACAAACACACGTACCCTAATTAGAGTTTTGCTTACTGGAAACTTTTTTTCACTTGGATTATTTTGTGTTGCCAAATGAGATGATTCCTATCCACATTAGGGATGCCAACTTGGCTCGGAGGACAAAAAATTGAAGGAAAATGTCATAAACCAACAAGAGTATGGTAGTGCTGGTTTGTTTTTATTTAGAAATTTTTTTTTTCCTTTTATTATTTGCTTTTTTTTAGTCCTCATACAATCCTCTTTTTTGTAATTTGTAGATTAGACGATTCATTACGTCTCGACAACATCTGCCTCTTACAGTACAAAAGAATTATCCCTTCCAAAATCCCTCAATGGTGTCATATTGCCTCTTCTAGCTGTATATATAGAGTAAATCGATCGTTCCCTTGCATATAGGTGCGTTTCTTAATATGATTATAAATTAAAAAAAAACAGAAGAAAAAAAGCGTTTGCCCCACATCCATAAATTGCTAGTGATTTTGTGTAGTAAGAACATGGGCATATGTCTAATACAGTAAGCAAATTGCTTCAAGGCATGACCATCCCTTGCATATGTTTGTATGAATTTCTCCATTTTTAAATAAATATTATATGGTTTTAAGTTTTACGTGTATATATATTCTAAATGATAATATGATTTTATCAATTAAAGAATGTATATTCACTTCAAGTTGCGATGAGCAGATGATCGAGAACGATACTGCCTTGGCAGTTTCGATCCATGCCATAAAATTGTGTGGAAAAACGATCAAAAACTTCGGCTCAGAAAATATCTTTTTAAGTCAAGCAATCACTGAATTTAGCCTGTTGAACTCGGAAACATGCCCATGCGGCTAAGGTAATGTTTTTTACTTAGATGACAAGCACAGATCATGATAGACTTGGGGGCTGTATTTTTTTTTAGTTTTAAAAAATAAAAATAAATAAAAATAATATTATTTAAAAGTATTTATAGAAAAAAAAAACATTTGAGTACAAAAACACTTAAAAAAAAAATTTATTTCTATCTCAATCTTAATACACGCACTAAATAAGAGAAATCAATTAAAGACTCGAAAAATCTGGTGTTAAATTTAACACAAGAAATGATTAATTAAAAGAAAATTGTTATACATTGGCGTACAGAATTGGCCGGCAACATTAATGCTAGATGCAGGTTTATATTAAAGAGAGCAAGCCAAGAGTGATGAATCGAGAAGCATGTCTGAGAAAATTACATTAATGTTTATAACTAATAATAATACAGCTTTGCAATGGAAGAATGATGTTTCTTAAATTAAATTGCAATCGAGTTCGTTGCAATTACCTGACTAATTCTCTTAATACAGCACATGAAAGCCAGAGAGGTACAAGCATTGATGAACAAGACAGACTTTGAGGGAAAGCTAGGCTTACGTAATCTTCCCTGAATAAACTGTCAACCTCGTATCGGAGAAATGGTTTTCCTATCGTTTACCATCTCATGTGCCCAACTGGAAAAGATCTTCTGTCAATGCACGGTTAATTTTAACACCTTCAGGTCTCACAAATAAAGCTCCAGTGCCAATGATTATTCAAATTCTTATGTGGCTAGTTTCACAGTTTATGCAGCTAGAAGCCGATTTGGAGCCACTTCTGTTTCGCTTTTACCTGATTCCTTTGAGCAAATCATTTGTCTCTCACGGTTCCATCTTCCTCTGAAATATTTTTTCCCTTAATTTTGCAACTATTAATTTGATCATAGTTGAGAATAATTAGGAGGCTTAACCTAATAGGTTAGCCAACCCTTTCTATATATATGAGTAGGGCAATATACAATAGTAAAGGTGGAGATTACCACATAAGAATATGACTACAATATTTCCTATATAATTACATTCTATAATACGCCCCCTCAAGCTGAGGGTGGAGGATCAACCCGAAGCTTGAATCTAAGACCAGTAAATGAAGCAGCAAGAAGTGGCTTAGTGATGACATCGGCAAGTTGATCCTGAGAGAAAATAAAACGAATCTGAATCTCCTTCTTCGCAACTCTATCTTGGACAAAATGATAATCAATCTCAATATGTTTTGTGCGAGCATGAAATATAGGGTTTGCGGACAAATATGTGGCACCAAGGTTGTCACACCAGATAATAGGGGCAGAAGGAGTCGGAATCTGAAGATCCGTTAACAAGTACTAAAGCCAGATAACTTCAGCCGTGCCATCGGCTAAGGCTTTGTACTCAGCTTCCGTCGAAGAACGAGCAACAGTGCGTTGCTTACTCGATTTCCATGAAATTGGTGTCTGACTAAAGAACACAAGATAACCACCTGTAGACTTTTTATCCTCAATACTACCAGCCCAATCTACATCTGTAAAACCGTGTAAAGCAAAGGAAGAGCTGCGAGTAATATGTAAACCATGTGATGTCGTACCACAGAGATAACGCAAGATGCGTTTCACGGCAGCCCAATGGGATTCTGTAGGAGCATGCATAAATTGACAGACCCGGTTAACAGCAAAACAAATATCCGGGCGTGTGAAAGTGAGATATTGGAGAGCACCAACAAGTTGCCGAAAACGAGTAGCATCAGAAAACAATGGATCCGACATAATGGTGGCTTTGGATGCCGAAATAGGAGTATCAACTGGTTTACAGGATAACATACCAGCTCGTGTGAGGATATCAAGTGTATATTTATGTTGACAAAGCATAAGTCCCAGACCAGTACACTGCGCTTCAATACCCAAGAAATAATGAACATCACCTAAATCCCGAAGTTTAAATTCTGAGCTCAATAGCTGAATGAGTCGTTGTAGCAGAGTTCCATTATTACCCGTAAGCATAATAACATCAACATAAACCAAAAGATAACAAATATCACTACCAACCGAGAAGATAAACAATGAGGTATCCACTTTAGAAGCACGAAAACCAATGGATAATATAAAATCATTCAGACGAGTGTACCAAGCCCGTGGAGCCTGTTTTAACCCATATAGAGATTTATGCAATCGACATACATGACCTAGGAGTGCATAATCAACAAAACCTGGAGGTTGTTTCATGTAAACCTCTTCATCAAGGACTCCATTTAGAAATGCATTATGAATGTCAAGCTGATGAATTTTCCAACCACTCGAAACTGCAATGGAGAACACTAAGCGGACTGTTGCCTGTTTGATAACAGGACTAAAAGTTTCTGAGTAATCAATACCTTCTTGCTGAGTGAAGCCCCTAGCAACCAGGCGCGCCTTATACCTCTCAATGCTACCATCAGATCTACGTTTAATTTTGTAGACCCATCGGCTACCAACAACATTCATAGACGGATGAAACGACACTAAAGTCCATGTTTTGTTTGCGCGTAAGGCCTGAATTTCCTCTCGCATAGCATTATGCCACGCCTCATATCTGTTAGCATCAGGAAAAATAAGTGGCTTATGCGAGGGAGGAGAAGTTACCCGACTGACAGAAGCAACAGGGGTGGCTGCCGTGGTGGTGATCAGTGCTGTCTTGGGCTGTCTCGGACGAAGAACCATGGGGTGTTTAGGAGCAGCTGGATATGGAGTAGCAGCACCTGTACCTGGAATGTGCTGAAGAGGATAAGAGGAGAGATCAACACAAAGTTGCAGACTAGGAGGTGAAGCCGGGGAGGTGCTAGGTTTGTGCCGCTACTGAATCCTGCAATTCAGAACCTGTTCCTGCACAAATAATCATTGGAAAGACAAGCACGTGGTGATAGTATGGCTGTGTGGGGTGGTGAGGCAGGTTCGGTTGAATCAACGGGCAGGGGAGTAAGCTGGGGGTTACGGCAAGGGGCAAAGGTGGGTTGTGTGTTTTGCCGAGTTGGGAAGGAAGAGGCTGAAAACAGGAAGGGGGTTGCAGTGATGGAAGATAGGTAGGTGGAGTGGGGGGAACCAGGGGGTGTTGTTACCTGTTTAGACTTTTTAAAAGGAAAGACACATTCATGAAAAAACGAACATGACGGGAGACATAGACACGACCAGACTTTAAATCAAGACAACGATAACCAAGATGAGACGAGCTATAGCCTAAAAACACACAAGGAGAAGACCAAAAATCTAATTTATAAGCATGATATGGACGTAAAAATGGAAAATAAAGACACCCAAAAGTGCGTAGAAAGTTATAATCAGGAGTGCGATGAAACAGACACGCAAAAAGGAGATTTATTTTGAAGAACAGGATTAGGCATGCGATTAATAAGATAGACAGATGATTCCATAGCATAGTTCCAAAAAACGCAATGGGGCATTACACTGGCCTAAGAGGGTTAGGCCAGTTTCGACAATATGTCTATGACGACGTTCAACTATGCCATTTTGTTCATGAGTATGAGGACAAATTAATTGATGATGAATACCAATTGTTTGAAAAAATTTATTTAATTTACGATATTCACCACACCCAATCAGTTTGAACAGATTTAATTTTAAGAGAAAACTGACGCTCAACAAGTGTCTGAAAACGTTGAAACGTGGAAAATACATCAGATTTTTGCAACAAGCGGATAATACCAGATATATTTAGTGTGCCGCTTCAACAAAGATAACAAAATAACGAAAACCATCAGAAGAAAACATTAGAGCAGGGACCCAAACATCACTAAAAATTAATTCAAGTGAGGTAGAAGTTTTGTGACCCGTCGGTCGTAATGACAAACGGGATGACTTGCCTAATGGACATGCTTGATATTGAGTAAAAGATCCGTTTAGACGTACAAATAATTTTATTATCAGAAACTAACAAATTTAGAATGCGAGGAGTTGGATGACCTAAACGATGATGCCACAAGTCGGCAGTCGCGGAAATGCAAGGAGACCAAAAAGCTTGAGGAACTGACGTAGCCGAGGACTCGGAGAGAACATAAAGACCATCATGACTCCGATCGGAAAGAAGAACTTCCTTGGTGAAGAGATCCTTCACGTAAAACACATAATCGTGAAATTCAAAATAAACATGATTATCACGACAGAATTTCTGAACAGATAACAACGGTTTGGTAATGTGAGGCACACGAAGAACATTAGTCAATGTAAACAAGCGTTTGGGGGAATATAAAGTAGTATGTCCAACATGGGATATGTCAAGGGCCTTACCATCACCAACATGCAAGAAATCATTACCAAGATAAGGAGCAGAATCAGTTAGAGTTGCAAGATCAGGCGTCACATGTTGATTCGTGCCGGTGTCGGGAAACCAAGTCGTTGTAGCAGAATCATTCGCAACAGCAAGGTGAGCAGAGGGCTGCTGTGTGCTGCTGTGAAACTGATAGCATTGAAGAGCTGAATGGCCAGAAGTGGAACATAATTGGCAATGGACATGTCCAGACCACTGCCCCTGATTTGGCCGGAAATCTGCAGCAAAGGTGCGCCTGTTCTGCCACTGATTTTGCCTCCAATCTGTAGCGGAGTGACCTCTGTTTGGGGCCTGAAATCTGTTGGTGTTTGAGCGCCAATTACCTCTAGAACGTCCCCTGTTTCTGCTGTGATTAGTCATGGCATAATAAGCAGAATTCGGAGGTGTTGGCAGCAATGGTGGCTGCTGCGGCAGAGAAGAAGAAGACAGCAGTGATGAAGAGGATAAACCGACAGCCATGGAGTGAAAGGAATTCTTGTGCAGAAACTCATGGGTAAGGAGATGGCTATGAAGATCAACATATGATAGCGGTTTAGCCTTGGTTATGAGACTAGTTACCAAGTCTTTGAACTCACTGCGAAGTCCACAAAACACATAGAGATTGAAATCTTCAAGGGACATTGGGCGACCAGCAGCAGCCAATTCGTCAAATAACGATTTGGCTTGTTGCATATACATACTAACCGATGCATCACCTTGCCAAAGGTCTTGAAAGGATCCATGTAGTTGCATTGATCCGGGAATTAAATGGAGAGGCAAGTGCCTTCTCAAGCGTGCGCCAAAACACAATGTGAAGTAGAACAATCTACTACAAGATGCAGCACATCCACGGAAAGAGAGGTGAGTAGAGCACTCAAAATAAGTTGATCTTGTTGCTTCCAACGAAGAAAAGAGGGGTTGATGGCAGAAGAAGAACCAGCCGAAGCATCAATCATATGAGATGGAGGACACGGCAAGGAGCCGTCAACAAAGTGAAAACACCTTGACCAAGGAGATATGGCTTCATCTACATTCTCCAATAAAGATAGTTTGTGTTCGTAAGTTTCAACGACACAACATGGTGGGTGTTTGATAGAGGAACCATTGTTGTAGATTGTGTTCCCATGAGAGGCCAAGGAACGGCAGAGTCATGAGAAGAAAAATCAGAATTCGGAGGTGTTGAAGTTGTTTCTCGGCCAGCAGTAGGAAGAGGCTAGCCGGTGATGATGCAGCACCGGTGGAGGGAGAGATGGCAACGGCGACAGCAAGAGGAGAGTCCATGGGGAGAAAAATTAGGGCCGACTGCAAAGAGAGAAAAAATTAGGAGCTCTGATACCAAGTTGAGAATAATTAGGACGCTTAACCTAATAGGTTAGCCAACCCTTTCTATATATATGAGTAGGGCAATATACAATAGTAAAGGTGGAGATTACCACATAAGAATATGACTACAATAGTTCCTATATAATTACATTCTATAATAATCATGAACCCCTTCATTTTCCATTAAGTACTTGTTCAGCTACACATTCATTGCGAAATACCCTTCTGCCAAATGACATAGCTGCTTCCTTCTTTCTTGATGAGAATGTGCTCGCAAGCTAATTCTAAGACCTCAGATTCTAAGCAAAAGCCTCTCCCAAAAGTGTATCTCAAGTTTAGCTTTCGTCATAGTAGGAGCTAGTTTATTTTTCACCACTTGTGCACACACCCCAAGACCGGTTATCTGAAAAAACATGGCATTATTTAACAGAGCAAAACAACAACAAGAACGTGAAAGACTTGATCAATCAGTTCAAGGAAACTAACAATAAATTTTTTTATTGTTAACTAACACAAAAGCTTGAGAATGAGGAAAAGTATGATAGAAGGTAAATTGGAAAGAAAAAAAAATGAAATTTAAAGCAGGGAACACAGATCAATCAAGGTAAACAAGATAGAGGACAAACATGACGGAAAGTCTGGAAATTCATGCAGAATCCTAGACCATTATAAGCCAACAATATCTTATTTGTCCATCTACAAATTTGTCACTTGTATACAAAGCTTAGAAACTCCACCAGATTTTCAAGCAAATATGAAATAAATTGTAATGTTTTGAAATAAATGAGTTGGAAAATACAATAAAGCCCTTGAAGCTTAAAAGTTGGAATAAATGAATAAGGGGTATTGTAATAATTCAACAAATTTAATATATATAAATTGAAAAAAAAAAGAAGGATCTGAAATTAGAGAGCAGAACTGTGAGAGAGAAGGGAGAAGAAGAAGAGGAGGAGAAAAGAAGGGAAAATAAGGGAAAAAGGAAGAGATTTGGAGGAAATAAATAAAAAGGTAAGATTTAGGTTGTTTAATGTGTATACTATGTTAATTAAGCTTTAATTTCATTTTGATGAATGTTAGGGTTTTGAGAATTTGTGTTTTGGTTTAAATTGATGAATTAAATTGAATGATGGGGATTGATTGTTGTGGTAATTGATTATTAAGTTGATTATGGAAGATTGTGATGATTTTGAGTTATAGTTTTGTTTGAATGGTGAATTTGTGTTAAAAATCAGGGGATAACAGTAGGTGATTTGTTAAAATTCTGGGTTTGAGGTTTTGAAGATGACAAAAATTCAATTTGGTCCCTCAATTTAAGGAAATTACAGTTTAGTCCCCAAACTTTGGAAAATTACAAATTGGTCCCTGGAGCATATTCCGAGATTCTGAACAGAATAACATATGAATTATGGACAGAATTACTCTATAGATAAGAGAATTTAACACTTTCAATTTTAGTCCTTCAATTTGACAAAAAGTACGGTTTGACCCTAAAAATTTGGTAAAATTCTAGAATGATCCCTGGAGTATAATGATACATCCTGGACAGAATTGAGGATTAATTAAGGTCAGAATTTCAGTATATTCATGGATTTATGACAAATTTCAGTTTGGTCCTCCATTAGATGAAAATTACAATTCGGCCCTAAAAAATATAGAAAAATTTCAGATTAGTCCCTAGCTGCAATACTAGATTTTTCAGATTAGTTTGATGAATAATTAAGGGTAATTTAGTGAATTATTACCAATTCTATTAGTTGTTTTTATTATGGATTAGATTTCGGGAAAACCGTTAGATTTGGATTTTGAGAAAATTAACTATTTAGTTCAAAAAACATATAGGGTTATGGTATACACCCTTAGTTAAGTTTATTAAATAGGTTAAATGTTCTTTCGAGTCGTTCTTGAAAATCATTCCTTTGTATTCAGATAATCCTGATATTCTACCGGCGGGATGTTAGTAGGATTTTCTTCGGTGTCTACTTTTGAGTCAGGTGAGTGAATAATTTTCCATATGCATGAGAAATATTATAAATATTTGATTTGTTAATATGAATTGGATCATGTTTCTTGAATAATATATATATATATATATATATATATATATATATATATCTGTGTGTGTGTGTGCGCGCGCGCGATTATTATCCTTGATATGATAAAGCATGATCAATTATTGAATCTGATTTCTTGATATGAACCAATATGAATTGAATTTTGAATTGATAGCTCCTCATTTGATTGATGTCATGAGTTGAGTTTTAAGCTATGAATATGTTTGTTAGATTATGATTATGAACCTATAGTATATCAGTCAGAATACCCATGCTAACAGGGTAGTGTTAGTCTTTGTGCACATCGTATCTGAACACTAGTTGGTCAGGGGAGTCACCAACCTGTGTGGACTGATCATTCCACAGTACGGAGCCTCATGCTCATTGCATTTTGATTTTCTGACAAACTTTACCATATGATCTTCTTGTTATGGCCTATTTGAGAAACTTTTATATAAGAACCTAAAGCCATAATTGTATATATATTCTCATTGTTATATTATCTCGTGTGTGTATATTGAACATTATCTACTCACTGAGTTGTTGAACTCACCCTCTCATTATTTATTCTTTTCAGGCTTATAGCTTGATAGCAGGTCACTTTTATTGAACCTTCCGAACCTGCTTTTTTATTGTAATTTGTACTTTCTTTTTTTTATCAAGTTAGTGCTCCAAAACTATGAAATTATATTAACTCTTGTATTAAGACAATTACATTATATTATGAAGTTAGTTTGTTGTTAATGCTGCGTTAAACTCTGATTGAGTTGTTTAAAGGATTGTATGTAAATTTGGGTTCGCATAGGTTTGGAACCTTGAAGGGGAACCTTGCCTATGTGCCGGTCATGGATCCGGGATTTGGGTCGTGAAATAAATAACCACAATTAGGTGCTTATGCAAAGAACATATCTATGAGGAACATGACACTGGAATTTATTCAGGTCACATGTTAGCAATGGCGCTAAAGAATATACCCTGTCCTCAGTGATCTTGAGCAGTCTTGTTCTGATCATTCTCAAACGCACAGCTGAATAGAATTTCAAGGCATTTCCGCCACATGTGACCTCTTCTGCACGCCCTGATTTTAAACTTTTTCTAACCTGGATAAAGACAACAATAACAATTGGTGAATATTATTTTCCCCATAAGTTACTGTTTACAGCATCCGTACAGAATATTTGAAATGTTTTAGCGGGAAGTCTAGAACTCAACCTGATTAAGAAAAATAATGAGAGTTTGTGATTGGCATAATGAATAATTGATCTTTCGTAGTGCTTGGGTCATTAATCGTGATTGTATATCTTCAAAGGTGCCTCCTACCACAGTATCAATCTCATGTTGGGGGACAAGTGCAGCAACCTGTTAACAAAAGGCCTGGAACGGTATCAAGAACGATGACTGAGATAAAATAGAAAAGGACAAACATAGAGATCCACAAGTGCAATTTATAAGGGATCAAAAAGCTACAACAAAAGGTTACAATAACTATTGATAACAGGGCAAGGTCATGGACACAAAGATGTGTGTGTGGGAGTGTCTGCTTGAGAATTAATTACTTACACTATCCACCACGATAACATCTACAGAACCACTTTTAGTCAGAGTATCGACTACACTGAGCAAATTTTCAGCACAATCTGGATGTGAAATAAGAAGATTTTCTGTGTTTAGGCCCATTGATTCATGAAGTAAAGGGTCCATTGCATTCTCTACATCAAGATATGCACAATATCCTGACAAAAAGACATTATATGGCTCAGATTTAAATAGGATATAATTATTTTAACCACATGGGCAGCAAAAGCATCTCGAAAGGCCAAATACAAGTAAAAGAACATGACAAGATCAATATAATAATAAGTAGATAACTGATCATTAGAAATAGAAAATCTTCAAATATATCTTACTGTTGCTAGCTTCTAGTGTATAAAGATGAATTTTTTAGCACTAAGAATTTTGCTAGCTTCTGGTGTATGATGG
The DNA here is from genome assembly GCF_005239225.2 of Populus alba. NCBI lineage: Eukaryota > Viridiplantae > Streptophyta > Magnoliopsida > Malpighiales > Salicaceae > Populus > Populus alba. The sequence goes on from NC_133299.1 coordinate 5,424,464, forward strand.
CTAATATACACAAGAATGTTTTACTACTAAGCAGTTTAGCCTTTTTTATTTGGCCATCCTCTGTCACAACCAAAGATAATGAAGAAAATTATTTGCTTCTTTCTTGTCTAATTTAAGATATAGGAGATGGTGGTAACTAAACGCACAGGGTACGATCACTTAAGTGCATACATCTATCAATCCATGTCTTATTCCCTTTCTACAATTATAAACATCTCTCTATCCATCTATCCATGTCTGTGGGTGTGGGTGTGGGTGTGGGTGTGTGGGTGCGTTTTACATGCAGAGATAAAATATATCTATCTATCTATCTATCTATTAATGTACCTGGTTTGGGTTTAGGTGTGGGTGTATAATCATATATCACACACAGAGAAACTCTAAAGTTATTTACTTGGCAAACGAGAAAAGTTTCAGGAACAATGGTGTAACGGTGAGAGTTTTTCAGCAAAAGTTTTGGAAAAGGAAGAAAAAAGGAATGTACATTGACTGTAAAATTCAAGTGATTTGGCATGCTGTAGCATCAACTAATCTTTCTGACAAAACTAACAAGTTCAGTGTCAAAAACAACAAAGTTGACAGAAAATGACAAAAACACTCCAAAGAAACATGAAAACCTTCATAGATAAAGTTAAAAGCATATTATGAAAAACCTACAACACGAACTAGAAACCAATATAAACCTATACCCAAGTTATCATGTGTGCATTTCCTTGCACAGTTGCAAGAAAAAAGAAAGTGGAATCTAGTGATAAAAATGCTTTCCATCCAGTATAAAACCAAAATATAGAGTAGTTCTGCAGTTTCCTGAGCTGCTGGTAACAAAAGACAAGGAAAAAGGTTACTCTATGTGTTCCTAAAGAGCCTTCCTGAAAATGGAAAATGCGCCCAGATTATGACAAAATACAGATGAAAGGCTAAGCCTAGTGGAACATAGGTGATGAATCTAGTGATCATTAACTAACCAGTAACAGGCAAGAAGTGGGTGAAATGGAGAGAGAAAAAATGACTTGATATCTGGACAGTTATTTTTCATAACAAGGATTAATAACTGAAATTGGCAAATGAAACGTCAAGTCATCATATCAGAGTGCCAAAACCTATGAATAATTAGCTAGGATTTTATTATGCAGTGCTCCAATAAAATTAATCAAAATTTTTGTAATCCATGTAAGGGGTCTGATTTTCAAACTGCAACTAATCAATTAAAAATCTAACCTGATATCCTTGTTAGGGTTATGCATGCTAACTTTCATAAAATGTAAAACAGAAAGCATGACAAATCTAGTAGCACATACCTCCAAGTTTTTGAGCTTCCTTATTTTTAATTGCTAATCAAGGTTTCCTTCTACTAGCATTTATATCAAAATTAATATGTTTAAATTATGGATAACATGTCTAATAAAGCAATGCATATAAGATTTATGTGTGAACTCCCATAATGTTGAAAATTATTTTGGTTAGCATGCCATGATATTTCAATCGATCACGTCTGTAACTCAAGACCTAAGTAATGATTTGCAAGTATAGCTTATTGGCCTAAACAATAAAAATTTATGACACTAAACACTTTTTGAGAACTTCATATATTCCATTTTGACAATTTTAAGAAAACAAGGAATGATTTAATGATATTTATGGATGTGTTATGGCCATTACAAACATTTCCAATTTCCAATTTCCAATTTACTCTACCTCCTTCGTTAATGGCTACTACATTCTTTAATATTAATGGCTGTCTTTTTCTTGTAGGTGAACTACTAGTGTATTTTGATGACTTTTGGGCAATGATTACACACTTAGAAAGTAAATTTATACTTTTAACATTCCCTTTGAACTTGACTCTTTTGACATCATCATTCCAAACATGTTCTATATTCTTGTAAACACATCATACTTGAATAACTTTATGAATATGTCAGTAATTTGATCATAAGTTATGTAAGATACCAACTCAATTTCTTTATTTTTCACATGTTCTTGGATGAAATGGTATCGAGTATCAATGTGTTTGCTTCTTTTATAGTATGTTGAGTTCTTTTATTAAGCAATCACATAATGACTATCTATGTATAATTATATAAGATTTTCTTGTGGAAATTTTGAAAAACTTTAATACATTCCTTTGACCAATTACCATGACATGTAACTAATCTAGCAACAACATACTCAGCTTCGTATAATAATAGTGTAAAGAACCAAGTAAATGATATGCCTCCCATGAAGAATGTGAACCTAGCTATGCCTTTTCTTTTATACAAGTCACGTCCCAAATCAGTATTAGAGTAGCCAATAAGCTTGAAATCTTCACTTTGTGTGTAGAACAAACTATTATTAAGAGAACCTTTTATAAACCAAAGAATCCTTTTAATTTTTTTTAGATGAGATTAGTTAAGGGTCTTCATGTACCTGTTAATTAGCCTAACTTTACATGATATATCTGGTATAGTATAAGTCAAGTACCTAAAGATTTTAATTACACTTTTGAAATATATAGGATCTATATCTCTTTTCACATTATTTTTTAAATCTAATCTTGTGTCAACTCAAGTTGTCAAAGAGTTATACTTTTCCATTCCAAACTTCTTTATAATCTCTTTTGCATAGTTGTATTGAGAGATGAAGATTTTTCTTTTTTGCTTATAGAACTTTTTTGCTAAGGAAATGAGTTATCTAGCCTATATTTGACATCTTAAATTCATTGACCATGCTTTTCTCAAAAGCACCAAACATATCTGAATTGTTGCTAATAAATATTAAATCATCAACATATAAGCAACCAATCAAAATGCTTTTATTTGACTTCCTCTTCATATATAATGCATATTTATAGGACACTTTTCAAAATCATTCTTCATGAAATAATCAGCGATCCTAGTATTCAATGCATGCGGAGCTTGCTTTAATCAATATAGGGCTTTCTTTAGCTTATACAATATATTTTTATAGCCTTTCTTTATATATCCAAATGACTAATCAATATTGATTTTTTCTTCAAGGACCCCAATTAGATATTTTGATTTAATGTGCATCTGGTAAATTTTTCATTTGTAATGTACAACTAGTGAAATCAATAATTTATTGGCCTTAAATATGGAAACTAGGGAAAATACTTCATTATGATGAGTTTTTTTTTTTTTTTTTTGCTTGCACCTTTTTATGACAAGCATAGCCTTATACCTCTAAACTTCTCTTTAAGCATTCTTCTTTGTCTTGTAAACCTACTTGAATTTAATGGTCTTGTGTGTTTTTAGAAGAGTAGTCAACTTCCATGTGTTGTTCTTTTTAACAGATCTAATTTCTTCATCCATTGCACTTTTTTTATTTTTCTTATTTGTTAACTTCTTGAAAATTAACTCGGCCATAACTCGTTTATAGACAAAATAAATTGTATTCATCACCCTGTATGAGTTTTGTATCCTCATTAAATTATTCCAAGTTTTAAATCCTTCTTGGTCTCTTGTCAAAAAATACTTTTAGTCCTAAGTGTGGAGTCTTATGTATTTGTATTGAAAAGTGAACTCTTTTTGGTTGTTCTTCTATTAATTGAGTTAGTTTCTCTTCTTCAATAGTTAATTATGTATTTCTAGAAGATTCAATGTGATCCTTTCTTTATAGTTCATTTTTTTTCTTAAAAATAACATCTTTGTTATATAACACTTTATTGGTGATGAGATTGTACAACATGCATCACATTATTCTATCACCATATTGAATAAAGAAAAAATTATCCCTTTTATCATCAAGCTTAGTTCTTTTCACACTTGGAATTTTGGCGTATGCAATACATCTAAAAACTTGAAGATGACTCATACTTGGCTTAATGAGTGCTCTATACTTCATATGAAATTTTATTATTTAAACTTATGTGGGATATTTATTGAATAGATAAGCTTTACATGAAATTACTTCATCCCAAAAACATTTAGGCAATGACTTTTCCTTTACCATGATTTTAGCCATGTTATGGAGTGTGTGATTCTTTCTCTTAGCAACATCATTTAGTTGAGAAGTGTAGGTTGGAGTGTACATATGCTTAATTCCTCTCTACTTGAGGAATTCTTTAAATTTTCTTGCTTTGTATTTGTTGTTACTCAATTTCGGACCCCCACGTGCTGGAGATGGTGTATACTTTTTTTGAACAAAGAATAGGAGTTTAGCTCATGTTCGCCAGAAAATTGACAAAAACACAAAAAGAAATATTTTTTTTCAAAAGCCTTGTTTGATCTGTTTTCTGTTTTTTTTCTATCCTTCCCCTTTGCTACCAAAATCATCAGGTTTTTTTTTAGGTTGATCAGGAGTCTTCATAATGTTGAATTCGTTCCTTTTTTATCTGGTCTTTAAGGTTGAATAAATCCTTCAGAATTTGCACTAAAAAATGGTTCTGCTGCTGTGGCAATTTTTTGTTCCAACTTAGGCTCTGATTCTGACTTGGCTTCATACGATATCTGACCATCCTAGGTATATTTTGTCACTCATGACATGTTAAAAAATTAATGTACACCTTCATTAGGTCCTAGGGATCATATTTCTTAGGGAAGATTCTCAACATTGTCAGATTAAGAACCTTTTTGACCAACTAGATTACTGTCAGTTTTTGTTCTATAAAAAGATTTTATCTCACTTCGACTCCTTCATCAAAGTTGTAGTCCTAGATGCGTAGATGAATTTGAGATTTTGAATCACTTGATTCCGATATCAGAGGCTCAAGATGTTCCCATTTGAATATCTAACGTGAAGGTAGAGAATTCTGCCGCGACAAGGATATTGACCCGAGTCTGCACTAAAAAAACTCTATTTTTGGCCTAGTTTTGTGATTTTTTGTTCTTAGTTTGTACTCTCAGTCATATCAGGATTCTCAGTATTCGTTAGTTTTTTGAGTTTAGACCTGGAGATCCCTTTTGACCAACCACATTACTACTAGATTATGTTCTGTAAAAAGATTTTATCTAACTTCGACTCCTTCATCAAAGTTGTAGTCCTAGATGCGTAGAATAATTTTGGCTTTTGAAGCACTTGATTCCGATATCAGAAGCTCAAGATATTCCCATTTGAATATTTAACGTAAAGGCAGAAAATTCTGCCGCGGGAAGGATATAGCCCAAGTTCGCGGGGCTGATTCGAAGGATTTTTTTTTGGACCAAGGACTGAATCGAAAATTGTTAAAATGAGGGATTTAATTGAAGAAGGATATTGAAAGCTGGAAAGGGGGCTGGATCATCATAAAGGACTGGATTTTTTCCACACTGAAATAAGGAAAATGAGACTTTGCAGCTGCACCCTCCATCCGATTTCTTTCCTTTTTTCGCTGCAAATTCCTGTTGTTTTTCCTTTATCATCATGCTTGAATTTTGGAGCTGCAACCATGTTTTTTCTTGCCTCATTCCAAAGGGAGCAGTTGGCCCTATGGAAGGAAAGAAAATAGCCACAGCCTCCTCTAAAACTGGAAAGAAATCAGACGTAAAGCACCAGCATAAAATCAGAATATTGCAGCTTCCTTTTGCGTTTTTTTATTGCAAATCAGTAGGGATTTACATCCTAGGATTAATGCATTGAATCCTTCCTAAATGGAGACATATTTAGACTATATATAAGCCCCTCTAATTACCTAACGGGGGCAGCAAAAAAAAAAAGGGGAGCAGAAAAATAAGAAAAGAGAGGAGAGAATAGAGAACGGGAGAGAGACAACAAAAGAAAACAAGAAAGAAGCCTTTGCTCCAAGTTTTCTGCAAATAAAAACTGCAGAAACGGGAAAAGAAAATTAGGAATCAGTAGAGAAAGTGACGGAGGCGCAGAGTAAAGAAGGAGGAAATAAGTAGACCCAAACACAGAAACATAAGAAGAAGGACAGACACAGACCGAGCAACCATCACTCTTCTAACGCCACTGCAGTTTCTTCATCGCCAGGATCCGCAGCAGGGACGAAGGAAGTGCAGGAACCCGTTGTAGAGGGACTGACGAAGACGCAGAGGAGAGAAAAAATCAGAAAAAACAGGCGCAAATACAGAGCAGGAGGAAAAGATTTGAAACGGACAACACGGATCAACCATTACGCCTTCAACGTCGCTGCAGCTTCTTCGCTTCTGTTCCCAGGTCTATTTTTGTCTTCACCCCGCAACATGCATTTTTTTGTTTTAAGTTTGCACTGTTCAAGTGAATTAATTCACTTGAACAGTATTTTATAAACTGCACCCCTTTTCTTTTTTTCTTTTTTTGTCCAACCGGGTCACTTGTTTGGGCAAGTGACCCCGCCGGACTTACTAACTTTTTTATATAAAATAAATAAAATAAAGAGAAAGTGATTTATGATTTTTTTTGGTATGTTTATTTTAAGGTCTGAATTCTTTTTATTATAAAAATATTAGTCTTGTGCTTAGAATACCTGGTTTTTTTTGTTTTTTTGACGCAATGTGATAAATATACATATATATCAAATTTTTTTTCTTATGTGTTGCATAAGGCCAATACCCTAACATGTTTCGAATGTCTTTTTTTTTATACACAAAAAATATTGGAAGTTTTTTTTTAAAAAAAAAAGTGTTTTCGCATGGATTTCTTAAACACAACAAAAATTGTTTTTCTTGCATTTTTGGATTTTACAACGTGTTTGTAAAACTCCAAAAGGTATTGACCAATATTCAAAAAATTATAAATATCTTATTTTGGGTAAGGGGAATTCATCTATTATTCACCGCTAATGTTTGGATAAAAAATTTCTTAAAGGATGAATATCCAAAATATTATTGGGTGTAATAAATCCGCACACATCCTTGAAAGAAACCTTGATTATAATCGAGGACATTTCAAAAAAAAAATTTACTCCACGGTTTACGAGCCTTGAGAGTATAAAATACTAAAAAAAAAAGGTTTTTTTGCACCCTAGATTTCTAATTTTTTTGTCCCTCCTCCTTGCGATTTACGAGTCGCAAACTTTTAAAATACTAAGGAAAAAATGAGCTTTCAAAGCACATGAAATCTCCTTGGATTTCTATCCTAATAAATTTTATTTGAATCAAACCTAGGAAAATTGATGTGATTAGAAAACACCAATACCATAGCAATTATAGAGCAAACCAAACACCAAGCAGCTTACCTTAGGTAAGGCCTACTAGGGGTGCTAATACCTTCCCTTTACACAACCAATCCCTTGCCTTAGAATCTCTGAAAGACCTGTTAGGGTTTCCAGTGACCATAATACTAGGTGGTGACTCCTTTACACAAAAAAAGACCCTGAAATTCAATCGAAAGTCACCGCTCCGCCGCGAGGGTGCGACAGTATTCATCACCTTGATATGATTAAAGCAGTTTGATTTGGTAGCCACCTTTTTTTTTAACAAAGGCTTTAAACTTTTTGAAGTTATCAAATACCTTTGATTTCCTTTTCAAAAAAACACACCCAAGTTCTTTTATTATATTTGTTAATGAAAGTGAGGACATATTACTTTCCTCAATTTAATTTTATATTTAATGGACCAAACATATCAGTGTGCATTAACTTAAGTGCTTAGTTGCTCCCCAATTTGCTTTATTTTCAAAAAAAATTAGATGCAACTTACTAGGAACACATTTTATAAAGCTCATTTGGATTATGAATGTTTGGAAGACCTTTCACCATCTTATTGCTTTCGAATTATCTTAGACTTTTTAAATTAAGTTATTCATACCTGAGATGTCATAAACCAATCTTTATCATTAATTAATAATGCTTCTTATACACTTTGTTATATTATAATGAATAGTGTGAACGCATCCTGTTCTTCTCCATCTTCACTCGAGTAATCAACTTCCCTTGAGTATCTGCAAGTGTCAAGTACATATTCTTTAATTTGATTTGATAACCTTCTCCATTAAGTATCCAGGACTGGATATATTTGTCTTTATTTTTTGAAATAATAGACATTAGAGATGAAAGCATGATCTCCATCCTTCTACTTGATTAGAACATCTCCTCTCTCTCAAACTAGGACTTTAGAGAGATCACTTTATGATATCTCTCATTGAACTTTATCATCAAATTCAACGAATAAGTTCTTTTATCAGAATATATGATTTTTTTTTTTTTAAGGATAAGGATACTTTAACTTCCTTAGATAATACATCTTTGAAACTATCTTCCATGATATCCAAGACATCTTGAAAACCTAGTAGGCCTCTCATGTGAATGCATCAATTGTCATAATTCTCTTTTATCAAATTCAGGATGAGCACTTGCGTGGTTTCGTAGGCCATTGGTTTCGATTTTATTAAAACAAGTCTTTATAAATGAAGTTTTGAAAAAAGGTGACTTTTTTTAATGAGTCTAGAAGAGTTTATTCTGTTAGGTAGAATTGTTTTGTAAGTTTTAGAAATTTTAGGGTTGCTTTTGAAATTTTAGAAACTTTAGGGTTTGTTATGAAATTTAAGAAAGGTTTTGGGTTGTTTTACAAATTTCAAAAACTTTAGAGGTTTTCATAAAATTTATAAAACTTTTAGAGTTTTTTGTAATTTCTAGTTATCTTCTCCAATAACAATGATTTTTTTTTTAAAAAAAACTTTGGTAGGCTTTTGGAAGCTCGTTTGAACTTCATTTGGATTGATATTTTATTTATTGTGATTGTCCCTTTGCGTACTTTGCAATGGTTTATTTTATATATATATATATATATATATATATTTGAACACTTTGATTTATAGGTAAAAATCAAGAACACATTCTATTTTTTATTCTTAGGTTCTGATACCACTATTGGATGGAATGGGTAATTGAGGTTACTAGTGGTGCACTTCTAAGAGAGTAAAATTTACACAGATAAAAATTAAATTTAGAATTATTTCAAACACACAAAATATTACAACTCCCTCACAACCTCTCTTTCTCTTTTAACTCTTTTTTATTTTCTTGATCACTCCTCACATCTAAATACTCGGATTACATGCATATTTATAGGAAAACAAAGACACTAAAAAAATCATTGCTCATATTACCTTTTCTTTTTCATTTCAACTATTATTGTACCTACTTCACTTCCTTCATTAATGACTATTACATTCTTCAATATTAGTGGTTGTCTCATTTTTATAGGTGAGCTACTAGTGAGTTTTGATGACTCCTGACAATGGTTACACATTTAACAAGTCAAGTTAATTTATACTTTTAACAAATGTCATTCCAAACTTGTCTTTGTTTAAAGGAATAAAAATTATGAGGCTAAAGAGAAGTAATGAAAGGTTGGCTAGTATGAGTGTAGTAGTTATTAGGTCAGGGAGAATCTGGTAGTCATGTAAGGTGAAGAGAGAGGGAAGAGAGATAGGAGAAATATAAAGGAGAAGAAGAAAAGGGGAAAAAAGGAAATGAAAAGAAAGAAATATAGGGAGAGATTTGAAAGAAAAAGGTGCCACGAGTAAAAACTTGCCATCTTTTTTTTCTTTAGTTTTTAATCCAAAAATACGAAGAAGAGTCACATACATATGTAAAAAGATATAATAAACAAAAAAACTTTATAAAGACATAGCAAATCGAATTAATATAGTACAAAAACATTTTTCTGCTTTAATCCATAGAAAAAAAGCATCTCTTTAATTACATTATACATTCAATCTTAGTAATTAAGAAGAGGAAAATAAATAAAACTTAAATTCACTCCAATTGTTTTATATTTATGAACCTCTATAAAATTCAAAAAATTGATCAGTATAAGTTAATTTTAATCATTTTTTTCTCATTATTTTTTTAATTTAAAATTTAAAATATTAAGTTATAGAAAAAATAAAATTTAACCATAATTTTTATGTTTTTATTTTTATTTTTTAATATAAAATAAAAGAAAAAAAATTAAAAATATGTAAAATTAACTAAAAAAAACCTGCGAAACTAATATTAAGATCATATTAGCAATATCTTGTTCCTTTCTTCTTTCTTTCTTTAAAAAAAAATAATCTTATTATTTCAACATGTCCTCTAAATCAAGAATCCACTTTATGATTTAATGTCATCGAAAGCAAACAATGATTTAAATTAGTGCATTCTAGATCAATGTTTGATATGTTGGTCTCATATAATTCTTATTAGTTATGTTTAAATTAGACCATCCTCAAGCCCTCTATTTGTATATGCATCTAATTAAAAACAAAATAGTTGATTTGGTCCACAACCTTAAGGTTGCCTTTGTTTAGTGTTCTAGGATAGAAGTGATGTAAACATGTTTGGTTGAAGGAACAAAGATAAAAAATATAAAAATAAATATATTTTTTAAGATTATTTTGGAGTGAATTTTTATCCTGTTAAAATGGAAAGGACAAATAAAACATGTCTTCTTTAACCTAATTGTCTTCATCTCTTTGTCACATGATAGCATTCATTGTATAATAATTATGATTAAAAAGTAAGTAATGTAAAGTAACCAAATGGAAGGCTTTGGGGAAACCAATTTATGGTCATTGCATTATATATCAAATCATGTTTGAATGAGTCAAAATAGAAAGAAAGGTGCTATGGGTGGATTCAATAAGTCTAATGGATGCATTTTTCTAGTAGTCATCATGGAAAGGTCTTTTAGTGAAATTAGCATTACTCAATAAGTAAATTCTAATATGAGAAGGGTTCCTATATAAAAAGATTTGTGTTTAGAATACTTTTTAAATTAGTATTTAGAATCCTTGTTTATTTAGATTAGGCTAGATTAATCTTATTATTATCTTATAATCTCTTTATATATATAAGAGACATGTATGCATAATTTAATGATGAATAAGAGAAGGGAGGTTCAAATACTTTATATGTGTCTTATTTTTTAACAATTAATATCATAACGTGTTAAAAGAAGACCATTTACTTATTTTGTTATATGCACACATTGTAATCTAGTAGCTTTTGAAGATGTTGTAAAAGAATTAAAGTGGAAAAAGGCTATGAATGATGGCATTAATGTCATTAAAAGAAACAATACTTAAAAATTAATGGAGCAACCAAAAGGACAAAAGATCATTGACATTAAATAAGTGTTCAAGATAAAGTTAAACGAAAATGACAAAGTCAGACAAGTATAAAGCACACCTAATAACAAAAGGTTATATGTACAACCTTGCTCAATTTGAAGGTCTGTAAGTCCATATTTATTTGTTTGAAGTTGTTGTAACCCATTTTTGGGTCCCCACAAAAATAAATAAAATAAATAGCCAAAAGAGGCTAGAAAAATAACAGGAGGCAGAAGCGCTCAGAAAGTGGTCAGAAAAATTGGTCAAGGAGGTTAAAAATACAAAGATTCGATTTTTGACAGTATTTTCTTGAAGGATGAGAGCCCTATTGAGAAGGAAAATTTGAATTTTGAGGAGAAGCCCAAATTTGGATGTTTGTGGACTTCATTGGATTTTTATTTGAATTTATAAAGGATTTGATTGCATGAAAAAATTGATTTTTAAGTCAATTTGGGCTTTAATTAGAAGAAATTAAAGTTCTGGGCTAAAATAAAATTTTTAGGATTTTTATTGGGTCAAATCAGGGGCTTAATTGCATAAATATTGAAGTTTAAGGGCCAATTATGGACTTAGTTGAGAAAATCCGAAACCAGGGACCAATTTGGAAAATGTGCCTTAATTTACTGTTCACTTTCTTCCTCAAAAAGTTGCCTGAGTGGCTGCTTTCCAGGCGAGTTTTCCTGCTTGTGTGGCCTCCAAATCTGACAACACGTGCACCAACATGTTCACATGCAACCCCTTTATCCCGGAGAATGGTCCGGTCGGGTCGGAAATGTTAGAAACGGCTCCGTTGAGTGGCTCAAAGTGGCCACCTCGGGCAATTCACAGCCTTGAGCTGCCAAATTTGGCAGCTCGAGGTGTACACTTTGAGCCAACGGTTAAGATGCTTCCCAACTGAATCAAGGGCTGCAATTTTTCCCCAATATATACAAGATTTCCCTCTTCCACGGCCTATAAATAGAGTCGGATTTGATGATCTGAAGGGGGGAGAAATTCGGGTCCAAAGTCAGCCAAAAACCAGCATTTTCGCCCAATTTCTGCAGATTTTTTCTTCTCCTCCCTCAGCTCCCACACAGAAGACCTTCCCTTTTTAGCTGAACACAAACTCACGGTTTTCTCTCCCAACCAAGAGGCAGCCGGCGCAACTCTCCCTCTCCACAACAGCCGTCACCGCTCCTCCCCCTTTCTCAGCCAAGACTTTCCCTCTGCACACAAGCTTCCCTTCTCCCTCAGCAACCCCTGTTTGTACTCAAACCAGCAGCCCATGTACACCCACACCATCTTCCCCAAACCATGACCACCATATCCCCCGTAAGCACCAGCCCTCACTCCCCTTTTCTTACCGTGAGCCTGCCATCCATAGCAGCAGTAACCATCTCTGCTCAGTAGAGACAGCGGCAGCTCACAAGAAAACAGAAAAAGAGAGCAAGAAACCAGAAGTCTATCCTCCTCAGCACCGTGTCTACAACACGTCCAGCACTGCAGCAAACCTGGCTCCACCGGGAACAGAGAGCAGGGACGTCTTTCGCGAGCAGTAACCAGTCGTCTCCCTCCATTTCGCCTCCAGCCGTTGTCTAGCAGGTAAGCCTTTTATTCCCAGCTTTTGCATGCATTTTTGCATTTTGTTACTGTTCAAGTGAAATTTAATTCACTTGAACAGTAACCGGGTAAGGCATGTGTATTTTTATTTGTAAAAATAGAAATCTAGCATTTAAAATACCCGGTTTTCGTCAAAAAAAAAAATGTTTATTAAAAAAAAAATGTTTTTGTTTTCATGCATACGGCCAATACACTAACATGTTTTGAATGTTCTTTTTATATATAAAAAATATTGGAAGTTTTGAAAATGTGTTTTCGCATAGATTTCTTAAACACAAAATTATTTTCTTGCATTTCTGGATTTTACAACATGTTTGTAAAACTCCAAAGGGTATTGGCCAATATTCCAAAAAACTATAAAAATCTTATTTTGGGAGGAGAAATTGTATTTATTATTCACCGCTAATGTTTGGATGAAGAAATCTTTATAAGGATGAACATCCAAAATATTATTGGGAGTAATAAATCCGCACACATCCTTGAAAGAAGCTTTGATTGTAATCGAGGACATTTCAAAATTTTAATTTTTTTTTACTCCACGGTTTACGAGTCGTGAAAGTATAAAATTGGTTTTTTAAGAGTTGTGAATTTTCTTAGATTTCTTTTTTTCCTTTTCCTTGCGATTTACGAGTCGCAAACTCTTGAAATACTAAGGGAAAAATGAGTTTTCAAAGCACATGGAATCTCCTTAGATTTCTATCCAAAATAAATTGACGGGATTAGAAAACACCAACACCATAGCAATTATAGAGCAAACCAAACACCAAGCAGCTTACCTTAGGTAGGGCGTACTAGGGGTGCTAATACCTTCCCTTTACGCAACCAGTCCCTTGCCTTAGAATCTCTGAAAGACCAGTTAGGGTTCCTAGTGACCAAAATACTAGGTGGCGACTCCAAAGAACCAAATCATTAAAACACAACGAAAATCGCCAGCCGATGCCGCGCGCTAGATTTTTTTTGGGGTGCGACAGAATGGCGACTCCACTGGGGACCCTTGGACTAAGCTTGATTTTTTGTTTGTTTAGGCTATGTGTTATTGGTTTTTGTTTTCTTACGATGCTTTATTTAAAAGCTTTAGCATACATCTTTACATTCTATCGTACATGGCATGGTCATGCATCACTTTATTATTGTTATTATATTATGAGGGCACACACCTGTAACTTTAAGGTTAAGTGGGGGACTAGCAGCTTGCCTTATGACTTGAGTCAAGGTTTAAGTTTGTGTAAACCCCAACTCTTTGCTGAGTGTTTAGACTGATTGTGATTGGTACACGTGCCATCCCACTATCTGCTGGACCTCCATATCGCCTTTACGAGGGTGATCACTGGAACAGCAAGAGACCCTTTTTAGAGACCCAGTAGTAAACCTACCCAATGTCTCACATAAAGGAACTAGAGCCTATCCTTAGGATGTATGCTCCATAATATCTTTTTGCATCCATAAAGGGAGAGATGTTCTAGAATTGGGAGACCCAAGAAGCTCCATTTGGTGATTTAATCAACAATGCTTGTTTGATCATGATATTGTGTTGTTTTCCTTTTTCAACTTTTTAAATCGAGGTTCCAAATGCCTTTTCAAAAGTTCATCTTGGTGTTTTTACACATCATTTTTCTTTTCAAAACGAATCTTCCATAACTACACCTGCACTTTACACTGAGAATGAATGGTCGGACTTTAAAAGAATCCATATTAGTTGTAGAAGAGGAAGAATGGTAGGAAAATAACATTAGGGGATTCACAAAAACGAACAACATGAACAAACTTGGAAACCCGCTACAAGGTCATGCCGTTTGGGTTAAAGAAAGTTGGGGGCACCTGCCAAAGTGCCAGGGTAACTTTATTTCACAACATGATGCAAAAGAGATTAAAGTATACGTGGATGACATGACCTAGAGAGGGAGAGAATCATGACCAAATATTGAAGGAATTAGTTGAAAGACTAAGAAAGTACAAGTTGAGGCTTAACCATGCAAGGTGTTCATTCGGGGTGAAATCTAGGAAGTTGTTGGAATTTATGATGAGTGACAAAGGGATAGAAGTGGACCCTGATTAAGTAAAGGCTATTCAACCTATGCCAACTCCCAAGACTAAGAAGGATGTAAGGAGGTTCTTGGGAAGTTTGAATTACATTGCTCAATTTATATCCCAATTAACCACGACTTATGACCTCATCTTCAAATTGTTAAGGAGGAAGAATCTTGGAATTTGGAATAAGAATGTGAAGAAGCTTTCACGAAAATCAAGCAATACCTACTGAATCCACCCCTATCTATCGAGTTGAATTGAAAAATGGCAAGTTCTACTAGCTGAGTACAACATAGTATATATGACAAGGAAAGCCATGAATGTCATCGCCAATCACCTAGCTGACCATGTTGTGAAAGTTTATGGGCTGTTAAGATTTAATTTTTTTGGATAAAAATATGCTTTCAGTCGAGTAAGGGAAATCAGATTGTTGGATTAATAAAAATATGTACTTTGAGGGTGTTGTGGTAATAGAGTGGGGGCAGTGCTAATCTTTCCTAATAAGAAACAGTATCCGGTTTTAGTTAAGTCGCAATTTGGGTACACTAACAACACAACTGAGTTTGAAGCTTGCATTTTAGAGGTTGCATTAGAGCTAAACATCAGAAAGATAGATGTGTATTGGAGACTCGATTTTGATTATTTGTCAAGTGAAAGGACAAGGGCAAACCAAGGACGAGAAGTTGAGACCTTGCCAAGAATACTTGTCTAGATGGGCTAGAGAATTTGAGGAAATAAAGTTCACTCATCTAGGAAGGGAATGAAACCATTTTGATGTTTTGGTCACGCCAGCTTCTATGGTTAGAATAGACTTTGGGCACAAGGTACAACCAATACACATTGATATAAGAAATAACTTAGCTCACTGTTGCTCAGTTTGAAAGAGAAATAGATGGAAACCCTGGGTACTATGATATCAAGAATTTCATCCAAAACCATACATATCCCGTGGGGGCATCCAAAAATCAACAAGAAGACGTTGAGGAGGTTGGCAATGGATTTCTATCTTGATAGGGAAACTTTGTATAAGAAATCATTTGACGAAACTTTGTTGAGATGTTTCGATGACGTGAAAAAAGTGGTGAAGAAATTTATGGAAAGATATTTGATCCATCGATATGGTCCACTAGAAAAATTAATAATGCCAGAACTTCAATAGCAAGATGATAATAGAACTCTGCGCTAAATGAAAAAATCAAGTATGCCAATTCCTCGCCATACAAGCCAAAGATGAATAGTGCGGTAGAAGCTTCTAACAAAAATATCAAGAAGATTATTTAGAAAATGGTATTCACTTACAAGGATTGGTATGAGATGTTGTCATTTGCCCTTCACACGTACCCCACTGCAATCCGAACCTCAATAAGAGTCACCCTGTATACGTTGGTATATGAAATGGAGGCGGTAATACCTTTAGAAGTTGAAATCCCCTCATTAAGAGTATTGATAGACTTTGAGCTAGAAGAGTTAGAATGGGACAAGGTTAAATGTGAACAGTTGAATCTGATAAGTGAAAAGAGGATAGCCGCAATCTGTCATCATCAACTTTATCAAAGAAGGATGGCCAAATCATACAACAAGAGGATTCGACCTTGAGGGTTCCACGAAGGAGATCTTATATTGAAGAAAATGTTGTCTTTTACCAGGAGAAGGTCAGAGTAAATGGACGCCGAACAATGAGGGCCCTTTAGTGGTACAAAAAGCATTTTTTGGAGAAGCTTTAATTGTTATCTAGAATGGATGGAGAAGATCTATTTAGGCCCGTGAATTCTGACTCTGTAAGGAAATATTACGCTTGATGTATTTCGTAATTTCCCAATCAACAAAATTAAAGTCTGACCATGAATTCTCTTTGTAAAGAGCCTTTTATATATATATATATATATATATATATATATATATATATATATATATATATATAAAACATATGATCTCATAGCATTTGAAATCTTTTACTTAAAAGAACTTTTTACACATGACTAAAGAGATGACTCCATCAATTGGAGAGCACCAAATCAGATCTTCTTGACATATAGTTGCATTCCACACTAGGGGGCAATAAAAGATTATTTCCTGAAAGGTTTTACATGTTTTCAAAACGGGATGAGGGCCCGTAGATTTGAAAAAGATAAAGCATTTAACAAAAGCATGACAAAGAGGCAAGGACAAGTCGTAAATTTGGAGAAAAAAAGGGGCTACTTGTAAAAAAGTCGAAGACTTCTTCCCCAAGATATGATAGGAGGCAACACGAGAGATGAATCCAGCATACGATTTCAAAAGCAAGCTCATGTTGAGAGGGAGTCTCACGAACAAGAAGATGAGGATGGGGCCTATGTTTCAAAACCAGGTACGAATGCATGCATTGCATCTAATCATAAATCATTGCATGTATGTTTTTTTTTGGATCGTTACAGGAGATCTTAGTGCATTCCAACAAGATTATGGACGAAGAAAGAATCATTGAGTTGATTCTAGAACAACAAGAAGAGAAGATAAGGATTCTCAAACCCTGCCAGCAGGAAGAACGACATCGATAGCATTCGGTAAAAAGGAATCGCCAGATGGGATTCCAAGTTGTTTGAGATCGCTAGAAGGGATCTCGTATTTTGATATTCGTCAATGGAGGTCGCCAGAAGGGACCTCATATTTCATGTTTGAATAAAAGGAATCGCCAGATGGGATTCCAAGTTGATGGAGATCGCCAGAAGGGATCTCGCATTTCACTATTTGGAGGTCGCCAGATGGGACCTCATATTTCATGTTGGATAAAAGGGAATCGCCAGATGGGATTCCAAATTGTTTGAGATCGCCAGAAGGGATCTCGTATTTCGATGAAGGTCGCCAGAAGGGACCTCATATCTCATGTTTCACTATTTGGAGGTCGCCAGATGGGACCTCGTATTTCATGTTGGTTAAAAAAGGAATCGCCAGATGGGATTCCAAGTTGGTTAAAGGAGATCGCCAGAAGGGATCTCATATTTCGATATTCATCCAAGGAGGTCGCCAGAAGGGACCTCATATTTCAGCTTTGAATAAAAGGAATCGCCAGATGGGATTCCAAGTTAAAGGAGATCGCCAGATGGGATCTCATACTTCGACATTCATCAAGGAAGGTCGCCAGAAGGGACCTCATATTGAAACCATTTCTTAGAAAAGCATTGGAGTTTACTAAGAATTCTTCCCCCTGGGTAGGTCACCCATATAATGAGACCATTATTTTTCTTGGGTCGGTCACCCCTACAATGAGACCATCATTTTTCTTGGGTCGGTCACCCGTACAATAAGACCAACATTTTTCTTGGGTCGGTCACCCGTACAATGAGACCAGCATTTTTCCAGGGTTAGTCACCCGTACAATGAGACCAACATTTTTCCAGGGTTCGTCACCCGTACAATGAGACCAGCATTTTCCAGGGTTCGTCACCCGTACAATGAGACCAGCAGCAGGGTTCGTCACCCGTACAATGAGACGAGCAGCACTAGGGTTCGTCACCCGTACAATGAGACGAGCAGCACTAGGGTTCGTCACCCGTACAATGAGACCAGCTTATTTCTAGGGTTCGTCACCCGTACAATGAGACCAGCTTTTTTCTAGGGTTAGTCACCCGTACAATGAGACCATTTTTTACACATTCTTTTGTTTTGGTTAAATGAGGTCGCCAGATGGGATCTCATGTAGCTTTGGTAAAAGGGAATCGCCAGATGGGATTTCAGGTTAACCGAGTTACACAGTTTAGTTCCAGTTGAATGAGGTCGCCAGATGGGATCTCATGCAGCACTAGGGTTCGTCACCCGTACAATGAGACCAGCATTTTTCTTGGGTCGGTCACCCATACAATGAGACCAGCATTTTTCTGGGTAGGTCACCCATACAATGAGACCATTCTTCATTTTTTTTCTGGGTAGGTCACCCATACAATGAGACCATTATTTTTCTTGGGTAGGTCACCCATACAATGAGACCATTACGCATTTTTGTATTTGGTTGTGAGTAAAGGAATCGCCAGATGAGATTCCAAATTGATTGAGATCGCCAGAAGGGATCTCGCATTTCGATATTGGTCAAAGGAGGTCGCCAGAAGGGACTTCATATTTTAGCCTTGGTTAAGAAGAATCGCCGGATGGGATTCCAAGTTTTTGGGGTTAAAAGAGATCGCCAGAAGGGATCTCGAGATGACTAAATTTTGATCATAGTTTTTGGGTTGAGGAGGATTGCTGTAAAGACAAAGTTTCAGAGCGATCAAGCTCCAACCAAATCAGTTTCGAGAGTTCAGTTTTGGTTTATCTTTATAAATCTTACTGCGCAAAACCTCTGCTCCGTAAGCTTTATAAAGAGGGGGCATCTGTTGTAACCCATTTTTGGGTCCCCACAAAAATAAATAAAATAAATAGCCAAAAGAGGCTAGAAAAATAACAGGAGGCAGAAGCGCTCAGAAAGTGGTCAGAAAAATTGGTCAATGAGGTTAAAAATACAAAGATTCGATTTTTGACAGTATTTTCTTGAAGGATGAGAGCCCTATTGAGAAGGAAAATTTGAATTTTGAGGAGAAGCCCAAATTTGGATGTTTGTGGACTTAATTGGATTTTTATTTGAATTTATAAAGGATTTGATTGCATGAAAAAATTGATTTTTAAGTCAATTTGGGCTTTAATTAGAAGAAATTAAAGTTCTGGGCTAAAATAAAATTTTTAGGATTTTTATTGGGTCAAATCAGGGGCTTAATTGCATAAATATTGAAGTTTAAGGGTCAATTATGGACTTAGTTGAGAAAATCCGAAACCAGGGACCAATTTGGAAAATGTGCCTTAATTTACTGTTCACTTTCTTCCTCAAAAAGTTGCCTGAGTGGCTGCTTTCCAGGCGAGTTTTCCTGCTTGTGTGGCCTCCAAATCTGACCACACGTGCACCAACATGTTCACATGCAACCCCTTTATCCCAGATAATGGTCTGGTCGGGTCGGAAATGTTAGAAACGGCTCCGTTGAGTGGCTCAAAGTGGCCACCTCGGGCAGTTCACAGCCTTGAGCTGCCAAATTTGGCAGCTCGAGGTGTACACTTTGAGCCAACGGTTAAGATGCTTCCCAACTGAATCAAGGGCTGCAATTTTTCCCCAATATATACAAGATTTCCCTCTTCCACAGCCTATAAATAGAGTCGGATTTGATGATCTGAAGGGGGGAGAAATTCGGGTCCAAAGTCAGCCAAAAACCAGCATTTTCGCCCAATTTCTGCAGATTTTTTCTTCTCCTCCCTCAGCTCCCACACAGAAGACCTTCCCTTTTTAGCTGAACACAAACTCACGGTTTTCTCTCCCAACCAAGAGGCAGCCGGCGCAACTCTCCCTCTCCACAACAGCCGTCACCGCTCCTCCCCCTTTCTCAGCCAAGACTTTCCCTCTGCACACAAGCTTTCCTTCTCCCTCAGCAGCCCCTGTTTGTACTCAAACCAGCAGCCCATGTACACCCACACCATCTTCCCCAAACCATGACCACCATATCCCCCGTAAGCACCAGCCCTCACTCCCCTTTTCTTACCGTGAGCCTGCCAGCCATAGCAGCAGTAACCATCTCTGCTCAGTAGAGACAGCGGCAGCTCACAAGAAAACAGAAAAAGAGAGCAAGAAACCAGAAGTCTATCCTCCTCAGCACCGTGTCTACAACACGTCCAGCACTGCAGCAAACCTGGCTCCACCGGGAATAGAGAGCAGGGACGTCTTTCGCGAGCAGTAACCAGTCGTCTCCCTCCATTTCGCCTCCAGCCGTTGTCTAGCAGGTAAGCCTTTTATTCCCAGCTTTTGCATGCATTTTTGCATTTTGTTACTGTTCAAGTGAAATTTAATTCACTTGAACAGTAACCGGGTAAGGCATGTGTATTTTTATTTGTAAAAATAGAAATCTAGCATTTAAAATACCCGGTTTTCGTCAAAAAAAAAATGTTTATTAAAAAAAAAATGTTTTGTTTTCATGCATACGGCCAATACACTAACATGTTTTGAATGTTATTTTTATATATAAAAAATATTGGAAGTTTTTGAAAATGTGTTTTCGCATAGATTTCTTAAACACAAATTATTTTCTTGCATTTCTGGATTTTACAACATGTTTGTAAAACTCCAAAGGGTATTGGCCAATATTCCAAAAACTATAAAAATCTTATTTTGGGAGGAGAAATTGTATTTATTATTCACCGCTAATGTTTGGATGAAGAAATCTTTATAAGGATGAACATCCAAAATATTATTGGGAGTAATAAATCCGCACACATCCTTGAAAGAAGCTTTGATTGTAATCGAGGACATTTCAAAATTTTAATTTTTTTTTTTACTCCACGGTTTACGAGTCGTGAAAGTATAAAATTGGTTTTTTAAGAGTTGTGAATTTTCTTAGATTTCTTTTTTTCCTTTTCCTTGCGATTTACGAGTCGCAAACTCTTGAAATACTAAGGGAAAAATGAGTTTTCAAAGCACATGGAATCTCCTTAGATTTCTATCCAAAATAAATTGACGGGATTAGAAAACACCAACACCATAGCAATTATAGAGCAAACCAAACACCAAGCAGCTTACCTTAGGTAGGGCGTACTAGGGGTGCTAATATCTTCCCTTTACGCAACCAGTCCCTTGCCTTAGAATCTCTGAAAGACCAGTTAGGGTTCCTAGTGACCAAAATACTAGGTGGCGACTCCAAAGAACCAAATCATTAAAACACAACGAAAATAGCCAGCCAATGCCGCGCGCTAGATTTTTTTTGGGGTGCGACAGAAGTTACTAGCTCAATTAGCCAAAACAGTGGTCTAGTCAACTAAACACCGTGTCACTCACCTTCTCTTCTTTAAGTTTGAAAGACGCGTTGTTTGGGTGAGATTATGGATTTTAATTTGGGATTTGCAAATTTCAATTAAGTCTTTGTTCTTCTAATTTCTTTTAATTGCTCCCTTGATTGCCTTTAAACTTTTAATTTCTTATAATTTCACCACCGACAAACTCAACTATCAACCTTTAAGTTGGCTGCCTTTTTCATTTTGATAATTTTTTTTGAATTTGTGCATTTTAACCCTCAATTGACCAAACAACTTCTAATTTTTTTAATTTAACCTTTGATTTGGTTAATTTTAGCCCTTACATTCACATATTTTTTTTTTAATTTGATCCTTAGTTTTGTATTTTTTTTCAATCACGTCTCTAATTTTCCATCAAACTTTTATAGTTATGCAATTAAACCCTTGATTTGATCAAATTAACTCTTAAAATTTCAATTCGACCTCATACTTTAACTTCTTCCAATTAAAGCCTAAATTGACTAAAAAAATAATTTTTCTTGCAATTAAGCCCTCAATAAATTCAATTAAACCTTAAAAAATTCTAATTGATCATTTAAACATTCAATTTTAAATTTTTCTCCTCAAATTGAATTTTATTTGTCAATAGAGCATTCATCAATGGAAAATACACTGCCAAATCTTTTAATTTTACATATTTGATCATTTTCAACCAATCTTTGATGATCCCCTAGCGTTCCTTAACTGAGTTGATAAGTGTGCTATAATTAAAAAATACATGAATATCTCATATGAGAGGATAATGAAGTTGTAATTAGGCTGGATGATGGAGCTTCTTCCAGGTGGAGAAGGGTTCAAGATGACCCAGTTATACGAAGGTCACCTGTTGTGTCCTGGTTCTATATGTGATAATTATTGAGAGTCCAACATCCAGACCATGATCAAATATGAAGGAGCTTATTATTTAATATCTACAGTAAGCTTTGTGAAATCCTGATCCGAATATATTACAAGTGAGAAACCAGCTAGTGCCCCTAAGATTGATGGCGAGCACGTTTATTCTTTCTAAAATTATAAACGTGGAGAAAATTATAAATGATGAATACAGGTCATTAGTTTCGTTAAAGAAACCAAAAATAGACGAAAACGTCTTCAACATCCATGATACATCCTTATATTTAATTTAATTAAAAACTAATTTTCTTGAATGTGATTAAGTCCGAATTGTTTTTCGTTATACAAAATATTTTTGTTTTTATTTCAATTTGAAGTCACATTGTTTATTTCATAATTAATTCCCAATAAAACATCTTTTCCAATAAATCACAGATAAATTAATTTCTCTGAACTTTAAATATTGTAATCGCCGAAAGATAAACATAATGTTGCAAAGATTCCTTGACAAAGTGTATGTCAAGATAAAGTGTAACGTAAATTGCTGGAAACAGAGCATATCTATGGTGCTATTGGTATGATCCTGATTCTGCGACAGGAACTGCTAGATTGTTTCAGCTTGCATGTTATAACTTCAGTGCATGCCTGCTGCTTATGTCAAGGTCATTTCTCACTTACAAATTAAAATCTAAACGTTCTGATTGTATTAAGGTTCATTTGTTCTGAAATTATCCTCTCAAATCTCTTGAATTTTGTTTTTCAGAGGAGGAAATATATATCTTAAACTTTGATTCACCCCCTTCAGATTGATGGAAATTGTCGAAAAATTAACTGCTTAAATGTTGATGAAATAACTTTAAATATGAATGAGTACTTTAAATATTAACTTTGATCTATATCTTAAACTTTGATTCACCCCATTCACATGCCCTGATGGACAGGAATAATTATGATCGTTAATTAGGACCTTGAGTGTATGCCTGTAGAATTCAAGAAACAATCCTAATATTGCATGATACTTCGTAAGCATACAGTCCCCTTGTGAGGATCTTATTGATTACATTTAACTAGACATAATTTTTCTTTTCCCCGCCTTTTTCAGAGGATTACAGCCTTCTTATTTAATATTCTCCATACAAATTGGAGAGTATCCTCCACCACCATTATTCTACAGAGAAAACTTTTTGGCACTCTTTAGTTGAGATTGATGTTATATTTTGGCTGTTTATTTGGAGAAAAGAGCCCCCAATGTTTCTCAAGTTCAGGGTTTTTGTTACTCTCATCAAACATGGCAAAAATATAAGTTTCTATAGGCTTTCCAGGCCTCTTTGGGGTTCCTCTCTTCACATGTTGAACTAAGTTGTTGTTATAAGTTTTTGCATTATCAACCGATGTTCCTGTCCCTCCAGCCGTTGGCCAACCACTCTCTGATACCACGATTTCCAAAGAACCCCCTCCAGATTTTTCCAAAGCAGCGTAAACAGTGTCAAGAATGGCATCGAAGAGGTTTTGGTAACTCAGTGGTGGGTCAGAGACTAGTGACGATGGAGCTGTGAAAAGAGCATAATCAAGACGAATGTCTTTTGTGTTACCTGAGTAACTGAAGTATGGATACAAGTTAACCAGTAATGGAGCTTGGTTGTTCACTAAAAAGCGAATGATCGGATCGAGAAGTGGTCTATGGTCTCCCTTGAAAGAGCCTTTCGAGGGAGGGAAGGAACCATCTGCTATGACCCCATTATCAATAGCGGTTGAAACTTTGATACTTCCTAGTCCAGCTGAATTGAGTGCGTTGCGAATGTTTTGCATGGCAGGAACTAGAAACTGTGCAGATGAATCTGAGGGCTTGACCTCATTTCCTACCGCAATGTATCGAAACTTGACATTGCCAAATTGTTTTACATTGCTTTGCACCCATGCATTTGCGTTGGCCTGACTGGAAGCAATCCTTTGAAGATCCGGATTTGGAAGACCTAGCATGAGCTCAATGTTGGTGCCTTGAAGGGCCCGTAGAGCATCTTGGTTTGGATCATAGAGTCGCATTCTGCGAATTCCCCTCTGGTTGTAGAGAGCTATGACTTCTGATGGTGGTGGCAAGTTACCAAGCATTCCATAGCAAACACCTATCTGGGCACCTGTATTGAAATATTGTGATTATTTAGCTCACCATAGATGTTAAGTTGATAGCTTCAGTAAAACTGTCAGAGAGCATAAAATTAACATGATTATGAGTATACCTGTTGTATCTAGGCTAGCTAGTAGGAGCCCAAAGAGTAGCATTATGGAAACCATGGAAGGGCTTCTGCAAGCTAAATTTGATCTAGCCATGCTTAAGGAAATCACAATAAACTATGAAAGAGAGATTGCAACTATGTTTGCCAAACTCCCTTTCTTGCCTTCCTTTTTATAGAGAAAATGTATACACCTAGACTTGGTCTTGCTAAGAATTTTCCCATCCTTAATGCCAAATTCATTATACTGTAAACTACTGTGGAATGTATATTTTCCACAAATTGCAAATGCTATTGCTTGAACCATTCAATGCACATCTAACAGCTTTTCTTCTGGGACCTTATACCTAGCTTTGAAAAGTCTTAAGAGCTATTAATTATCCTTTTGTGGCAGACAAGTCGCATCCTCTACGGCCTAAATTTTTCACAACCACAACAAGTTGTTTCACATATCTGCATCATATAAGAGCATTTCTTAGGTAATTAATAAACGTTCAGGTTAAAATTCATGTGCAAACTCGACAATTTTCATCCCTGCGCAACACGGCATTCTTGACTTAGTGTGATTGTTTTATGCTAGACAGCACAACACTATAGATGGTGTTAGGTTTGGAATCATTTGGAGCTTATAAAATCGATACCGTTGTGTTCTAAGCCTTAAGACAGACGAAAGAAATTCTTGTATATTCTCCGCTGCTTGGCTCATTTGAAGGTTTATTCTCGCTGGGTTATCAGCGATAGAAGCATGTAAAAATTCTGTGATTCTAGCCGAGTTTTTACCGCCAAAAAAGAGTCTAGAATTCATATTCTAGTTCCAAATAGGAGATTTAGTTTGTTCACATCAATTCGTGTTTCATACCCCCTGTATCATAGCTGTCATTTCCAAACCAATTTTCCATCCTTGTTTGACTACACCAGGAACGAGGTCACATAGCAAGCCTCCTTGAATTTTATTTTTTTAGTTTAACGTGGGTGTCCGGGTCAGCTTGCGTGCACCTCAACTAATCCCATGGATCCTGAAGTTAACGACCATGTAAGTCTCCAGTGGCCATCATATGAGCAACTTAGAGCTCGAACCTAAGACCATAAAGGGAGCAAACCTCTTAATCCCAAGTTTTTACCACTTGATCACTACTAGATGGTTAAGCCTCCATGAATTTTCAACAGCCCTCTCCTAGTGGGTTAATTAGTGCATTTATGGAAACCTAACTTATAAGGGGCTGGACTGGAATATTTTTTAACTTGGATCATTTTGTGGTGCAAAATGAGGTGATTGCTGTCCATACAAGAGGCCATACCATCTAAATTTGCGGATGTCAACTTCAGTGTGTGGAAAAAAAAAAGAAGGAAAATGTCATAAACGGACAAGATTATGGTAGTGCCGGTTTGTTTTGTTTGTTAAAAAGTTTTTTTCTTTTTCTTTTTTTTAGTCCTCCTACAATCCTCTCTGTGTAATTTAAGATTAGACGTTTCATTTACGTATTGAGAACATCTACCTCTCTACAGTACAAAAGATTTATCCCTTCTAAAATCTTTCAATGGTGATGTCGTGGACATGACAATCTTTAATTTTTTTTAAAAAAAAAAAATAAACATTTATTAATTTATTTTTAGAAGGGATAGGTTTGGTTTAAGGAATCATCTAAGGAATCATCGATTTAGTATTATAATCAATACAAATTATAATTGATTAACAAAGATTTTATAACACTAGACTGATTATATATATATATATAAAAAAGATATTATCACCTTTTAAATGTCTTACTTGAAATATATTACATCGCTGATTTTGTTTTAAATTGCTAAGAATTTATTGTATTATGATATTGATGATCTGTCAATAATATTCATAACTTTAATGTTAATGAATAATAAAATTTAGAATAATTTTCAATTTTAGTATGGATATTCTTAAATCTGATTATTAATAAATATTAAAAATATCCCCAACTTTAATGTTAGTAAATATAAATTTTCCAGACTCAATGCTAAAAAGAAATATTTGATTCATTTATGAATTTTACAATATAATTTATTTTATATTGTGAAGGAATTTATAATGGATAAAAGATATTTAAAAACTTATTGAAGCATAGGCTAAGTATTGAATAAAATATATGATAAAATCAATTTTTAAATAAATTTAAAAGTTAAACTAATGTCGTATCGTTGATTGTTTTTAGATTTTCACTAACATCATAGAAATTTGAATTAAAATATATATATATATATATATATATATATTAAAAAAGAAACTATGTCATTTGTTTTTATTTTTCAAGACGGTGGGTACTATAAATACATTGACCTTAAACACGGGTAAAATTATTATTTTTTTATTTACAAAGATAGGGTTAAGAGTTTTTATTATTTTAAAATTTTGGATATATAGGCTTGATGAGCCTTTTAATTTCGTTCAAGTTCTAATGAAATTAATAATTAAACTGGTTATAAGGCATAACAAATATTTTTGAGGTTTTTTTAAAAAACTTTTGCGATAACACTGAAACAAAATTCTAAAATATGTAAAAAACATTTTTTTTAATTTTTTGTAGTCTTTTTATTTAAAAAAAAAAACAAAGCAAGTGTTCTTTAGATATGCCATGACGATTTTTTTTTTTTTTTAAGAAAGAACTTGGTCATTATATATATATGGGAAAAAAATGATTAAAAGAGCTCATGTTCCCTCCCAATACAAAGATAGATCATATAATCCCTGGTGGTTTAGAATGGAGTTTTAACTTTCATCTAATCAAATGCAGAGGAGCTCGGGGTTGGGGCGTCAGGTTGTTTAGGCGTCGGTTAGAGAAGCTTCTGGTGTTTGCTGAGGTGTTGGTCACGGTGGGAACTCCTAGTGTTGTGGCAACAAATGATATTGTGGTGGAGAAGGTTCAAAGGCTGGCCAAGAATGAGCTGCTTCTTCTTTTTTATTTTTTACTAGGATTTTTATTTTGGTTTTCCTCATGATTTTGTTTTTCTCCCTGCTATGACAGCGGCCTTCCTTTTGCTTTTATAGGGCCAATCTGAAATCTTTCCTACAAAATCCGTCGCTTATCTCCTAGGATGGTGATCTTGTGGATGAAGATAGCTACAGCTCAAGTTTTTTCCGCTTTTGATGAGAAGAAAACACCAGCAGTCCTGCCATTGTTGGACTGTTGAGGATGGATCTTCTTCGCGTCACATGATAATCATGAGGGTGAAGGAATTGAACCAACTAGTGGGATTTGTGATAGACAATCTAATCTACGATTTGTATCGGATTTGATTTGATTTGGTGAGAAGATTGGGTCTAACCGAAGCCATTTTGGTGCCTTCTTGGGCTGTTTTCCGTAGCTCAAGAGGAAGAAGAAAATGAACAGTTATTGAATAACGTCTCTTTCGGGTTCTGAGGTTAAATTAGCTATTTTTCAATTTGCCTCCCTTGAAATTCTGAAACCTTACACTCAAGACCAAAATTGTCTTTATCCTTGAGAATGTTTTTAATTTCACCCTTGGAGTTATGCAATTGGACCCTTGGATCTCTGCGTTACTTACAATCAGTTCCCAACACTTCTGCCATTCCATTGTCTTTCTTCCATTTTGCCTTGAGATTTCACTCCCACAAAAATAGATGCAATATTTATCTATCAAAACCATAATTCAAATCAATAATCAAACAAGTTTTGAAATGAAAATGTGAATTTGGTCAGTTAGTTAATTAAATACTTGAATTGTAATTTTGCCAAAGAAGTACAAGTGTAGAAAGTTTCTTCATCATTTACGTCATCAGTTCTTTTACTTCTTCTGATGAGAAGTCCCAGTCGCCTGCTGTCATCGCCGCCTCCATGGTGGTGGTTGTAGCGGTGGGTGATGGTGAGCAGGTTTTATTACAAGAGGAACAAAAAATGGCGTAGTGTTTTCTTAAAATTAAAACGAGAGAAATCGGAGGCCACCATCAAAAAAAAATATATAGTTTAAAAAAAGAAAACGAGAGAACCGCTTGGTCTGTGATTTTTTCGTTAATGATTATTATTCCGCAGGCCCACTAGTTTTGTCAAAGAAACCCAAAAAAAAAAAAAAAAAAAGCCCTAGTAGCCTTTAAATTTTTTTTAAAAAAAAAAACTCAAGGATTGCTTCATATCAATCAAAATTTAGTTCTTTTTGGAATGATCATCATGATACATCCTTATATTAATTTAATTATTTTAAAAAATAAATTTTCTTGAATGTGACTGGATATAAAAAAAAATAGTTCGTTTTTATTTCAAGCTTGGATATCTTTATTTCATAATTTAATCATCTTTCCTATTATATCGCAGATAAATTAATTTCTCTGAACATGATATATTTTAATCACCAAAAGATGACCATAATGTTGCAAAGAATCGTTGACAAAGTGCATCCATTAAGAGGATTCTTGATGTTCCAACCTTCTATGCATGTATTTCAACATAAATTACTGGGAATTGAGCATATATATTGTGCTATTGGTATGATCCTGATTCTGCGACAGGAACTGCTACATTGTTTCAACTTGCATGTTATAACTTCAGTGCATGCCTGCTGCTTATGTCAAGGTCATTTCTCACTTACAAATTAAAATCTAAACCTTTTGATTGTCTTAAAGTTTATTTGTTCTGAAGTTATCCGCTCAAATCTCTTGAATTTTGTTTTTCAGAGGAGGAAATATATATCTTAAACTTTGACTCACCCCATTCAGATAGATGGAAAATGTCGGCAATGTAATTGCTAAAATGTTGATGAAATAATTAACTTTAAATATTAATGAGTACTTTAAATATTAACTTTGATCTAAATGTCGGCAATGTAATTGCTAAAATGTTGATGAAATAATTAACTTTAAATATTAATAAGTACTTTAAATATTAACTTTGATCTAAATTAATCTTAAACTTTGATTCACCCCTTTCACATGCCCTGATGGACAGGAATAATTATGATCATTAATTAGGACCTTAAGTATATGCCTGCAGAATTCATGAAACAATGCTAATAGTGCATGATACTTCGTAAACATACAGTAACCTTGTGAGCATCTTATTGATTACATTTAGCTAGACATAGTTGTTTTTTTCCCTGACATTTTCAGTGGATTACAGGCTTCTTATTTAATATTCTCCATACAAATTGGAGAGTATCCTACACCACCATTATTCTGCAGAGAAAACATTTTGGCACTCTTTAGCGGAGATTGATGTTATATTTGGGCTGTTTGTTTGGAAGAAAGATCCCCCAATGTTTCTCAAGTTCAGGGTTTTTGTAAGTCTCATCAAACATGGAAAAAATATACGTTTCTATAGGCTTTCCAGGCTTCTTTGGGGTTCCTCTCTTCACATGTTGAACTAAGTTGTTGTTATAAATTCTTGCATTATCAACAGATGTTCCTGTCCCTCCAGCCGTTGGCCAACCACTCTCTGATACTACGATATCCAAAGAACCTCCTCCAGATTTCTCCAAAGCAGCGTAAACAGTGTCAAGAATGGCATCGAAGAGGTTTTGGTAATTCAGTGGTGGGTCAGAGACTAGTGACGATGGAGCTGTGAAAAGAGCATAATCAAGACGAATGTCTTCTGAGTTACCGGTGTAACTTAAGTATGGATACAAGTTAACCAGTAACGGAGCTTGGTTGTTCAGTAAAAAGCGAATGATCGGATCGAGAAATGGTCTGTGGTCTCCCCTGAAAGAGCCTTTTGAGGGAGGGGAGGAATCATCTTCTATGACCCCATTATCAATAGCGGTTGAAACTTTGATATTTCCTAGTCCAGCTGAATAGAGTGCGTTGCGAATGTTTTTCATGGCAGGGACTAGAAACTGTGCATATGAATCGAATGGCCTCACCTCATTTCCAACCGCAATGTATCGAAACCTGACGTTTCCAAAACTCCTTACATTTCTTTGCACCCATGCGTTCGCGTTGGTCTGACTGGAAGCAATCCTTTGAAGATCCGCGTTTGGAAGACCTAGCATTAGCTCAATGTTGGTGCCTTGAAGAGCTCGTAGAGCATCTTGGTTTGGATCATAGAGTCGCATTCTGCGAATGCCCCTCTGGCTGTAGAGTTCTATGACTTCTTGTGCCGGTGGTAGGTTACCATTCATTCCATAGCAAACACCTATCTGGGCACCTGTACAAAAAATACTGTGATTATTTAGCTAACCATAGATTCTAAGTTGACAGCTTTAGTAAAACTGTCAGATAGCGTAAAATTAACATGATTATGAGTATATATACCTGTTGTATCTAGGCTAGCTAGGAGGAGCCCAAAGAGTAGCATTATGGAAACCATGGAAGGGCTTTTGCCAGCTATATTTGGTCTAGCCATGCTTAAGGAATAAACTATGAGAGAGAGATTGCAACTATGTTTGCCAAACTCCCTTTCTTACCTTCCTTTTTATAGAGAAAAGGGAGCCCCACAATATCATCAACAAACTCCTATTAATTGATATATTCTTTAATATAAAAAAATATATACTCCTACGTACGTCGACGACTTGCATCTTGCTGTGGATGGATATATAAGAATTCTCCAATCCATAGTGCCAAATTCATTGAACTGCAAATTAACTACTGTGGATCGATGGATATTTTCTACAAATTGGAAATGCTAACTTGAACCATTAATGCACATCTAAACAGCTTTTCGACTGGGACCTTATCTATACATAGCTTTGGGCTTTGAAATGGTTTTCTGGCTGTCAGTTTCCTCTAAAAACCAGACATGTTAGTCGCATCCTGTACGGCCTAAATTCTTCACAACCACTACGAGTTGTCTCACATATCTGCACCATTTAAGAGCATTTCTTAGGGCAATTACTAAACGTTCAAGTTAAAATTCATGTGTACACTTGACAATTTTCTTCACTGCAAAACATGTCATTTTTATCACAGAGATTATTTTTTAAAATATATTTTTTAAAAAAATACATTAAAATAACATTAAAAATGTTAACATGAAATAAAAAATAAATTCAAATTTACTGAAAAATGTGGCTAGGCCGCACAAACACACGTACCCTAATTAGAGTTTGCTTACTGGAAACTTTTTTTCACTTGGATTATTGTGTTGCCAAATGAGATGATTCCTATCCTCATTAGGGATGCCAACTTGGCTCGGAGGACAAAAAATTGAAGGAAAATGTCATAAACCAACAAGAGTATGGTAGTGCTGGTTTGTTTTTATTTAGAAAAAGTTTTTTTTTCTTTTATTATTTGCTTTTTTTTAGTCCTCATCCAATCCTCTTTTTGTAATTTTAGATTAGACGATTCATTACGTCTCGAAAACATCTGCCTCTTACAGTACAAAAGAATTATCCCTTCCAAACTCCCTCAATGGTGTCATATTGCCTCTTCTAGCTGTATATATAGAGTAAATCGATCGCTCCCTTGCATATAGGTGCGTTTCTTTAATATGATTATAAATTAAAAAAAAAAAAAAAAGCGTTGCCCCACATCCATAAATTGCTAGTGATTTTTGTGTAGTAAGAACATGGCATGTGTCTAATACAGTAAGCAAATTGCCTTCAAGGCATGACCATCCCTTGCATATGTTTGTATGAATTTCTCCATTTTTAAATAAATATTATATGGTTTTAACTTTTACGTGTATATATATTCTAAATGATAATATGATTTTATCAATTAAAGAATGTATATTCACTTCAAGTTGCGATGAGCAGATGATCGAGAACGATACTGCCTTGGCAGTTTCGATCCATGCCATAAAATTGTGTGGAAAAACGATCAAAACTTCGGCTCAGAAAATATCTTTTTAAGTCAAGCAATCACTGAATTTAGCCTGTTGAACTCGGAAACATGGCCCATGGCGGCTAAGGTAATGTTTTTCATTTGGGTAACATGGCCCATGGCGGCTAAGGTAATGTTTTTTACTTAGATGACAAGCACAGATCATGATAGAATTGGGCTGTATTTTTTATTTTATTTTTAGTTTTTTAAAAAAAATAATAAATTAAATAATATTATTTTAAAGTATTTATAAGAAAAAAACATTTGAGAAAAAAAACACTTTAAAAAATAATTTATTTCTATCTCAATCAGGTATGTTTGGTATTGCGATTCATGTTATGGTTGTAGTTTGAAAAAAGTTGTTTTATAAAAAATACTTTTAGTTGAGGGAGGTTTGAAAAAAATATATGTTTGGTTAAAATTGAGGTTGGCCAAAAAATAATTTAATATGTTTTGGTTAAGAATGTTTTTGAAATTGAGGTTATAAAATAATTTTAAAAAAATATATATTAATATTGATGGTTTTTAATTTAAATATTATAGATTT
Organism: Populus alba; assembly: GCF_005239225.2. Taxonomy (NCBI): domain Eukaryota; kingdom Viridiplantae; phylum Streptophyta; class Magnoliopsida; order Malpighiales; family Salicaceae; genus Populus; species Populus alba. The sequence continues at coordinate 5,457,237 of NC_133299.1, forward strand.
AACTATTACTATTATATCATGAAATAAATAATACTTTATATAAAATAATTTTTTTTTTCCATTAAACTATTTATAATTTCATCACGTATGAAATACATCCGATAAGAATTATATTTTTCACAAATTTCTTCAGAGCACAACAACATCAGGTAAAATATAATTAGAAATAAAATTGGGATTGCGATCAAATTTTACAAATGCTACATCATCAAGTAATCTTCGTCTAATTTATATAGTGTCATTAAATAATGTTTAGCACTAGTTTTTTTTTTTAATAAAACACAATTAAAAATATATTTTTTTTTATTTTGTTGGGTCGGACCCAGTTCAATAGCTTTGAACCAAAAGGAATAAAACCCATGAACGGTGGAGCCATGCTCCACGGTTCATGGAATAAAATCCATGAGCGTTTACAAGAACTAGCTCCTAGCTACTTCTTGTAAACCTGTGGCACATCACAGTTACAAGTAGGTCCCACAAGAAAAAAAAAAAACTGCTTTTCTTACCTTACCAAACATTAATAGTTGTGGTTGTGGGTGAACCTCAGCCGCAGTCACAATACCAAACCCCCACTTAATACGCACACTAAATAATAGAAATCAAACCTGCTTTATAGCTATGTTTGTTTCCGGAAAGTAGTTTTCAAAAATCATTTTTCAAACTTTTCTGTGTTTGTTTGTCATTAGAAAAGTTGATAAATGGAAAACACTTTCTAGTTAAAGGAAAAATTAGCTTGGTTTTCAGGGAAGTGTTTTCCTGAAAAATTTGGGCAGAAAACATTTTCTGGAAGTTATGAAAAAATTAGAAATACCATATTATTTGTTGATTATATCAAATTTGATCCTCAAACTTTTGATTGCAATATATATTTTGTTTTGAATATTTATTTTTCAATTTCATCTCTTAAAATTTAATTTTTATATTAACTTTGGTCTTAATTTTTATAATTGTTATTTGTTTTTCCCTTATTATTTTTTTATTAAATTTTTTTATCTATCAAATTTGATCCTCATTCTTTTAATTGTTACTTATTTTATTTGAAATAATTTATGAAATGTTAATTATTATTATTATTTTAATTCTTCATCTTTCATTTTTTTTTTTAGATTTGATTTTTATTATTTATTTTATTTGAGATAATTTATGAAATTATTTTTTTTCCAATTTCATTCTCATTCAATTTTTTAATTTGTAAGATTTGTTCTTATTATTTTAATAAATTTGAGAAAAACAAAACATTAATAAGTTATTTTCTAGCTCATTTTCTATGACATAACCAAACACTGAAAACTGTTTTCCTATTTATTTTTCATTATATTATCAAATATCAGAAAATAATTTATTTTTTTAAAATATATTTTCTAAAAATTCACTTTAAAAAAAAAAAATTACTTTTAAGCAAACAAACAGAGAAATCAAGAGAAATCAATTTGAAGACTGAAAAAATCTGGTGTTACATTAACACAAGAAATGATTAATTAAAAGAAAATTGTTATACAGTGGCGTACAGAATTGGCCGGCAACATTAATGCTAGATGCAGATTTATATTAAAGAGAGCAAGCCAAGAGTGACGAATCGAGAAGCATGTCTGAGAAAATTACATTAATGTTTATAACTAATAATAATACAGCTTTGCAATGGAAGAATGATTGATCTTAAATTAAATTGCAATCGAGTTCGTTGCAATTACTTGACTAATTCTCTTAATACAGCACATGAAAGCCAGAGAGGTACAAGCATTGATGAACAAGACAGACTTTGAGGGAAAGCTAGGCTTACGTAATCTTCCCTGAATAAAATGTCAACCTCGTATCGGAGAAATGGTTTTCCTATCGTTTACCATCTCATGTGCCCCAACTGGAAAAGATCTTCTGTCAATGCACGGTTAATTTTAACACCTTCAGGTCTCACAAATAAAGCTCCAGTGCCACTGATTATTCAATTTCTTAGGTGGCTAGTTTCACAGTTTATGCAGCTAGAAGCCGATTTGGAGCCACTTCTGTTTCGATTTTACCTGATTCCTTTGAGCAAATCATTTGTCTCTCACGGTTCCATCTTCCTCTGAAATATTTTTTCCCTTAATTTTGCAACTATTTGATCATGAACCCCTTCATTTTCCATTAAGTACTGTTCAGCTACACGTTCATTGCGAAATACCCTTCTGCCAATGACATAGCTGCTTCCTTCTTTCTTGATGAGACTCTGCTCGCAAGATAATTCTAAGACCTCAGATTCTGAGCAAAAGCCTCTCCCAAACTGTATCTCAAGTTCAGCTTTCGTCATAGCAGGAGCCAGTTTATTTTTCACCACTTGTGCACACACCCCAAGACCGGTTATCTGACAAACATAGCATTATTTAACAGAGCAAAACAGCAACAAGAACGTGAAAGACTCGATCAATCAGTTCAAGGAAACTAACAATAAAAAATTTTATTGTTAACTAACACAAAAGCTTGAGAATGAGGAAAAGTATGATAGAAGGTAAATTGGAAAGGAAAAGAATAATGAAATTTAAAGCACGGAACACAGATCAATCAAGGTAAACAAGATAAAGGACAAACATGACGGAAAGTATGGAAATTCAGGCAGAATCCTAGACCATTATAAGCCAACAATATCTTATTTGTCCATCTACAAATTTATCACTTGTATACAAAGCTTAGAAACTCCACCAGATTTTCAAGCAAATATTAAATAAATAACCACAATTAGGTGCTTATGCAAAGAACACATCTCTGAGGAACATGACACTGGAATTTATTCAGGTCACATGTTAGCAATGGCGCTAAAGAATATACCCTGTCCTCAGTCTTGAGCAGTCTTGTTCTGATCATTCTCAAACGCACAGCTGAATAGAATTTCAAGGCATTTCCGCCACAAGTGACCTCTTCTGCACGCCCTGATTTTAAACTTTTTCTAACCTTGATAAAGAGAACAATAACAATTGGTGAATATTATTTTCCCCATAAGTTACTGTTTACAGCATCCGTACAGAATATTTGAAATGTTTTAGCGGGAAGTCTAGAACTCAACCTGATTAAGAAAAATAATGAGAGTTTGTGATTGGCATAATGAATAATTGATCTTTCGTAGTGCTTGGGTCATTAATCGTGATTGTATATCTTCAAAGGTGCCTCCTACCACAGTATCAATCTCATGTTGGGGGACAAGTGCAGCAACCTGTTAACAAAAGGCCTGGAATGGTATCAAGAACGATGACTGAGATAAAATAGAAAAGGACAAACATAGAGATCCACAAGTGCAATTTATAAGGGATCAAAAAGCTACAACAAAAGGTTACAATAACTATTGATAACAGGGCAAGGTCATGGACACAAAGATGTGTGTGGGAGTGTCTGCTTGAGAATTAATTACTTACACTATCCACCACGATAACATCTACAGAACCACTTTTAGTCAGAGTATCGACTACACTGAGCAAATTTTCAGCACAATCTGGATGTGAAATAAGAAGATTTTCTGTGTTTATGCCCATTGATTCAGGAAGTAAAGGGTCCATTGCATTCTCTACATCAAGATATGCACAATATCCTGACAAAAAGACATTATATGGCTCAGATTTAAATAGGATATAATTATTTTAACCACATGGGCAGCAAAAGCATCTCGAAAGGCCAAATACAAGTAAAAGAACATGACAAGATCAATATAATAATAAGTAGATAACTGATCAATAGAAATAGAAAATCTTCAAATATATCTTACTGTTGCTAGCTTCTAGTGTATAAAGATGAATTTTTTAGCACTAAGAATTTTGCTAGCTTCTGGCGTATGATGGCTAATATACACAATAATGTTTTACTACTAAGCAGTTTAGCCTTTTTTATTTGGCCATCCTCTGTCACAACCAAAGATAATGAAGAAAATTATTTGCTTCTTTCTTGTCTAATTTAAGATATAGGAGATGGTGGTAACTAAACGCACAGGGTACGATCACTTAAGTGCATACATCTATCCATCCATGTCTTATTCCCTTTCTACAATTATAAACATCTCTCTATCCATGTCTTTGGGTGTGGGTGTGGGTGTGGGTGTGGGTGTGCGGGTGCGTTTTACATGCAGAGATAAAATATATCTATCTATCTATCTATTAATGTACCTGGTTTGGGTTTAGGTGTGGGTGTATAATCATGTATCACACACAGAGAAACTATAAAGTTATTTACTTGGCAAATGAGAAAAGTTTCAGGAACAATGGTGTAACAGTGAGAATTTTTCAGCAAAAGTTTTGGAAAAGGAAGAAAAAAGGAATGTACATTGACTGTAAAATTCAAGTGATTTGGCATGCTGTAGCATCAACTAATCTTTCTGACAAAACTAACAAGTTCAGTGTCAAAAACAACAAAGTTGACAGAAAATGACAAAAACACTCCAAAGAAACATGAAAACCTTCATAGATAAAGTTAAAAGCACATTATGAAAAACCTACAACACGAACTAGAAACCAATATAAACCTATACCCAAGTTATCAAGTGTGCATTTCCTTGCACAGTTGCAAGAAAAAAGTGGAATCTAGTGATAAAAATGCTTTCCATCCTGTATAAAACCAAAATATAGAGTAGTTCTGCAGTTTCCTGAGCTGCTGGTAACAAAAGACAAGGAAAAAGGTTACTCTATGTGTTCCTAAAGAGCCTTCCTGAAAATGGAAAATGTGCACAGATCATGACAAAATACAGATGAAAGGCTAAGCCTAGTGGAACATAGGTGATGAATCTAGTGATCATTAACTAACAAGTAACAGGGAAGAAGTGGGTGAAATGGTGAGAAAAAAAATGACTTGATATCAGGACAGTTATTTTTCATAACAAGGATTAATAACTGAAATTGGCAAATGAAACCTCAAGTCATCATATCAGAATGCCAAAACCTATGAATATTTAGCAAGGATTTTATTATGCAGTGCTCCAATAAAATTAATCTAAGGTTTTGTAATCCATGTAAGGGGTCTGATTTTCAAACTCCAACTAATCAATTAAAAATCTAACCTGATATCCTTGTTAGGGTTATGCATGCTAACTTTCATAAAATGTAAAACAGAAAGCATGACAAATCTAGTAGCACATACCTCCAAGTTTTTGAGCTTCCTTGATAATATGAAGTGCAAGAGTTGTCTTGCCAGAAGCTTCTTTCCCATAGATTTCAACCATTCTTCCCTGCAGAGTGCAAGGCAGATTTCTAACCAAAGTTGTCTTGAGGATTTTTCAAAATTCATGGCTCAACTAAAATGTCTACGATCAGATCAGGTAGAAATTCATTACAAATCAATTAATATACAAATGCTAGATTTGAAGCTTCACGTTATCTTCACAACTGTAGTTGCTATCCCAACAATCACAAAGGCTCAGCATTGATAAGCATGCCATAATTTAGTTCCTTAGCAATCCATCACCATGGTCCCAAAAGCAAATGACACAACAAAGGAATAGAATGAATACACCTTAATAGCAATCCAAAGAATATAACATGGAACAAACATGGTAGACAAAACTGAAAACCTAATTTAAACTAACAGCCACGTTTTATAACCAAATCACCTTCGGTAATCCACCAATGCCAAGTGCAAGATCAAGCTTCAACGAGCCTGTTGATATTACAGGAGCCCTTCGTGAGTTGAAAAACCGCTGCAATGACAACATAGACTCTCTACCAAATTCACCAGCTAGCTGTGTGAGAGCCAAACGAAGTGCATTATCTTTCTGTTTTGCTTCACCATCATCATGGAGTTCATCAGGTTCAAAATCTGAAACTTCACCGAGCAATAAAAAATCATTCTTAAACTGACTAATCAAACCCCAAATCCCTCATCAGCACCAATCAAATAGTATCGCGCTCTTGCATACAATTCTGCAAGTGAATTTACAGAAACTGAAAATAGCAAAAAAGTGACTGATTACCTACAGAAGAAAGACTATGATCATTCCTTCCAGTAAAAGTGGTTGCGTTTCTTCCATTCTGCCCAAAAAAAAAAATTGTCACCAACAAATAAAAAAAAATATGACATTATAATAAAGTAGATAAAACAGAAAACCAAATGAAAAGGTACCAAAAAACCAGTTCAAAGAACATCTTCAATTGGTGAAAGAAAGCAAGAACTTAAGAATTCCTTGATATTTAGCAAGATCATGAGCATATTGTGTATAACACATAATGCTACAAGCTTAAAAATTGAAAATAGAGCTAAAGAGAAGAAATAGGAAGAGAAGGAACCTGATATAGAGAAGGGAGGAGAGAGGAAAGTCGAAATCTTGCGAAGGAATTGAAACGATGTGATTGAATTGAAAGTACCATTTTCCCCCTTTGTTAGGGTTTTAGGTTTATCAGTCTGTTGATTTTGGGGTCTCAGATTTTAACTATTGCTTGCCAACTGTTGTTTCTGTATTCCTTTCATTTATTTTATTTAAAAAAAAAAAAAGATTTGCAATTTTTCACTCCTAAAACCTTCTCAATTATATTTTGCAAAGCGTCTTCTATTTTATTTTATTTTTAATTTTATGTAAGGGTCTTTTATTCTTTACTACTATCATATGAGCCCAAGCTTTTAATTATTATATATATATATATATATATATATATAAATATTGTTATGAGATTGCCTTTTTTATATATATTGGTCTTAAATAAGTCATGTTTATTGATGAAAAAATAGCATATTTAGAAAGGAAAAGGAGGAACAATGGGAAATTTTATTATTTTTTTGAACTGGATTTCGTTTTCGAACAACGTATTCATTAATAATTGCGAGCTTCGGTTCTTCAATTGGTTCCTCCGAACCGGAGCAAGTAGCTTGTTCACTATGAGGTGATGTTTTGTATATCCTCGAAGACATTTAATTGTTAGATCTATTGATCGATGCCAATAGCATTTATTATAACAAAAACTAAATAGAATGAAATGGTAGATTATATTTCATTGTGAATTGGAATAGTAGCTTTGCTTTTAATTTTTATCTTTTCACAAGCAAATGAATATTTTTTGGTTTTCTTCCACATGACAATCAGGTTTTTCTAATTTTCAAATACAAGTGAATAGCATTTTTAGCTTTAGAAAAACAAAAAAAAAGCTTTGTCTTTGTAGGTATTTTGGTATTTTTACATAGATATTTTATATAATTAAAAGGATCATGGAGGGTGTTTTAGTAGTATTTTCATGTTGTGTTTTGTATTTTTTAATCAAAAAACTGCTGGAGCATGTTTCACATGCCCCAGTAAGTGAGCGGCGCCCATGCCATTAAAAAGGCTTGTGAGACACTTTTCGATGATCAAAATTTCTCATCCCTTGTATAACAAGATGCGCAATTGTGCCCTCTTCCATATAAAGCGACGCGTATAAACATATCATGATTGAATTACAATTGATGATCGATTATTTGAGTTTTTTTTATCTTTTCTCTCTCACGACAACTATAATGCACTATTATCCTTTCTTTGTTATTGTTTATTTGGGTCTAGCATGGGTTGCCATACCTAAGAACCTTAGGTTTGGCAACCTTGTGTGATATCAGACCTAGGTGCTTGAGTCTAATATCCATGTCTGGCCCACGTTTAGTTGGGTTTAGCAACATTTCAGACTTATATTACTTAAATCTGGCAAATATAACTTCTTAATGGTGTAGATACCATCCACTAGCTAAAAAAGAAAAGAAAGTCAAAGAAATTTCTCACAAAAAGATAAAATGAGAAATTAAAAGTGAAACTACTATTATAATTTATAGTGAAAAATTTATTAATTTATAATGATTTCACAACACTATTTAGCTTTTATTTTAATAACTATATTACAGAATACGGTACTTATTCTCTAATAAATGAAGATAATATAAGTAGCTTCTCTTTTGGTGAAATACAAGCCAATTAAGAAAAATTAAGCATTCGTTTGATATTATTTTAATTTAATGTTTTTTTTTTAATTTAATATTATCTTCCTTTTCTTTTGCCTTTGTTTTTGTTTTTAATTTTAATTTTTTTAAAACAAAAGAGTTGTTTGAATGGTTGTGTTTTTTTTTCTTTAAAAAAAAAAACTTAGTCTCATTGTATATTCGAATATGAAGAACAAATGTTCTTAACAAAGCTTATCTTTTATTTTGTCTCGACTCAATCTTTAATTGTATTGATCTTAACCGAGGATGTTTTAAATCTAATCTCTACTTGATTTCAAACATTCGATCTTAACATGAGGTGCCTTAGACACAAATTCATCCCACCTCTTCGTTGTTCCAAACCAATCCAAATCTAGTTTGAATCGGCTCTTGATACTTGAGACTCGTTCTTGCTCGATTCCTAATATACAAGATCCAATCCTAGTTGAAATATTATGTATCGTATCCGATTTTTGAGCTAGTTTAGCATTGTGATGGTCATTATTTTTTAAAGTATTTTTTAATTTAAAAATATATTAAAATAATAATTTAAAAAATATTTTTGTAATACAAAAATAAATAAGCTCTTAGCCAGATCTTTAACACCTGAGATTTGATC